>NC_134199.1:5657771-6257771 GCF_964188355.1 Buteo buteo
AGTGCATCATTTTAGCAACTCTAAAAAGAGGAAAAATTACATTTTTTATCTTATACCTCAGATATTTTGTTCTGTGTATTTTAATATTGTGGGTCTTTAATTTCTGAAGGTTACGTAGTTTGATTGCTGGCTGTAGAAGTTTTTGTGGTTGATCTAGAAAGCTGCTAGATATGAATAAAAACTGTTTTAGGGCCACAATCAAGAGTGCTATATCATGTAAATGAATTATATATGCTGAATATTAAGCTATTGGGGTTATCACATGTTTTGTAAGAGTGTAAGTGACTACAGTAGTCATTTTTTTCTGCATCTACATTTATTTTAGTTTATGAGAGGGAGGGAGGGGGGAAATTGGGGACATGGGAATGGGGTTTGGCTAAAATATTAATTAATGAAGCAAAAAGGGGCCCCACTGCACCAACTATCATATATCACCTGTCTTAAATTATTCACTGTTTGTTCAAAGCCAAAGGTTATGTTCTTATTAGGGGTGCTTCTCTCGACACTTGTACATAAAAATCAGATTAAAACCTGTCCGAAGGCACCCTTTTAAAGCATTCCACCAGGCAGTATTCAGCTATTTAACCATAACTAGTTATTTAGGCAAAAACTGCTAGTTAGACCATTAACAAGCATTCTTTTTATATTTCTTCCAGTAAAATAAATTATTGATATCATTGCTGACTTTTATATTATGGGAGGGAAAAAAAACAATAATAAAAAGGTGATAAAAGCACTGTTTCTATTTTTTTCTTTTTTTTCCAAAAAAGAAAGTAATAAAAACTTAAATTCTTTGTACCAGTAAAAAAAATGTATAAAATTTACATCCGTGCAGTGGAGTTGTTAAGTTCTAGAAATACACAGCCTATGATGCTTTAGATTTAGCCTAGTAGACCAACTGTTAGAGACAGACGTATCATTTTTATGGAATTATATGATAATCATATTCAGATTTATATAAGCATTTTACAAGTATTGCAATCATTGAGTAGAGATAATCATGGTATTTTCATCAGCTTGGTACTTTTTGAAACATGACTGTGTCGTGTAAACAATCTGCAATTTTTCAAGGCATGACAACTTGCCCCTATTTTATTTTCAAACCAAGGCCATTTTGCTAAATACTGGGCCCAAGACAACTTTTCAACTGGGACAAAAGAGGGACCTTCTTCTGACCGAGCACTGACTGGAGAAGGCTGCTTGGCTGGGTCTCGGGCAGGTGCAGCCCAGCAGACGCCCAGGTGGCAGTTTCAAGCATAGTTGAAAAATTGCAGTTTGTCTGTGCATATGTTTGGACTCTTTCCATGTTGTCCTGTTTACAAGTTAACCTAAGTTGGGGTGTTTGTCACGGGTCTTCTTGTTTTTGTATTTAAATAAATAAAGCAGAAAACTGTCTCGCTACAGTTTTGCTGCAGATAGTTATATCCTCATGTGTAACGTGCGTGCCTACTGGCAAGCACCTTAGTAAATTATCAACTCACCGCTGTGAACCTGCCAACTTGCTATAACAACTCTGCTTTAAAAAAAGTGTTTGTGATCAGGCTTTCTCTTTGTCATCGTATGTGCATGCAGTATGATCAGTTGAACAATAACCATCAATAAAGTTTCACAAGATTTGAAAACAAAGTTTCTGTAGCATTTATATCTAAGAATGAAAAATAAATTATCTTTAAAATTGAAACAGAGAGAGAAAGAGACTATATTAATGAAAAATGGGGCAGTAACATATATTTATACTGGTGAGGGAATGAACTGAAATTTATTAAGAGTTCAATCCCCACATTTATTATATAAGATATATGAAACAAGCCTCCTATTAAAAAAAAAAAAAAAAGAAGTATATTTCATTTAAACACCACGATAAAAGCAACGTGAAAAATGTTTACCAAATGTTAGGCTTCCAATTCAAAGTGTGGATGATACATCTTTTTTGGAATTGCACACACAAAATGTCTAATGTGGGGAATAACAGAATTTATTTGCAATTTTAATTTTCATGAGATGGCTTTACAACTCCCACTCTCCAAATGATTATATGGCATTTTAGTCTATTAAAATAATCTTGAAAGGTTGAGGGTGCAGCCCATATTAGAAAATATTTTGTTTATAAAGCTCCTACAGTACTCCTAGTAGTCATTTTAAACTGTATGTCTGAAATAGTTATGTAAGAAAAGCATTTGAAATTTTTTTACAATATATATTGGGAATGTTTTCACTTATATAAATAACTACTGATAATATGACTTATGAAAAAAATTATTACTACCATATGTGGAACATAGTGACTTCTAAACAGATTTAAAAAAGCACCCTACAAACCCAGAAAATGTGTATATCTGTCTTTAGAAATTAGTGTTTATATCACAACCGTGATTTGTGAATAAAAAAAAAAAAATGGTTTGTAATATCAAAATAAAAGCTTAGTCTGAAAAGGTAAAAATACGTTGGTGTTCAAAGTCCTTTTCCTTTTCCTTTTCACCGCGTTGGTCGCAGAGCTACCCGCAGTTGCACCATCCATACTGTACACAACATACTTACAAACAGACGTACTGCTGACAAGGTTCCCAGCTTTTTTACTGCCCGGCAGTGGCGGTTGGCCACCGGGCTGGGCAGAGGAGCCCGGTGAGGTTAGTGCCCGCCCCGTGTGCGTGCGTGTGCGTGTGATTCAGCTCGGGCCTGGGTTGAAGGTTTGCTTCCCCAAAAACCAAGGTTAATCCGGTATCAGATGCGTTGTTCAGGCAACCCTGCATGATACGTGAGGAAGAATTGGGTTTTGTTGGTAGGAAGAAAAAAAGGCAGCTTCCGAACTGACTGCTTTTAAACAGGACATTTCATCTAGGAGGATCCCAAAAATACCACTGAGGTGAAATGTGCCTGTGGCTGCTCAGCCAAGTGCTGCTCAGGGAGCACCGGCACTGGGGAGGGCCAGTTACTGGGGAATATGTGCCCGCGGCTCTCGGCCGGGCCCCGCACCTCTTCTCTCCGGTGATGGGTGGGAGTCAGCCTTCTCGTTAGCTGTCTTTTTCATGGACAGCTCCTGCTTCTGTGCACCTTCAAGTACGGAGGAGGAAGGAAGGATAACTGTTCTAGAAGGCTCCTTCTTCTCGCTCCCAGGTTTGTCGTCCAAGCCGCAGGAGAGTCAGCTACGTGCTTGTAGGTCGAGACTTACCCATCAGTCCAACAGGTCATGATGAGGCTGATGAGCTTAATGTGCTGTTAATCACGTCACATGCACGCTAACAGAATTACGTGACTCTTCTACCTGCGTTCCTGTTATGTTGTAGTTTAGCAAAGGAAGAGAAGACGTAAAGATAAGGGATTAAATATTGCATGTTTTGCAGTTTAGCAGCAACGTTTACTCTAAAAAGTGCTTGGATCCTTCTGGGAAGGTAAAGAGAAGAAACCCTGATGTTTGCCAGGAATGGTGAGGAGGTATTATGTTTTGCTTCCTTTATGTCTTTACAGGAAATACAAGTGCTAAATGTTCAAGAGTACTCTCCTCCACACCATGCGTGATGGATATATTGAGAGTGTTTCCTTTGGTGGCTGGATGAAATGACAAATGTAGTAATATTGAGTAAGATTTGGACTGAAGGAAGGTGAGAAGCATGTGAATAGATAAATGCGAGTGGCACACACATACACACACACACACAGAAAACCTGAAACACCACATACTTTTCACATGGTTGGATTCATCTGCCTGTTGTCTGGTATCATTATTTATGATTTAATGCAGTAGTGCTTCCTTTCTTGGCCAAGTAGCTAACACATGCTAAATTAATAAAAACTTTGTATTGAACAATTGGCCAGGAAATAAGCAAAGCATCGTGTGTACCTGAAAGAAAAACGGAAAATGCAATAAGCTTTTCAGGGTATTTTTTCCAATTATTTAAAGTTCTAATACAGCTTTAATTGTCTAGCAAAGATTAAATTCAATCCTTTTAGGAACTCTTAGACCTGTCCCTGTATACCTTGTCCTCTACTACTCTGTCCTTGGTCATCTTTCTTTAAGGACATCCAGGTTGCTTATTAGCTTCCCATTTGGGCAAAATGTTAAGATTTTTAACTAGAATTTAGTTTTCTTTAACTTTCTGGGAACTTTGGTTTGAATTGCTGTTGTGCTGTATTGCTGTTTCTTACCTCAAGTGATTTTTTTTGCAAGTTTGACATGTTCCTGTTGCCACATTTTTTCAGTTTTACAGTACAGATGTGTGAAGAAAAAAGGCTGTGCAAATTATTCCCTCCCTAAAGTAGAGCTGAAATATCATCATTTTTGTAGGCGGAGGGGAGAGAAGAAAAAAGAAGAAAAAAAAAATAAAAAGCAACCTTGTTTCAGTGGGAAGAGAAGATTTGAGTGGGAGGTGAGATCAGAAGGGAGACAATGATTTTGGAAGGTCTTCGAAAAATTTATGAAAGTATCAGCAAAACCAGTCATTTTACCAGTATTATAAAAGTTTATCATAATGCTTCATTTATTCCTAAAAGGCATATGCTTCATCTCTATAACGTGAGCTTTATGCCAAGTCTTTCTAGACTGGAACTGGAGTCCTTACAACACATAACTTGATTCAAGCGGCAATGGAGATGTTTGCTTTTTGTCTGAAAGGGAAATTGTTCTCTGGAAGCTTTTATGCCTCTCCAGCACTTCTCTAGTGCTTTGCATACCAATAATTGTCTTGCAGCACTTAAAAAAAAAAAAAGCACAATGGACACAGACTAGGATCAGAAAAAAATCTAGGTAGTATATGCCAGTATATCATCAACTTGAATCTTTTCTTTTAATGAGATAAGACCGAGACTAGCATGGGGAGGAAAAAGATTAAAAGTACTTCTAGATCCAAGAGCTGGCCCTGATTTTCTTACCTGGAAAAGAAAGGTTTTTATTTCATGCTGGTTTGTATTTTAGTATGTGGGTACATTTCCTATATCCACACAAACAAAGGATGAATCTAATGCAACAGCAGTGTAGTTGAAACAGTGCTGTGACTACCTGAGCATTTCACCACTCGCTTTAGTTGGCTAGCATACAACTCCTGCTATGCAGCAAAGCAATGAAACATGCGGATTACCCATTTGCAAAGAGCAGATACTTTTAATTATAACCATGAAAAGACTTGGAAACATCAATGTTATTTTAGGTGTCCAATCAGGCAGCATTCAGGGCCAGGAGCTCCTGTTCAGCTGTTGTTTAACTCTCTATAATAGATGCTGTCAAACTTTTCAGACTTGTACCTAATGTCCTACCAGGGTGCTCGAGGTAGGCAGTCTTGGTTTGTGTGGCAGTACCCAGTGAGGTAGGGGTTCTAAGAGTAAGAGTTTTGGGTGGACGGGGAGGTAGAGATCATTGCCATGCCCACTGAAACCATATTCAAAGCACTCACAGATATATGTGGGAGATGGTTTTAAAAATCTTCTCTTGGCTCAACTTAATACAGGAATGTTTTTTTTCCTATATGTAGCTGCCATGTGCATATTGGGGCAAGTCGTTCTCAGTTCGCCTGTTAAAGACCTTCTATTTTACTTAAATAATTAGTCAGTGAGAAACACTTCTTCAATAGTCTGTTGGTTGGGACTCTACCCTGGATTCCAGTCCCTGTTCCACATCAGTCAGGGTGAAAAAACTGTGCCTCCATGATCCCATTGATTGCTTTACAGGGATCAGATGATAGCGAAGTGTCTGTCCCTTCTCTTTCCCCTGAGACAGATTGGCTTGTTGTAGGTTCCCGATTCCAAAAGAGATCTACAGCTGAAAATCCAAGCTGGAGGAAAGCTCATTGTGTTTAAGGTACTTTACAGCACTCCAGTCTGCTTCTCAGCACTGCTTAGGGCTGGGTTTAGTGTGCTGTGTTAGCTTTGATTTACCCATGCATTGCCTGGGCAGCCTGCATGCTGAACCAATTTAATGATTCCATTCTTTAGCAAAAGGCCTGTAAGTCAGGAGTTCAGGACACAGGAAAACTGTTAAATAAAACATAAGTGAATGCAAAAATAATCATTTAATGGACGTTATGAAAGGACAGTAAACCAAACAGTTCAGTCCAATGGATGATGTATAACATCTAAACAAATATGACAACTAATTAAGGATTAGGTTCTGCATTTTAGATGACAGGCCTTATAAAAATGAACAGTTAGGTTATGTTGGGGAAAAAAAAGCTGCATTTTGCAAATGTCAGGCAGACAGCTCAGTAAGCAGGAAAGCTCAGTTATCCAATTAAAATAAATGTGCAGTGTTCTCAATATAAAGACCTAAAGCATCCTTCTGTTGAGGAGTTAAGATCCTGAAATATAAGTGGAACAAAAAGTGCTCTCTATAAAGATTAATGTAATCTATCAAGATTAACATTTTATATGCTGGCAAAGGCATATAGTAATGTGTTTCAATTCCTGAAATTGGAAACATTAGACTAAGATCAGTACCAATTTAAACCCCAGGTAACCCCAAATATTGAATTGAATTCATTATTTACAACCACGATGGGCTAATAAACTTGCCCTAATGGCTTCTATGGGAAATAGATACCTACAGTAGGTGCGATCCTTTTTCCCACAATCCTCTCTGATACTTCATGTGAAATGTAATAAGTTGCATAAATGTAATTTAGGGAAAAGTCTTCCACTAAAAGTAATTCCTGATTTATTCAGGAGTTTGATTCCTGCCCTAAGAAAGATTAAGGGTGTTTCTGAACATTGTCGTGTGCATGGGTGTCACGAGAGAGGCCACAAAGTTTCAAGACCACCAGTGGAGGACATAGTTTAACCTTACTTTTTGTTGTTGCTTCCTAACAAAAGGAGGTTATTGCATAACAATGGAAAGTGACTGGTGGGAAGGGATCACAATGACAATTAAAATAGAAACTGGGTTGCACTTTCATCGTGGGAAAGAAGCATCACAGAATCATAGAATGGTTTGGGTTGGAAGGGACCTTAAATATCACCTAGTTCCAACCCCCCTGCCATGGGCAGGGACACCTTCCTCTAGACCAGGTTGCTCAAAGCCCCATCCAACCTGGCCTTGAACACTGCCAGGGATGGGGCATCCACCACCTCTCTGGGCAACCTGTTCCAGTGCCTCACCACCCTCACAGTGAAGAAATTCTTCCTTACATCTAATCTAAATCTTTCCCCTTTCAGTTTAAAACCAGTAACCCTCATCCTATCACTGCAGGCCCTTGTAAAAAGTCCCTCTCCAGCTTTCCTGTAGGCCCCCTTTAGGTACTGGCAGGCTGCTGTAAGGTCTCCCTGAGCCTTCTCTTCTCCAGGCTGAACAGCCCCAACTCTCTCAGCCTGTCTTCATAGGAGAGGTGCTCCAGCCCTCTGATCATCTTTGTGGCCCTCCTCTGGACCTGCTCCAACAGGTCCGTGTCCTTCTTGTGTTGGGGGCCCCAGAGCTGAACACAGTACTCCAGGTGGAGTCCCACAAGAGCAGAGTAGACCTGCTGGTCATGTTTCTTTTGATGCAGCCCAGGATACAGTTGGCTTTCTGGGCTGCAAGCGCACATCACTAGGTCATGTTGATCTTCTCATCAACCTACACCCCTAAGTCCTTCTCCTCAGGGCTGCTCTCAATCCACTCATCTCCCAGCCTGTATTTGTGCTTGGGATTGCTCCAACCCATGTGCAGGACCTTGCAGTCCACTATCTAGTTCTCCATGATAACTGTCAGCAGAGCATATCTTTGTTTTAAGCCAAGATTTAAACCTGCCCTTTGTTGTAGATCTCCAAAATAAGAGTTTCTAAGGCTAGAAACTTATAACCACACATAAGTTTTCTAAAAGGATATACAATTCAAGGCATTTGCAACAGAAGTAATGTGAAATATATGGATTTTCTGGTGGTTTATAAAGCAGAAAGCAGAACATTATTACTAGGATGGAGGCTTTAGAGGCTTTACCAGAGGTATTAAAATGGAATTCAAGTTTGTGAGATGCCTGATATATAAAAAAAAAATAAAAATCTGTCAAATGTTGATATGAGAGGTGAGAATCTCAGCTTTGCAGTGCTTGAGAAAGCATGGAAGATCATGGCTGTAACACCTCCACCTCTGTTTGATTTTGCCACCCACAGAATTGCTACCATTTTTGTGAAGTGAGCAGTTGCACTTGCAACTCTGAGTGCCTCTGTGGTTCACCTTTATTCTTCTAGAAGCTCTGTTTCACATCTTCTTGGACACAACTTTTGATGTTCACCCAGAAGGGTAATGATCCAACTTCCTATTATTTGAGAAGAGTGATGGCCTGGGGACACAGACATTGTTAATGTGCAGGTTCAGCTGATAAACTGCGTAACTGAGGTTTCATCACCGACTTGAAAGATCTGGAGCTCTGTTGCTCCACAGTTAAAAAGCAAACAAAGTTTTTTCAGGAAAAATGGCAAGCAAGAGGGGAAGAAATAATTTTATCTGGGAAGCTGAAAAGCAGCTCTTATTGGCAGTTCTCATATACTGAGAATAGAGAGAGAGAAATATGCATGTTTCTAAAGTTGGTAAATTGTGCTGGAGAGACGAGAAATTCCTGTGGGATGTCTCTAGATTCTGACACGTCTTTTTTTTTATTATTATTTTTTTAAACATGACCCGCTGTTAGGCCATGCTATAAAAATTCAACATTGTCCCCTGTCTTCAGCCAACTTTGTCCCATAATATCTGTTTCCTATGATAAGAATATCTGTATCCCTAGATATGCGAGGACATAATTTGTTCACTGAGATTAAGACGAAGGCATGCATCACCATAGCGTGCTGTACCAGTCATTCACTTTGAATCCACTCTGAAATCTCTTATCTCTGGAAAATGAGAAGTGGCAACATGGCCTACTTTTTTTGATAATCTTCTTTCATAGCTTTATTCTCAATGGCTTTGAGGGGAAGTCAATAGAGAGATCTTTTTGCCCAGTGCCAAAATAATGGAAATACATGTGAATTTGTGCTCTCATCCAGTTGTCCATCTCTTTGTCATTTAGTCAGCCTGTTCCTGGCACCACTATGTGGAATTTTACACCTGTGTGAAGCCCATCATAGGATTGAGGACAGGAAAATAGAATGTCATTACTGGAACAACCTAAGAAGGAAATCCCCAGTAAAATGAATTATTATAAGACAATTGGAGGCTTGTGAAAGTGAAAATCAAGAATTTTACTCTTACTGCAGGTCAGAAGGAATTAGGTACCATCATATACCATGGTTAGCATTGATCTGCCCAAATCTAGTAGGAGATCTTCAGAACGTTTTCATCACACAGCAAGCTACAGACAGGATTATTTGAAACTCCCCAGATGCAGGTTGCCTTATTTTAATGTGACTCTTCTGGTGGTTTCAAGTTGTTTTGTACAAAGCACACTCAGGATTTTAAGAGACTGAAGTCACCTAAAGAGGTATGGTCCAACTTTGGCAGACACATTTGCCTGCCTACATTTGCCTAGATCTTTGACAAAAGACAGTTCTAAGTTCTTTTTTTACCATGAGATTTCTGCACTTTTTCCACCAATTTGAAAGTTCTTCTTCCTTCTAATTTCATTCCTAAACTTAAACTTCATTTTGTTCATGATTGAAAGAGACAATGTGGAGCAGGCAATTTTTTTTTCAATTCAGTTGAAAGAGAAATTAAGACCTTAACTTGCTAATTGCCAAATCACTTCCTAAGAATTGTATTTTATGAAGATTTGGTAGAGTGCTAGAATATTTATACATAAATGCATTGTATTCACTAATCTGTGATGATTTAAAAATCGGTATAATATTTTCTAGTGCAACAGCCACTGTCTGAGTTAGTGGAAGCAGCTGTCAATAAATACATTTTGCTTGAAATTTTCTAGATCTTACGTGTTGCATCTTTTTATTGTTTTGTGAAAAGCAACCATTGCATTGCATATAATAGCGACTATATTTTACATCATGCAAAAATTGCCAGTTATTTTTAGACTGTGTGGGTTCTTACCCTTAGACTCAGGACATAAATGTTTATTTTGTCAACCAGCTTTAGCAGGTTACTACTCATTTTTTCTTTCATTCACTAACAAACTTCTAAAGCTAAGCCTTACTTAGCTTTTTGCATTAATATCTTCTGCCTGCATATCAATGTTGTAAAAGAATGCTCACATACTAACTTTGCTGATTTTACTCCAAAGCTAACTTTCCTTTGTTCTTCCTCTTCAGTGGACAAGCAGCTGTGCTGCAAAAGGTAGATGATATACTGTGCCATTAGCCAAGTAATCTGGATTACTTTCCTCCTACTAATTGCCAGAATTACATTTAAAGATTAAAAAAGAGTGAGAGAGGAAAAAAAAGAAAAAGAGAAAATTTGTTGGTAGTTATGCAGGTATGTGGAGGGAACTGAACAATGAGGTAAAGGAAGGCGGGTTGCTGAGTAAGCAGATCCTAGGAATTTTAAATAACTTTAAGGCTGCTAAAAGGAAAAGTTATAAGGTCTCTGGTGCTTGTGATCATTCTGCAGAAAACCAGACAGCATTAAAAGAGAAACTTTTCAATTATCTTTTGGGTAAGCACAAACATGCAACTATGCCAATAGTGTATTTTAATCAGAGAAGAGACAATTGCTTAAATTTGATCTTTTTTGTGCTTATTTGCCTGGCTCAGCTTACAGTATATAAGAATCTAAGGTGACCTGGTTTCTGTAAATACAGGAATGGATGTCTAACAGCAAATGGATTTTTTTTTTTTTTCAAAATTACAGGTAAAAATTTTTTTACTAGGGAGACAGAATTTCAGGATTTTAGAATGAGGCAAGTAAAAGGCTCCTTTGGGACAGCTATGTATATTTTTCACGTGTCACAGGCTAGCTTTGTTTTGATCCTTGCCCATCATCTTTCTTTGACCTAAGGAGCCATAGAACTAACACGGTGTAGTTTCATTGTTAGGAAAAAGAGTTTTGAAGTCACTGAGGGTATTTACTTTTTGGTTGAAAACCACCAAAGCAGGAGAATTCACAGGTGTCTTCCTCCTCCTCCTCCCCCTCCTGGGCACACACCAGGAGGGAAGCCTGAGCTCTGATGGCAAATGGGCTTGGGGAAGCTGCAGATTAGTGCCAATTAAACCCACCCTAGAATTGCTCCAGCCTTGCCCTGGCTTAGACTAGGGACTTGCACTGGAATAGAGCTGAGGTGAAGTCTCTGGCTGATGGATCATTACTTAAGGAGAACAGTAATGGATTAAATAGCTAACACAGTCAAATAATAAATACATAATGTAAAACACACAAACGCAGCCACCTCGGGATTATTAAGACGTCAGCATGTGTTGTCTGAGAAAGGCACTCCAGGTTGTCAGCTATGCCGGGCAATACTGACGAGTCACAGCCACTTGCTTAGCGATGCAAGCCGTGGGCACGGGCTGCATACCTGTGGGGTTTCAGGACAGCTGATGGAGACCTTTGGGTCGTCCGGGTGTAAGGCCGCAACGACAACTGCTGAACTGTGCAAGAGAGCCCTGGCAATTCTTTGTCGGCTGTCCTGGTAAATAACTAAGGCATAGTCCAGTCCAGTGTGATTACAGCTATTCCTCTCCTATCACTGGTGCCAGTCTTTCCTTAGGGCTTCTGTGTAATGGGAACAAAGGGTGAGTCGCTCTTTTCTCCCTTATTTCTGCATACAGGAATTCTCTTGCAGCCTTCAAAGATAAATTTGACCTCAAAGAAAACACCGAATTGAGGCTTTTCTCCATCTACATTGTGTTCCTCAACATACACAGGAGAAATTAATGATTTTATTTTTTTTTTACTTTATGCTTTCCTGAATAGTTTTTTATAATAACCCAACCTAGGTAAGTTATTTAAGGGTAATTGAAAGCTGAATTTGCCTAAAATCTCAACTGTGAAAGCAAATCAACTCTTCTGTGAATCTGTTGATAATGTGGAGAAAAAGGACAAAGACTTATATAGGAGAAGGAACCGACAGTCTTGTCAGGAAGTTTAGAAGCTTAGCTCTTCAAGCCACTTTTAATTATCTCCCCCTAGATAGAAAAATCACCAGTAGCTTGTAACACACTTATAGGGCACTCTTTCCTTTCATAACAATAAAAGAAGCATGTGCTAAAAAGTAATAGAAAACAACGCAGAAGACTTTTTACTATTAATGAACCGGTCAGTGCCATGCCCTCATTTACAATGGCCATCCGTCTTTCAGAAAGTTTAACTTAAAACTGAAAAAGCCTCAAGATGGGTGATGCAGAGGTTTGGGAAATTTCCTTATGATGGGCATCTGCAAGACCTCCGGGACTTCCCCTTATATGTGAAGTTGCTTGTAACTAAGATGGTTTTACTGGAAGTATTACCAAAGTTTTGAACATTACTTCTAAAATATAGCAACTGTGCACTGCTTTCAGTAGTAATTGCATTCCTACAGTGCAGTTTATGAAGGTTTTCTGAGACCTTATTTTTATATTTGATCCAGGAGAAGCAGTTTGCTTAAATAACGCAACTCAGTGGGATTTTTTTTTTGTTGGTTTTCCTTTTACAGACTCTTTTTACAATTCCTAATATTAAACTGGAGGAGATTGAGAAGATCAAACAGCAAGTAAAGATTTAAAAAGCATAAAAGACTCTGGAGCCGGGAAAAAAACCATCCAAACCAATAAAAGACCAAAGAAAACCCCCAAAGATTCATGCTCTCTCAGTATATTAACCTGACTTTAAAAGGGAAGAGCCCCATCGGGCTGATTTTTAACTAACTACAAGAGCTATCTTTCAAGAGGACCTGGAAAAGGGGATGGACATGCAGAGGAGCAGCCCCCCCCCAACTCTCGCAGAGCCATTCTTCCCCAAGAGTGCCTTGCCCAGTGCTGAAGAGCGTAATGCAAAGCCATTTTACATGGGTACGTGGACCCCTCTGTAGCCACCTTCTCTTCCAACGGACAGTTCATCTGTGTTGTGAAAAGCACAAAGGCACTTGCATTTCACTTTTTGTACCCAAGCCATGTGGCAAACCTAGTCAGTTGGGTTTTAAAGCCTTTGTTCTTAGCCCCTGACTGATATATAGCACTGTGACAGGCATAAGTTTTCTCCTTATTCAGCATGAAATCAACTTGACATGTTCAAAGAAGCAAAGCTATCAAGCTAGGATCATAATCAGCGTTAGCTTCTTCAGGGGAATCTTCACAGTCAAACACTAAAATGTAATCTGTACATGCAACGACTCCCACGAGCACCTCTGGCACTGCGGCGGTCGTTCCACACATGCTCAAGAGCAGACATGCTCCGGCTGCCCTTGCAAAGGGGCGAAATAAGGAACGAATATTCCTTGTGCCCTCCCCCTGCCTTCCCACAGTAGCCCCAAAGTTGTTACAAGCCAGCCCAAATGCATTGTTTTAAATATGCTTGTAATGAGTAAATGCATCCGTAGCCATTTGGATCTGGTATTTTAAATGCTTAAGTGCCTTTTGGGAAGCTTTCAGGCTGAAACATTGCTGTTAAGACACTGAAATATTAGTAAATCTTGCAAACGACACAAGTTCTAATGTTCCTCATTTCTGTGGTGCTGCATGCTGTGCTAATGACCCGGTGACTGGATTTTCTGCTTTTGAAAGCAGAGCTATATGCTGTAAAACTTTCATCTAAGTTGAGCTGCCTCTCTCTAATGAATTTTTTATTTGTTTACTCATTGTTTCACTAGAATTTAAAAGTAGCAATTAAAAAAACCCAACCAACCAAACCCTCACCCTCTAACAAGGAACTTGCCTTAATTCACGGTCTAATATAATGATGAGGAAAGCATCACGCTATGTCCAGTAAAGTGAAAAGAAGTAAAGAACGATGCATGAATATGCGTAGTATTTTACATGTGAAGAAATGCATAATTCATGTAATGATGCTGTACATTCGCACCGGCCACGACAGCTACATTTGCCACGCAGCTGTGCCTGTGCATGCCTCTGCATAAGCACAGTGTCCTGTCAGTTTGTCGGAAACTCCTAACGGCTTTTGAACGCTGGCGCGGCTCGCTCTCCGTTTCCAATGCGGTTTGCTTCACACAGGGTGCAAGACCTCTTGAGTTTGGCCTGTGCCAGGTGAGGGTGGCCGAGCTGGCACATTCAGCATCTCCACGGCGGTTTGAAGCACCTGAGCAACCTGTTCTACCCTTTGTGCCTGGCTTCCCGTCAGCAGGAGTCCACCGAGCCTCGAAAAAGAGGCCAGCAATAAAACAGGAGCAGGGCTCGACAGTGAGAGGAGGAGAGCCCTGGAGTGAGGTGTAGAGCCAGCCAAAGGCGGCCGTGCAGGCGATGCCTGGGGACACAGATGTCTTCCCCGGGGTAGGGAGGGGGAGCGCGGGAGCCAAGCTGCCTCCTGTATGAACAGCCCCCCCCCGCCTTCCGTCGGGAAGAGCTGTGTGATCCTGCAGGACCAAAGGCACGGGTAAAACGCATTACGGTTCCTATTACCGAGGTCGATGCCGTGACGTCTGCTCGCTCCGGCGGAGCTCACAGGTGGAAGCGGGGCGGACGCGGCGGTGCTGCGGGCACTGCCGCCTGCCGTTGCCTTTGCTGCGGCATCCCCGGCCCTGAGGAACAACCACCCGTTTGTCCCAGGGTTTGTTTTGCTCAGAAGTAGAAAAAAATACTCTGTGTACAAAAATAAGTAAAAAACCCCAGCACTTCTGTTCAAAAAGCAGAGTAGACACCAATATTTACATCGTGTTTATTTACAGTAGAGGTGATCAAACCGAGGTTCTTAGAAAAATATATGGTTGAAATTTGGTTATTTTTGCCTTATTTCTGAGCCAACTGTAAAGATAAAAATTCCTCAGCTGAGGGGATGGGCAGTTGATAAAAGTTGTACGTAGTGGAAATACATGATTGCCTCCCACCCCACCCCTTCCCTCTCAAATCAGCTCTTCTGTCTGACCTCCAGAGCGAGGCAGGGGCCAGCTGGGCAATGTCTTCACGTGGCCAACGCTCAAACTGGCTCTGTGCTGTACTTGCTGACTGGGGCGTCAGTGGGGTCTGCTTTTTAATCTCTAGCTGAGGCATTTTGGGCTGTCCTGTGCCACTCATCCCTCGGCTGGCACAAGCACAGCAAGGAGCCTCAGCCGGACGGGCCGTGCTGGAGAAATAACCCTTCCCTGGGTGGTGAGACAGGACGCAGCAAAAGGATCCCTGCATGCAGAGTAGAAAAGGGGAGAAGAGACAATAGCGATTTGGCTATGAGGGAAGAGCAGAGAAATGCCAGCTCACTCACTCCCCCCTCAGAAGGGGTAAGTTTTTCTTGGCTCCATCCTTCCAGTGCCAGAGGTTTACAGCTCAGCCTCAGCATGATGGTACCGGTGGCCACGGGGAGCGGGATGCTGCGGCGCAAGGACCGAAATGAGCTGTGGGAGACGAAGGCTGGGAGGGGCGGGAGGTTTTGCAGAGGTGTGGACAGAGGCAGTGTGGACCAGCACCTCGAGGCAGCTTCCTCCGACGCTCAGCCAGCCTCAGAGCGGCACAGAAACCTCCTCCTCCCCATCTTTATTTTTTTTTTTTTTAAAGCCACTCTTAGTTCCAAAACTTCATATTAGAGTTCCAAAAGCAGACAAAATAGCGTGTTTTGAGAGCTGTAGGTCTTTTTATTATGGTAAAATCATAACATCTAAAATCCAATTCAGTCCTTGCTATAAATAAGTATAATGAAGAATTTAATAATATTTCAACTAAAATTAGTTAGAAGGCAAACCTTAAAAAATGACACAGATCATTAACTGGGAGCATTTCTCAGAAGAGATTTGTTATATTAAAAAGGCACTGAAATTACTAGCGTTAATCAACTGTATTGTATTAAAAACTCTGTATAGATTAATTAAGTACTTTAAATATGAAGAAATAAAAAAATGGAGGTATAGGGGAATCACAAGCTTGAATCTGGGTCTCCTGCCATGCTACCTACCCTGCACTTCTTAAGCACCTAATTTAGCAAGAATTCAGATTAAATAATTCTTCTTGGCTGGTCTAACCTGTTTTTAATAAGTAACAAAATTCCTGGCAAGGAGAGTGGCATCTCTTTTCATTCACTTTCCCCAAATGCAGATGCTGGGCTCTTCTCCCAGCCCCACCCTGGGCTGAGTCTAGTCAGTAAGGGCCAAAGAGAGCCAATGAAATACATTTTATACGCTTTTTGTGATAGCTGTGATTCTTTGCCTATAGGACCCAGCATTTCTTGGTGGTCTCCCAACTGAACAAATCTGGGTTTATTTAGCTATAGACTTCAGGTAAGAAGTGCATTCAGCTCAGTACATCTAAAATTTGTATTCACCAATGAGGGCAATTTAGCCTCTGGCTCACTTGGGTACAGGCCATTTAAAACAACTTTGGTTAAAAGTACCAACATTTAAAAAAAAAATACTGTCAAATAGGTAGGATACAGTTTCTCTTTCTTCTTGTGGGAGACATGGAGCAGCTCCTCTCTCATCTGAGCTGAAACAGCCTTGCACAATGTTGGAAAGCAAGGTTATTCTGTTGATGGAAAAGCAGCAGGATTAGGCCCGCAGTAACCTTGGCAACACAGACAATGGCTCCAGGAGTACATGTTTCTCTCCCGCACCAACCTACCTCACGGGCCTATACGTTATATAAAATATTAGAATATTCACTGTTAACTCTTGCAGAAAAATGTACTTTGCTATTATGGCACAGGAAAAGCAAACTTGTATTTGCCTCCTTGAATGTCAGTACATTTTTTCCAAGCTTTTGCTGAATCCATTTGCACCATCAATATTTCAAGAACTAGAAAAAAATAAGAGATGCTCCCTCTATCTACAGCACTTATACTATAAAGAAGAATCTGTAAGAGAGGTCAACAAAGCTGTCCTCTCCCTACCTCCAAGATAAAAGGTAAAAATGTCTTTTCTTGTAAAAAGGCCTCAAATGAAATTTATAAATGAAGAAACTTTAAACCAGCCCTCTTCCCATCCTGCATACGCACAAATCATGGCCCAGCCTCCAAAATAGAGTGAGGTCTTGCTAACAGAAATTGCAGCTCTTAGGCATTTGCAAAAGAACCACCTGTATGCTCTTTCCAAGCCTGTGTGCACTACAAAAGAAATTCCCTCCAGAGATACTCTGGTTCAGTAACTGCTATTGAAAAGGCAGCCCAGAAGTAGAACATTTCACTGGTTTAAACTAAATATTCAAACTTGAAAGCTGGGAGACTTAGATATTATTTTTTTTTAAATGGGCTTAGCATTAACAAATTTAAAAAAAAAAATTCATTCTTGTGAGGTTTGTCTGGCTCAGTAGTAGGTATTATCATATATTCTTGTCCCCCATTTCTTATTTCAATTTTGTGGTACTTTAAATGATGCTAGGTAATACAGCAGACTGTGTATCAGAAACAGGTCACCAGCTGATTTTCTGCAGCTGCTTTATAGAAAAGTATACTCCTTAAAACTCAAAAGCTCTTTAGTCAAGTCCCCAGGAGCTGTTGTATATACAAGTTTTGTTATAGTGCATCTCACATTCTGGGCATGCTCTTTAGTTATGTGATAAAAATACTGACATATATTCATGTAAAATGCAATAACCTAAAATGTTTGTAGCCACAAACTATCACTCAGAATGAACTGTCTTCATTTATTTATTTTATTTTATTTTATGGAGACAGTAAATCAGAGAATTCCTTAACCTGTGGAGTTCAGCTCAATGGAAACACTTGTGCTTATATCAGTTGAAACATCTGGACAATGTCTTATAGTGGAATTAAGCTTATGCTACATACAAAACTTTTTTTTTTTTCCCCCAATTATTTTAAAATAGCAAACTAGGCATTTTTTCAAGCAGTCATGTATTCTCTCTTTTTCCTGGTGTTTCTTTTGACTTTTTCCTCCCTTAGCAGTGGTCATTTTGCTATTGGCTGGGTAGTGAGATAAAAACCTGGAAGTGCCTACACCAGTTTTTCAGCATCCAGGCACCTTTTGGGGTGGATCTCTTTAACGAAGCAAAGCTGCTTGTGAGGACCCAGGCATTAAGGAGAGGCTTTACCAGTGCAGCAGTGTTTCTGCTCCTGTGGGTAGTGTGGTGGCTGTAAGGTCACTTCTCAGGCGTGAGGAAACCATCGGAGTCAGAATGCATTTTTCTTTTTTGGGAGAAAAAGTTTTTGGTTGTGAAGACATTTGTGCCTTGAAAAAAAATGGCATGGGTGATTGTTACTTAATGTAAATAAGCCCATGTTTGTTCTACTTCTCAACTTTTGCAGAGGCAGATGAAAAAATCTCAGCCTTAGAGTTAGTCCTGAATAGGGAGGAGGTGGAGGATTTGGAGGATGAAGGAGTGAGGGTGAACCTGGGAAAAAGGAGAGTGTGGGGGGCAAGGTATTTTATTTTTTGTCTTTGTTTCTCACCATCCAACTCTAACTTAATTGGCAATAAGTTAAATTAATCGCCCCGTCCCCTGAAGCTGAGTCTGCTTTGCCTACGATGGTAATTGGTAAGTGATCTCACTTCGTCTCAACTGATGAGCTTTTTTGTATTTCCATCCCCCCTGTCCTGTTGAGGAAGGGAAAAGAGAGAGCGGCTGGGTGGGCGTTTTGCAGCCAAGGTCAACTGGCCACAAAGGGGACACTGTGGTGGGGGGTGGTGGTGCAGGAGCACTTTGAGAAGAGTGGGTATCATAAAATACGACAGCTTCAGCTGGAGAAAGAGGGAAAAGGGTTGTGAAACAAGGAAAAGGAAGGCTATGGGATGAGGAAGGTTAATCTAGGCAAGAGGAAAAAAAGGCATTTGGCTGAGGAAGATGCAGTAATTGGTTGGGTTTTAAGCAATTTAATCAATTAACACTAATGGCACATAAGGTTTATATAAATTAAAAGATAAATGCAAACACTGTATGTGAATTTCCAAGAATACTTGGAAAAAAGGCATATAAGGCTATAAATATACCTTCAGGTCTTAAAAATAGCTGGTCTGTTTATATGTGGTTAGCTGACAGTAAAGCATAATGCTGCAGCATAGCCCTCAAAATCAGAGGTGAGGCGCACAGGGCACAAAGCAAACTCTTATCCAGGATTTAAGTCAGATTTGAGGGGTATGTGGTACCTGTGCCTTACGCAGCTCTGCTGTGCCGTGTGCCCAGTCACGAGCCCCAGTCAAAGGACATCTGTCTGGCTCAGGTTCGATAAAGAGGTTTTGTGGTTTGCTCAGGTCCTTTCCTAGCAGTACAGCAGAGCTGTAGGTAGGCAACCGCCACTTAATCTCGCTCTTAATATCAGCCTCTTGTAATGTGTGTGTTATTAAAATAGTGCTATACCCAAGTAGTTTTAGTGAGATAATATCTCATACTCTGCCCATTTGTGATGCAGGTTCATTCAGCAGAAGTGAGCAAGTATTATTGCAACAAACCTGCTCTGATTGTGGGGAGCAGCAGCTGAAGCTACATCACTTCCATATTACTTGATTAGAAACTTAAAGTGATAGTTTGGCTCAAGAACCCATGTAAACTGGAGCACAAATACTTAATTGGCTTTTTCTGCTTTTGCTGGGAGCTAATTAAGCAGACTGCTTCGCTAAAGTTGTTTGAGGGCAGCAAGGTCAAAACCAAAAAGCTGTGAACTCGGAGGGAGAAGGGGGCATTAAGGAAGACCAGCTGTGTCCCTGTGTTAGGAGAAAAGTCCCTAATTTGGGAAGCAGACTCTTAAAGCCACTAACAGAACTGCAAGCTTGTGAAGAAAATGTCCCTAGAGGAGTTACTGCACTCACTCAGAGGAAAGAGAAGAGGAACATGTGGGTGCGCGTGCATACCCTCCTGCCCACCCACCCCGATGGACGCAAAGGTTTGAAAATTCCCTCCAACCTGCTGGTCTGCTTGCTCTGTTTGTATTTGAGTAGCTCTTAATCTCTCTTCTAATTCAGTAGCAGCAGCTGGGGTTTGTCCTGTAATGTCTGTGTCTTTTACGTGATACCTCGTCACCAATATTACAGAAAGTAATGCTAACAGCAGAAATAGAAGAAATGTCTGTATTATAAGAAAGAAGCCATTTCTTACAGAAACATTTCACTACAGGCTGAATGATCTGGCCGTAAGCGTGCTCCGGGAAAGGTTCGTTACATCCCTCGCTGGTGCTCACTAATCCTGGCCTCTCTTTGTTGATGGAAGGTGATCACCGCTTATAGGCAACAGACACAGGAAATGTGGATGGGAAACATGATGCAATCACACAAATGTATACTTTCAATGCAAGCCATCACAGTATAAGTGCCTCATATTCAGATAGACCTATCGCACTGCATGAAAATAGGCCTCTAAGTTACTGTGCCTCAGTGATGATTCAGGAGCAGACTATAGCATCATCAGGCAGTGTGTCTTCACAGTTCTTCATAGGGTGTTTAGGAGAAAAAATAATAGGCAATCTCTGAGTTGCTGTGATTTTCAATTGTCTAAAGTGATGCAAGGAACCAGTACTACTTAATAAGGTTTTGTGGTTTCACTGCACGTGTTTCATTTAAAGGTAAAGAGTATTTGCACAGACACTAAAATATAGTGGAGAACTGTACAGAATTTATGCTGCCCCTGGGGTTACGAGTGTCTGTATCTGAGGGTTTATGTCCACCTTTTTTTCCAGAAATGTTTGTGGGGTGAATTTTAAGTACTTTATCATGTACAGGATTTGTAAATGTACAGGAGCCGGGTTAGTGCCATTGTGCTGTTGGAAGCCTGGCACTTTCAGAAAGCACGTGTACTTACGCAGCAGATTTAATTCCAAGATGTATTGGCTGAACATGCTGCACTTGTGCTGCCTAATTCTGATAGATCCCCAAAATTAGACTTGCTATGGAGAAACTGGGAGTTTGCACATTTGAATTGGAGCCTTTGAAAACAGGAAATTAGTTCCTGTGATGACAAAACTAGTTAGCTTTTATTTTCTTTGTCTTCCGTAAGATGTCAGTGATAGCTTTAAACATAAATAATTTTGAATAATACAATCACTTCTAGCCTAAAACTTGGGCGTTACCAAATGGAAAAAAAGGTTTCAGTTTTTTGTGTAAAGAAGCTTAATTGGTAACTGTGACCAGTAACTTTAATCAAATGTTTAGGGCGCTTATCCAACCAGAGTGAGTGTTCAGAGATACAGTACTTCAACAGCAGTTTGCATTGGTGGTAAACAACCATCATGATGTTCTTGCTTGTTATATTACAGCTTAAATGTTCTCTGATGCAGAACTGTTAGTTCTGCTTGTATATAGCTATTACTTCGAAGTGAACGAGCTATTGAGAAGAATGACTTTCTGAAGAATAACTTCAGAGCCCCGCAGCAGAAAGCCAGGTTCCCTGCGCTGGAATGGAAGTTCAGTGCTCGGAGTTTGCCAGTAAGACTTTGCCCTGCCCTTCCCTAAAAAATGTGCGTGCATCTCCTCTGCATGTTCCCCACCCTCCACCCCCCCCCTTTTTTTTTTTAACATTTAGGCCAAAATTAGAGTTGAACAAAAATAAGAAGTTGAAATGAAAAAGCATTCATTCCCAGCATTGTGTTAATATTGGAGCATAAATTATAAAACTGAGCAGGTCAAAACCAGTTGAATCATTTTGACTTCTTGCCAGCCAGGCAATAATAGAACATACATTCAGTTCTGTTAGTGTTCTTCAGCTTTTTCTCTGTTACATAAGAAAGTTGTATTTACATCTCTGTGTATTTTGCCACTTTCTAACAACTCTATAAACTAGGGGCCAGAGACTGTATTCTCATATAGGGTAGACACTTGAACAAAAGTACAGCTTTAAGATCATCATTGTTTTGACCCTTCTTCTCCTTTTCTGCTCAATTCATACTGTGATCAATCAATAGCTGCTGTGGGAACCCTGGGTCAATATAATTTAAACTGGTTAGTATGTCAGAATGATGCCACTTCAAATACTGTAACACTGAAACCTTGCTGTATAAATAATAAAAAAAAGTATAATAGAAACTACTTGGAGAAAGGAGAAGACAGATATTTTTCTTTGAAACATTTCTCTTACGACATTTCTGAGCTGACAAGTCTGGATTTATGCTGATATAAATTATTCTTATAAAAACAGAAACAGACCAAAAAGCCCTGGGACAACTGCTTCCCTAATCTCAAGCAGATGATAGGAAAACCCCAGAAGATGGTATGAGCATGTGAGAAAGGAGCTGTGTCTCTCCCTTACCGGGTTCGTCTCAAGCACCCTGATTCATTAAACCTAAACATAGTTCAGATGCACCCTAAGACTTCTGGCTTAGAAAGTAGCATGTTTGTTACAAAACTCCTTACTTGACCAAGGTTTTGTTTTCTCCTGTGAGAAAACTGTGTGTTATCTTAGTGCTGGAGCTCTCATTCACCTGTAGGTGTTGAGAGGCATTCAGGCTGCCACTTAGCAATTTGGGTAAGCCTCCTGTTCGTGGTACTTTTCCAAAGCATTTACTTTTTTTTTTTTTTTTTTTTTTGGTAAACAAAGAAAATCTTAGCTTGCAGACTTAATGGGAAACATGAACCATCTGTGAATGTTACTTGCAGCTCATTTGCTTCATTGGCAAATATTAAACGGTGTTGTAAAGATCCACTGAAATTATGGAAATGGGTTTTAACATTAAAATCAAAGTGCAATTAGAACATTTCACTGCATAATTGTTTGGCAGACTAAGATAGTAAGCAGAAGATACCCAGCTTTCTGATTTATTGGTCACAGGTTGTTTCTTTAGAACTACAGAAGCTGGGATACATTTTTGTATTTATATTTTTTAAATTATCTACACAATTATGAAAAGACAGTGCACACACATCTTGAGTTTTATTTTGTATGACTGTTTTTTACATTTCCAACCTGTTATCTCCATTTTCTCTAAGCCAGCATAAATTGAAACTTGCATGATTTAGGAGCAGGGGGTGCTGACAGAAGCACCTTCATGTTTTACCTTTGTATATGTCCTTCTCTGGAATGTATAGCATATTTGTTTTTCTTTATTATTCAGACATAAAAAAAATGGTTAATCACCAGTGTGGCCCAGAGAGTTTTTGTAAGTAAACACCATGTTGCAACAGACATAATCAATCACAAAACATACCAGTTCATACCATCTTCAGAACTGAAGAGGTTTAAAAAAAAAATTGGTTTAGTGTTGAAATTCCTAAAAATAAATAATTTTTATATATGTAAAATATAGACACAGTGTTATGATTGCAATTTATTTGCCAAAAGCACACTACAAATGGTCTCTGCTTTGCTGTTTTATATGAAACAATAAGGAATTATGATAGGTAAGAGCTGGCCAGTGATGCATAGACTCCTTGTGCTTTTAATTTATGTACAGGGTGCTCAGAAAAAGAATATATTTACTGTCTCATGCAGCTGAACACTAGGAGCTCAGCCCTGGAAATGAAATAACAAGTAGTTGAAATTACTGCACAGTTGTTTTTAGTGTAAAAGCTTTTCAGAGACTGTCTTTTTCATTCAGTGTTTGTACAATAGGGTCCTATTTGTGACTAGGTTCCCAGGTGCTATTGTAATGCAAATAATTATTTTTTTAAATTTTTTTTAAAATGTGCCCTGTGAGCTCCAGTCTAGCTTCAGGAGTAAATATTTAAGTACCTCTAATATTGAACATTTGCTGAATGCCTTAGTATTCCTGTTATAATTGTTTAGTTTATTTATCTGCAGAATAATTCTAGTCTTGGGGGAAAAAGTGTGTGTAACTGAGATCAGCGGGAGTTTGGAGTCCTCGGTACTTTTCTGCATAGGGTGAACAAGAAGTGCAGCAGACCGTTTCAGCTCTAAGGTGAAATTACATGAGAATATTGTTCCTGATGAGGTCAGAGGAATGCTTCCAACCAGTATTAAGGCGAATTCCTTCTCGGGGAGCACTGTTGCTCTGTGACAGACGTACATTGCTGCTCTATTTGAGCTGTACACTATCTGGGCATTGCAAATTACTGAAGATGTAGCAGAGTAACTCTTGTAGCTTCTAGTATTACAGCTGGTGCAGACACGAAGCATGTTCCCATAGATGCACAAGGATATTGCTGAAAACCAGACCTTTCCGTGGTGGTTGGTTCAAACCCTGGTGTTTCCTGTTGCTCCTGCAGCAACCAGGGTGTTCAGCTGCACAGCAATACTGGTGCTGGAGCCCTCCGGCTCTTGTTCTAGCTTAGCTGCTGCTAACCAGGGGAAGAATATTTACATTTTAGTAAATGCTTTTAAAACAAGCAGATGTTGAGCTCCAAAAGGATCTTTGATTGCTTCTGCTTGTTCCTTGTAATCTGAGCTTGATGGAATTCAGTTTAGTTTGGTCATGAAAAGCAGTTCTCGTCTCATGGGAGTTTTGGATACGTTGGGGCTGTTACCAGCACGTTGTTCTTCAGTTGCTGAAAAACTACACAAACAAAATGAAACTGGACACTGGGTGGCTGCAATGGCTGCCTTAACCTCTATTCCATATAATGTATGTGTTGTCTTATTACTTTATTTGGATAAGAAAATTGGGTTCATTTAGCCATTTATCCTTTGACTGCTATTGGGTTTGTCTAGCTCCCTTGGACATGCTGGTAGCCAATGTGGAAGCATTGCAGTTGATGGCACTATATATTAAGTAGTGATCAGGCTTTGAGGCTTTTAAGTGTACCAAGGAAATAATCATCTTTGCACTAACTAGCCTCCAGGTTTTGTCAGCTGTGGAAATGCTGGGGGGTTTTATGCGGTTTGTTAACCATAACACCTTCAACAACAGTGCCTTAGGACAGGGAGGACGTTGTCAAGACTGAGTGGTTTTGACTAGAATTTCAGCTATTATCTGCTAGCAATTGTAAAAGTAAGCCCTTCACCTGACCTTTAATAACAACTGCGGCCATTGTGTGTATTTGGCTCTGGGAACAACAGTTCTACCGAAGGCGGCGTCTGCAGGTGGTTTTGTTGGGTGCAGTCTACAAGTGATGAGCCAGGCGGTGGTTGGTGATAAGGCAGAGGTTTGAAAGCGTATTGTGTGCTTAGAGGGTCTGGAGGTGAGGATGGGAAGCAGGTGGTACCTGAAGGCCAGTAAGTAAACTAGGAGGACAGGTTTTGGCTGACAGTTGAAGCTGGAGGCTGTTGCTTTAATACTCAATTTATAGCCTGATGCTGGCTGGGCAGCTTGCGTAGTGTCTTCGATGACTTCTGTGACCTGAGCTCATTCTGGCTTTGGACAACATCGCGTGTGGGTCTACCAATGAAGATGGGCTGACAAGGAGTTCTGCAGTAGACCTACCTTTCTGGTTTTGAATCGGGGCCTCTACCGCACCAAAGTGAGTTGAGACATGTGGGAGCTAAGGTAAAAGGATTCTTTTGTGTATTCTGGGCCATTTCTCTGAATTAACGTGCTATAGGGTTTAGTGTGCAGAGGCTGACAGTCTGCTTTTCTCACCACCACTAAATACATGGATCAAACAAAACATTTCTCTAAAGGTGAAGAGAGCTAAAAAGAAGAAAAAAAATCTCAGCAAGCATCATGCAAATGAATCTGGCTTCTCAATACAATTTCCCTGAAACACCAACACAGTGTAGGTCTTTGTAATGTGATAAATCAGCTGAAGCAGCAGGAATCTAACTGAAGGAATAGCAACTTTTTTGAGCACCTCTGGAGGTTAATTGATGAAAGGATTTTGAGTTGATAAACACAACAGGAGGATTTGGATGTTTTCTCTCAGATGAAAACCTGTATAGTCTGTGCTGCAAGGTATTTGTTTAACAAGAACTGTAAGTATGAACATATATGACCATTTCTCCTCCTAAAAAAAAAAAAAATACATTCTCTGTTTCAGTCTGAAGTATCCCACTATCACTGTGACATCCCAGATAATTTCAGATCTCTTCAGGGGTTTAGTACTTAGATACATGTACATGCTAATCCATGAAGTAGATGGAGCAGGAAGATGACCTCCGAGCTGTGAATCCCCACGGATGGGAAACAAACAAAAAGGAATGGACTAAGGCAACTTTGCAATATGAAGCTGGCACATGGTGATGATAAACAGTCAACACTGGCACAATGCTGTTGTTTAGCTTTCAACCGAGTTAGTCTTGCTGCTACCACTGGGAAAACTAATAACATAACAAATGAAACTATTGTTCAGTTTCATTAAAAAGAAATCTGATAAGATGGGGAAAATTGAATTAGTCAATCTCAATAGAGTTACTGCTTGTTGGAGCAAAAGCAATATCATCTCTAATAGAATATGTCCCAGACAGTTTTGGCTGGTCCACGCAGACATGGAGTATGAATTTTGTGTGCAGATGCTGGCACAGCCATGCAGCACGCTAATGTTAGCATTAGTGGGTCAGCACTCTCCATCTCCAGCAGCAGGTCTATAGCCAAGGCTGGCAGTGATACATGTTAGATCAATGTGATGAATTGATTTCTCTTGGCAAAACAGCATAGGGCTTCCTTCCAGTGAGGCTGACGTGCCACTACTGAGCGTCTGTCAGGTAAAGCGTCCCCTGAAATCTCACAGTCTGAATCCCATACACTACACTAGCCATCACTGTAGCTACTTTACCAGTGTGGGCAACTACTTAGATTTCTTTTTCAAAAATTCAATTTTAGAGTCATAAAGCTGAAAAAGACTTTCATGCCCAGGCCTCTTGATGCTATAGGCCAATGGTGGTTTTACTGTGACTTTGTGTCTCCTGCCAAAGCCTCAGCAGACCACTGCTGTCCATAACTACATGTTTTCTGTAATGGTTCTAGCTTTAGCTTGCGAGGTTTAAATGTTTATATCTCTTAATGGTGACTCAGAATTATTATATCTAAAATTATCAGTGCTTGCTCATTTTATGTTGGAAAACTAAGTTGTTATGACCTACAATCAACATAATAGCTACGTTAATAAGACCTGTTAGGGTTCCTGAGCTACCCATGGCACAACCCAATTCTCTGTCCTGTAACTTGTCATTGCAAGATGTCTGCAAGTACAAACAGACCAGGCTGGGATGCCATATTTTGTATTTGTGTAACTCTTAAGGTACAAGACATTGCAGAAGATTCATTTGTACCTTTAGTTAATGTGTGAGTACATCTACCTAACTTGTAGGGTATGGAGTATTTCATCTGCTAAAGTATATGAAATCAGTGTTTGTTGGTAAAAGTTGAGGTGAAAAGGGACAAAGCGTGACTGCCTTTTTTTTGTTCTCCCTCACCCATAGTTTAGTAAGACAGTGCAGTGCTGGATTACAAAAAGGCAGTAATCACATGTGGACAACTCTTTTTTTATTTTTATTTTTATTTTTTTTTTTTTAGAAATCTAAAAAGTACAGGAATGATAGCAGCTGCTAGGCTTTGAAGCAGTGCGGGTTGGAGGGGTGAGGCAGGAGGGACTCAGTTATAATCAAGTGATAGTATACTTCAGGTAGGATTAATGTATTTTATATGTAACATAAAGACCTACATATGATGTTTGGCAACAAAAGGGATATTTAAGGAGGTTAATCTGAATTAAGATTTGTAGGGGATTACCTAGCTAGCATTAAACCCCTTTGAAGTCTCAGTATTAGAATGTCCCTAATTCAGTTTAGATTCCTTATTTCTTATATAAATTAAGGTTATTTAATCCTGAATTAGAGAATTAAATACTTATTTTTACACCTTTATTCTGCTAGAATTAATTTTCCAGAACTGTTTTTTCCTTTTTTTTTTTTTTTTTTCTTTTAGTAGGCTTCTGCCTGGCTTCTACTAATCAAAAGAGTATTGCTGGAGAGAGGACTTCTTTAGCATGGTTGTCTGGGGACTTTAAAGCACTGCAGTGGCTGTTTCATAATGTTCTATTACTTGTTGCATCTTCTAAAATAACTCTTATGTTGTCTCATTCTTGCAAAAGTGGTGCATTCTAACTGCTCAGGTTTAAATAATATGTTATCAGATTTAAAAGCCTACTGTCCTTAGATGATCAGAGTGAACTACTTCATTTTCAGTATGTGAGGAAATGAAACATTTTGTAATAGAAACTTAAATCTCCTGCCTGTGGAATGAAATGACCTTGCATGGTACAAGATTTACATTTAAGCCAATGGGCACTAAAACCTGCTATATACAGTTTTGTATTTCCAACTAGCTGTAACTCCAATTTGTAAAATCAAAATGGAAATTGTATTCTGAACACTTTTATTTTAGCAGATTTAAATATAGTCATATAAATAAAACTATTGGATAACAAAGGCAGAGAAAGAGATTTGAAGAGTAATATGTTGGAGAGAGTGAGGATGTGTGGTAATTGTCAGAGAACAGGTTCTTGAGCCACTGCTGGGATGTTCCTGAAATATGAAACAATAACAGGGAGATGGAGATGAGTGGAAGTTTGATGCAAGTCTGAAACCCCAAATTAGAAACTAGCTGGAAACAGGTTCCAAGTGGGCTGCTCTCACAGAAATCTGTGGACCTTGCAGCAGCTCTAGGAGTCTATTACAGCATCATGGGTGCAAAGCCTTTAAAAAAAAAAAAAAAAGTCTTACTATACAATAACCTTTGTCAATGTTATTAACTGTTCTTTCATATGCTAAAGGGCAGGCTGAGTTGGTTCTTTTGCATATTTTCTGACTTGTTTGGACTGCCAAGGTGTGAATGACATTTAAATGTGATTTGAAACTTTGCACGCAACTGCCACTGGTCACTGGTGGTGATGAGGAGGAAGAGCTGTTGCGATGTAGACTTAAATTGTGTGCTCAGGAAAATGGCTGTTTGGCATACAAAGAAAGTTCAATAAAACGCTGCTGTATCAAAACAGAGCACCAAGAAGGTTTGCTAGTGGAGAGAGAAAACCTGGTTTCTCTTGGGATTGTGTCCTGCACCCCCATCTCAGCCGCTGTGTCCTGCCAGCTCCCCTCGTTGTCTCCCCACCGTGGGTTACTGCCTCTCTCCCTCACCTGGCTGGGAAAACAGCAGAGTGGTGTGGGTGCTGGGTGCTGGTGGGCTGTCCTCGTGGTTGTGTTTCAGGGTACGGCTTGAATTACCATTGCCATCCTCGGAAGGGAGGAGAAGGATGGGTGATGGGAAACAGAAAGTTAATTTGGGTCTTTCTTCTCTGCCAGACATAAGCATTGTAGCAATGCCACATACTCAGGAGATAAATTGATCTTTCCATCAAACTTTGAGACAACAACATTTTCTAAAAGTTACTGGAGGAGTGGGGGCAGGTGTGGACAGACAGCGCTTGTGGATGTCATGATTTCTGAGGCATCATCCTCTTTCTGGTTTTGGTGTGGATTCCAATATTCAGTTTTATTATATTGTTATAGCTTTTGTAATTTTTGAAGAAAATGTTTTGGTTTGATAGGACAGAAAATAAAGCAAGCTGATGTTCAAAGTAATGCTAGAATCTACAGGTATTAATTAGGTGACTTAAATTTTATAGTGAAATTACATGAGGCACTGGCAGTAGAAGGAAGCAGAGTGGGTCCCTGTTGATTGACATAAGCAACTCGCTTAATCTTGGTCTTTTGGCATTCAAGGCAAAATTAAAATCAGATTCACGGAAGTCCTCCTTCAAAATGAATTAGTTTGAATGGTAACCAGGACATCCACACATAAGGCTACTCGGAAATGGATACCAGAGTGTAAATTTTTGCTATCCTGTAATCCAGGTTAACATTCAAGAATAGGCAAGTCCTATTAAATAGGATTTAACAGCCTATCAAAGTTTAGAACTTAAAAATCTGTGAAATACATATTCCTAGTGACTAGTACTACGTACCTGTAACAAAGTATTTGTTGTTGGAGTCTCTGTTTTAAGAATGGATGTAGAAATGTGTCCCAAAGAATCTCTGAATAATCTCATTAGTAATGTTTTCATTAGTGTGCCTCTATCTCTCTGCATTTCTCCATGTGACTACTAAAATGTTGTTGAAGTGTTCTTCCAAGATAACTTCTATGAGTTAACATAAGAATTTTGATATATTCAGGTAACTTTTTAATCATCAAACTTGGAAGTGTTCCTATTTCATATCAGTAGATTAACTTCTCAATAGTTCCATGGAACTACGATATATACTATTTTTTTACTATTCTTCAATAAAAAGTAAAATGCAAGGATGAAATTTAATGAGGATCTGGTAAAACTCTAAATGTAGTTTAGGGTCTATTGCCTAAACTCATATATCTTTATTTCTGCAGAATTTACTTCTCTTATTAAATTAATGCTGCAGTTTTATCGTTTAAACAGAGTTGTGACATGGGTGGTCAAAACCAGGGATGAGTGGAATGATGTGTGACTATCCGATATTAACCATTTACGAAAAAATAGTGAAAGATATCTACAGTGGAAAAGGGGAGAAAAAGGCTATTAAAAAGTGGTCGTGGTTCAAAGGTAAAACACAGGCAATTTAAAAGTGATCAGTGCAAGTGGGAACCTGTTTTAAAACACCTCCAGATAACCATTTCTTAGGCATATATAAGGTGAAAACTAAAGCAAGTAAGGTAGTGATTTTCTTGTAAGGCTTCATGAATACCACAGTTTTTCATATGCCTATGATATTAAAATGTTTTAAGTGGAAACAATATAATCTTTATAGGTATACTTTTCTCTTATAAAAATTCTTATTGTGACTGCTTTATTAATTAACTGGGCCTATGGCCTCTTTGGGGAACACTCCCTAATGTTATAGTCTATTTAACTGCAGATGGAGGAGGCTCTTACAAAAGGAAGAGTGACTTATTGTTAACACATGATGATGTTGAAGCTAAACTTTGTCTCAGCTGAGAGCAGGAAGAAATTAATTTTTTCCACTGTGTTTGTTGCATCCTTTCTTTCCTATATCCAGTTTGCTTTTTCGGCAATATGATTTTAGAAGCTTTTAGAAATAATGGCTACATTCACATCAAATTGTGAATTCAAAGGTTGATAGAAACTGCTCTCTCAGCTTACTTCTGAATCTCAGGAAAATCCAACTGCTGTTAGATAATGCTTTGTATGCTGTGAGATATATCATCCTTTTGATGGGGAACAAACAATAGATCCCAGTAGTGCATGACTGCTAAAACATTACTGAGCTAGCAAAATTCATACTCTAATATCCTGGGCTTGACTTCAGCATTTTCATTTGTTGAAACCTGTAGCTCAGGTAACCATTTCTGCTGCACGATTAATGCTGTGGCTGTATGGTTACATTGGATTTCCTGTCTAAAACTCTACATTTTGAAGAAACAGAAAGACTGTCCCGTAGTTCGTAGTTACTAAACCAAACTATGTGCATATGTACTTATTTTAAGGACTAAGTGTTTTCTTACTGTGTGCTATACCTGTACAAGTTCCCATTAAGATGATAATGATTTCTGGCACTTCTTTTGCCTGGGAAGCTTAACTCATTAGCTTAAACTTAAGCTGTGTTTAAGCAGAGTTTATTTTCCTCGAAAGAGGACATTGTTCTTTCTGCCGTGGTGCTTTTGCCAACATCTCTGGCCAGGTGCTGTGTTTTCTCTTCTCGGAGGCAGCATCCCCCTAGGAAGGCGTTTTGGGCTGGTATACGCTTGGCTCAGTCACCAGGCCACCTCGTGTAGTCATCCCCAGCCCCTTGTTCCAAGCAGCAAAAGACCATGATTTACCTGGACTCTGACTACATCAGCAGGTCCAAACAAAGCACCTGGGAAGCCTTTCCTGAAGCTCCTGGGCACTGGCAACTCAAAAGTAGTCCCTTTTTTTAACTCAGAGTTACACACCTTTAGGTAAAAGAGTAAGCTTAGGAGTAAAGGTTAAAGCACGGAGTCCTACTTGTATTTTATTTTTTTTCTTAATGCTTGGGAATTATCAGCCCAGCCAACTTCCTCTTTGGGTTAAGGAAGGATTGCTTCTCTCCATTCCTGAATACTTCAGGGCATTAGCTGACAACTGTTCCCTCCTCTTGTTATTTGGACTTAAATGGATTAGCTTCCTTTGACCTTAACTGTTTATGAAAGCGGCTTTTCTTTTCTTTCTTTTTTTCTTTCTTTTTTCTCCCTCTCTTTTATTTCTGAGAGAAATGGATCCTGCCTGGCTTTTGGGATCTCTCCACATATTTCTCAAATTAGTGGTTCTGCTAAGATTTCTTTGCAGACTTTCACTATTTCAAGGTACACACATGCCTCCTCTGCTTTAACTCTGTACTACTTATCAGACAGGCAGTTTGAGGACCATGACTATTTAAAAAAAAATAACACCATTAAAAAGAAGTTCCACAACGCTGTGTACCAAGAGTGCCTGTGTGGCTAATATCTTCTCATGTATAATGCATACATGTTAACAAGATGAGAGGACACCGTTGCTTTAAAATTAAATACTGGCTTGTAGCAGAGTAAATAAATTCCCATGGTCATTACCTAGAAAATGCACTAATTGGGAATGAACGCACTGTGTGAAATAAACAACACAAAGGCATCTTGAAAACACGTCTCTGGTGTTACATTAGGGTATTGTGCTAGAAGGTTTTTGAAGAAACAGGGCACACAACTTTTCAGGGCTATGTATTGTACTTCAGGTAAGCCTAATGCAACCGAGAGAGAAATTGGTGACACTAGACTAACAGCACTGTTTAGCCTTAATACTCTGTACTTAATAATGACTCTGTACTTAACATTTTCAGAAGAAGGGTAAAAACAATTCACTCCACAGGAGGCCTCGTGGCTTCTTGTTTCCTGTTTTCCAAAAATGAATATTCAGACTAAGACAAATCAGGGAGTATAATGAAACAAGAGAAGCATCTAATGTAAATTACTTCCAGTGAAAGATCACTCCATGTCATAAAATAGCAGCTGCAGACAGTGGGTTCTTGAAAAAGTAACAGTGGTATAATATAAGGACTCTGAAATTACAGCAGGTTGATGCATCTGTATAATCCAAACAAAGGTAAATTTAGAACAAATACCTTCTGTAAAGTAAGACTTGTATCTAGAGCTAATTCTTGTCCTATAGATCTTCTTCCAATCATCTTAGGTGGAAATTAAGGCCACAACTGGGACTGATCTTTGTTTTGTCAAGTGGGACTGACAACATGTCCAGCTCCCATTACCACAGTGTCATGAGGAAAGCCAAGAGATGACTCAATATTTACTTAATATTACAATGCATGACTTGGCATTGTAATAATAATAAAATGGGAAGAACAGAAACATAGCCCACTTTGCCTCTACTTGATAATCGAGATTCAAGTAAACCAAACTTCTAAACTGTATCAACTCCTGTTGAATAAATAAGGCTCAAACATATGTTCTGCATCTGCAGTGATAAAATGGCAGCACTCTTGGTTGCCCTTCCATTTGTGATTTGTCCATACTGATGACAAACTTTTTTAGCTGAGTGCACTGCTTATGGTGCAGGTTTCTGTCAATGTGAATTTGATTCATTTTACCTTATTGCACCAAAGATTAAATCATGTCATTTCTATCTGTGGCTACATGTGGTTGATTTGTGGTATATGTCTAACTGGTGAATACATAATATAAGATTGATTACAATAGCATTTCTGAGAGTGTAATGATAACTTCTTATGGCTTTCAACTCTGTCATTGTGCTGGTGTCGCGCTGTTCTGAAATGAAAGGCAGTTTGGGATCTCATGTTATACATGTCATACTATGCAGGAAAAGAAGGTAGGGAGAGTAGCAATATTCAAAAGAACTGGGGGGAAATCATTTATTCATTATATATGTCTGTAACATAAAAACTGTCAAAGTATACAGATGCTTCACAACACCCTGTAGAAAACAGCGTATTCAAGATAGCACAGCAAATGGAGCTCTATAATAGCTGAAAATGAGTAAACTGAAATCTGCAATGTTAAAGATACACAGGGCTTTTTAAGTATCTGAATTTTGAAAGGTCAGTTTTCATGTTGAGTTTGATGAGACTATCTATGTGAAGTGTGTTGGATTGCCTGTGACCATCTTCTCAAACAGTGGTTCCACTTTTTAAAAGGGGTTAGTGATTTGGGTGCCCCTTTAAAGGCATCAGAACTAATAGGATTCTTCAAAACCTGTTAGCTATAGGGCCTGCGTGGTTTTTTTATATTGACAAAATAGTCCACTGATACTCTTAAAGCTGCTTAAAGCTTCTGTCAGCCAGCATTCAGAATCTAAGCAGACAAAAGAAATACAGAGAAGATGAAGTGAAAATTAAAAGACACCACAGAATTTCAGTAGCGGATCTAGGAATGTCTCTAATATTTTGAGTCCCTTGATTCCTCCTCTTCAGACACAACAAAATATCTGGCTTCCTTGACTTCTCCTTGGCTATGCTATCTATTTTTTGTATGTATGTCTTCTGAATAATCTGACCAAAACAGAAAAAAGTGTTATGTCAAGTGTGGAATTTGCCTGTGGTCTGAGTCATGGGAAAAAAAGGCAGTGCTTGCTCCCGAGGAAGTGAGTTGTTTGGTGTCCTTCATCTCAGAACCCCATGGGCTAAAGATGGATGGATGCCATATATCAGGAGAAATCCTAAAAGCGTCTCTTTCCTTCTAGAGCTATGAATCGCAGAAAGGTCCATAAAGGGTGTCCCACTGTAAATGGACACTAAATATCTAGGGATCTTCTTGCAGTAAGTGAAGGTCTAATGACCACTAGATGCTTTCAAAGTTATATTTCCTATTTTGCATCTTCACTTTTTTTTTCTTTGTTTTCCACCCATACACTGTCTTTTTTTGGAAGTCATGCATATTTTAGGTTGTAGCCACAGCATGTTTTATTGAAGCCCCTGGGCATGCTTTCCATTTTCCTTTCATTCCAAAGTGGAGGAGTGAACTATCCTCCTTGCTTACATAGTGATAGCTAAAACCATGTAAGATCCTCTTCAAAACTGGACTAAATTGGAAGGCCAATAGCATCCTGGCTTGTATCAGGAATAGAGTGTGACCAGCAGGACTAGGGCAGTGATCGTCCCCCTGTACTCAGCACTGGTGAGGCTGCACCTCAAATACTGTGTTCAGTTTTGGGCCCCTCAAAACAAGAAAGACATTGACGTGCTGGAGCATGTCCCAAGAAAAGCAACGAAGCTGGTGAAGGGTCTGGAGCACAAGTCTTATGAGGAGCGACTGAGGGAACTGGGTTTGTTTAGCCTGGAGAAAAGGAGGCTGAGGGGAGACCTTTATGTTCTCTACAACTACCTGAAAGGAGGTTGTAGTGAGGTGGGGGTCTGTCTCTTCTCCCACATAACAAGCAACAGGACAAGAGGCAACAGCCTCAAGTTGCACCAGGGGATGTTTAGATTGGATGTTGGGAAAAATTTCTTCACCGAAAGGGTTGTCAAGCATTGGAACAGGCTGCCCAGGGAAGTGGTGGAGTCACCATCCCTGGAGGGATTTAAAAGATATGTAGATGTGGTGCTTAGGAGCATGGTTTAGTGGTGGACTTGGCAGTTTTAGGTTAACAGTTGGACTTCATGATCTTAAAGCTCTTTTCCAACCTAAATGAGTCTATATTCTATGAAATATAGGTACTGTGGTTGATTAACTATGGTTGTAACTGTGTACTTTTTCAGTAAGTTGGAATAGGCAGAGAGCACAACGGAACCACAAACACAGCAGTAAACAAGATTCTTGCCTTTCTCTCAGGGTCATGCAATAGGAAGAATATTTTAAAGAGTATTGGCTGTGCTGACAATGTCAGAATAGTGACTAAGGAATCCGACTCTTGCCTTGAAGTTTTGTGCTCAGAGAGGTCTTTTCATGTGTCCCCTGTAAGCAGCCTGTACTGCATTGACAGAATACTAAACTACTGAATCTCTGTTTCCGAGCAGCTCATGGCTCCAAATAACAGCAAACCATGCAAGCTAACAAGATGTTAATTGTCAAAGATCATTCAAATGCAATGATCATGTTTTTACTCTGTGTTAACTGGGCCTTCCTATTTGTATAACAATGTTTGCAAGTACTACTTAAAAGCTGGATAAGTTAATTAAGCTGTTCAAATAATGCGTACAATACTTCAAATTAAAAGCAGATTTGATTTGCCTCTAACCACTGTATGAATGCATTAGGGACTGGATCGTCATATCCCTTGAAGATACACTAGTCAGAAAACCACACTGACCATTAATTGAGTGCTAATGGCAGGTACTACTACCTGGAATTAATTGCCAGTTGGTATATAAATATATAGATTTAATCTTGCACCTCAGGCATTTAAATAAAGAGTCTGTAGTTTGATGTGTTCTGATACGGTTTCTAAGGCACCTTTCCTAGTTGTTTCCTTAAGTTCAACAAAAAGTGTTACTTGAAAGTCGCTGCCTGCTATTGGTGGTGTTTTCCAATGAGGCGTGTTTAAGAAAATTGTTCCTCATGCAATTTTCAGGTCTTGTACATTTTAGCTGCTGCTCCAGCCAGTATGTAGATAGTCCCTTAATTGAAACTTGTTTTTTGTAAGAGAAGGGGATCAGTAAAAATCTAATATTTTCACTGAGTATAGTTCATGCTGATAAGCAAACTGAAACAATCACTGTCCTGAACATAAGTAGATATGAAGTAGATATGAATTTTGTGGCAGGGAAGTATATTCAAAGTATTCATCAAGTCGCAAAGAAAAGCGCTATTTGAAAGTACTGACCTAACTTGTCTAACTTGTGCCTCCCACCTTTCTACCAAAGACTTTCTGAGCCTGATTGAGGTAAGCTGTAGTGCCTGCTTTGCAAACTCTCATTTTTGAATGATAAAGCATGCATCATTTCTGATGAGCAGTTCCATAGACCTTGTATTCCTGGAAATTGCAAGACAAGGAGTCTTCTAAAACTACAGAAAAATCACCTTTTGACAGTTCATGTTGTTTGGAAGATAAGTACAGGATCAAATAAGAAGGTTGGGCAGCGAGGGCTAGATTATGGACAATTATATTGTTCCAGAGAGATCTGGGGGATGATGCTTGGTTTTGATTAAATCTGTTCACTCATCCTGAGGAAAATTAAGTTCTACTTGCCCAAATTTTTTATGGTATTGACCATGTGCCTTGCATCACACACTCTCTCTGGTGATTATGGGTGATAAATCTGTGTGACAGAGGTCTCTAAAATGCACGATAGTTGTAGTAGGAAGCAAAAAAAGGAAGATGAGAGGGACGAGAGAAGGAAGTCAGACCTGATGAGGGTTTTCTTGTTTGCTTGTTTTGTGAAAATAAGCTGAGGAGTATCACATGCAGCAAAAATTGAAGACCAGTTTTGCAAATATCTGTGTGATCTTTCGTGCATCTTTAGTCTTGTGTGTAATGTTTGCATACCTGCCTTTCCTACAGGTCTCTTCACTAGAATGCTGTAATTGCACCCTTGGGGACTAGTATTTTGTAGCTCTCTCCAGAATCACTTCATTGAACACTCCTATAACTTCAGTTGCTCTTTTCTAATTACTGAGACTACTAGAAGCAGAGGGGGGCACAACCCTCTGAATTGCAACTGAAGAGCTTGTCTGCTTCAGCCTGAGCATCACTTCGTAGTAAATCTGGCTTTTCATAAAAAGAGATGAGAGGGAAATCGTGGTATAACTTTCCCTTAGTAAATGCAACACTTTTTGTCCTATTTTTACTGTGAAAGTTGCTAGGAAATTGAGTTCAGGGTACCGAGGACACAGTTCAGAAGTTTTGAACCCTAACGTAGCTGCTTTACTGAAGAATAATGAAGCAGAATAGCCACAACTGCTGCAATAGTTTCACTCTATTGAATTGCATCAGCTTTAGACAACTAGATTTGAACTGTGACATGTGAAACAGAATGTTGTAAATAGCATGGCTGTGTGCACAGCACAGCCCCTCTCTTCATCCTGCCTTTCCCTGTAAGTCCCTGTAGCTTAGAATTCACCACAAGCTTCTTTCTCACCAATAAGAATGAATTTTGATAATTTTGAAATGTCTAGACATCTGAACTTCAACTCCAAGCTGAGTCTGAAGCATATCTTTTCTGAATTTCTATTATCTACTTCTAATGCAATCTATTCAGTTTACATAGCAGTTTGTTTCCAATTAAAATTTCAAGTTGTAAAAAGGTAGTGGAGAATTTAAAGTGTTTTTAGTAGGGATAGGAGAACTAGTTCAGGCAAAATATTCAATTCAAGCGTGGGTCGAGTTTATGGGATTGTAGGGGTTTAGGATTTTTTATTTTTTTTTTTTTATTCTCACACTCCTCTGTAATTCCTAATTTTGGACAGAACAGATGGACTGAAATTCTCTCTTCCCTAGTTTCCCTTCTGGGAGAAGACACATTCACAGGGACAGATTCACTGTATAATTGAAGTAGGGAACTGGCCTGCTGCATTTCTGACCAACTGAAATCTGGAATAGAACAAGAAAGTGAGCTTTTACATGACTCTTTAACCAAAAGAAAAAATATATCCCATTAAAAAAACAAAAAAGCCAAGATGGTTATAAGGATCAAGTCATTCATCAAAAGGAAATTATACAGATGTGTTGATTAATATTGAATAAAACAAAGAGGAGTTCTGTTCTGAGGTGGCTTAGAAATACTATGCTGGTGATGTGGTGTATCTTGGATCAGATGGAAACGATGTAGAAAGTCTGAGTCTGCCTGAGCTCTGACTATGTGAGTACAGGGCTGTCCTTGCTGATCCAGCAACCTTGTTGCACAGCTCCTGCACCTACACAGTGAATCAAATTCCAGTTTGGGCAAGCACAGTAACTACTGCATACAGGGACGGATTAACTTCATTGTCCAAGTAATGACTGTACTGTGCATGCTCAGCTCTCGTTAAAAATTAAATGAAGCAAAATCAGTTCATCCATGAAGAGGAACAGAATCCTGGCTGATTTCTCAGGAGAAGATGCCAAAGAAGTAGCAATATCACGCAAGCTAGGGCTGCAGCCCTGACGGAGCCCTGGTGGGGACAGGCAACCCCAGCAGAGATCTCTGACTCAGGAGCTTGCCCACACCACGTTTTGAGCAGCCACATCCAATGACAGATGGGATTAATTTGTGGCTGGTGACAGCAAAGACTAAGACAACCTCAAAATGTTTCTACCAAAGACGCCCAGTTTCTGTGAGAATCCTCTTTGTGACATTTGGCTTAGGCAAAAGTAAGAGTGTTTAGCTTTTATAATGCTTTTTTCTTGTGCAAGCATCTTGGAAGTGAGATCCATTGGAGGCCTTCCAGACAAACCAAGCTGGGCTCAGGAACTCTGTCCTGAGCTGAATATAGCTGGACAGCAGGAAAGGACTCAAAGAGGGAGTTAGATGAGTTGACGCTGCTCCTGTTTTTGCTTGGCTGTCTGCTTGCGGCTGGTGTTGGAGGTGGCAGACTGGTCTTGATGAACCCGTGCCTGAACCAGTAGGATAGCTCTTTGCTCATTGTGTGGCACATAATGCTCTGCAAAGGTGAGGGAGACCCACAACCCTGAAAGGTAGATTTCTTCCAACTACTGGATCTAAATTCTAGTAAGTACCCATCTATGGCAGAGAAGGGAATAATTACTACACGCTAACTACTACGCAAGAAAATTATTTAAAAATCCCTTTAATGTCTATACTTAAATGCTAGCCAGCTGGCTTGGTAACTGCAGGGAAGGGAGGCTACGCTTTTCCTTTAACAACTTGTTTTCAGTCAAGCAAGCTAAATCTTTGCAAGATCAATATGAGATGAACAGAAAATATTTGATTACCTCAGGAGCTGTCAGTGTCTGATTTTTTTTCTAAGCTGACATAAATAACATCTGGGGCAGCAAATATACATACTTCTGCTTTTTATTTTTTAACATTATTCATGGACTGAAACTTAGCTTGAAATTGACACACTAAGAGGAGTTAGAATTCTGGAAAAGCACCACTTCAATTTGCAGTATGGAAACAACTGAAACTGCCAACTGGAATGAAGTTTACCAGCATACAGAAGGCAGAGAGCATGTGTAGCGTGATGCAAAGTACAGTGAAACTTGCTTGTAAATGACACTGCCTTTGAAAATTCAAGTCCTTATCTCTAGCAAAGTAGTATGCTTCTAAAGTATTACCCCATGCCTGAAATTACTGTACCTAACAAATATTGCTGTCTGTTCCTAGAAGAAGCTGTGAGAAAAGTGAACCAGGCAAATTGCCTAGGAACAAAAAGCTCATGCTGTAGGTCTGGGGTGGATGTTGTGGTTGCTTTGGCACCGTGCTTGTGTCCAATCTAGGCAAGAATTCTAAAATTTCCTGTTCTTTAAATATTGGATGTTATTACTACACCTCAAATGGCTTTATAAAAGGTCACTACCTTCACACTTGCTTTACAGGTGGTTATACTTACACTTGGTAAGTCCTCAGAGCACGAACAACAAGAACACATCCAACATATTTTCTATCCTCTGCTCTGAAAGTGCCTTTAAAATGTCGTGGTGTTACCTACCTAGCGATTGTCCCCAGCAACCTCTTGAGATCTGAGCTATTAACTACCAGTGAATGAGTATATGTGCTGTGGCCTTTAACCTCATCTGTGGGTTCTCATTTCTGATGTTTCTTTCAATAACTTTGCTGATTTCATTTCTTTCTTTTTTTTTTAACTCTCACTGAGATTTTTTTTTTTTTCCCAGAGCGATGTCTCACACTTTTGGGCTGTATCCCCAGGATGGAAATACTTGCCTTTCCCTTCATATCTCATGTGCAATTTGTTGGCCCTGACAGTTCCATTCATTCTGAAAAATATTCTTTTAGAGAAATCAGTTTTAAAACCTAGCAGCAACACGGACTATTTTTTGTCTGTAGCTGTTCCAAAGAAATACCAGTTGCCAACTTGTCTTGAATGCCACAGCGGTAATCAGCACCTCCAGGTAATGGCTTCTGACACACTTTCGTACAAAATGTTGCTGAAAACTCATGATCTGGCTCTTCTTAAGCAAACAAAGGAAAATGCTGGGGGAGAGAAAAGATGAAAGCATTTACTTCCTCCCCCTTGGAATAAGGGCAGTGAAAAGCGATGAGAAGATGTCACCGTGGGATACTGAACTTGCTGAGGATGAGCAAAGGGACACTGTTGTTGTGTCTCTCCAAAGGAGCTGTCACCTTAAGTTACGATGCTGTGCTGTGGCAGACTGCCACCCCCCACATGGGTATACTTTGAAGTGAACAGACTAGAAGTGGTTCAATTTCCCAGGCACACCAGCTTGGATAATGCCAAGGAGGGGAAAAAAAGGGAAGAAGCTTGCTTGTCAACTTTAAGAGAATAAATAAAAAATTAACTAAACCTTTCCCATCTGCTCTGCCAGTAACTTGAAAACTGACCTAGTGGCTTTTAACCCCCCCCCCCCTTTTTTTTTTTTTTGGTCATGCTTTTGAAAGAGTTTTAAAACATGTCCTTTTAAATTCAACTTGTGTAGGTGGGGATGCAGTCAACTTTTCTCCCTTCCTGCAAGAAGGCATCTGAGGGAGGTGGAGCACATGTACCACCAATAGGATACCTACAGTAACCTGGGGAGTGCGTGGGTGTCCCTGGGGAGGAGGAGTGATTACTGACCCTACACAGCATGGAGGCCAGCTTCCCTAGGTGCTATGGATCGTGTGGAGCTTTGGAAGTAATGCTTCCTCTTCCTCTTTGTTTTCATGGGACAAAGTTTTTGCCTCAGGAGTCTCACGGCTTGGAGTTGAAGGTACTTTGCCTGTGAGCAGCAATGTCTGGCACAGGGAGGTCCTTCAGCTTCATTTTTTGTCTAGCATCATTCCAGACATAATTTTTAATCTAATAAAGCTACAGTGAATACGTTGTAATGATGATGACTAGCTTGCGTGATCTGAAAAAGACAACCTCTTCCTTTGAATGGGGCTAGAAGGAAAAAGGCCTTTTCTCTCTCTCTTTTAAAAAAAAAAAAAAAAAAAAAAGTAGTGCTCAGACAACTTCAGAGAAAGCCTTTGAATTGGCTTTAAAACAGCTGTGTATCAGACAGAGAAGGGGACCCACGGAAAGGTACAGAAAACCAAACTATTCTCTCTCCCTAGTTGACGAGGGAACGCTGGCCACAGCAGCTGGCTGCTTGGGGCGGGAGAGCGTGGGGCACGGTGGAAGTACGTGCACAGGGAGGAGAGAAGATGGAAACTGTGCTTTGCCTTGCTGATGGGCAGGTCCTCCAGCGCAAGTGAAAAACTGTAGCTGGGCAGCGAGCCTACTAGCAGGACAAGGGGTTTCCGCTTGCTTGCTTGTTCTACTCGTAAGGTGCGAGACAGCACTGTGCCACGATGACCCCCACCTTATAAACCCACAAGTCTTAAACGTTTTGTGATGGCTGCTTGAGCACAAGTGCTGCAAACACAAATGGTTCCCTCTGGGAGCAAAGACCGTCCACTAGTGAAGAGATCAGTTGGGAGCATCGAGTAATTTTTGACAGTGCTGGGTGATATTTGACTGTATACGCTGGATTTTCACCTGCTTTTAATAGCTCATGATTTTCAAATGAATTTGTAATTCAAAGTTTTTCTATGTTAAAAACTTTGGCGAGGCACTGGGTAAACCAGGTTTCAAGGGGAGCGTGCATGAGAAAATCTATGTAGCCATGAAAATAAGCTTTTAAAATAACTGAACCTATTTAGGAGCTTGCTTAGTAACAATAGATCAAACTAATAATGTTCATTATGACCCATACCATGCAATCAATTTTACAAAGACAAACCAATGAGTTCCTTCTGGTTGGACAAATCCCAGGCTTGCCCATAACACAAAATGCAGCTGCTGAAGTGGTGTACTTGGATCTAGCACTGCAAGAAGGGGAGCACTTTTTCAGTAGTATTCAGGACCTCCTTTGTGGTACTCTGCTATACATGGGATGGAAAAGGTGACAGCATTTGTTTTATAGTGGAAATATGACATTAGTTTATCTTTCCTTTCCTGGATTCTATATCTTTTCTTTTTGTACTTACAGTACAGCTGTGAGTCTTTTTTGCATCTTTGCAGCCTTCTATTTGATTCTTCACTATGTTTATTTTTTCTTTTAGCTGTAACCTGACCCTTACTGCTACTCCCACGGTCTGAAATGCTTTTAAAAATGCAGTTTGTTACTGTTAATAAAAACTCAAGCACTCCTCTTTTATATCTAACATTACTGGTCAGGTATCAGATGTCTGTGGATCTTTAAAATAACGTTTTTAAAATTGAGGACAGTTAATAAGCCTTAGGGAATGGATAGGAAATATCATATGCAGCAAGGATATGCTTTGTCTTATCTGGTTACATAGAAATGCATTAATATTAGGGGAAAATCACAGCACTTTGAGTTTAAACTAAATCTCGTTTGTGTCTCATTATAAGATACAGGTCTATTTAATTTTCTTTTATTGTTGTCTTTTTTTTTTTTTTTTTTTTTAAGGCTAAACAACCGACCATGTTCTCCCTGCCCTGGCCAAATCGCTATGAAGCCAAGCAAAACCCTTCTTTTTATCCTTCTTTGATACTATAATGCTTTATACAGAACCAGCGTCAAATCCTTTCTTCTACCCTTGCCACCTGACGTCTTAGAAATAGGATTTATCTATGAATGTTTATTCTTTTCTATCCTCTGTTCTAACAGTGTAAATATTTGACTTTAGAGTTGTGAAGTTAGTATAAACTTCACAGTAAAAACTTGGTTTAATTAAAAACATCAAAATATGTGTCAACTTTGTGTAGGTACAAAAGGATGGGTTAGAATTAACTACCTACAAATGTTGCTGCATGTATTTAAATGTCTCTCTATCCCTTTTTGCAGAATGTCTTTCAAAGGTGGATTTTGCAGCAGGTACAATAGCACTTGTATAAAATTGGATAACAAGAATGAAAGTTTCTATTCTGTCAGGCAGCTCTACAGAAAGTTAGGACTTATCCTAAAACTTCCTTTTAATATACTTTCTAAAAATATGCTGTCACATGTGTAAGATACACCAGTAAAAGTATGTCATAAATGCAGCTGAATTTTAAATACCCTCTTGTTTTTATGCCCGCAATCATCTCAAAGCCCCAAAAAACATCTAGAGGTCAAACTAAATGAAATAGTGATACAATCACTTAGCTTGGCATATAAATTTTTCATCTGCAGTAGTAATTGCTTGAAGATGTAAAAGAAGACATCATCTTGAAAACTTGCTGGAAGTAGAAAATAAATGTATGGAGAAAAGTATGTAGATTACTTTGATTCATGACAGTCCTGTGTTTGATATTATGGCTAAATTTTATAGTTGTCCTGGAAAATTATATTTTATTTTTTTTTAATGTAAGACTATCTAGGATAATTAGTTGAAGGGGGTGAAGGTTACACCCCAGGATGGGATGTTCATTGGTACTAGAGTCTTGGTAAATAGAAAGCTAGATTGCAAACACCAGCACTTTCAGTTTTATACAATGCAATGCCAGGTGCAGCTTGATTTCATAAAACAATAACCCCTGGCTGATGGAGTGTAATATGGCACATCTTCAAGAAAAAATGAGACAAAATATTCCAATTACAGACTAATCTTACTTCTTTCTATCCTGAGCCAAGTATTTGCCTCAATTGTTCAGCAGCAAATTACCCCAGCAGCAGAGAACTACCACAGAGGATAACAAAGCGGTGTCTGCTCAGAGAGATTAACTGTTGATCGGATGCTCACATTGAGAGTTCTTGAAGGAAAAAAAGCAAACTAATTCACAGCAGATGAGACACTGATGTCTTGTTCTTTGTCTTCGGAGGAGCCTTCTGTGCTGTGTTCACCAGGATTTTTTTGGAAGCTGCTTTTTGAAGATTTGTGCATGCCTTCTGCACAACACATGGTGCAATAAAAAAAAAAATCAAACCTACAGGAACAGTTTTATGGGGGGTGGGAAAATCTTAGAAGTGTTGAGCAGTGACAATTAATGCATATCTTCAGCACCTCGGAGACATTTAATTAATGATTTGCCATTAACTCTTTCATGTATCTGTATCATAAGAATGTACTCCTTTTTCTGTTCTTTTGGATTGTGGTTTTAAGACTGAGGCTGATTTTCCCCTGCATGCTGCAGAGGTGAATTTATAAAGAGGCAGAACTGCTGAAATGTAGAGACAACCAATGGAGATACTAGTTTGAGCCATACTGTGAATATAAATCTGTTATTGTGTTGAAGAACTTTTAGTGAATGATATTAATGTATGTACTGCAGTTGGACTTACTCCCTTTTACTCTGAACTTTGGTATTTCCCCCTCCACACCCACTATAAACATTTTTACGTACCTACTCTAATGATAGCCTTCCTGTGTTTTCATCAGAGCTGTGGGTCCCTCAGCCATCCATGGCATCCACGTGGGATTGGATGGATACGCAATTCCTCATTTGTTTACAGCTGATTAAATGGATGTTGTCGATCCACACAGACCCATTATAGAGTTTGAAATGCTTCACAGTCAGGTACTGTTGCAGCAACAATCAATTAGTTTGTAAATATTTTCTACAACTTAAAAATATGTCATGACCATGTTGGAAACAGCCGCTTGATGGGATGCATATATTTTAGACTATGAAGATCAGCTGCATTTTTAAATGTGTAAACCCACTGCATTAGAACATCTATAAGCAGATGGCAAAACAAATTTGGCCAACATTTTCAGTGAGTGGTTAACAGCCATTATTTGGAGAAATTCAGGATTTAACCTAGCATGGCATCTTAGTATAACACTTCACCTGTGCCTTCTCTATTATTAAACACCCAGATCTAGGTTAACTGAGCTGCTTAGCAAGCACAGGCTGTTAAAGAGAGTTCCTGACATCAGCTATTTCCTTGCTCTTTTGGAAATATTCTCTTGAGGGAGACCAAGCAGTATTTAAAACAAAACCTAGCAACCTTACATGGTCCTGAGTTATTCCTGGGACAGCCCAGACAGTGACTGCTGATGATTCTCTGTCTGCTTGCCCCTCAGTTTAAAAATACATCTTTTGTTGACCTTGTTTCAGATTGTATTGAGCAGCATGCTCTACATGACTTTGGGTAACAGTCACTGAAAGTCTGCGGTAGCTGGAAAGCCATAGCAACATTATGGAACAATGTGAAAAACGCTTGGAGAAAGTGATTTTCAGAATATTAAAAGAAGCTTAGAGTTATGGGACTCTGATGAAATGTGGCAGTTCACCGTCTTTGGGTAGTGGTGGTTAAATACTGTGAATGTAACAAGCAAGAGGGTTTAACGAGGGTTTCAGCTGCTTAGGTCATGGATCGCCTTTGCGAGTAGAGATGAGAAAGCACAAGTAAGAACCCAATCCAAAGGTGCTGATGAAAATCAGACCTTTGGAGAACCAGTGTAACCAGCATTTGATCAAGTGCTGCACCTCCTAAGGAGGGTAGCACAGGTGAATGAGTTGCCTTCAGCTGAAATATTGATGAAAAATACTTAGTTACTTCAAAACAGCATACTGAAGAATGACTTTGCTGTTATTTTCCCCGTGCATTGAGTAATCAAGTGCACTCACGTTGCCATTTTGGCTCCAGCAGAGATGTGCACCAAGGCGTAGTAGGTCTGTTGCCTCACGTGCAGATTGTCTGTAATGCTATAAACTAGATTATCAAGGTGTTTGCCAATGCTTTGGATTCTCAAAACACCCATCTATCCTTGAGACCTCTGCAATCAGCCAACTGCTATAGACTTGGGCAGCCAATGCTGTTTGGCAAACAGGAAGGCAGTCTTGTTATAGATGGCTTGATTTAACATACCTGCTCGGAAAAGTGGATGACTGTTCATTTAGCTAGTGAGATATTAAGGCTAATATTTCAACAGGTTGTGATTTGGATTTGGAATTATGGCATGGTAATTTTTAATATTTTTTTTTTTCCTGGAGCAATTTAAAGTGAAATTGAGCATTTTTCTAAGTTTAGTTGTTTCCATATACTCACTTTACAAACTGTTCTAGCCATCCGCGTTCATGTTAAAGCATACCTCTTACATTAAAAATGTCTAAAAGGCTCCTGCTTGCTTTCTCCCTTCATTTAAATAAAAAGTTTGGGGGGAGAACCCAAACCTTTTTCTTCCATGCTTCCTGACAGGAAATTGTTTCAAATTTAAGCTCTTCCCCCAATCTCTCAGAGTACAGGTGCTCCTTTGCAGAGCACCAGTAGTTGGTAATTTTCATTGGGAAGGGATTGTTATTACAGTTTCAAGTAAGTCTTTGTGCATTGTATTGGAAAACAGTCCTGAATCCCATAATACTGACAAGATATGGCCAGAGCTGTATATGGGCAGATGCAGCACTCAGAAACCTGGTTAATATAGTGTTCCGTGTCACCATGTGGCCGTGAAGGACTGACTCCTGCTTGACGGCCTGTTCTGTATCCAGGTTGTGTTCACATAGTGGAAATTTAGCATGGATCTTCGAGTCTGGCCAGGTGCCACAACTGTGAGAGCCAGGCTCTAAATCCAAGAGATTACCCTGACCAGAGCTAGAAATGCTCTGCGGTGCTTCTCTTTGTTTCCTAATGGCAAGGCTTCAAAACCCATTTCTCCAGCCTGCTGTAATTCCATAGAAAAATGGGACAGGCCAGGCATGCAACTCATTACTTTTGTATTTTACTGGGCTACGCAGATTTTATGTATATGTGTGGTTTTTTAAGGTACATATTTCCTCAATCATAAAGTTGTATTAACGCGGTACAGGTATGTTGGATTATAGCATATAAATAATGTGGTAGTTCTGGAATTCCTATCGGAGGCCTTAAAAATGCATTACTCGTATATTTACAGCAAAGAAGAAGCCTTTCTGCTAATGCCCCGAAATGTGTGCCAGGTCTTCAGGGCATGCCTCATATGTGGCCCTAAGAAGAAATGTCCTACTTTCAAAGATGAAGACGACAATGAATTACAGAATTAGATGACAAGGAAATGATGGAGGAGACATAAGAACTAATTGCAGAGAGAGATGTCACGGAAGTATTTCTAAACTTGTACACTAGGGCAATACAAGTTGCGCCAAACTAATTTGCACATACACATTAAATGTATTAACCATCTTCTTTCCTTATGTAACATATCTAAATAATTAAAATGTGCTCTTTATGTAACTAAAAGAACATACTGCCATAAGTAAAGTTTAAGGGGTAAGGAAAGGTTTAGAAAAAAGGATTTTTCTACCCTTTTAGCTGTAGAAATGATAGCCCAAGTACTGTTTTGCTTGTTCCATAATTGTTTGGGCCAAATCTGAGTGGGATGTGTATTGGAGAAGTCCTAATGAAATTCAAGAGAGTTCCTTTGCTTCTTCCAAGCTTAACCAGGGCTATGGTCATTATTAGTTTTGGGGCAAACCGTGTCTTCAGTATGTTGGATTTGCTGCACCTGGCACATACAGTGGAAATTCTCCTTTCAGAGGCAGAAATCAGATCTTTGTTCTGGTGATTTTGAATGTTTTTAAATCTATCTTATGTTTTGTAATGAATTGGGGGGCAGGTTTGAAATCAATTCTGCCCAGGTTATATCTGAAAGTGAGTGAGGTAGCCTCACTGCAGCAAACTAGCTTAATTGAGATGCAGGTGTGTGCAATCACATCGTTCAGGCAATTGAGTGCAGTTGATAAGCTACCAGGCTTCAGCTCTCTGTAGACCATTGTAAAGAAAATACGCAGTATCCATGGTATGTTTGGGTTTGTTTGTTTTTTTTTAACTTTGTTTCACGTTTGTACACAGTTGTGTTGTGATGGTGTTTGTGCACTGTGGTCTTAGTGCTGGAAATTATCAGGAGCTATTAAAGTCCTTTTTTTGGATTAAATCCTGGTTTACTGTGCTAGAAACAATTGAACGGTTGGAAGTAGCAAACGTTTGTACCTCCAGTAGCCAAGCAGAGGCACTGTAGAGCTCATATGCAAGACAGCTTTCAGATGACTAGTACAGCAGCACTGTGGGAAAGAGAATGTGACTTCTTACTATTTGCTGCAATTAAGAATAATTTGGATAACTAATCAAAAGCTTTTTTTTTGTTAACACTTTTTTTTTCTCTGAGTTTTAATTTTGTTTTTTGAAGTTCTTCATTAGTAACGTTAAAAGTGAAATGACGTTCTTAAGGCATTTTCCAATTGCAGAAGCCCTCTTCTTCCGTTTGCAGCTATGCAATGTGATGTTTCAAAGTGCTTTTCTCCCTCCAGTGCCAAATACCTCTTAATTTTATTTGGCACACAGTAAATATTTATTTTTGTTCTCCTAGAGATAAAGGATTTGCATGCAAGGTTTTTCAGTTGTTTTGAAACAATATTTGTCTTGATAATTGGATGCATTTATCCTGTGTTGTTGCTGCCTTTTTTTTTTTTTTTTTTTTATGGGTTGCTGCTGTTCTTCAGTGTGCTCTGTCCTTTGAAGACCTGTTTACCGAACCTGGATTCTTAGTTTAAAATATACTACATACTACGTGTTTGCAACAGAAGCTGTGTGGAAAGAAAACTACAAAATTATTCCATCTACTCCATTAAATTCTTGCCAAAATGGGGTGTGTGTTGGGGGTTATTTTTTCCTTTTTTAAAGCTATTTCAACACCTGGTATTTACTTAGGAAGCCATCAAGGACTCATGTTGTTCTCAAATTGCTGCTCTTCTCTAATCTTCTTTCTGTTGCTCTTTGGATGAATGTGATAGACTGCTTTGCATGCCTAGGAAGCTTTATTTCTTGCTAGGTAGAATCACGTATTGACATCTCTCAGGGAGTCCCATATGCCAAGACACCTGATCCAGTCTTTAATGCCTACCAGATATGTGTCAGGCCTGGAAGAACCTCTTTCAAACTTTCTCTCCTGTCACTTTGCTATTTTTAAGAGCTATCTTAGTAGCGTGCAGAGGAACAGACTATAGATTCTTATGTATTCCTTTCAAGTAATAAATAAATAATGCATTCCAGGCTGTGTTACCAGCAGATGTTTGTTGTCCCAGCATTATGGTTCTAGAGATAGTTAGTAGTTAGTTCCAAAGCAGTTTTATAGTACTTCAGCTACTGGGGAACAAAGAAAAAGACACTGAAAACTGTTGCAGGTTTCAGTTCCCAGAAGGCAACTTCAAATAGTTGTTTTGCATGTTAGGAAGAGATAGGTGAAAGGGAAGTTAAAATTTTGAAATCATAGAGTGACTTTCATATAATGAGTAGACTTCAGCCCCAATAGTCACTCTAGAAGATGAGTTCTAGTCATTAATAAGGAGGATGTCTCCCTATTATGGCACACATGAATTTGTTTAGCTCCTCTTTGATGAGCTGAAGATTGTTGTTGACTGACTTTTCTTCAGTGTCAGTATCCTCTGACTGAAATAGTGTAATTTGTATTTCCCAGTAATAAAGGAGGAAAGGCACTGGCTAGTACGATGACCAGGACTGCAGTCTTTCAATTGTGGTTTGTGAAGTTGTTACATTAATTGCAAAGATATCTGTGGACTCCGAGTCAAACCCTTCTCTGAACAAGGTAGTGAACAATTATTGCACTAATTTGGTAGAGGACAGCCATGTCATCTCTTATTCTAGCAGTGCCTAGAGGCTCAGGGTGGGACCAAGGTCCCTTTGGAACACTTGCTACACAAAGAGCAAGTGGCTACTACAGCCCTGAAGAGCTTCCACTCCAATGGATTTCCATCTGATGTTTTGAGGTGTGGTAAATGTCTTAAACTTTCTTAGATACCTTTTCACAGTTTAATGCTGATTTTAATTTCATTTTCATTTCACTGACTTTGAAAGAAAATGTTTTGGGTTTTGGGTTTTTTTCTTCCCCTGTCTAAATTCTAAGGGTTTACTGAACGTCAGCACCAAGTGCTCTTAATCCTGATAGAATTGTTTTCTAGGATTATACTGGATGTATATCTATGTATGTGCACAAACAATTCCAGAGTTATTATGGAATACTTTGTCAGTGGCTATCAGTCAGTAGTTGTACACAAAAAATAACGGGATAACAAATACTTAAAGGCATTCTAATACACCCTTCTATCTGCCACATCAGAGAGTGATCATTGCAAATGGGATTATGCAGCAATATAACAAATGTCTTTTGGTTTCTATCCTCCAGCTGTAATCAAATAGGAAGAAAGTAGGAAAAACATTCTCTCATGCATATGGTTTTTTCCCCATATTCTTTTTCTGTGATTGCTGTTTCACTTTTTTAATGCATTTTTTTTCTTAAGCAAAGGATGAAAAATGAGTATGCTTTCTTGAAATGATGTTTAATATGATGGAATTCAGCATTCTCTTATGTCAGTGTTTCCTGCAGTTCTGCAGTTATGCATTAGGGAGGTAAACTTAGATCTATGAGATAACTCTTGTTTTGACAGCATCTAAACTTATCCATGCATTTTACATTGAACCATTTGTTGTGATATCTGAGGTAAGTATTAAAAAAGTAAATTTCAGTGACCAGATCTGTGCTGAGTCTGAACGCCCTTTGGGAAGCTTCTACGCTTGGTGCAGCTAGCTTTGTCCTTATTGTTAGTGCAGAAGTTTAGATGCATTAATTTGGGTAGAAAGCCACAAAATAACTTTGGGGTTTTTTTCCATTTTATTCTTTCGTTTTGGAGTCACATTTCTTCATTTCCATAAAGAAATGTCTTGTTTGGGAAAGGTTTCCCAGGCCATTTATGTCAGGGGATGAAGCTTACCTGCTGGCACAAGAGGTTCTGTGTGAGACAGTGGTTCTGTGCTGTAGCCAGTACCCAAGGGATGGTTCTAACTGGTGAAAAACAACGTAGCTGCCTGCTCCCTTGGTGTCAGACTGGATTCCACCTCACATTGATTATAAGCTCAGCAAAACACTGGAGCAGGTCACTGACATCCAAAGAAGGTAAACTTACATCTCCAAAATGGCTGTTCTGGAGACACAGGAGCAAAGCACTGCGAAGACGCTTGCATTGTTCAGTCCGCAGCCTTTGAATGGAGAGCTTTATTTCCCAGGCTGCCAATTCAAGCGTTTTACACCGACACTAAATTTGAAATGAAAGTCTCCTTCCAGCAATGTATGGCAGCTAAGCACAGCTGTACAGCCTGGTGTTACCACAAATCCATCTGCAGTGCGTGCTGCAGACCAGTTGTTCGTTTAGAGGAGAGCGTGAAGGGTAGCCTTTGAGAGAGCTCACAGCTTGGGATTTGGGGAAGGGAAGAGGAGGAACGTCCCCGCTGTCTTTTCTGAGCTGTTTGTCAGCAAAGGCTACGCGTGGTCTTAGGTGGACACCTCTGATGGGTGGGGGGAGGAGGAAGGGCTGAAAGCAAACTTCAATTTTTGTCAGATATTTTAAGATTCACTATCAGTTTCCATTCTTCTGCCTTTTTGAGTCAAGAAGATGGCACAAGAACTGAATACCTGCTCTCTTCCAGTGCTTCTGCTTTATCAGTTGCTGTACCAAAGCATGAAAATGCCTGTGACGACGTTACCATTTTGCTAATGGTTCATGCCCTAGTGGATACCCTCCATTGCCCTAAAATATGCAATCATTTAATTGTCATTGCAATCCTATTATATTGCCATTATGGAACGTCTGGTGGGGAAAGCTATGAACATGTTATTAGTGCTGAAAGGGACAATTTACTGAATCTCGCTAAATGCCATCACTTCTCAAAAATGAATCAAAATTACTTTATTATGCATGTCTTACTTTAATATTCTGCTCAGATAATGATTGGGAGCCATTGATCATTTTCTGAGTTGAGATTCTTTCCACAATTTTTAGTTTGTTGCAACAGCAGGAATGCTAAAAACTTCTTGACTAGGTTTCTTCCTCCATCCCTGCCCTCCCTTTTTTGAGAAAAGAAAAAAAAAAGAAAAGAAAAAAGGCAGCTCTTGTTGAACTGGAATTGCAAGTAGGGATTTTGAAGCCCTTTGTGTTTAGCAACCTGAGTAGCGTCATGTTCCTGTTCATAAGTTCTATATGAGTGAATCCAATCTCAGCTTCCTCCTGGCACTCTCTGTCACCAATTTTTTATTTTTTTGGTTTTGGCTTCTCTTTCCTTGCTTTATTTTCTGTTAACTGTTTTGTAAACTCTTCAGAGCATAGAATACATCTCAGCGCGTATTTGAAATAACATGGTACTATGCTCTGTACACCCTCACTTGAGGTCTCCATTTACAACCAAAGTACAAATAATTCACTTCCCATGTGCAACTCTTGCACTTGACGAGGGTTGGTTGCATTTGAAGCACAGGCAGCACGTTGTCACTGAGGGACAATGTGCTTATCAAATGAGCTTAAAACTATAGGCTAGTCCCAGAGATGGTTTGGGGGATTGGTGAAGTTGAACTTCTTATTGATTCTAGAAATTGCATTGCCTTCCATGGATGGCAAGTAAGGCTGAATGGATTATTCCCTCACCTTTGAAATTACCATGCAAAGAGCTATGGGGAATCCAAAAGAAAATGTCTTTGTGGAACACTATGGAGACCACCAGGGCCTTCTCCAGTGTATTATAAATGCTGGGGGAAAAGCTATTTTAACCATTATGAAAGAAAGTATCATAAAAATCCTTTAATACCTTTATAGTTTGATGTCTTTGTAAGTGCACATAAAACAAACTAAAGAGTATTACATGCAAATTATGATTAATAATTTGAGCTTGGGGGGCATTAAAAATCTTAAAGTGTGATAACTGAGAAATGTATCAGGATTAAGAATGCAGATGTATGCTTACGCTGCAAGTGTGTCTCCAAGCAAAGCAAGAATAGTTTGTTGTGACTTTTCCCTCTTTTTAATGCATGTGGTATGTTTAGCTATTTCATATAGATTCTGCAGATATCTTTTTTTTTTTTTTTTATCCTGAATTTCTTCACGGTAATTTCAAATTTGCAGTTCTGGGCCAGCTGACACAACACAAATAGAATTATTACTATACAACTTAGTTTGGAAAAGGGGTTTTGAAAAGCAGTTTTGAATTGGCTTGTGGCAATTCTCTTGTACATAAACTCATTTTAACTGCATAAAAACTACTATATTGCATCTAGAAACTGCAGTGAATGTGCATTTAGATGTTATGAATAACTGCAGTTAAGTAGAAATGAAACTGAAATAAATCTGAATTTTATTTGCACTTTCCCTTCATTTTAATGCCACTCAAGCTGCTGCTACCTTTTTTTCTGAGAGTAACATAGCTGTTAAGGATAAAGAGTGTGTATGTGTTTATCTGTGAAATACTGAAGTACTGTTGGCCTACATGTAACATGGTTTATAACCACAGAGGCTATGCAATAAAATTTTGACTGCTGGACATTATTTTAAAGCTGTTTGTTCCTGTCATGGAAATGCATTATAACTAATACAAGATATGGCAGAGAAACCTGAATAACCACTTCAAAATTTAAGATTTCTGTGAATGATAAGTGATACTTATGCCTTGGCAATCAAGGTGCTGTTAAAAGATAATGGTGATGGGGATGCGCACAAGGACTTTTTTCTACAGATACTAATTGGTTTCTTGCATTGTGCTTGCGGCATGCCAGAACGCTTGGCTACATGCTGTGACAATAAATGGTCCACGCAGTGAAACCATGTGAATGACCATAATCCCTCTGGTCTGCATCAACATCCGACTTGGAGGACCACAGGTAGCTGTGGAGAAAAATTTCAAAAGCACTTGAAAGATTTAGTCAGCTTTGTCTCATTTTTTAACATGACTCACCTGCTCAGGAATCTCAGTCCACAGAAAGTTAATGTGTTTTGTCTGCCAATGCAGTCAACAGCTTTTGAAAATTTTACCATCAAAATTGTGGGTTACTGAAGGTTTTCTCAATTTATCAGGCTGTAATGGCTTTTATTGTTTTCCCTGCTGTTCTTGTTCTGTGTTGCCAACTCGTTCATACCCAAACTTTTTGGACCGTTTCTCTTCTGCCAACTCTCAACTTTTGTCATATACCACCATGCACAATTACCACCAAAGTGTAATTAGAAATGCTAAAAAAAGGTAGTATGAGCCTGTATGTTGCCTGCCTGGCTTCTGCCAGTGACTAATGAACAACCCCTCTGTCCTGAACCTGCTGACGTGCTGAAAAAGAGCCCAAATTCTGAACACAAAAACTATTAGCAAAGCCATCTTGCAACCAAGCAGTTTCATCGTGCTGCTCTTCCACAGTGCTAACACCCACCCGAGGAAGTATGACACAGCCCGGGTTGTCCTTCCGTTGTGCAGTGCTGGTCGTGATGACCGTGCCTTGCTAATCCCTGTCTGGTGCCTGGGATCGCTGCAGAACCTGCATGCTGCTCCCCCAGGCTGGATGTCCCCAAGGCTGACCAGCCCCGGTGTCGTGCCAGCCTACGCGAGGATTGCCTCTGCTCTAACAAAATCAGGAAGGCAGGCCACCCTGCCCGTGCTGTAGGGCTCCCGAGAAAGCACGAGCTGTGTGGAAGGTGGGAATAGCTTGGGGTCTCCGTGCCAAGCAGTAAAACTCGGTGCCTTTGGGAAATGTGTTAGAAGTCTTGGGACCCAAAAGAGGTGGTAGTTGTCCCTGCCGTGGTGACTGGGTTGGTTTCACAGCACTTCTGAGTGTGCTGGGAGGCCAAGTTGTTGCGGCTGCGAAGTGAATTTGGTCTTGTTGGCTTTGCTTCAGGGTTCAGAGGTCAGTCAACAGACAGCTGGTTTTGCACCAGTTTCTGGACTCTCCGTCTTTGAGAACTTACTGAGCTTCTAGGAACCCCCCAAGGAACTCGAGGGTGCCTGCTGCTGCCAGGTGAGGCTAAGCAGATAGGTACGGGTGGCTCTAGCATCTTCTAAGGAACCCCGTCAGCTGTCCTTGATCCAAGGGTGCCTGCAGCCTTTGTTCTAGCTGCCCTCCTGATTAGGGAGGCTCGAGTACCCTAGGCGAGCATTGCTCGGAGAACGGCTGGGCATCAGTCTGCTTGTCGGAGGTGGTGAGTGATCACCTTTGGGTTGGTGGGGTTTTTGTGGTGTTTTTTGTTTTTTGTTGTTTTTTTTTTGAGCCTGGGAAAGGAGGAGGGGAGCGGACGAGGACCTAATGTGCCCTAACGTACGCTACCAAAGCTGCAGGCCTCCTCCTCTCAACACCTCCTACAACCGCTGCTGGGATAAGTGGTCCTTGTGGCAGGTGCTAGAAGTATGGGCACAGGGTACTGAAAAGAAAACTTTGCCTCATCAACATTTGATTTAACGTAGCGGAAAAAAGTAAAATATTAATGTTTTGTGTACCCTTACCCCTGCTATGAAAAGGAAGGGACAATTAATTATATTCACACCATATTTTCTTCTCTGTTTTAGAAAAACAAATATCAGCACAATGATATGTCTGAGAAATGGTTTGAGTAGCCAAACACTTGTTTACTGTTTAATGGTTGAGATTAAAAGCAGAGTCAATAGCGAAGCGAAGCTCATTTAGATGCTATTCTATTTTACCACCCTGATTTTTCTGTTTTATTTTCTCTCACAGTATTTCCCATTAATTTGTTCGTGTTAGTGAGTCACACTAGTCTCTATAGAAACTACAGTAACATGAGTTTTAGCTTTCTCCCAGTAATAGAGTATCGTCCTTGCAGTTGTAGACCAATGAAGAAAGAACAAGGTTCAAGAGTGTGTTAGAAAGCATAAAAAAATAGTTCCATGTAAATCCAGAAAGAATAAAGCAGAAGAGGAAGAAGAAACCATTTCAACATTACACTTTCTCCAGTGAGGAAGTTGGGACACTGATGATTTTGTCTGAGGAAGACTGGTGCCTTCAACCTTAAGATCCAGAGGCGTGGTGGAAGGGCAAGCTTAACACTGGAAAAAGGCCAGATATTAGTATTGCATTCATAACAATTGCAACTGTGTTATTATTGAAACTATTTTTCTGTAATAGTATTCTTTTTTTTTTTTTTTTTTTGACTAGACTGTTAATATTTCAATTATAGTACTGGCAAATCTTTGGCTGGACATATAAGGTGCATTTCTTTTTGCCCATAACAAGATTTGGAGCATAATTTCTCCGATCTCTTTTGAGTTTACAATGGCACAAATAGGGGAAAAAAAGCATTGAGCAGTCTGCTGGCATAGAGACGGACTAGATTCAGGAGTGCAATCAATGCTCCTCCTCCTTTCCTTTCCTTAACTTTTAACTTGTTTTCTCATGTCCACCCCCACTTTTTCCCATCTTGAATGAGTTATCTAAATGACTGAGAACTAGTATAGCCTGGAAAATTTTTAATTCATGCCCTAATTAATGAACATAATGTAATGTACACCTGTGGTGATAATACCTTTATTAGCATTGAAAATGTAGACATCAAAGCATTGTATTGAGCAAAACCATCTATTTCTAATTTAATAGAATCACAATTAAAGTGTATTTTGTTGGACTGAAATCACATCGTAACTGGAGTTCTGCATGGTGAGCAGAAATCCTTCCATCCTAAATTGAAGATTAATAACATGGTAGGCTTTTATGTTCAGTGTGGTAACTGAAGCATTAGGTTTCAATACAAGTTTAACATCAATGAACATTTTATGAATTCACTCTTTTAACACCTGACAAGTGTCTTATGAGGTAAATGCATTAACATTATTTTTGCTTTATAAATAAGGTTGAAACAGTGTTCTTACCTTAATGTGAACACTTTCAATAAAGAGAAAATGCTGCAGCTTTCAGAGCAATAATCCATTTCCTGTGTGGATAAACTGAGGCTGAAGGCAAAGCAGTTTGTCTCTATCTAGTATTGTAACTATATCACCTTTTGCCTTTTAAAACTGAAACCCTTCCGATTAGACTACAAGCAATGCTGAGGCTTCTTTCCTGCAGCTTCATTTCTTTTCCAAATTTCTATCCTGTTAATCCTATTTTAGAATAATTTCTTAAAGAATTTTGGTTTGGTTTTGTTTCCTCATCTCTCCAAAGTGGTAAGTTTGTTCGTACTGAAAGAAATATGTTGGAGATTTATTGTATAAATTCTGGATGTGCTTACTTTGGCAAAATTCTCCATCATCTCATTGTTCTTTTTAAGAACGATGAAGAAAACTGGTCTTGTTCAATATTGCCTGTTCAAGCAATGTCTTGTAGGCATGACAAGAAGAATATGTTGTTGGGGAGTTGAATGCAGCTGGTTTTGGAACTCATCCATCTCTTGAGACAGGGGTGGGGGAGCGAGGGAAAGGTAACAATAAATTTGTTATAAGACAAATATAAGATGAACGTTCCCCTAAGAAGGATAGCAGTCAATCAGGAGAAAAAGAAAAAAAAAAAAATTCCCAGTATGTAGGGCTTGATTTTCATATTGTCTGGATCACGTTCATATTTCTCTTGTCAGGAAGAATGAAGGGACCAATAAAGGCATTTTCCCACTCTCCAACCTTTTTTTTTTCCTTTTTTCCTCCATGGATTCTTAGATTTATTTTCATTTTGGAAAAGCTTCAGTTTACTGGTACAGTAGGTTAGCTTTTATAGTTATAAAATTTAGGAGAGAATTATATCCTTTCCATACAACTTCCAGAGTGCTTTCTAAAACCTTTATTGCTGTAATCTTTCAAGTTCAGTAAGAATCCTTGACCTTTGCTTGCTCCGTTATTCTAGAGATGTTGCATCATTTTGATTCCCCTGTACTACCACATCATCAAGGCAAAATATCTTTCCTTATGGAAATGGTATAGCTACATCAGATAAACAAGTCTTCCACTCTTCAGTCATCACAGTAAATGCTATAGAGGAAGACAAAGTATCTGACTGTACTCACATAGAGAAGTTACTACTACTGCATTGCAGAACAGGTACAATTTAAATGGACAGAAGATACCTAGAATAGAAATGAAGTATGAAATGAAGAAATGAAACTACTCTGTTCTAATTTTGGGCTCAAATTAACAATCCAGAAACTCTTGGTCTGGCTGCCAGAAACAGTGGATTCTTCCCAATCCATTTACATCTGCAAATATTAACACCTCTCAATAGTATTTATATATCTTTGGTAGATATAATCCATAGATATATTTTTTATATATATATATGCACATTTGCTCACAGAACTTCTGTGGAATGGGAGAAACCTCTTATTCCTGAGTTATTAACTGGGATTAAACATGGAAGATATGAAGACATTCATGAATGGCAAAGGCATATTCGTAGTCCATTTCTGTAAACTCTAACCACCTTTAACGTATGGCTGTAGGAGTGATTGTGAAGAGTTGCTGTTTGTCGAAGCTAATGACATTGTGTGTTCTCACACTTCTGCTGATACATTAAACAATGTCAGAAGTGCCCAGCAGACCACATTAATGCTTTTCATTTACAAATTCATTAAAGAAAGGATGTGTAACGTTTCCAGTTATGCTGCAAGCATGAAGGGACATAATCGCATAGGAATATATTTGAGTCTCTGAACAAAAGAATTCTAAAACACACACAAAGGGCACCATAAGTCCAATTAATGTATGAAAGTCCCAGCAGTGGAGTTCCTTGAATAAAATTAAGAAAAATGTTGGGGGGAATATTTAGAGTTTACAGTTTTACACTGATCAACAGCTCTGTGTTCATTAACTGGCACATCCCTTCTAATTTGTGATCTCATTTGTACTGTGTCAACAGCTTTTAGCAGTGCCTCTCCACATTCTGTTTACTTTAAAACATAGTTTCTGTAATCAAAAAGAAAACTGGGAGCAAAATCAGCATTTCAAAACCTGTAGTCATACCAGTTACAACATGCTCCACTGCTACCTGGTTGAGTTTGGTTGATTGATCGTGTGAGTTGGTGAGGTTTTGTGTGCAAGTCTTTGCACATCTGTGTATAACTGGTATTTTCAGTGAATCACTACAGATTTTGTGACATCTTAAAAGCATTCAAGAATTGACCTTTTTTTCCTTTACGCTGTATTATCAAAGTAATAATTTTCTTTCACATTTTGTGATGTGATTAAAAACATGACTGCTGTGATTTACACAGGCAAATTTGGCAGTCTCTCCCTATTTACTTGAACTGGAAGGTATATATCAAATTTGTGCCTGTCCCAATAAATAAGTTATATCTGAAAGAGTAGACAGTGTGTTAGTGGATCAGTCATAGCTTGTGGTGGTGCTGTTGTAAGTGTGTGTGCTAGGTATGATTTACAGTTTAAGCTGTTTTCTCCTATTTAATTTAATTTGCTTTTTCCATTTTAGTTATATGTTTTGTAGTTCACTACTTTTGTAATTTGTTATGCACGTTAACGTGAAAGAAGCTTACACAATGCCAGAAAATATTTTCCAGACAACTCAGCAATTTTTCTCTTTGTGGTGCAAAATATTTTTCTATTTGTTACATTATTATTTTTTTTCAGTCAGCTGCTATTTTAAAAGATTTTAGAGCATTCCAACAAGCCTTGTAACTTTGCGTGACCTGAATCATCCTAAGTCTGCTTATAATAGGGACCCAGGCTGACTCGAGACATTGGCCTCCTTTCCCTCTTGTCCTGAACTCTGCTTTGGTTACAGCAGAAGCTTAAGTCCTGTGAAATTGGGCCCTACTGTTGTCAGTTGGGCCCACTGTTTCTCAACAAATTTAAAAAGTGTAATTTGCCTGACTGACTATTAGGATTGCTATCTTCCTATTAGTGTTCATTCCTTTGCTGGGTTCATCTGTAACAAGTCAGAGTTCGTTTATTATAGAAACTCACAGATAAACAAAAGCAGAAATCATGAAGAGAAGTTAATATTCTCTATTCCTTACAAGAGGAATATCCTTAAATTCTAGAGAATTACAAAGAACTTTTGCTATTAGCATTAATTTCGTTAAACTCTCAGTCTCTGACTAGGAGAAGCAGCAGAGGTATCACCTGGAAGGGGGAGGGAGGGAGCGATCTAAAAACACTTTTGGCTGTTTGATGTTTTTTAAGTTTGCAGGAGTTAATATAAACCTTCTTGTAAGGCAGCTTCTGAGTTGGTGCTATAGTAAAGGAAGAGGAACAATTTACGCTGTTTCCCCCCACATGCTTCTGTGTGAAGCATCCTCTAGAAATGGCTTGCAGTCATTTACGTGTTGTGGGATCTTTCAGAATGAAAAACAGCGGGGAGGGGTGTGTGTGTAAGATTAGAACAAAAAGCATTTGGTGTGTGGTTAGCTGAAGTAGCAGATAGAAAAGTTTGAGATATTAGTAACCTTCAAAAAAGCATTAAAATCAAGCGGGAGGGACTGGAAGCAGCTGTGTGTGTAATGTAGCAGTTCACACAGCTCTGCAGCTATCAAAATAGTTCTGTATATACTTGGTTAAAAATTTTGGTTAGTCTTCATTACAGCCATCTACTGTAATGCTCCTTATTCTTTCCTGCTGCACTATCAATAAAAAGGGAAGGGAGCCTGAGAGCACTGCCATAGTCTGCATCTTTGTAGACTTTTACAGTTCCTGATGAAAAGACAAGCTTTTACAGATGTAGAGTGAATGAGAAGCTGTGCTGTTTCCTCAAAGCACAGCCTCTGCTTAATGGCATTTTTCACTACAGCACTGTTATTGAAATTTGTGTGGGTGATGTCAGTTTGATAGGCTCAGCACTTTTAGGGGACATTGACAGAAACTAAATTGGAAAAATGCAACAAATGTTAGGTTTTAGCAGAATATCGACTTAATATAGATTGAACAGGGGAGAAAAATATTGCGTGGTGTGCAACTTGAACTTCACATTGTCTCATTAAAGACTCTGCAATGGATAACACTATCTGCCTGTTTTGCCCTCAGCTGTAGACCTAGCAGATCATTCATGTAAGGAGTAATAATATACCACTCCATGGCATTTTGCTAGAACTGCCACAAGGTATTTTGAAAATCTGTTTTTATTACTTACAAAAATCTACACTCCATTTATTTCTGTATAACTGTTTTTTTCACTCCTTCCCCACTTCCTTCTCCCTGGTCCCACATCTATTTCTTATTCATATGTTTGACCCAAATTTCTTTCTTATATACACCGGTCAATCATGTATCCCTTGAAGCCCTGAAGTCCCCAAACCTGGGTATGTAATTAAATGCATTTGCCTTTTTTTCCCTTTTAATGGTGTACCCAGGAAAAATAAGTCAGAAGAACTAATAGTTTGTATCAATGGGAAAATTTTGCCTGCTGTCTGGATTAAACTGATTAACTGAAAAATTGAAATCTGGGACAATCAACTCAGATTTTCACAGGAAAAAACACTAAGTCTCGCAACATATGCGCAACATTCACTTTTGATTTTCAATCTTTACATGTTTTACATTATTAACTATGAGTATCTGGTTTAGAACCATATAGGCCATGGGTTGAGAGAACATTACTCCCATCACCAACGTGAATCCAAAGCAATTTAATCTGATATGAGCCAAAACACCTATGAACCAAATAAGAACAAATGTGGGTTTGCCAGAGTGAGGCGTGACCACTGATAAGACGGCAGAGCCTGCAGCACGTTCTGCTTGGCTGCCGTGACTGCAGGTGATAAAGGAGTTACTGAAGAGCAACCAGTTGGTGGTTAGTTTCTTGGGGGTTTTTTTGGCTTTGTTTCCAACTCCCCCTCCCCTCCCCAAACAAATTGGTTAATATAATCCTATTGTTTACTCACCAGAGAATAAAATAGATGGTATTTGTCAACTGTGCAAAGAGTAAGCTTTTGGCAGAAGGTACTTGTTATGTATTTGTGGACTCCATCCCACAATGGACCCTGACTGTGACTGTGTAATACTGATATTTAGTGCTTTCCATTTTCTAAATAATAATTCTACACAGCTCATTATTTACATTCAGCATGTGCCAAAAGCTTTTTTTTTTTTTTTTTTTTTTTAAAGCTCATAATATGAGTTTGTGCAAGCCTCTGGAATACTGAGGTTTGCACCCTTGGTGTGAAAAAAGCTGTTTGTCTCCTGTTAGAAAGTGTATAGGTTTGTCCCTTTATGACCAAAATATAATGTGAATATTAAATTCCACAAAACCCAAAGCAAAGAATATTATTAATATTTCTCCAGCTTGTATTCTTTTCATGATTGCAGCACAAGCACTGGATGTGATTTTCCTGTCTCGAAACAAACACTGCAATAAGTCTATCTGGTCTGCCAAGAAAAGATGCAACATCCAGACAGTTCTTTGTACTGTCAAATGAAATGAGGCTATTTTGACTAGTGTTTAGGATATACAACATATGGCATGCTGCTGATTTTTGCTTGTGAAGGATCATATTGGAGTCACGTATCTGATGATATAATTCTAACTGCATCCTACAAAATACTGAAATGGTAACTCAGCATGTTCTTCGAATGGTATCAGCACCATAAAAAGTTATTGTTGGCTCTGTTCCAGCACCTCCCCTCTTTTAATAAAGCTAATTTCTTAGCTTTTGACTAATCACAGTTGTCTCCACAGACAACAAAAATACATGTTAGGCAGATTGCTTCCTCCTTTTTTAGGAAGCCAAGTGTTTTGTGAGATGGTTTTGTGTTTTGCCTTCCTGCCCCCTGCAACAGCTATTGACGATGGTTCCAGTCTTCTGACCATAACTAACCTTCAACCTGAAACCCCATCCAGGACAGCAGTACTCGTAATCTGCTGCCAAGTACTCCCTGAATTTTGGGGAAATAGCTTCTTTGTGACTCACTGCAGAGGAAGCTTTCTGGTTGGTGCTGAAGCCTTTGATTCCCAATCACGCTGGTGTTTGAGGGGCTCAGGAGAGCATCGTTGCCTTGGTGCTGTAGGTCTGCTCATATGATCTAATCATTAATCTTTCAGTGCTCATCGAAAGCCGCTGCTCCTGGATTTGGGCAATAGAGATCATTGCTGTCTTATGTCTTCCATATAGCGATGCTTTGTTAAGAGCCATATTTTTCTAGACCCAGCAAGGTAAACAAAAATGACATATGTTCATTGTATCTGTTTCATGACTTTCAGTCTAATTTCTTGTTGATCAGACTGTCTTTTGGGGGTTGTGAACATTGGGATTGTTTAAAGCTTGGCTATGAAAAGTGGTTTCATGGTTAAGTAAACTTCAGGCTGTGCTGTCTCCTTTCTTCCCCCTGTACCCATGGACTTCTACATCTCCCTTCTGGTGGCGTCACTAATTATCCAGGGAGTTTGTTCAGCTCTCTGGTGTAGCTGGGAACAAAGTGTTTCATAGGATTCATTTTCAGAGGGGTTGGAAAACTGAGCTGATTGTCTGCTCATTTTCATTAACCTCAAGAAAACTTCATCAGCTGAGCATCAGCTGAGCTGCTGTGTAAATTTTGTTGTTCGAGAGACGGTGAGCACCAGCTTAATATACACACTTTGACTTTTGGGTTGATCCAAGTCCTGTAGCTCTGACACGCATTGCACTTCAGTCTCAAATCACCCAGTATATTCAAACCCTGGTTTGGATAATGCACTTTTACAAAACAGAATAATCACTTAATTTAGGTGGCTATTTTCTTTTTTTTTTTTTTTTTTTAATGCTATTTTGGGATACTCCATATTACATATGGGAACATTTCACCTGTGCTCTGGTGTTAATGATTACAAACAGTAAGTGCTTTTTTTAATGTCACCTGTGTGATCCAATACACATATTGTGATCCTGCCCATCTCTTTACTTGTCTTCTTACACAAATTTAATATTGCTGCTACAGTATTTTCCTGCAGTCTAATTTTCTGGTAACTTTCAATTTTTATAGGCTAAAAAATACCTCAGGGAAAGAGCTTGTTGATCAGGATTTTTTTTATTTTTTTTTTAAAGAGCTATTTTTATAACCGCTACTTCTCTTTTTTTTTTTTTTTTTTTTTTTTTTTTGGTGCTTGCTTTTTCAAAAAGAATAGCAAATCTACTGTATCTGAGAGCTGATACGCCTATTTTGCTCATAACTTTTAGCTGCTATTTCCTTAGGAATTTCCTGATGATACATATGCTGTGTATGAACAAGATGCCCTTTCTCTATTTCCTTTTATTCCTTTCTTCCTGAAGGCTTTATGTTCCTAAAATTTTAATGTAAAAACTTTTTTTTTTGTTTTAAATCTGTCTTATTCTCAGATGATCCATAACTCCGTTTTATTCAATCATTAAATTATAAGGTGCCACCTTGTTATTTCTGTCATTTCCTCACTGATCCACAAATGCACAACCTGAAAGCGAACTTCAATTTTAAAGTCTTCTAAAAATATTCCTTCCTGGGATGTGTTGCTACAGCTTGTGTTTGACATGAACTGCTGCTGTTATTCATTTGCTCCATTTCAAAGGGATTGCAGGAGCAGAATCCATTTGGGCTGTGTGCTGTCTGGAGGCATGTGCAACGCAGACAGAGCAGCCCCTGGGTGTGCAAGAGTTGGACAAATTCCAACCTGCGGGTACACGAGCACTGATTTTTAAATGGATACTTAGAGGGGAAATAAATGACACCTTTGTAACTCCACTGGTATTCTCTTGAGTAATATTAAGTTTCCCATCCTAAATCATATGGTATTTGGGCAGTTTAAAGACATTCTAAGAGAAAAGAGAAATTTTTACCCACATTCAACTTTTCTAAAGCATGTTGTCCCAAAAAAAAAGAAAAAGATTTTTGCAGAAGCTTTCTCAAAAACAGTCCCAGGCAATGAGAATGTCCAACTTCAAAACGTTATGCTGAAATTTTCTGTGGAAGTGATAATATTTCCAATGGGATATGTGAATTTAGGCCCATGTAACAGTATCAGGAGTCTGTAGCTTCAGTTAGCTCACATGAATTATCTAATTCAGGCTAAACTGGCAATGAGCATGAGGCAATCTGGGATGTTAATTGTCTCAGACCATGAAAAGGCTAAGGATGAGATAGAGATGGCATCCCAAGGTAAAACACAGGCTGTGCTGTGCTTGCTGCTATTTTAAGTTAGGTTGCTTGACATAGTTTAAGGAGAATATTTGTTTGTTGGGGTTTTTTTCCTGGTAGATGTTCCCTAGCACGGTCTCCAAACATATTGCCAAAATATTTTTTAAATTGTTAAAATGAGCAAGATATATAGAAATGAATCTGAATTAAGCAAAGTCCAATGAATCAGGCAGTATATTACTGACAAATTTATCTTCATTGAATATGAGGGCTGGTGACAAGGCAGACTGTAATGTACAGATTGTCTGAAAACAATGCATCTTTAATCTGCGTCTCTCAGTTTTGAAGCTGTTCAGCTATTGTGTCTTAAGGAAGAAACAAAAGGTTGTTTAGTGGTGACAACTATGACTTGGCTAACAACTCAGGCTGTAAAGCCGAGGTCATTCCAAAAAATAATGCAGATGTCTGTACATTTATGATGCTAGTCCTTTGTACCTAAAGCCTGGAATCTTGATGATAATGCAGAAAAAAATTGTTATCCGTAACACTCAGAATGTTTTCAGGAACTTTCTATACTTAGTGACCTTTAGACAGTATAAAAATTATTGCTAGACTTTTCTTGTTTGTGCTAAAACAAGAAGATTTGCAGAATAGTTTAATGGATCTTTTACTCTTTTACAGCTATAAAACAGCCATTGCAAATCTCTTCTTTCTCTTTTTAACTTCTGCTTCTGATGGCTCCTTTTGGTTTTGATGGTATCTATTTAAAAACAAACCTGATAAGGGAAAATGGCTGCATTAGATTTGCAGAACCGCTTTGCTTGATCTGTCCTTCAGTGGCTCTGGACAAAGGTCTAGGGGCTATCCTTTCGTGATAAACACTGCCATAGACGATCCTTTAATTTCTCAATCAATTTACTAGTAAGGCGAATGTAGACAGATTTAGCATTTCCCGGACGAAACGCAAGTCTGAGGATGTACGGATTGTGAAAAGAAACACACACAGAAATTAAGGGAGCAAATGAACAGAAGCAGCGAGGAGAGGCTCTGTGGGAGCTGCCTCGCCTGCCCTCGCACCCGGCCCTACCAGCTCTGCGCAGCCGAGGGAGAAGCAGCCTTGCAGCTGGGGAGAGGAAGAGGAGGGAGAGCTGCGAGTCAGGCAAGGCCTCTCAGGTATAAACCGCAGCAGGAGCTCTCGCCGGTATGCCAACTTTAAGCTGGTGTTCATTATGCCTGTGTGTCATAAATCCCATGTCTCCCCCCACTCCTCCAGTCAAGATCCTTCATTTATAGGCAAATAACTGCATTATTTCTTTATATATTTCATAATTATCTACGTATATATACTTCCCTATCTTTATACACAGATATACATATATAAAATGGATAATTATATATTATATAGAAAATCTACATCTATATAGTAATATATACACACATGTATAATTAATTTTTTTTTAAATAATAATTCTGGCCTCCTTTTAGCAAGCTAAGCAAAACAAATGTGTATGTCCAATATTTATTGCTGGGAATAATGACCTAAATTATTTTCTTGTTAGAGTTCAGATGATAGCTTCATTATTTTACAGTTTCCTCAGAGCAACTCTGAGGAAACTTTTGTGTAATCTGTACTTATTTATCAAAAGGGTCATTATCTGTGTTGTAATTACAGTATGTACACTGCTTTTAGGTAGCAGGAGAACTAAAGCTGTTAAAAAGGTAGGGATAAGTAAAAAAAAAAAAAAACAAAACCAAAACAGAATTACTTCACTAATTCATCACTTAATTCATGAGGTTCCTAACTCACAAGTTCTCTGATTCTTAAATTGTCTCTCATAACTTGTGCACTTATGAGCAAACTAGCTAGCTAATGAGCAGCGAGAGCGCTCATCCTTCTTCCTCCATCACAGTGCAGGTGTCCCCTCTCGTGCTGGGAAGCGTGAAAGCCTCAGCAGTCCAGCTGCTGTTGGATCCACTGCAAAAGCTTTTGGGGTAAACTTACATGTTTACACCACCCAGCTTGGAAGTTTGGTCTATACCATTTCCATGAGTTAGTGGATTCTGAAGAAATCCGCTTCTTGCAGATAATCCACCATCTTTGCACATCCATCAGCGTGCAAGGACGATGGCTGGAGGGGACAGCGAGCTGCAGTGGGAGTGGATGCATAATGTCCTTTAGCCCTTTCTGGCCATCGCGTCCTGCCTACTTGTTGCCCTCACTTTGACCTAATGGTGCTGATGCCAGCGTACATCAGGTCTTGGCATGAGCTGTGTGTTAACCAAGTTCTGAGCAGGAGTTGAGTGAAGGGTCACAACTTGGCCTTTCTTATTCTTGTTTCAAAATTAGCATGCAAGTTACTATATATGGTTATAAAATATTTTAAGGGTTTTTCTGTAAGCCTAAATATTTATATTGTACAATTTTAGATTTTTTGGAAACACCGAGGTTCACCTGTAAGTAATTATCTGAGGAAGCAAATGTAACTTTGACATCTGATATTGTATGGTTTTGTAACCTGTCGGAGAATTTACCCTTTATCTATTCTATAATAACAGTAAGAATGCCATGCCAACAGATCTAATTGAGAGGAGAGCTGGTTTATGCTGTGACCTTAAAGGGTAGAAATAGTACTGGTGTATATGGTAATTAAGGTATTGATGGCTTTTCCTAAACAAATTTGGGTCTATATTGAACTCTGAATATAGTCCAGCCTTATTGTTTGACGGAACTTTAAATATACACCTGTGGCACGATGGCATTCAGCTCAGATGTGACAGTGTGAAAAATATTGACTCTGCTTGTAGTAATGCTGTATTGAAATGTACTTTGCACAAGAACTGTTTGAAATTAGTTCAGTTTGCTACCCCACTGTAACATATGACATTTTTCTAATTAGGGCAATGTTTAATTTACTGTCTCATGGCTTTTTGAATAAATATAAATTGTCATACTAAAGTGACAGGTGTAAAACCCTGGGTAGCTGTGTTAGAGAGGTTAATTTGCTCTTAATCAAATCAGTTCTGCTTCACTTTCTCATGGGGAGTGAGAGATAATAGGCCTGTTTAACTGGAGATTAGGCAGCCTTTTTCCTAGAATTCCCAAAGGGTTCACCTGAGACTTATTGTGTCATATTCTCTATAAAGATATTTGAATACATCAACATTTAAAGATGTGCTACATCTACTCACACAGGTATTTCATTGCCTGCGTTTGGTTCAGCAGCCCTGAGAGGGGACCTAAGACTAGAAGTGCTGTAGGAATGTGATCTCATGGAGGCTTGCAATATACCACCCAAGAAGGGACCCATCCCTTTCCCGGGTTTGGAAAAGGAAGAGGGGCAGATTTTTTACTTCTTTTTTTTTTTCTTCTTCTTATGGAGCTGAAAAGGGAGAAAAAGTCCTCACCCCATCGTTATGTTTTGCAGTGAGAAAGGTGTCAATATGCACTGTTCTGAGAGTTGATAAAACAGGTAAGAAACATAAAGGAAGGCGCCTGCCAATTTGTAGGAAGTGAGAGCAATGTAGGAATCCATTGAGGGAATGTGTAAGCATAAATAAGAAGCATGGTTTGTAGGATCAATAGGTGGAGGCTTTGTGCTGGAAGGCCTACTGCTGCAGTGCTTGGAAGGATTTGATGAGAAGGGGCAGTCCCTGGTGAGACAGCATGAGCATCCTGCCATGAGGGGTGCAGGAGGAGAGCTCTATAATGTGAAAAACACTCAACAAACAAACTTGGAGGGAAAGAAGAACAGGCTGAGGAAATTTTGTGTGCTAGGAGAGCAATCTGGTGTGTTGAGGAATGTCTGAGGCTATGGATGAGAGCGATGGAAGTTTTGTTTGCCTGCTGCATCTGGGATAAGCGTTTGGCATGGAATTCAGAGCAAATTGGCGTCTTATTTTCATGATCTTCAGTGTAAATAACTTCTTTACTTACAAAATGGGAGTGGTATAAAGTGGCCTTTAGACTACATTAAAGTTGTGACACTTCCTTGTGCGTTTGTTTTTAAGCAGTCTCATTTTGTCTTTTGCTAGCAGTATGAAAAATGAAATAACCATCCCTGCGTGGGAATCTGTATGCAGAGAAGCAGCCAGAAGCACAAGCCTTGACAACTCCTTCTGCCTGGCAAGCATAGCAGGGGAGGTTGTTACTGGTTCGTCATGTACAGCATGAAGGGATGCAACGTGAGGAATGGTCTTTGTCTTCACTCTGCCTTGGTGTCAGGGACCCCCCCCCCCCAAATAACATTAACTTCAGTGGGCTGTAAAGGCAAATGTGTGACAGATTGGGGTCTGGAATTGCTACACTGGGAAAGAAAGGTATGTCTTGACCAAATCAGTACGTCATGGAAAACCAGGAAAAGGTGACACGCTATATGCAGAGTTCTAAGTAAATTCCTCCCTAAGTGATTACACATGAAGAAAAGCCACCTTCTCTTTAATAATTTAGGAGATAGGAAATTAATTTTTTTGTAGTCCCTGGTCATAGATGAATACTGCAGTAAATTAAGACTGATTTTTCTTTGTGTGTGTCTTTTATTCCTGGGTTATAACATGCAAAGGCAGACTCCCACCTGTGACTTATTTTCTATTTATTTGAATGAGCTTTGTGTAAGCCAAATACTCAGAGAAATGTACCTTTTTATTTTTTTTACATAACCTATATTGTATGTAAAACAAGCAAATCCTCTGACATGTTTAGAGTCCTATATTCTGGATGTGCTGGGCAAAATAAGAAGGATAGATACTATCACTCTTCTATTATTTATGGACTATAAAGTCTTTACAGTGGCATTGACAAAGGGTTTATAGTCAGTACACAAGCTGGTTATACCATAAATTGTAATGTTATATGATAAACTGGAAGTTTATAGCAGTAGTAGATATCAAAGAAAAAATGAATTTTGGTTTGAAATGATCTATCATGGGATGGAGTTGCTACACGTTTAAATATTCAACCATTTTTGTCTTCATTTATTTTGAAGTTACTGATAATTCATGTGCTACAGAAAAAGGATTTATAGGTTTATTTAGAGACTGCTGTGGGGGGAGGTAGGAATAGACCCTTTAAACTCAAGAACAACACATTCTGGTGCGGTAGCCGAGAAACACTGATGCAATTAAATTGATTCAAGCTTTTGGTTTCCAGCTCTAGAGATGGCAAACAGAGCTGTTGCTAAATATTTGGTCTGTCGCTACAGGGCTCCCAACAATGCAATAAAATAGTTGGATTACTATTTCTAGGAATGTAAATGGAAACTACTTACAGCAAAAATGTCTTAAACGTAATTTAATTGCTTTGAGTTTACATAAAAACTAAAAGCAGTAAAATGTCAACAAAAGTTAATTCCCCTTCCTTTGTGAGTTCCATTCCTTCCTTTAGCTAATGATTCTGTAAACAAAAACCAAAATATTCTCAGTGTTTACTTACAACACTTTTAATTTAATTTAAAAATATCTCACTGTAATTTTTCCCATTGTAAGGAATTACTATGCATTAAATTCTTGTTCTTTATTTAAATTCATAATTTCTTACAGTTCTTTTCTCCCTCCAAAACATGTTTGGTGTATAAGTACATTACAGATTGGATGACACTACAAAAACTTAACTAGTAATTTGCAGGTAAATTTTTTTTTTCCAAGCTTTTAGAACTGAATTGAAATACAAAGTGTACCATAGGAATTGTCAAGCTTTGAAAACTGTTGTGCTGTCTTAATTTGTAATATGCTTAGCACTTAAGTACAACAAGCATTTTGGGAGGCTTAAGATTAGACACAGATAGAGGAAAAAACCCCTTTTATGTAGATGAGTATTGATGATTTGGTGGTGGTGATTACTAGCATGTTGGTAAGACCTAGATTCACCAAATTAAACAAAACAAAATCTCTGTGTTTGGCAGTGGGGAAGCTCAAGACAGTGGTTCAGGTAAGACCATAGTGCCCAAACAGAGAAAAGAGCATGATGGCAGACAGGGGATTGGAGACGACAGCAAGCTGCCAGCCCAGTGCCAACCAAGCACCTGGGCTGCGGGGCTCGGGGCCAAACCCAGCCCCTCACGGCCTCAAACTCTCTCTGCCCCAACCCAGACAAAAGGACCTGGCAACGGGGCCTCCGTTCCTCTCCCACCACGCTTCCGAACCAGCCCCTGAGCCTCCACAGTCCACCTCTGGTTGTTTTAAATGTCACCCAGCGCCGAGTTCAGCTAGAGATGGTTAGGGAGAGAGCGGTGGCTCCTAACTTCATCAAAGTTTTCATTGCTGTCTCCCAGTTACTACAAATGAGCAAGTCTTCCTCTCCTGTCTGCTTTGAATTTCTTCTGAGGGTCCCTGTTCTTCTTTGTAGCTGACGTGTTCTTCAGAGAGGAGAGTGTGTACGTTATGTAGGGAGAGAGGCTTTAAAACCTCTTCAACAGTCAGCAGAATGGCATGAGAAATTATGTTCGGGGAGCAAAATATGAGCAATATTTCAGTCTCTCCCTATTGCCAGGGGCCCAGGTAATGTCTGAGTGTATGCACAGCGCATATATGGCTTGCTTCCAAGCTCTGCTCCAGTGTGACTAGATAATGAATATATACAAAAGGGGAAATGGGGGTGGGGGTGGTGTTGGGGTTTGGGTTTTTTTGTTGTTTTGTGTTTGTTTTGGGTTTTTTTCCTAAAGAAATATTTTTGTTTCTGGGGGAAAAAAAAAAAAGTAACTGCTGTTTTCCCTTGAAGTACAAGTCGTGCATTGTGTACGTTGTTGAAGTACAATGCTTAGGATGAAAAGATGTATCTCCCCAAGCCATTTCTTGAGCTGTTTTTCATGCAGTGTAACAGTTTTCAATTGTACCATGTAGCAGTCAAGTGGTCTTGTTTGTTTTAGTTATGCCAAAGGAATTCTTTGAAGAAATTAAAAAACCCCAACAAACCATTTTGGGGTTAGACTCTCTGCTTGTTTTCAGCTGTCTGTGATCTTTGACACCCCTGCAAAGGGATTGAAAAATTGGGATTAGTAACATTTCCCCATTTGCAATGGTGTAAACAAACACATGTCCCAAGACCCTGGCTGATTTTTGACATCTGCTTCCTCTCTGTCACTGATGTTTTGAATACGAAATAGTTCCGTAGGAATTTCAAGTAGCAGAGCTTTATGGGTGCTTTGGCCACTGTTCCACCCCATAAACCCTAATAAAGTTGCCACTAGTGCCTACAAGATAGGTTCTTTCAAGATGGGCACGTATTTTAGTCTTTATGGTTGCCACTGCCGCTGCAAATCAGCACTGAGTATTCACATGGGGACAAATTCATCACGTAGCCAGGATACCTGTAGTGAATTGTAGGCAGCTTCACGTGGTGGGGGATAACGAGAGAACAGCTCTGCTGCAGCACAGATCTGCTCTTCCCCTAGGTGGGCACAAGGGCTGATATATCAGAGACTTTGTGTGGTTCTGTTCAAGCTTTGCCCCTAACTTTCCTCAAGGCCCAGAGAGCTCTAATGAGCCTTGAGAGCTCTAATGAGCCTTAACTGCTCTGAGCAGCCTCACCTGGCCATCTTCCCCTGGCCCAGGAGCACTGTTTAAGCTTAGGTTGGCCTGAGACATGGTTTGCTCTCTCCTGGCATCTGCTGGGTGCTGGGCTGTCACCTGGCCCTGCCACAACACCCTCGCTCAGGTGTTGCAAGACTGCGCCCGGCAGTGCGGAGTCAGCCTTTGGGAACGGTCCCGCTCCTGCTAACTTTGCAGTGGGCATTCCCAGCCGAGTTGGATTTAAGCTGCAGAAGAATTGTATAGTTCTCGTGTAGCTTCCCAAATCTGACTGCTCCCATGTTTACTGTGATCAGTAACGTAGGTTTCAAGTGTCTTTATAGGGCAGTCTATTTTTGGTTTTTCTATTGAAGTTGCTACCTGCTTTGTCTACAGAGCTGCATAATTTATCTGCAGCTTAAAATTTCTCCCTTTCTACAGCACAAAGAATGACATTTTCAGTTTACAAAAAAAAAAAAGGACAGGGGAACAGGACGGGACCCAGGGACATGTTTATGTGCCAGTGGCTTTTGTTTGTGCCTGGCAGGTAAAAAGTGACTGAATGGTTAAATTACTGTTGTGTTCCTATATGAAGTCATCATTGATTTCTATGAAATACTTGAAAGTTGCTCCTACCTCATAAAATCTATAACTAATACTTATTGGACCACATATATTTTTGAGAATTTTTGGGCTGTTCATGATGCATTCAATCATCAATATGATATACACCATTTTAATATGAAACAATTCTTTGGGTTTTAATTGTTCCTTTTTAATTTCCTGAGCAGAGTACACTCTTGTAAGCACGATACCCGTATTAATTTATCACTATCTAGACTGGATAACTAAAAAAGTCTTTAAGTTTTCAGTTGCTGTGATAGGCACTAACTTGCAGTTATCAGTGAATCTGAGCTGTGAAATTTCGATTTGAATTCTGTGGGCCTATGTTCTCCCTTGCTGGTAGAAGCAGCTCATTTCAGTTGGTACACCAAGAAACAGTGTCATTACAAGCCTTGTAAAAAAATAAAGGTGCTTAGCTTGTGTCTCTGATGCAACCTTGGTCATCTTTCTGCTCTCCTGGTAGAGTTCCCATAGAGAGGTGGGATATTTCTGGATGCCTGTATAGAGTAAGCTGTCACTCCAGCCAGGCACGCTGCCTAAAGATCTTGAAGGATATGGATATTTCTGCTGTGGAAGAAAACTGCCTATTATGCAAAGTAAGATAACCCACATCTTTGGTATCTTCCCAGTATATGCTTGCTGAAATGCCAGTTTTCATATGATATTTTAAGCTCTGTACAATGCTTTGGTATCTGGTAGTTTGCTCAAGCAATTGCACTCATATTTTCTAGATAGCTGGAGGCACTTCCAAGTCTGGCCTATTAAAAGCTAGCTGGTGTCTTGTCCTAGTCATGAATGTTTTTCCTAATAAATGCAGTGGATTTCAACTAAATTAGTTTCTTTTTTTGGGAGTGCCAAAATGTAAGCCTGCATTAATTCTTCAAGTGAGGTGGAGAGATGTTGTCTTGTACTCTCAGCATATGTAAAGCTTATCTTCAGTACGGTCTCTTTGGAAAGAAGAGGAAAAAAGTTGATGGTCTGCTTGTGCAAGCCTCGAGCCCACACATGAGTACTGCTCTGGAGTGCACCATCCCACAGCATGTTGCAGTGACGCCTTTCAGTTGTGTGTAGCAAGAAGGATGAGCCTTTGCAGATGCACAGAGGGCACTGCAGAGATATTCACCCGCTTCTCATCCCTCACTTTCCAAGAGCTGTCTTGACATACTACCTGAGCTGGGATTTTTAACTATGCAGTTATACTGTCAAAGAGAAATATAGATTGTGATCCACATCTGAGCTGTTTATATTCTGTTTACAAAATATCATATTTTTTGATTCAAGTCTAGACCTGTATGCCCTTAGTAGAGTATAAGCAGAACCTAGCACTGAAAAGATAACATCACTTCAGCTTGCATTTTAAAACTAGAGTAAATGTTTGCTAAAGATATGTGTATATTATACCTTAAATGCATACAGCACTTCTTAAGTCTTCTAGTAGCATTTGTGGCTTACATAGCTGAAAGCTAATTTTGCAACAAAATCTTCCAAGTATGGTATGCAGAAAACCAAATTATGCTTACAGGCAGAAATTAATCCTGGCTGTGGAAGGTCCTACATGCAACTTAAGCTTTCCATTAACAGCTCAAGTGATCCTCCTGAGTTGGAGGTAATTTCACACCAATACAGGAGTAATACAGTGAGAACAGTCTGACCACTACAAAAGAGGCAAAAGCCTGAGCAGCTAATTGGTTTGGATCCCTGCAAGAGCACTGTGGCAAGCCCATCACACAGAGCTTAGGGACTGCAGAACCCCTGTTCATATTAAGCATCCAAAATTGATTTCAAGTCATTTATTTGAACACTTTCTCTTCAAAAGGATTTTTTTTCCTTTCCCTCTCCGCCCCCCCCATTTATTGTCTACAGTGCCCCTCCTTCCTGAGATTCTAAATGAATCCATTAAATAACCAAAAGAGTTTGTTCCAAAGTGGAACGCACACTTGTTTTTCAAAACTATGGTATACATAGAGAAATTTATTTGTAGGGAAGAAACTTTCCACCAGGTTTGTCAACACACAGCTCTTGCTCAGACTCTGCATAAGTGAATAAATGATTCATCTAAATGAATCGTAATTGCTCATAGTATGGGTAAGATGGTTATGAGTACAGATATAAGTGGTTTCTGAACTTTTGACTGTGTAATGTGATATTGAAGAGATCCAGCCTAATCCTTAAGAATGAATGGCAGCACAGTATGAAGCTCTGCACTAGCTCTGAGTATCACAGTAGGAAAGTTAGCACATCACAGAAGCTGGGTGGTCTCTGGACCTAAAGTCAGCTCACTGAATCAGGTTGTTGAATTCTCCACAGTTCCACATTATATACCTCATGCTTTCGATTTGCCATCTTGGTTTTGTGATATATTCTTAAAGTTCACAAGTTATTTCTCAACAATTGGACCGTTGAGGAATGCTTGTAGCACAGATTTGTGACAGTCAGCCTATTGTGGTGATCCTTTGAGTCCTATTTGGTATTTAACCTACAATTATCTTTCTAGCATGTTTGGTAAGAAGTAGCTGAAAGCATGAGATTACAGATGTGTATGTTGATGTTATTATCATAATTGAGACACACCGGCTTGCTTAAAGAAATTCTAGTAAATGTGCTGAACCTTTCAACTGGCATAACACAAATGCCTAGTGTTTACTTAAAATGTCTGCATTTGCATCTTATGCAACCCCAACTAAAAATCCTACAGTCTTCATGTTTTTGGATTTTTACTTAGAAAGAAATGTTCCTCTTCATCTATGCTAACCTGCTGCCTGAGTCAGAAAGTAGATTTTGATTCTGTCTCTATTTTCCTCATTAGTAGAAGAAGTGTGATCCAAGCCTTTCTTGAGCTAATACCTTAACACTTGTCTGGCCTCAAACATTGATGAATACATCCTCAGTCCTGTGAAGCAAGAGGTAGCTAAGCAAGCATAAGGAAGATGAAAACCAGGGTCCCCATTTGCCCCTCAAGTGAGGGTGGAAGCAGTGCTGAGGTCTTCGTGCTGCTCCGTGTGATGCTGGCTGTCCCAGTGCCGGAGGAAGGCACGCAGGCAGCCCTGAATGCTGAAGCCAAGAACAGGGTTCCCCTGGCTGTATTGCAACAACTGACTTTCAGCCTATTCTCTAGGAAAAAGGGGCTTGTACAATTCTGCTGCCATTTATCTGCCTGTTTGTCTCTCAAACTTAGTCTTTTAACCATGTGAAACAAATCTAAAAGAGAAATTTCAAAGACAAATGGAACCCTATGATTAAACATCTGGTAGAGGAGATGCAGGGAGAGAATAGCCATGCAAGCTTATTTCTGGCTAGTACCAGTGAAATCGTGTGTGAGAGAATTGCTAGAAATGGCTAAATAGCAGGATGCTGTTCAGTCAGAAGTCACAATGAGCTTCCAACACATGCCAATCAGGCTTCACTATTCATGTAGCTTTTCTGTCTCAGTATCTTCAATATTGGGGTGTAACAATTTAGATCCAGCCCAAAAGCTTGCACTTTGTGGATTTGGTCTCTTACACAATAGCTTTTGTAGCACTTCAGTCTGTCTCACCACTTAGATGTGGTAAGCTTTGCATTGTTTGTGTACTTTCAAACTATTGCTCTCTTTCTACCTTTTCCAACAGTATAAGAAAATAGTTACATCATTTTATTTTACTGCTTTGTGTTATGCTTTACAGCCTATATGAATGCTGAACTTGCTATGGAAAGATAAAATAAAGGAAGAGAAAAATATCTCCACAATAAGTAAGCAAGTTTAGCTAATTATCTATTTTGTAATTATTCACTACTCGGCATGTCTGCATAATTTTTGTTGCCCAAATTACTGGGAGATTAAAGTAAAGCTTACACATAAATAGGGAATATTTTCTCTATTCAGCTGTGCAGCTCCCTGTAAGGCAGAGGAACACGTATGTGCATATTTTACAATACCACTGAGCCCACATTTTTCATTCTTTTTAAGTCTCAGTAGGTTTATGTGGCTGTGACTGTTGGGCCTTTGATCAGCCTTGCTGTTCGAAATCTCGGAGAGGCTAATAGCTCCCTGTTAGCGAGGGGGAGGAGATGAGCACTGAAGCTTACAATCACAGTCAATCACTCGGTGAACTCCTGAACTAAAGTGTCTTGGAGAGATTTTTAAAGCGGGAGTTTGAATTCACAGAGTTTGAAGTTTGCACGAATATCAGTGCCTCAGCATGGAGATGACACAAGTCTTTTTGAAACAGTGGGTTAATAAAGGAACTGGAGAAGGGCACAGGACATAAGCGTGTATAGTTGTTCAGGTCCACCAGAAAGTATCCCCCACAGACATGTTGATTACTGTGAGGAAGGTCCTTATTTGTCCTTATTTGAAATCTTGTGCTATTGAGGATTGGAAGAACCTCCTGTAACTCCCCCTAACTGATAGGCCAGCCTATTGCCTTCTCAAAACCAAGGTTAGAGGCTGCACTCAGCCTCAAGAAGAGGGTAACTAATGTGCTTAGTGCTGCTCTGCACCGTGGGGTAACTTACAGGTACAAGTGTGAACGCTGGAAAGGAGGAGAAATCCAAGTAATGTTTTTAAGTATTTTTCTTTAAGATAACCAAGATGAAGTGTCAGAAGCTTTGAATGTAAAATTCTGGATGTACCAGCGGTGTGTTATACATGCTGCTGGTTTTGAGAGCTGGCCGTGGTCTTCTGGTGAAAAAAAAAATGTACAGTTTGGGTGGCCTCTAGATCAATAAAGAGTAGAGAAAACTAGTGACAAAAGGGGAAAAGTGACAATAAATTAATGCTTATTTCAAATAAAAGCATAAGTAATGCAAAAAAAAAAAAAAAAAGCAGGACTTACCGAAATGAAATTATTACATAACTTGTATCCCAGTATTAGGAGCGTAGTTACTAAAGAGGCATAAAGTCTGCTGCTGAAATAGGTGACGTGATTTACATGATTGAAATGTTAGGAATCAATAGTTATGACTTATTTAGGAGGGATCTGGTAGGCATAGAGGTAAACAACTCTCCTGTAAAAAAATCATGTTTCTCAGTAAGAGATACTGCAACAAAATTGTCTTGAATGGTTATGGATCAACTTCTGATTAAATGAGGTATTACCTATAGTTTGTTTAACAACCACTGAATTCCAAAAGACAACTGGGTAATTCCTTTCCTACATTTACTGGTGATACTTGAAGTGGAAGAACTATGGCTAGTTTGGCAAATTTCAGTTTGAGACAGAGGTGCTGGAGGTTGAATGCTGCAGGTAGTAAAACGTATCAAGAATTTTCAACTACCACATGCCCCAACTTTAAAATTATATTCAGTATGGGGAAAATTTTTGTTAGTTTTCCTAATTAAAGGCAATGGAACTGACTACATAACTAAATGTTAGTGGTCATTTAGCTATACAGTGTAATTCTGAGGTATATTTGATGCAAGTAATCAACACGTACTTTCATAAGACAAAAAGTTACACATTGAGCAACAGAGAGCTTGGACCATGCTTTCAGGCTAGGTTGACAAGAATCATGTTAAAAATAGTTAAGGATCTAGGGTATACAACTATGATGGGATGTTAACTGAAATTGTTGCCATTACTGTAGTCCAGTCCATAAATGCATTTAAAGGACAATCCAAAGTAGGTGTAGGCATGCAATACTATGTTTCATTAGTATGAATCACAAAGACCTCACTTCACTTTAGCTCTCCTGTTTGAGGCAGAGTTGGTTTTTGTGATTTTTGTTTTGGTTCGGTTTTTAAGAAGATTCTGAGAAGTGCTGGAAAACAGATATTGCTACATCTTATACTTGGCTATGTCTATCCTGCATCTGAATTTGAATTATCCTGCATAAGCTCATGGTATGAAGTTGTTTGGGAAGTCCAGCTCACCTTCCTGGGCAAACTTGACTTTCCAGCTTTTCAGGAAGGATGCAGAGTCAAAGGGGAAAAGGGTGATTATTTTCTGCCTTTCTCAGAAGGCTTTTTCTGGGTTTTCCCCCAAGTTCTGTATCAGTAAAAGCTGTTTTGCTCTTGGCCTGAAGCAGAGTTTTAATTTATTTTTTTTTATTATTATGAAATCTTAATAAAACTCCAGAATGCTCAATATCAGTAAAACTGTTTTGCCAAAGAGCTACTTGGAGATCTGTCTGTTTTAAGACCATAATTTGATGTACAGATATGGGAAAACAGTAAATAGATGCAAGAAGAGCTTTAGAGGACAGCATGTTCTACAAATCCACAATTCTCATTATCTCCCCTCAGCAGTGCATCCAATCCATGACTGTCAGATGAATTGGATCTTGCATTGCAAAAGGCATTATCTTCCATTGGGAAAAAATGTTCAGGAGGCATCAAGGAGTACTCTGAGAACAAGAGCATCATTTAAGCAATGAGTAGCTGCTGACTCACCAGGAAAAAATTCTGCAGAGGCAGCTAATTTACATATAATGATACTTAGCATTTGTAAACACTGCCTTGCATCTACAGAGAACTGTGCAAACATCTAATCATATATCACTTACACAAACAGATTAGTTCTGTTAGCCACTTTGGACTCCTCCATTCCCGAGAAATATAATCCAATCTGTAGTCTCAATTTAACTTGTTTATCTTTTGTTGCAGTAGTTTGTCAGGACAGAAAATGGGAAGTCCTACGATTTTTCCAAGTTGCTTTGGGGAGTAAGGTATCTGACTCCTGAACAGCAGGGGTAACTGAGTACTTAATTGCCTTTGAAAGATGCTACTTTTAAATTCAATTTTAATCTCACCTACAAGAGATGATAACACAAATTTCTGTATTTCTTACATGCGAAACATTTACTTGCCACCATGAGATATACTGCCACAGTTACAAATGCGTCAAATAGCAGAGAGGGGGGGGAAACAGGCTGAGGCAGTAGCTGGGGGAAACTGAGACACTTTCTCTAGATTTACACTGATGTTGTTCTGTAAATTTAATACTTGGCTTTTCAACCCTCTTGCTAAATGAGTCTGCTTTGTAGATGAAATAAGTAGATTCAGAACTTTCTAGACTTTTTCATTACATTTAATATCATCTTAGATCAATGAGGCTGGAAAAGTGTAAAATAAGAGCAATAGTTGACTATTTTTAAGTAGTTAGCTTGATGCTCATGTCAAACCAAGCTAGACATAAAAAAGTATATTATTTTGAAGACAATCTCCTCCAGATTTTTGGGGGGAATTAATCTACCATAGTTGGCAAATTAATTATTATCCTTTATGTGGATAAAATACAAAACCAGGTGCGGAATTAGTATTCTTCTAAGTGTGCGTCTATATATATTTATTCATAATGTATACCAATCAATATTATGTTCAACCACTGTTTCTTTCCTTCTTTCTGTAAAACTCAAACCACCAATAGGGTGCATAAAGTACTACGACATTGTGGCTTCTACTGCTTCTCAGTGAGCTCTGCCTTTGAACTTGAGCTGTACTTTTTGAGCAGTTCTGATGGACAGGGCATTGGACTAAGTGTCAGAGATTCTGGGTTGCGTTTCTGCCTCACCCATAAGTGTTCGTACATTATTTTTGTTATTAAATGATGATTTAACACAATGCCATATATTTCTGAAAATGAAGCCTAAGCAACACATTCAGAGTGTATAAGACTATGTATAAGTGTCTGTGTGTGTGTATATAACAATAAAAAGTCTGTAGTGTGGAACAGTAAAAGTAGAAGGATCACACAAGGAAACAGATTAGCAGAAAAGTAGAGTCCATAGCAGCTTGTAGTAGGTAACAAAAATATGCACGTCTTGACTTTATTCCATTTACTTCTTCATGGCCAGAAGTTGGTAATAGACTATTTTAATACTTTTTCAAAAGCTGCCTAGGAAACCTAGCTACTAAGCCATAAAGGGAATGGGTAAGTCCCCAGAAGGCTTCCTTTCTTTTCTTTTATAAATATGTAGGGGGGGAAAGCAAGATAAAAAAAAAAAACCCACAACTTCAAAGATAGATGTAAAATAATTTTCCTTTATCTATTATCTTGCCTACTGCAATGCACTAAAGCAGTTTTCCGAATGTTATGGAATTTAACGTTAAACAAAAATATGCAGAAACAAAAATCTGTTCTAATTTCCTTCTAATTACTTGCTCAGAACCAATCAAGCTGCTAGTCAGGGGAATTCAAGACAGCACAAAGATTACCATTTTACTATCTTTGTTTTTACATACAGAACTTGGTTACTTTGTTAATGGACAAAAAAAAGAGATTGTTGAATTTGGTTTAAAATGTAGATAGCCAATTATTTCTTGAAAGAATATTTATGTGATCTTGTGGCAAGTAAATCTTGAGATTGCTTTTTATCAGCAATATTGGCTGAAGAAAGATGCCTTCCAAATCTCAGGGACATTCTTCTAAAGCTGTTGAATAAAATTCTAAATTAAAGTAACATTGATAATACTTCTGTTCATTGAAAATAAGGATGAGAATGCTGAGCTGAAGTGCCTTTAGAACAAATACATTTCTAAAGATCAGAAACAGTTCAAAACTGATTTTTTGCATCTGCACTTGTGTAGTCTTGTACACATCACTAAAACTCTCACAATTTCTTTTTCTCATGTAAATGAAAGGAAAGCATGGGCTTAAGGTTTTCAAAGTGTTACCTGTACCCACAGGAAAAGTACAATGTATATTTGGATTACTGTATTTCTTTATGCTGTGTCTTGAGCGTTATCTGCTACACTTAGGAAAGTATGTGATTTGTTTTCAGAGGAAACTATACTCCTAAATTCCTTTGAAGAATCTCTCTCACTAAATCTGTTATAGCCCTAATTCTTTATAGAGATAACAAACAGCATGTGTCTTGTCTTTTCTGTATATGCTTAACAAAAATAGTTTGATTAACTCTAAACTACAGGCATGGCAAAGCAGTGTTACAATGAATTTGTAAATGGGGAGAATTTGACTTGGGTTTCTTTTTCCCCCTCTCTCTCTTTTATCTCTCTCCCCCCCCCTTTTTTTCCTCTCTTTCCCCTTGTCTTTTTTTCTTTCCCGCAGTTTTATTAAAGTTGACTGCAGGTAAGGAGGGAGGGCTTTGTATTTAAGCTATCAGTTTGGAATATAGAAGGAGTTTACATCTTCCTCTGCCTGGGGTGTTTGTTTCTGAGTTTGATACCTTTTTTCTTCTATGTTGGCAAATTTTTGCAAGACAGTGGTAGCATAACATTTCTGAAGTTCTCAGAAACTAAGATGTGGGAGGGAAAGCAATACCTACACAAAACTTAAACTTTTATGCAAATTCTTGTGAAATAATGTTTAAATTATTTCAGTAACTTACAACAAACCAAACAAAAACAGTAACAGAAAAACTAAAAAATTCAGAAACCCCAGCTTTAACCCCTTTCCACTCCCTAAAACTTCAAACGTTTATGTAGTAGTAAGGACGCACTTAACTCGCAGAAGGATGCCTGAAGCCACCATGCAGCTTTTGGGAGAGGTGGGCAGAGAAGGGAAGGCCCTTTGACATTTAACATGGCATTTACTTACATGTGGACCCATGCCAAGTAACTATTTTTTTGGTTTTGCTCTTCTTACTTGTTTTATTGCTTATCTGTATATAGCCTTCCTTTCTTAGCTAGTATTTGTTTATGAGGTTGAACTTAGTTGAACATTTTATATAATCTTGTTCCAGTTTATGGTTTTTTCATGAAAAACTCATTTTCCTTGCTTACCTTCTCTTTGGATGTGCTTATTTAGCTCACTCAGCGGTGAGTTCTGCTTACTAACAGAATTACTGAAACATCTATAGAAAAGAGACTTTCAAATGGCAGCACAAAAATTATCCTTGTGAACATGAAAACAATTGCATGGGCATGAGAGAGATTTCTGAATGCCCTCAAGGCAAACCCTTGTTGTGCAAGCTCATGCTATGGACACAAACTTTACTTTTCTGCAGCATTATCTAGTTCGTTTCACCACTGTAAACCCCTATTTTCCTTGATTTCCTAGTCCTGAGTGAGAACTATAAATGTCACAATATGCTGAGTTAATGAGGGAGCACCAGGCTGGGCTCTCTGCAAGTCTTTGCTTTGTGGTTTTAAATCAGAAAATCAGACCCTTAAATTTATCTGAACATAGCCTCTTTTTTGCCTGTGTGGTTTAATGTGGCTTAATTAACTAATGTCTTAAGTGAGGATTCAAGTACCCATGTAGATTAAATGAGCCAATTTAGGATCCTGCAGGAGCAGAGTCCCTCTGAAAATACATTACATCTCTTCTTCCACAAAGGAATACAGAAAACACTTAGAAGGCTGTATTGGGTTTGCACGGCAAGGTTTTGGTAGCACGGAGGGTTTATAGGGGCGGCTTCTGTGAGAAGCTGCTAGAAGCTTTCCCCATGTCCAACAGAGCCAATGCCAGCTGGCTCCAAGATGGACCTGCTGCTGGCCAAGGCCGAGCCCATCAGCGACACTGGTAGTGCCTCTGGGATAGCAGATTTAAGAAGGGGGGGAAAAACCTGCACAACAGTAACTGCAGCTGGAGACAGGAGTGAGAACATGTAAGAGAAACAACCTGCAGACCCCCAGGTCAGTGCAGAAGGAGGAGGAGATGCTCCAGGTGCCGGAGCAGAGATTCCCCTGCAGCCCATGGGGAAGACCATGGTGAGGCAGGCTGTCCCCCTGCAGCCCATGGAGGTCCACGGGGGAGCAGATCTCCACCTGCAGCCCGTGGAGGACCCCACGCTGGAGCAGGTGGGTGCCTGAAGGAGGCTGTGACCCCGTGGGAAGCCCGTGCTGGAGGAGGCTCCTGGCAGGACATGTGGCCCCATGGAGAGAGGAGCCCACGCTGGAGCAGGTTTCTGGCAGGACTTGTGACCTCGTGGGGGACCCACGCTGGAGCAGTCTGTGCCTGAAGGACTGCAGCCTATGGAAGGGACCCACGCTGGAGCAGTTCATGAAGAGCTGCAGCCTGTGGGAAGGACTCATGTTGGAGAAATTTGTGAAGGACTGTCTCCTGTGGGAGGGACCCAACGCTGGAGCAGGGAAGAGTGAGGAGTCCTGCCCCTGAAAAGGATGAACAGCAGAGACAACATGTGATGAACTGACCCCAACCCCCATTGCTCGTCCCCCTGGGCTGCTGGATGGGAGAAGGTAGAGAAAATCAGGAGTAAAGTTAAGCCCAGGAAAAAGGGAAGGGTGGGGGGAAGGTGTTTTTAAGAATTGGTTTTACTTCTCATTATCCTACTCTGATTTGATTGGTAATAAATTGAGTTAATTTTCCCCAAGTCGCATCTGTTTTGCCCGTGACAGTAATTGGTGAGTGATCTCTCCCTATCTTTATCTCAACCCACAAGCCTGTTGTTGTATTTTCTCTCCCCTGCCCAGCTGAGGAGGGCAGTGATCAAGCAGCTTTGGGCACCTGGGGTCCAGCTAAGGTCAACCCACCACAAAGGCACAGAAGAAAAACAGAACAGATAAAGAAAGGCGGTCTGGCTTTTTCTTTGTTAGTTTTTGGTATAAGGCCTATGACAACAGAGCATTTTCTTCTCGTCCTCCGAATGCTTCCGCCTGGCATCCCAGAAAGCGAGAGCGCGCAGCCAAGAGCATGAGGAGAGCTCAGGGCCCCTTTCCAAGCAGTAGCTTTACTCAGGAGCGTGGAAGAAACAGGCGCTCTGCCGCAGCAGCCCAATTTCTTCCATTTGATCTTCAGTGGTGACCATGAGAGGAATCTGTGACCGCTGGTGCCAACTGAATGAAAGCACTGATACATGCTATGGCCCAGCAAACGTGACTTTGGCGGTACTGTTGTGCGGCAGGCTCCATCTTGTCCTGAGAGTGCCAGGCCCCGGGACCCGCCGGCTCCGGGCCCGGGCCGGCGACGGCTGGTTTTGACGCTCGTTCTGGGGTGAGGGCTGCTCCCCTCGGCGGGCTGAAGCTCTGTGAGGGCCCCGTGTGGGGAAGGACTGTCCGGCCGCGGCAGGCGCTGGGTAGCGCCAGAAACCGCCCTTCACCCGGCCCGGGCCTGGGCCGGGCTCTGTGCAGCTGCGGGTGGGCGGCCGGCTGAAGTCCGGCCCCACCGGCCCGGCCCCCGGCGAAGAGCTGCCGCAAGCAGCCGGCTCCTCCGGGCGAGGGGCTGGGGCTGCCCCCGGACATCATCATCCCCCCCGGACATCATCCCCCCCGGACATCATCCCCCCCGGCTGTGCCGTCCCCCGCTCCCGAGCAGGCCCGGTGTCGCTCCTCCGGCCCTGCCGGCTCCCCAGGTAAGAGGCCCTGCCGAGATCACAGGCAGAAGCAAGTGATGCCCTTGTATAACGATTTGAGGTGTGTTAACTAATTAGAGAGAAGCCTCATTAGCATCCAGTATTAATTAGATAGCTTGGACTGTTGCACTCTTAAAACCTTAGCTAGGCAAACAATAACTTTTTGGCTTCATGTCTGCCTGGCGCAGTCCCTTTTTCCCACAAGCAAGTTTTGAGGGTGGCAATGCCTTTATCTGGGCTGATGGTTCCGTTCGGCACACGCTGTCCTAGCAGGGTTTCTGCTGCCTCAAAGGCCTCGCGCATCAGATGTTGGTCGGTGTTTAACATCACTCAAAGTTTACAGTTATTTCCTCACATGCGCATATTTTTACATGGTTGAATATTAATCACAACTGCAAAACAGCCTGCTATGCTAAGAAGCCAACTTTTGTATAAATGAGGACGCTGTAGAGTAAAACTTAAGTAGAAAAACTTCGAAGAGCTAACATTAAGTCAAAGGAAGCATGTTACGAGGTTTAATTTCCACAGACACGTGTCACACCAAGATAAGGGAAAGAGAGATGTACTTGTTAACAGTCACTATAAAGCAGGTGCTGGGTTTAGAATAATTAAATCTCTAGAATTAAAGATATACAAATCAGAATCAAAAGACTTCTCTGAATTTAGCTTCTCAGATAACATTACTGTTGAAATAGGAAAAGTATTGTATTATAGGTGCTAAATGGTAAGCTCCTACACACAGAACAATTACAAGCTATTCAAAACTGCATTCTTTCTGTGAAAGGGCATTTATAAAAATGCAGAGGCTCATCACACCTTGTATAGACTCTGAGGCAATTAATGGTGAAGGCTTCTGGAAACAGAAATGAGATGAGATTTGATAAGTAATTGCTAAGATAAACATTACAAAAATGCTGAGGTCCTGGGTTTAGAAGTGAGAAAGGCTTCTAAATCTATCAGGTCCTCCTGAGAATGTTGCTATTTGTTATATCTCTGCAGCGTTTCAGTGTTAAGTGCCCATTTTGAGATACTTTGGGCCTGATTAAAAAAATAATAATAATGGCTGAGCACTTGGGATACCCATGGAATTCAGTCAAGCTGATACAAGGCTGAGTTGCGTTCTGATCAGAGTCAAGGTTGTCAGTGATCAGTTTGCCAACTGGTATTTTAATATATTAAAAAATAATTAAAAGATATTTTTGTGGCTGCTAAGGCTTTTTTGTCAGTGCTGGATTGTCTTGCTTCATTAGAAATGGGCCATGCCAATGCAACCTGGCCTCTGCACCTGGGCTGGTGACCACTGGCTTGAATTCCTAGATGAGAAGGGCTGCTTGCTGTTGTATGGGGGATATGGACTATTCCTTGATATTTAGTTTCCCCTCTTTAAAAGTCTTGTTTTCTTCCTGATGAGAAGTGGGAAAACATTTCTGAATTTTGGGAATGTTTATGATACAAGAAACTGTTTTCTGCTCAGCTCCACTTACATCTATAGGAAAATAATAAAATATTTTGGTGGAGAAGAATTGGAACCCTTCAAGTATTATTAGAAAAATATTTTTCCAAACCTTTAATACAAATAGCCAGCTTACACGGACATTTGCTGTGAATGTTTTTGCATGTAGCTGTTTTTATGAAGCTATTTTGATGTTCCTGAATACTATGCACAAAAGAAAGCATCCTCATTTTGTTAGTTACTACTTATGAAAATGACTTTATACATCCTATTTATAACCTAAATGTAGAGCTGTGACTTTATCTTGATTGTTATGCCCTATTGGAGTAAAAATACAGTTATATACAGTTATACTAAAGCAGCAACAGAGCAAAAAATCCTGTGGTTTCTGTAGGTAGCTATTGCACTCTCTATTTTACTGGGTTGGCTTACAAGACAAAAATGTTCATTCTTTATTTGTGTGAACAGCCAACTGTAGCAGCACCAATGTCTGTAACTGGATTTCATTATGGAAATTCAGCTAAAAAGGGCCACAGGCACAAAAATCCATTAAAATGTTTCTATTGCTTTACATATTCTTCTGTGATAAAAATAGCCCTATATTTGAATTTAAGAAGCTTTAGCCTAAAGGGTAGCAGATGGATATTAAGGAGATTATAATAAAGAAGGGTATTATCAAAAAAAAAAAAAAAGGGAAAAAAAAGAAAGGCAGATGGGGGAGAACCATTTTTTCATATTTAGGGAAACCATTTGTAATAGCAAAGGTACTCAAAAAATCTGATCTCTTTCTAGGTAATCAATGACTTGTTGATTCTTTATGTTACTACATGAAGGCCAGATATAAAAATGGGCTTATTTTGTAATAAACTGATACAAATGGCAGCTAAAAAATGGGATGGATCTAGGACACTTGCATTGTTGTCACTGTAACTATGCAAAATGTGACGAGTGGCTGCCATCTGAGTATATTTCAAAACAAACAGCAAATGCTGTCTGGCGTATTAAGAGTTTTAAAAAGCAGCCTTCAGAAGTTTCTGACAATGTGCAGCCATTGGCAATTCTACACACAATTTCCCTTGCTCTAAGTCTACTTTATATCTGAACTTTTCCCCCTATCTTTGCAAATTTGTCCTGACAGATTTAAATGGTTTCTTAAATTTCTTGAAATTTTTGGTTCCCCTGGAGTCTGGACAGAGCTTTCCAGCAGCCAGATCAGAGTTTTTGCTTCAAACACAGAAATAATTTCTTACCTACTGTGGGTGCACAGATCACTTGCACTGAACAGCTCGATACATGTGTTATAAGTTTGGGACAAATCAGACTAACTTGCCATATTTGTATGGGGGGGGAAGCAAACCTACAACATATCTGGCAGTTTCCAGATTTGTTAGATCGAAACATTATGGTGCACCCAGGCAAGACTGCAACCAAACCGTCCAGAGGCATTGAATAGTAAAGCAGTTAGCTTATTGCTTCTTGGAAGCTGGACAGGCTTTCAGTAGTTCGGCATGCTGCATCCTGCATCCTCTGGCCTTTGGAAAGGGAGGATTCTTGGATTGCAGGGGGTTGCTGCATCCACTGGATATCTGTGAAATAAGAATAATACCCTCTGAAGGGTAGAGCAGCTGACAGGAGAAAAAAAAAAATCACGTGGCTCATCTCAAGCTCTCTGGTGTGCTGGCTGTAGGTGGCCCATTTAAGTCTGATGGGATTAGCTGGCTTCAGTGGGCTTGACATCTGTGTGAGTAAGGTTAGACTTTTCCTTCAGTTTAGAGTCTGTCATACCTAGCTGGCCGTAATAACATTTCAATGATTGCATCCCCCTTCTTATACTTACCGTTTCTTGGCTGAATATTGTGAGCTGTGTTGTAAGGACGGATTTGTTAGATATTGCTCATGCTATTTGAGTGAGCCCTGGGACTTTTCCAGTGAAAGATAAGGGAAGAAAGAAACAGGGGGAAAAAAGGAAACAATTGCAGGTCTTAATAACTAAGAAGGGTTAAACAAAGAGATGACTGCTGCAATGCCTAAATGTTTTTGGCATCCCTTTAATGTGAAACCTTTTCATCTGAGTTATACCTTCAGAAGTCAGATCTCGCTAGACTCCCTTTGAGTTTTGTGCTTCCATTTCTGTCCTAATTACCTTTCTCAGAGTGAGATTGCTCTTCTGTCTTAGTGGAGGGGGATTTTTTTAATGCAATGTTGTATTTTTATATATATATCTAGAGAGAGACACATTCAAGTCTTTTGTTCTTGGCACTCACCATATGCTACTGTTTAATATTTAATCAGCCCCACCTCATCAGAAACACTGCTGGCCTCATTAGATAATTAATGGCTGCCTGCGTCTCATTTGCTTCAGTTGATACATCTGCAGCCGGTAATTAGAGCAGGAGTTTATTAGTTGCACTGGCTTAGTTTATTTGTGAAACAATCTCTCCTTTGATTGAAGCCGCTGGGATTGGCATATGTGGACAGCCTGCCTCCCTGTTCAGTAGGGCTCTTTTGTTTACATTTTTGCTACAGTTTTGCAACACTGCACATCCTGGCAGTCCTAGGAACAGTTGGTGGTGAAGATTTGCCTTTTATAATTTAGAAGATAATTGGGTAATTCAATGCAGTAAAGCTACTGCAAAGCAATTCTGTAACTTTGGGGAGGGGTGAGGAGGGAAATCTGGTAGACAATTTGTTCATTTATAGTTTTGAGTTTTTATTTTTTAGGTTTTTTTAAAATTTATTTATTTTTCCAAACATCTTAATAAAAATCCGCTGGATCTGTGAAGAATATATGTGCATAGCAAAATGTGTTTGGCAAGCTTTTAATTCACAGTTTTTATCTTGATATATTAGCTAAAATCAAACCAGTATTCTTAAATATTGGCGAGTGATCACATGCTAGTATCGGTAACCCATCCTCCTTAATGAATTCCAGTGTTAAACCTCTCTCCTCGGTCTGTCTCCTCATTTGCAAATGTATAAAATGTACTGTGATATTTTCTTCTGGCCCTGTGAATTTATGACAAGTCTCTCTCTGAGTAGTCTAAAGGAAAACCTTTATACAATTGACTATATTAAAATAATGAGATGAATTGTTCCTGCCTCTGAGAGGAAACACAGAATCTTGTCTTGTCAGGATTCAGTCTCTGAAAGATCCTTTCCTATCGTTATTCCTCTTCAGGTACAACAGCAATCCTGATTAAGTGGGTTTGTTTTCTCTGAGAAAGTCAATCTTATAGCTGTTTCTCCTCCTCTTAAACGGGTTTCTGTACCAACGCTTATCCAGCCAGGCAGAAGTTTGAATGGGGAGTTGCTCCCACCTCATTGCCTAGTTTTGTCTTACATCTTTGCTAAGCAACTTGCTTTGGCATTGCCTTTGTGTGTATAGGTATTGCTGTATTCAACTGTGGAATGGCATGTGTGTATGTTGAACAGCCCCTAGCAACATGATGCAAGAGTTAACAGTTAACATTGGGAAGAGATCTGTATCAAATTCAATTATCTTTACCACTGTGGATAGAAAGGCAAAAAGAAAAACTGTTTTATTTTTTGCATTTTTATTCTCCAAAGGGCCAGGTTATTGAGTCGGCACTGATTTTTCTATGTGAGAAAAGGTAATTTGGGCTGTTAACTCTGCTGTTGCCCTCAATGAGGATTCAACTAAAGTGAATATTTCTGGTTAGGTCTTGTTCCAAGATTAGCCTGTCAGATCTAACCATCCTTGCCTGTGTGCACGAATTCCTGCAATTAAGCCTTATTTCTCTTATAGTACCTCTGTCTCTACCAGCACATGGGCTCCTGAAAGCATATTCTATAGCTGCTGTGCTCTGGGATACTCTTTTCTCCTGCTTGTTGTCCCTCATATAACCGGGAGAAGGCTATGGCAGGGCTTTCAGTGTGTCAGTGATTTTTGTCTTCAGCCTTGCTGCAAGAGAGACAGATTCTAGTCAAAATTTAAGCTACACCTTCTTTTAACCTGTGTGCAAACCAGGTAAATTACTGCAGGTTGGAAGCATCCTCAGCCTCTAGAGGGCTGGGTTAAAAGTAATCCTGGGTGAGTTATTCAGTTAAAGACATAAACTGTCTGATAAGACTTGGGGCAACCAACTCCCCACCCTTGTTCTTTTCATGCAGTAGTGAAGTGCCTTTAGCTGTCTTCCCTGTGAAGCCTTCTGTCCATTATTCTCTGTGTCTGGGTGGGGGGTTATATTGCTCGTTTTTTTCCTATTTTGTGAGCCACACTTTGTACTGAGCACAGCTACCTCTCTCAGATGGCTGATTTTTTTTCTGATGTTTAGAGATTTAACCCTGGAGAGGAGCTAGAATTCATGCTAGCCATATCTTTAAAGGAATGGTACCAGGCAGTCTGGCTTCACAATTGGAAGGGGTGTCAGCAAGCAATAGTTTTACTATAGCTCCAAGCAATGGTTTCCTTATCAGTCTTCAAAACATTAAAAAGTCTTTTCTTCTACTAGATAATCCTTTATCATGCCTCTGTAGCTCCACTTAGCCTACACTGGCAGATTCAGTGTGTTTTGACAGTTCTGACCTGATGAAAAAGCTTGTGCTATGTTTGTAATTGATTGTACCCATAAATGACTCATGGACTCTATTTTGTTTCTGTTGTTCAGTATGTCACTTGAGCTTTTTGTTTGTGTTTCTCTGGTTCGATTTCTCCACAGTGAGAAGAGCTTTGCAGAAACAAGTTTAGATTCTCATTCATAAGGTGTTTTTGGGCTGCTTCGGGAAACAGGGGAGGAAGGAGAGACAGCCGTCAGCGTTTTCTGAGCAGAGCAAGAGCCTAATGATCGCTGCCTGTACTCTGTGGGGTATGCACAGGCTGCCTGGGCATTGCTGCCTGGAAATCTGGATCAGACTAGTTGGTTAATAAGCACTCCTTTCTTCAGACTTTTCTGTCTTTGTTTTTGATCAGTAATAATGTCCTGAGCTCTAGTAATGGTTAACTTTTGCTTTACCATATTACTCGTACAGAGGTATTTACCAAACCACATTTCGGTTGAATTTCTAAATGGCAAGAGTAGATGTGCCTACACGACTAATTTTAGTATGTATTTGGCTAGAATTCTAGGTAGCTGTGTGTATTGCCTGTACTGCTCAATGGACTTTATATATTTGAACCAATTGTGTATTTGCTAAATTTTCCCAAACCCAATTTTTTTTCTGAATCCTCCCAATGTCTTATGAATGGTGTTTTAAATGCCAGGTTTTTGAAGACTGATTGTTTAATGGTGTTATATTCCCGGATATCCAAAACAGCATTTGGGTATTTAACTTCCTAAAATGCCTTTGAAAACCCCAATTTTCTTTTGGAGTCCTAAACCCTAAGCTTTGTTTATCGTTTGTGTACATGATTACTTTTATTAGCTCACACACACTTTCATTATTGAGCATGTATTCAGTTATATTGTGACTTTTTTCACCTTTGCATGGTGAAGTGATGCAGTCAAAGGGAGGGGCATATGTTAGCCGATTCTTCAGATAGCCAAATAGCCAAATGTCTTTTTTCTGGGTTTTTTTGGTTGGTTGGTTTGTTTGTTTGTTTTTTTCCTCCTCTCCACTGACTTACACTATGTATGGCAATTTATCCTGGCACACCACCTCTTCAGATCTGGAAAGTGTTATTCACCCATTTTATACAATCCTAACAACAGAATTTACAAGACTAGAAAACCATTCCTAAAATTTCATTAGGAAATGAAAATTTTCCAGGCTACTGCCGTCTGTTAGAAATGTCATTTAAAGTAATATATAGATGAAACCTATTCCCACAAGCTGAAATGTAAGAGAAATTTAGCTGACATATCATATAATAGTGAAAAAGACACTGGGACACACAATACTTCGATTACAAAATGATGAAAGGTTACAATAAATCTCTCTGTATATGCCCTTTTTAAAAAAAAAAAACACATTCTAATTTCATTGTTGTCAAGTTTATATATTCAGAGTCTATCTCCTTTCAGTAATCTCAGGCTTGCCATTCTCTCCAAGGAACACAATTATGTTAGTTCCAAATAAGGGTTCTTTGATCTCTTTTTATTCCTCCTTTGTTTCTGCACAATGAAAGCGAGAGGAACTCAATTAAAGTGACTTAGTCTAGTCTCTTGACAGAAGTTGTTACAAGTAAAGGGTTTGATTCTCTCCTCAGTTAAACCAGTGTTTTGCCAGTGTAGCTACATTGACACTATCAGAGTTGCATTGATGGAAAGCTGGTATAATGGAAGAAAGGATCAATCCTGAAGTTTCTCCAAATAGGCCATTTGAACGAACTACCACTTTTCTTTTTCTCAGCTGAATTGAAAGCAATTTAATTGGCTTTCAAAGTAGGCTATTCAGTGAAAGATTCCCAAACTGAAGGTGACCATGTTTTCAACGTGAACAAGAGATGCATGTTTGTGACAAAACTTTTGTTTGTATTAATATCTGGTAATCCTATAAAAGTAAATTTTAAAAATGTTGTTCCCATGGTTGTTACTGTTGCCACACCTTAAAGCAGGAGTGTTACCTGGATTTTTTCCACAGTAACCTAATGTCTTAAACTCCCTTATGCACCACATGTTAACAGTTCCTTTTTTTGAGAAAAGGCATGAATTTCGGGTAGTATGCACTCAGGTTTTTATTTTCAATCCAGATAATATTCACCATCCTCAATATATATGTTTTTAGGTCTTAAGTCAGTCTGTCTCTTATAAAATCCAAAGATTTGCTAGAGCCTGCAGGGATTATGAAGACTTGGTAATTGCTCCAAAATAAAGTACTTCTGTTGATAAAATGGAAACCTTAAACATCACTGCACGTGTTGCTGTTCAGAAAGCAAGTTCAGGGCAGAAAAACATCATGGGAAACTTGGAATATTCCAGTGAAAATAGAATACATAGGCTCTTTACCCTCTGTGAAATACAGTAATAGGTCATTAGTGCTTTGTATAACTGCTGGGTTTTTGCATAATATTTGACTTTCTCCTGTTTAGTTTCTAATTTGGATATTAATCAGAGTCTGGGCTATTGGAATATATGTTGGAGAGATGATGTCTTTATAGAAAAAACTTCGAAGAAATAAGAGTTAACCGGACCGGTGAACCTAATCTTTTCAACTTGTTTTTGTTTAGTTTGAGTGTTTGAGGTGCTTTTGCCTCCCCTTTTATATGTATATGTATTTTTATTTTTTTTAATTATTTTTATTTTTTACTAATTTCTTTGGAAACTTTTATTTGCACATGTGCCCCATTATATTTGGGCAGCACTATCATGATTAAGAGAGCTCTGTTAATGCTATAACAGCTATCAAATACTACTTCTCCTTTACCCGTTTTATTTTGAGACCTCATTTCCTAAGTATATCCTGTGAAGTGTTTTTGTCAGTCAGTGGAGTTATTCCATGCACAGTTGTGCACCAACCTTATTCATCCTATAATGCTGCTGTGAAGTTTGTGGTCCTTAAGTTCTCCAGCTTATTAAAGGTTCCTTGTCAAACTTTATTTGGGAAATTATCAGCTTTGGCTTCCTTTCACTTCTCTCAGGATGCGTTTACGCCCAGTGTGGAAACTGTTCAAAGCTGGTTTTCCCATTACCCCTCAGAGGTATGAGAAATACAGTTCATATAGTCAGGTTAGTTACTGTGATAAAGTGATTTCTCCTTTCAGCCTTCCCACTCTTCTTCTCCTCTGCATCTATTTCCCACTTCTGGGTTAACCCCCTCCTTGCCAAATCTAATCTAGTCAGAAAGCCTCATTACGCTGCTTTATAAGGCTGCCTATCTTGACAAGAGTAAGGGTAAATTTTTTGACACACAATATAGTAGTAGTAGTGGAGATTGCTGTCCAAAGAAGATCTCAGAAATATCTACTGTGCTTTTCTGAAATAATTCTTCTCCTTTTCTCATGCATCTAAGCAATAAGGATGAAAACAAAGGCAATGTCCTTGCTACCCAGAAGACTGAAATTACAGGCAAGCAAGAGCTGAAGGGCAAGAAAAGAATGTAAGTTTGGGAGGTATTTTGCTTTTTTCTCCAAGCTCATAGTCAATTTGGACTTGTCTAGAATGAGTCTAATGATCTCTGGGATATTTGATCAATTCTTATTTAAGCAAATTCTCTCCTTGGACTCAGAGGTGATTCAATGATTAGGGAATGATTTAGACAACTCTATTTCCTTTGTGTTTTTTTCACCACATGAAATTTTTAATGCCAAAGAAGTATGATAGTCTGAAACAGGCTGCTGAAAGATATTGTTTAGATGATAAAATAGGGAGACAGCAAAATCTGAGGTCCTCCAAAAGGTATTTCACAATTATGATCTGCTGCTGGATCTGGCTGTGCCTCATAGGCTCAGAGGAATAAAAATAACCAAAGAAAACCTACTATACAAAAGTTCATGAAAAAAATCAAATATACATAGGAAATCTTGACTGTCATATAACAAGACTATTACATTTTTAATATATGGCAAAATTGGAAACAGTTCAATCAATGCTATTTACCCTGTCTGTAATTGAAGGACAGTAGGCCAGTCAAAGAAAGTAAAGGGCAGGAAATCTTACAGTGAAAAGAAATTCAAGGGGTATTGGTGTCTTAAACAGCTTATGACATTCAGGATCCAGGGCATCACATATTAAAATACAGCTGTGACTGAAATTAAGGGCACAGACAGCAGAGTTATTTATGACATTTTTGATTAATATTACCTAATTATATAACATGATCAGTCACAATGTGAGTGCTTGGGGAGGTGGGGGGAACTTTCCTGTACTCCTGCCAGTGTTCTTGCTGGATTTTCCAGACCAGGTTTCAGCATCCTAAATCCTGGGGCCAGGTTACATGAGTCCCACCTTCAAGAAAAGCTCTTGGGAGCTAGATTTCCATCATCTTAGCTAAGAATTTGTACCCCAGATGGGGCTGTGCTTGCACTCTCAGCCTGCTCACAACTTTGAGCTATTCAAACTGTTCCATTTTTATTTCTCAGAAAGAAACCAAACAAATCTTTTTCATTTTTCTGTCCACCTCACCCTTCCCCACCCCCCTTTTGGAAAAAAAAAAAAAAGCTTTTAAACTATCTTTTTTTATGGCAAATATTTTTCTATAGAATGAAAATCTTTTAGTGGCAGTCTTTTAGGTGGCTTGCATACTGAGCTTTGACTATCTAATTCATTTGCCTATTAGTAAAATCCAGGATGAGAGATTTGGGTTTTAGAATCTTGCATTTTCAGTAGGGCAGGAAAGTTGCTTGCAAAGATCTGAATCTGATGATACATAACGCTGGAGTGAAACATTAAGATATTGTGCATCGTAGAAGCATTGCTCTGTGCTCTCTAATTCTGGTCCACTGATTTAAATGAAAAATACCATCCTAAAAATGATGATCAGAAAAAAGATAAGTTATTACTCAGTTCTGCATATGTTCTTCCATATGCTAACAAGATGCAATTAGGTTAAGGTGAAGCCAAGGCATCATTTTGTACCCATCTAATTCTGCTTCTACCCATTCACCTGAGCAGGGTGTATATTTGCTCTGTCCTTTCTTTTTTATCTGCTATACACAATGTAGGTGCTGCTACAGGAGCAACACAAATCCTTTTAGTCATGTGCAGCCTCCCATGTATTTGGGCCTTACTGTACTACAGTTTTATCCCCTCCACACATACCTTTGGTTTTACCAAGCTCTCAAGAGGAGGTTTATCTTAAGCTCAGTGTGAAGTGGAGGTCTAAATTCTGAGCTGTCTCTAAATCAATTCACTCTTCCCTGGTAGAAAGAGTGCCATTCACACCTATAGTGGAGATAGTAGTCTTTTCAATATTAGTTAAATGTTTTATCCTTATTTATCTTATTTTAATTCAACAGTTCTAAAGTACTTTTCAAAGTAATCAGGTATGACAGTGCTGGGGTTAATTAACAGTTGGTATGCTGCCAGCAGCTTCCCGGTGATGGTATTGATGATGATACTGATCTTATCTGATATGCTTTGCTGGGAAAAAATCCTCTAGAAAGAAGCAAAGACATTATGATATGAATGTGTAAGGACGGTAGGTGTCCTTCCTGCTGTTTTATGAATGTGTCTGAAGGATTTCCTTTGTGAGAGAGAACAGAAGCTCAGCCTAACCCTTATCTGTATTACACCACAAAAATCTATCTTCAAATGACATCAAACACTTGTCTTAAAACCACAAAGCAAAGAAGTATAAAGCAGAATCTGAAAACTCATCTTACTGATTGCACTGAAGTAGTATCATCCATGTGATTTTGAAGGTCGCTTGCAATGTGAAGACATGAGTAGTTACTATCCATGGGCTATGGACTTGCCATATTTCAAGTTTCGAATTGTCAGCTACTCACATATACTGACATTAATGAGACACGTACTGAGGTCTTTGTTTTATGAATCTGGAAGTTTTGCAGTGTTTGTTTGAGGTGCAGCAGTCTGAGAGGCATTAAGGACATTCATGCCTTGCCACTTCTTGCTTTTGCAGTGCAAGGGGGTTTTTTGTTTTGTTTTCCTGCCACAAACAAAATAGAAAATGAGATGCCAATAAATCCTCTAAGAAATTAAAAAATGAACCACAAATACGTCTCACAGAAATACATCACTGTGATAAATGCTTGTCATACCTTTGGGAGAGAAAGGAAAAAATAAAATAAAATCCCACATGTGATACTGGAAGAAATCAGGTGCCCCAGTTAAGATCATGCCTTAAGAACCAGCGGTGATTAGATTTGCCAAAAGCACATGTAAACTGGTGTTGCTTTTCCAGTGATCAAAGTCTGTCTCCAATATTGACCAGCACTAACACAAGCTGTCTGAAAATACACACATTTTTACACAGTGTATAAGTACTAATGGTTTTTCATGTAGCCATCAATCAAATTTATGTACTGGGCTCTATGTATTTTCAGAGACAGGTAAAGGAGGAGTCCCTTCAGACTACTGAAGTGTTGCTGCTCGGCAGAACTACTAGGATGAAAAAGTCCGTGCAAAAAGGAGTTAGCCAAAGGCAGCTGAACAGACTAGGCATTAACCATGGATGCTGGTAAAATTTAGCATCCACACTATTACTGTGCCAATTTCACATCCCTATTCGTGAATGTTTTTCAAGCATTTACATTGTATTCATCAGTGCTTTTCATTTGAAAATGAAATTTAAAAATTTGTACTTTTTTTAAAGCATTCAGAACTTGGAAGAATTCATAATTTAACCTGATTAAATTAGTTGTGAGGCTTTTTCATTGAAATCTGGAAAAATATTTAACCTTTCCTGGGATTTGATATCTGTTGCAAATATTCCTGATTATGAGCTTAATTTCTGTGTTGTTTAAAACTGGTCTGTGTGTGTGTCTGAAGTCATGTTTTGTTGGCTTTTTGGCTTTGTTTGAATTTGGTTCTTTCCTTTGCAGCTTCTGTCATTGCCATCATTTTATTCTTCAGACTTGCCTCTGTGACTTGCTGCTGCTGCTGCTGCTTTAGCAACTTCTAGACTTTTTTTCTTGAACAAAGGATCAAAGATGTTAGCATTTTGTTGTAAACTAGGCAAAATGTCCCCACATATTAACATTTTGTTTTCAAAAGTAAGCTAAGCTACTAAATTTCACTGATGGGTCAGGTTAACTTTATTCAAACTACCTAATTTGATTTTGAAAATAAGACTCATCCTATAACACTGAATAACTTTTGAAAAACAAACAAAAAAACCCCACCCCCACCCCCCGCCTCAAAAACCTACTTTCAACCCCATCTCCAGCTAAAAATTGAAATACATTGTTATGGCTATGTAATTATGTCACCTGGTGAACTTGGTTATATTCATGCATAAATGCTATTCAGGAAAAAATCCACAATTGACAGTATTATCAATTGTGGATTTTGACCTTTTGGGGTGGGGACAATGAAAAGAACTGAAAAGAACTTCACACACACACACACACACACACACACACACATACATATTAATTTATAAGAACAGCAGTTCTGCTAGCCTACAACAGGAGTTCCTGGCCTAGCTGGTTTGATTTTACAAGCTAGTGTAGCTTGACAAGTGTTAGTTGTCATCATTTTCAGGGACTGACTAGTGATTATTTTATGAAAGCATGGCAAGAATTAGGGCGAAACTGGTTTTTGCTTACTATGATCGCAGTAAAAAGAGTTCTACTCTCCAGAGGGCTTACAGTCTGGAAAGTAAACAACTTCTTTTGGGATACCTTGTCATTTTTAATTTTTTTTTTTTTTTTTTTATAATTTGTAACTCCAACAATAGTAAAGCTGTAATTGATAAGTGTTCGTTGGGTTAGATGATGATGAAAATTGATAATAAAAAACCTCATTTACAAAGTAAAGGAGGGAATTTTTTTGAGCCCTGATATCTCTGTGAACACTTTCTTTTAACCTGCCAAAAAGCATTCTGTATTGTTCCTCTCACTTTGGAAAATAAAGTGAAAATCTTGCGGGTAATGATTCCAAATTTCACATAGTGAGATGACTTCTTAAATTCACAGTGACATCAGGGAAGCAGTTGAACTGAATACTTCTACTAACCTCTTGGTTCCTGCAATCCAGTCCTGTGAGAGCACTTTATATGGTATTAGTCCTGTATCCCTTTCTCCCAGTCGGGGCTTGTTATTTCTCTGTGCTGAGTTGACTGTTGCTCAGGTACTACTCTGATATTGTGCGAATTTTGCTGTGTGCACTTAAAGGGGTTCCAAGATGTGGGTAGGTCTTTAGTTGGCTATTACTGTATGAAGGCTCATCACACTTTATGGATTAACATTACATAGAGCAATGAGTTCAAAGGTGAATGCTGTGTATGATGTAATTGGTGTTTAAGATAGTATTATCAAGGTGTTTAATACACCCAATTAAAAATAAGAAAATTGAAAGTATTTTTAAGAGTTATAGAATTACCTTTAAATTGTTGCAATTATTGCTTTTTTGACTAGAAAAGTGGTGGTAATGCCTGACCACAGGCCAATCCATCTGTTCTGTTCCTGGTAATTTCGTTGTCAGCAGTGACCCAGGTAGCTGATGATCTCTATGAGGAAGTTTTTTGTTGTTATGGATATCTTCACCCCTACAATTCTTGTTTCAAAAAAGTCATATCTGGTGGCACTTTCTGCCCCAGTATTTCCATGTGTACCTGCCTGTACATTTGGGTAGAGTGTGACCTTCCAGAGCTCTTTGGGTAATGCTGGTACTTTGATGTAGAAATCAGATTTTTCCAGTTAGTGTTTCTGAATGCCTAAGCAAAGACTTCCAGATTTGTTTGAGAGGGAGATTATTAAGAACAATATTCACCAGACCTGAGGTTTCCTTCAAAGAAGTGTTTTTATATGCAATTATCGTATTTGTTTTAGGCATTGTTGTTACCATCATTTTTGGTCTCCAGTAAGTCCCTGAAGTAGCTGTATAAGCTTTGAATTTTTAGGGAGCTGAGGTGCACGTAACTTTTGATGGGACTTCGTTGTGGTAAGCTCATCAAAGAAGAAAACTTATTTTGAGCAGTTTCTTAAACTTTATTAACAAATCAAGCATTTCTCTTTTTAGTTGCTAAACTCTTTCTCTGTTGCAAGGTCAGTAAAGAAGGAATTTGTCTGACAGTTTCTTTTTCCAAGGGTTTTTTTGTTTTGGTTTGGTTTTTTCTTGGGGATATTTTCAAGCAAATGGACAAGAAGGAGTTTTACTTGAAAGTTTGGTCAAGGGCAAGTGTTAAACTGACTAAACAAAACATATCTGAGTTCCCTTATAAAAAGTTTTGGTAGTAGCTTGCTGTATGATTTCATGGACCCTAAATTTCTTGGAAGAACTCTTGGAAGCCATTGCACCAAGGGTTTTGTTATTTCCATGTTTCAGTCATGCAAACACTCAGAATGCTGTAGGGTAATTCAATATATTGATGACCTTGGTGCCAACATTAACTAGGGGAGCAAAGGAGGAGAGATGAGCCCACAGCACAGAAATGAATTAGATTTGAGTCATGCTTTTAATATCTTATTTGAGCTGTTCTGTTTTGTGATATCAGTTTAGACCATCTGCATTTAGGTTATAACAAGCTGTGTAAAACCAACAAACAAAATCTTGACAACAAGATATATGGTGTACATCCTTTTAGAATTTAGTTTAAAATAAATGTACTTCAGCTCTAAAGGAACCTTTTCTTTTAAAATATCCCTTCCCCTAATTTTCTTAAGTGTAAGAAAATGAGCTCACTTTTTGCTCAAACATACGGTACTTTATCAAACTTGTATATAAATTACTTGATTCTTCATACTGCTGATATTCTTCCAATTGTTTTAATAGACCATAAAAATGGTAATACTGTGGTAAACCATTAAATGCTTAGCCATTTAGCCCAGCAGTATTCCTTGTTTAATAGTTTTACTCATTTAACACTTACGATTTGTAACAGAGTAAATCTAATTTTAAAGTAGGTTGAGGAAGTTAAACCACCTCTGGGGAATAAATCTACACTCCCTTACCTGGAGGGCAATACTAATTGCTATCCAGACCCAGAACAGGCTCAAATGAAGTCAAGCTCCAAGGATTACTAATGAGTGAAGCTTACATTGTATGAGCTAAAAGTCTTTGAATGCTATTTTTTACTTGAGAAACTGGCTGAACAAAAGTCTGAGAAAATCCATGCAGTCAGTAGACTGGTAGTGCTTTTAAGCATTAGTAATTATCAGCCTTCCTCCTTGGGATGTTAATGATAGTGGTTTGACCTTACCCCAGCATCCCTATCTAAATGTATAACTTAGCCATCAGTTTGCTTTAAATCAAGCACTAAATCTGTCTGAGTGCCATTTCATATGGATATTAAAAAAACATCAGGGTCTACTTGGCTTCTTCTGTCAGCTAAATGTTGGGCAATTGTGTGAATAAATTAATGAATGAAACTGACCTTTTTTTTTTTATCTTATAAGTTTTACATTGGCCTAAAGAGTAGCACACCTCTATTTATTTCAGTGCAGATGACCTGTTCACAGACATTATTATTACTATCATCATCATCATTATTTTACATAATCATATCAGTGGCAAGGCAGGAGAGTTGCTTTGTGTGGAGACCTTCAGCCTTTCTATCTTTTTTCCGCTCTTTACTTATAAATCTTGAGTTAGCTCTATTCTGAGGTTGTCCCATTATTTTTCCACCTTCCCTTTAGTTCCCTTTGTTCTGCTGATACATAGGAATGGAAGCATCAAGATTTGTTTAAAACATTAGCAAGCTGCATTTAGACCTTTTCAAAACAAAGTGTGAAAGTGTTTGCAATGATTAGCTAGACAAACGTTAACGATCAATAAATTGTAATGTAAAACACTTTGCAGGGCATAAAAGAATGGGAGAAAAAAAGATTAGGTCTCTGTTCCCTCATTTAAATCCTGTTCAAGCCCAGAGGGTTTAATAGGTACTTAAGTGGTCCCCCAGAGAGTGTGATTGGAACTTACAGGGTGCAAATACCTTCATCTGACTTTCAGCTGCGGCTGAATTTTGCCCCCAATGGCCAACATTAGTAAAACCTAGCTATTTCTTTGAATAATGAAGCTGTGGAAAATCCAGCAAGTACGTGGAAATCAGAACTAGGAACAGGCCCTAGAGGATTTTTAACCTAAATAGAAGGAGCTGTATCTCCAGCTCTGAAAGCTGTTACTCTTTCACCATTCTTTCTTTTTGCCTCTGGGATATTCCCGAAACGTGTGCATCTTCTGTTTTATGAGATGTACTTGCCTTCCTTAGATGTAGAGAGAAACAGGAGGAGGTGGACGGTGGCATGGCCTCCAGCACTTTGTTTATGAGAACATCCTTCTAGCAATTTTATGTCTGCATGAGGTAGAAGAATTGTTTCCAGTCTGCCCTTGAGCTGTGGATCAAGCATTTTACTTCTTACTCTTTTCAGCTTTAAAACTTTATATTCCTTTTCCAGAGTCTTTAGACAGATGAGATTTTTGTCATTTGTAGTGTTTGAAGCACTTTCAGTTCCGTTTCTTTTTTCTAGCCGTGTTTCACAGTTGATCAAGCTAGCATTGTGCATTTCTTTCTCTGCAAAATAGCTATTCTGAGACCAGGCCTAGCATGTCGTCTCTTCTTCATGATACTTGGAGGACAGTAATATGGTGCAATCATTGCCTCAAACTTCTTTTATTATAGCTTAGCCTAATGAAATGAGACTGATTGGTCTCTTAGCCAGGATCGTGTTCTCGGGCTGTGTATCAGCAGGTTTGCGTACAGAAGGCTTGGACAACTGGGCTGACCACTGGCTAGCTCCCTCCTGGGAGAAAAGCTGTATTTACCTGCTCATTCTCCAGTCCTCCTGCTGCTAATGTTTGAAAAATCCTCAGTTTCCCTAAAAAAAAACCCAAAACAAACAAAAAACCAACCGAACAAAAAAACCCAAACAAAAAAACCCCCCTGAAACTCAAAACAACCTGACTCCTAGAATTTTTTTTTTTTTGTTTTATTTTTTTCCCAAACTGAAAGTAACCTAGCAAGCAATTATAGCACTGGGTATCATGTAGTGCTAAGAGAATGTGCAGTGCACCTTGGGCTCCTGGGCCCAGGGCTGGGTCACCTCCAGGACAGCAGGACTGCTTGCATGCAGAGCTCCATGTTTCTGCACTTGCATCCAAAGTACCACAGACATGTGCTGTGTTCGTTGTTGGAAGTTAAATATTGGTCTTTGCAAAGTTACCAGATTTATTTGTGAATAAAAATTATCATTTTTTCTTAGTAGACTCACATCCTCTCTATGCGGTGCCCTAAAAGGGGATTATCTGATATGTTAGTTCTGTCCTCTGAGGAATTACAGGTGTTGCTCTGCTGTAGCCATTGTTTGAGTGGCAAGTTGACACTGGGGCTGATTCATATAACAAGACAAAGCAAAACCTATTGCTCACATAACAATGTGTCGTCATCTGGCAATGCTGATTCCTGAACAGTGATGTCTATATAGAACACTGTCTTGTTTATCAAATTGCTAATTTACAGAAATAAATTTATTTATCCAATGAGTGTTGAGACACATATGTGCAATTCACTAGTTGGAACTTGTGTTGTTATCTCTTATCCCTCCACGACAATTTGCCAAAATAATTGCCTCAGCCACAATGACCTTGTTATGTGATGTTTCCGAGGAAGATGTGCAACAATTTATTTCTTAGTGTAGGTTTCTTGTTTAAATTAGCATAATTTCTTCTTAAAAACAAACAGATCTGACTCCTCCATTCAGTAGTAGTGCAGACAGAAATTGTTTATGCTGTTTTTACTTTGTTATTATTTTGGGTTGAGTTTTTATTTTCTTTTGGAAAATAACTAATGATAGATTAGGAGGTAAACAGCTGCTTTCATGGCGTGATGTGTTAGCATGTAGCTTGCTTCTGTAATAATTGCTTTTAAATACCAGTGTCAGAGTAAAATTTATAATGAGGAACACTTTACTGTAGACTTTGCTTTTATAAAACCTATCTGAAAACATGTGCAGATAACAATATACATATAAGGGTATTTCCTGGCCTTTGTTTCCTGGCTTTTTACCAGTTATTACTCTACAAGAGGACCTTTCTTCCTATTCCATGATAGTCTTCAGTGAAAGACTATGTCACAATTTTGCGGGGTGGAGCTCAAGTGTATTGTATTGGTTGGATCACTCTTTTTTCATTGCTCTTACCGAGACCTGGGAGGCCCAGCTTCCCCCCAGGTTGTTGACTTTTTCAAAATTCCTTGATGCTTAGACAATGAAGTAAACATTTTAGTCTTTTATTATAATTTCTGCCAATATACCCATTCTAGAAGTCAGATTCCCTGGTCTCCTGATACTGTGTTGCTTATCTTTTTTTCTACTGGTGTTAACGCTAATTTAAATTGTAGGTTACAAAGCACAATTAGATAATAACAGATTTTATATCCAAGTTCCTTTGGAACTACTGGGTGTATACCATGTGTTTCTATTAATTTTATCAATTTATTCTAAAAGCTTGTCATTGACAGGTCAGTTTGAGGAAGTATTTTGTACTCACCCTACACGGAGAATCTCTCCAGTCCGGAAATACCACTAAGCTTCTCTATGGCAAATATGGATGTGTGGGATTCATTCAGTTTGCCTTCCTTGTATGTTCTTCATACACATCCATTAACTCCATGCACTCAAACAGGCTTGCTGATTTTTGTGGGTATTTGAAAAACTTGGTATGTTAAATTTTTATGTCTTTAGCAAGTTACTTCTTGAAATCTTCTGGTGGTGGTTTTTTTTGTTGTTTGTTTGGGTTTTTCTTTTTTTTTATTCCCCCTTGTTTTCTTGTTTTATATTAATTTTATCAGTTTGTTATTTTCAATTTCCTCAGATGGATGCAACTTCTGCTTTTTGAAGGATGTCTTTTCATGTCTAATAACCTCTTCTACTCTGCTATTTGAGCACACTGACTTTTTTTGGAAGCCCATTTAAAATTATTTTTGATAGGTAATATACATGTACTCTGAGCTTTTACAGTGGTGCCTTTAAAGAGCCTCTATGCCAGTTTATATAAAAAGAAAGCTTTAAAATATTTATATGAATATTTTAAAATTTTAGCTGATTCTTTTTAATTTATTTTTAACTAGCTTCTTCATTTTGGTATCGTTCTTCTTTTTCAAGTTAAGTAAGCTAACCTTTCAAGTTAAACCTCTTGTGGGTTTCCTTTTGGGTTTCTTTTTGGCTTTTTTCCCCCTCTCATACAAGCAGTTTTGTATCTGAGCGTGGAGTAGTGTCTATTCCAGAGTTTTTCTTGGATAACTTCATCTTAAATCTTGGGCTGATTCAAGAATTGCTTCTCATCTTGTGAATTTTTTCATTAGCTGCTCCAAAAAGTGGTTCTTTGTGGTTTAGTATGTCCACCAAACATGATATGTAGCCACAGTATACTATATGGGGACTAAATAAAATCTGTCATTATTACTGTGCTTTATGTCTTCACAGCTCTTCACTCTTCCTGGCAATTTGTAGCCATTGTCATCCCAGTATATTTTAGATATATTTTACATTTCTATTTTGGTATATCTTGCTTAGCTCTCCAAAGCTTTGTTAGAGAAATAGGAGGCATTTTCCTAATACCTGCACAAATAATCAGTTACTAACCCTTAGTCATTCTTTCAGAAGCTTAAAGGGCAGGTTCACGTGAGATAACATGTCCCTATTCCTCTCATTCCAGTGATAACATGTCTTTCCTTCCCCTGCAACCTTGAACTGCAATATCTCTTGAGTAATTCTGATGATTTGCAGCTGTGTTTTGTTATATCAGTACCTTTTCATCCCATGTTATACCAATTACACTGCTGCTGATTTATCCTGCGTGCTGGTGCCTCCTTTTAGATCTTCTGTAACAAACTGCTTGTAAACCAACTATTCTGTTCTTCCCCTTGAAACTAGGTCAGTGGTGATTTTCAGGACTGTTTCTCAAGGTGGAATACCATACAAGTCTTCATGAGTTTCTTCTAATGAATGACAGAAATTCTTCATTTTAGATATTTCCTATCATCACTCTTAATCAGTCAGACTCCCTTATGGGTTTTGATCCCATACAAAGACCTTGGAATCTGTGGTGATTTCTTTTGTCAGCTGTCTCTTACTTTCTGGGCTACTTTAAATATCTTATCTTTTCCCAGTAATTGTTTGTTTTCTCTCCTTAATCTGTTGAGTCATTTTTTCAAACCCACTAGGAGTTCACTTTTTGCTTTCAATCCTTGTATTCAGCTTGGAAAAATTCTTCCTAACTATACTTACTTTTCCTGAACTTCTCAATTTCAGCTTTAAATGGCAATTACTCTCACGCTAATACATTATGGACTCCATCACCCATTGTGTACGTGACTCTTGACTAATTTGAGTTAATTGCAAGTTAATTACTATTTAACAGATTTGATTTTCTTCATTATTTGCTGAGCTACATGTTAAATTATGCTGTCTTTATGAGGAAATGGCTTTCCACAATTACAGATATATGCCCTGTTCAAACCGTTTGGCACTGTTAGATGCAGCCATAACATTTTTGCTTATGGTGTTCTTTTGCTTATTTGAAAACACAATTCTGGAATATAGATTACTTTTTTACTCTTTGACACTGCTGCTGCTGTCTCCAGGAGTACAAAAAGCTCTCCTGCATGCCCAAAACAATGTTTCTAGAAACTTTATTATAGACATGCAAGTTTGGGAGAAGTGTAATATGGCTTTTTTTCTTTTTCTTGTGCGTTCATCTAGTGGCATTATTTGCGCTGTGACCAAATAAACTCTATAGTAAAATTATGCAAGATTTAAAAAAAAAAAAAAAAAAAAAGAGAGAGAGAGACAGGCAACCCAGCATATGTAGCAAAGTTGAACAGAGTAATGTTTTACTTTAGCTTTTACAGGACACTTGTTTGATGGTATGGTTCCTGCAAAATTTGGGATCACAGAAAACATTGATTAAAAATAGAGACATCTTTTTGGAATACATTTTGTAACTGAAAGTGATTCACATAGTGAGTATTGGGTTAATACTTTTAATTCTTGTGTTATGAAGGGAATTTTTGATGGAAAAACATTTAAACTGTTTGCATAGGTGATCCAGGTCTCTAGATCACTGAAAATAAAAAAAAAACCCACCAAACCATAATGTGATCCCTCCAAACTTTTTGTTAAAACCTATGCCTCCTGAAAAGAAAAATTTATTTTTATTTTAGCTACTGTGTTTGCTCATGCATAAATCTTAGTTCTAACTTGCTATTTTGTAGTTTCTGCTGATCCAAATCATGAAGCCGTCCTTCAGACTTCTCTCAGGCAATTCTACCTTTAACTCTCCTTTCTAAATTATTGGGAGCTTATCAGTTTCAGTAGCAGCATTTTGGAACATATGATCACCAGCTTTTATACACTGATCAAAATCTAATCCCACAATGTTACAATTTCATCAAATTTAACATGCCTATATGATTTCCTACAATGACTTCCTCTAGATGTGATCTTATTTGGTAAAGCTGGTATTTATCTACTAATTGCGGAGAGCTATGGTCCCTTGTTAATATGGTGCACACGGTATTCTTTTGTATGAGTAGGTTACAGTACTGTGTGGTTCCTTGGTAGCTTCCAATAAAACAGCATACCCAAAGATGATATTTTTAGCTGTTGTTACATACGGCTTTTAGCAGTGCTTCTGCCAAAGGCAACAGTGTATGGCCAAGGTGGTGAGCCGCTGCTTAGAAGTGTATGCATAAGTTGCATTACTGAAACTGTCATTAAAGATTAGCAGGGCTTTTTTCTGAACACAATGTGTCAACATCAGGTATTATTTGAATATTCTACAAGTAATCTGAAAAAAATACTTGAGATAAAAAAAAGTATAGGCATCTGAATTACAAAATGCTCCAATCTCAAAAATTAGCATAGTGGGTTTTTTCTTTCCCTTTCCCAAAACATGCCCATTAACCTGGTCTACTTTCTGGTTTTCATTTAACTTGGGTAAGTGTGGTAGTGTTAACTGTTCAACTACAATTTGATGGAGTTGCAATGGTTTTGTTATATAAGATAGGTTTATGACCAGGGAAATGTAAGGATTTTTGGTTAATTACTTCTCTCCTGAAAACCTCTATGTTCATTCCTGGAAAAAGGAGAAATTCAAATCCCTTGCGTCTTCCCCACTGTACCCTGCCTCCTGCTGTATGATATTTTTAACCATTAAATATTAAAATTTTCTGAAAATGTTGTCAGTGGACATATCCATTTTGCTTCTATCACATAGGGGTTACCCCATATGCTCTCATTTAGTGACTGACATCTGCAATTTATAAACAGCCCCAAATTTTGGTCTGTATTTAATTACAAAATTAACTTTATGTAATTTTGAATCTTTGTCTGAAGAGGCGCTCATATATTTGTGCTTTTGACGGAACACAGATTTCTAAGACTTCTACTTTTTTACTGAGCCTCCTCCTGCTCCATTTAAGGCCTGAATGAAAACTAAGCAGGCAAACTTTCCTAACTGTGTGGTGATCTTCTGTGTTACTGAAATTAAAAAGATGTAATTTTGAAAGAAGAAAATTTAGCTGTGGTAGCATGTGTATGTTAATTCCTTCTGGTTGTCTTTTGCTTCCTGAAAAAGAGAAAGTAGACTTATGTGCTGTGAGCTCAAATTGTAACTTGATCTCTGCATAGGAGAGGTGAATGTTTGTGGTAAATGTGGCTTTCTTAATGAGGACTTGCTGTACTGCATGAAACACTGTCACAAGTAATAATAAACAGCACCCAGTTTCTGCTGTTGCAGTAGGAATAAAAAATGGCTAGAGAATCTTTCTTCCACAACTGTGTCAACAGCAGGTCCTCATTACCTGTCCACAGCAGCTGAAAACTGATTTATCCCCTGATGGTCAGAAGGCTGCCTAAGCTCTTTGTTGAATTTTTTTGAAAGGCAAAAAGAAATATTTTCCTCTTTCTTAAAATGATTTTTTTTTTTTTCCTGGTGCTCCCTGAAGTTGATTATGCTACTTTCAATCCATTAGATTGCTCATGGACTTTCTGGACTCTGGGCCTGTGAGCTGTAGGAATTGCAAATGCATGCGATTCCAGTCAAGGTCCTGAACTGACAGGTAATCTGATTAGGAGGTGGGAAATCAAACTGTGATCTCTTTCAAAGAGGATTTGCTTTATTCTTCCTGCTTTTGCGGTAAATGCACAAGTGCCCACTTTCCATGTGGAAAATATGAGAAGCTCTGTAATGTCATCATGAATAATATTGCATCCCTCAGTTTCTTCATTTTCCTGTGTGGCATTTTCCTCTGGAGTGATTTTCAGTTACTCTGGGCTGCAGAAAGGAAGCATAGGAAAAGCCAGCAGAAGAGCATTTGACTTGAAAGAGTGAATCAAGATCTGAAGAGGGTAACCACTTCAGGAAGATTATCTTGGTAAAGGGAATAGAGGTCTCTATTACTGAATGTTTGGTGTTAATGATGTCAAAAAGAACAGAGAAACTGGATGGGAGGAGACTGTTTTTAATTTATCTTGCAGTCTAGCATAGGGACTCACAGGTCTTCCCACAGCTGCAAGGAGAGACAACTTGAAACAAAACGGTTGGTCCTGTTCTTGTTGACCTGAGGAGTCCTCCTGCTGACTCTTGGAGGAGACAAGTACTAAAGACAGGCCTGTGTGGAAGAGGTGATCCATGTCACTAAACTGCAGATGTTTATTGCACTTTGTTTAGCGATCGTGACCACACTAGAGAGAAGAGCAGAGTTAGAGTTGCTACTGAGGCCCTGGAGGATCCTACATCCGAGGCTCCATCTTAAGGCCCAAGGATTTATACCCTTTATCTGACTCATGGCTGCTGCAGGTTCATGATATACTCAGAATCAAAACCCCCTTTAAAGGTCCAAACTTCATAAATCTTAAATCCTGTAAATGTCCTGGTTCCTGAAGTACCAATTCCAGGAACATTTCAGGAAATACAATATTGCAATAACTTTGAGTCCTGTAGTCCTGTTTTCCAGCAAGAAAATGGAATTAAAAGAGGGGAGCATTACATGAGAAACCTCTGTTGGGACTAATTAGAAATATTTCTGAATGGGGTGAGTTAGATGAGCAATCCACTAAAACTATGCAAAGCCATGCCTGTCCAGCTTCCAGCAAACTGAGTGAGAAAGGAAATGAGAGACTGTCCCCAGTGATAATTTCTTTTGGAAGAGGAGGGAAAACTTCATGGCTGATGGAGTCTGGTTCATGACATTCCTTCTCTGAAAGGAGTTTGGACCAGTCTATGGTTCAAAAATATTGCTTTTCTGCAGCAAATCTCAGAAGCAACAGACACTAAGTGTGTGTGGGGGGTAAGATCTAGTTCTGTGTCGGTTGCCATAAGATTTGAGATTAGCCTTCTCTACTACCAAAACCAAAGTGAGGCAGTGCCATATGCTGGAGTGAACAACAGACTCTCAGGATGAAGTTAAACATAGATGTTCTTGGTTTACAGTGGGAGGATTTAGGGGTGGGGGTGATTTTTTTTTTTTTTTTAAATTGAATTTCACAGAGGAGAAAAGAGGCTTTTGTGAATATACATCCATCTTTCCTCCTCACCTTCTCAATATATCCAAAAGGAAAAGTTTCTAGAGATACAGCTTAGGGTAAGAGCATCTTTAGTCCTTCAAAAAATTTCAGTTCAAATGAACTTAGGCTTATGACATCTGCATGCTTTTTGGGAGGGGGGTCACTGTTCTAGTCTCACACTTGTGGCTATATCTATTTTTTTTTATGCTGCGTGTGAGATGATTGTGTAAGGGTAGTTAATATTATAAGTACATCTTGCAAATGGTTCCCTTTAGGGGAGTTAGAGTGAAGGCCAGCAGTTCCCTGGGAGCCTGCAGCCATGGGGGCTCCCTGCCAGATCCCCTGGGGCTGGCAGGGCCGGGCAGGCCTGTCCCCCTGCCCTGAGCCCTCAGCTGAGGCCATCAGGCACCTCTGTCGGGATGGGCCAAGGCCAGACTTAAAGCTTATGTTTGAACAACGGGTATATGGCATGCGACCAACATTAAAACATGGTCTAGAGTTTTTTGTGTTGTTCCTGTTAGAGCAAGTTAAAATAAGTATGTATTTATAGAGTGTTTTTCGATCTAAACATTTCAACGTTTCAACGTGTCATTAAAACATGTTGGCTTTTGCCAATTTTAAATGGCAATTGTTGAAAAAAATTGGTCTCATTTTGATAACATTGAAATAAGATATTTCTAAACAAGAGGGTTTTGGTTTAGCTTTATCATGTAGTTGTTCAGTGTTCATTTCACAGTGATACATTGATTTCATTAATGAGGAATGTTTAATATGAATAGAATATCTTTCATGCAAGTATTAAGCTATCTTATAAAGTAAAGTAAAAGTTGTCTCACAAAAGGCACAAACAAAAATGACCACCAGGCTTAGGAGGTTTTCCCTCTCTTGAAAATATTAAAGTCTATCTGCTAAGATGCTAGAAACTTCATAGAGACACCTACTTTTTTCCAGTTAACAGGAACAGCGACATGTGTGTTCCCATTTACAAAAATTCCAGTAGTCAGTGGAGAATTTGGGGAGTTGTGCCCTAGCCTGAGAGAACTGCAGGATTTGGGAGACATATGACAGTTTGAGTTAGTATTTTTTATGAATGGGTTGGATGAGCACTGCATAAGTTTATCCTATGCACCAAGAAGCCGGTTCATCTCCCTGAAGTGTATTTTTCTTGAATGAAAGGGCTGGATTTTTATCCTGATGTTTTATTTTTCTGACTTGGAAAAGGAGGATAGCGTTGTTCTGGATGTATCAGTATTTTGAGGAGACATTTCATTTGCTGCTGGAAAAATATTTTTAACAACAGTCTCTAAAGCTGAGTTTCATTTTTTTGCAAGGCAGTTTTCACGTTGTTTGGAAATGTTATCAGTATTGCCTTTCCACCACCTTCCCTCTGACCCCCCTCCCGGCAGGAAGTCACAAATATACCCCCCCAATTCTTTGACAGTGTTATTCAGTACAGGGATTTTTACACAATGTCCTAATGTCTCTAAGGGTCTTCATTCATCTGTTCATCTTTAATGGCATCTTAATTTCTTAAAAGTATCTCAGCTGAAAACTTACACTTTTTATTTTTATATGTTTCATGATGAAAGAATTATCTGATGGTAACTCAGACTTGCTGTGATTCCTATTGGCTATATTCATAGAGGCTTTAATATGATTATCTTAATCTTTAGGGGGATTTGTGTAAGCATGAAGTATTCAAATGAACTGAAATTCAGAAGAGCTTTTCATAATTCTTTGTTACTGAATTTTACAGGGAAGTGGACTTCTATCACTTAGTGCTTCTACTTCAAATAAATGTACAGGAGGTCTTGCTTCTCCACAAGTAGCACTCCAATGGAACAGTCAAGAGTTTTGAGGGCTCATGTCCAAGACTTACATATTTGACTAGAGGTGTTATCATCTCTTAACTCCAGATTTTCACAAGGAGACTATCCAAAATTTTCTGAAGTACTGTATACCTTTTGCTGAAACCAGGTGCTAGTGTACAGACATTCTTAGTTTTCTCTGTATCATACTTTCCAGTTTGGGTTTCTCAACGTCCCGCAAAGCTTACAGTTTTCCACAGAAGTTCCATTATGTTTATGGCACCATATCTATATCTATATATGTTTTGGTGTGGTTTTGTTTCATTTTCTTTTCAAAAACTTTCATCTAGGTCTTTGGAAAATTCTTTCAGTTATGGGCAATTGCTTGAGTGTTAAATTCCAGGAGCTGAAGCAGCTACACAAGATGACCAGCTCTTTATCTGATATTTTGCATATATGGTTTGCAGTAATTTAATTCACCTGTAAGTTTTTCTGTAGATATCAGTAACCTACAAAGCATGTACAGGCACACTTGTGCTTATTTAATTTGTACAGAAAATAGAGAAGTATCATTTTTACAATAGAATAAACAACAAAGCAACCAGCCTGGAAAATTCTGCCCTTTTGAGAGCCCAGTAGGTTTTCCAAATGTTGTTGGAGGAAGACTTTTTTTTTTTTAAATATCCCAATTACCCATCCTATCTTTGTAATATTAGGTACAATGGACGTTGTTCCCTGTGTGAAGGCTCATAGGGGTTGTCTAATAAAACACTGACTGTACCTTGAACATCTGTAAAGGAGTTCTTCAGAAGGTGGAGGACATGGTTCCTTTTGTGAGAGCTTGAACTGTAGAGTCTGCTTTTCCAATACTGCACAGTTTTGAGTATTGGCTTAAATTCTGTGTACTTTAGTGTCCCATTACACTTTGTGCATATATAACTGGCAACAGTTTAGAGAGAGAAAATTTTTATTAAATATGTTAATCACCTAACAACATTTGGCTTGCAGTCTCAACTATAAAAGAAACAGGTAAGAGGGGGGAAAAAAAGGTTTCATGCATAAAATAAATGTAACACATGAAGTAAATGAAAAATAGCAAGGTGAAAGATCAGTTGTTCTCTCAAATCCTTCCAGTTCTAATAATGTGGTTTTAATACCTCAGAAAAAGAAATGGAAAAAAAGAAATGTGATTTTAATCTTGACTCTGATCTTTTATTACCACTGAAACGCTTGTGGTGTGTGTTTGAGAAAGTTTCCTTACAAGTTATTTAATGTATTTATTGAAATGACAGTATGTTTCCATACTTTATTATGATTAAAGTTCTGTTGGCTGGACTGTTCTTGTACAGCATCCAGTAAGTGTTTTTGTGTTTCTGCATCGGTGGTGTATGGGATTTGCAATAATGGATGTCATAACCCTCCGCTGAAGCTTTGGAAAGAATTGGCCATCAATCATAACGTATAGTCTTTTCAATTGTAGCTCCTAGTAAATGTGTTTTCTTCATTTATTTGGAAGCTATTACGCTGTCATTTAAAAGCACAAGGGAAAGGGGAAAAAGCCCTTTTAATGAGACTTTGTGCACTCTGTTTTTTAATAACAATGGATTGTTTCATGTTAAATTTAAAGCATGTAGTTCCTTAGCAAATGGGGTTTTAGTTCGTTCATATAATCAAAAGCAGTACAACTGGAATATGAGCATCTGCTCTGACAGTTTGTTTCTTTTCTGACAGAAAGAACAACCATACGTACTTTCCCCATTTTATACTTTGAAAAGTCAAAACTTTCTTCCTCATGTAATTCCCCTTGCAGATCTCATCAGTGATGGTTCACATGCTGTTTCACAGATCACAGAGATTTCAAAGCTTGCTTTCTGATGAGTAAGAGGTTCTCTAGCCGTCATCGCCAAGCCAGCTTTGCTTCCTGCTTCTCTCTAGCTCTTGCTTTATTCCTTTATCTTTTTTACTGATGCTTAACTCACCAGTTTAGGTTTTTGTACTGCCACGTAGCACAGTAGGACCTGGGCATAGACCTTGTTGCATAGTAGAAAAGTTGTTGTTGTTGTTTGTCTTTGATGTTTCTTTTTCTCCCTTTTCGGGATGAATGCACAAGTCTTTAGGGTTATGTGTGATTGCAGTGTAACAGTTTAAGATTATTTTTAAAAAATAATTTTTTTTAGGTCACTTTAATGAATTAAGATAGTAAAAATTCTAATAAAGGAATCAAGCTGGCATACTATGAAATAAACAACTCATTCTTTAAGAGCCTCCTAGTTATCTTAGTCTGTTCCCAGATTTATACTTAGTAGGAAAAGTTAATTTAAGACATTTTTTTTTTTAAAAAGCGCTTCATAAATATGACCACATTCCTGTCAAGTGTGTGGCTTTCATGACTTTAAAAGTTAGCATCTGACAATGTTTCCACAATTTTCACTTATTGAATCAGGCCTGTTATATTGATAGAAGTTCATACTATTCAAGAAACTTTAATGGAAAATTATGATATGGTGTTTCATAATAACTGATCCTTACAGTACAATCAACAAACAACTGTTTTCCTCTAACTACTTCACCTTCATTGTAAAGTGCCTCTACACTTTTACATTTGTTTCTTGTTTAGGAAATATCTGTACAACGTCCTGTTTTGAAAAAACTTTTCTTTTAAAATTTAGTCTAAAACTGCAGAGCTGCAATTACAGCAGTGTTAAAGAAGTTTCTTCCATCATGTTTTTCTTAGTCTCAAATATCTAAACAGATTTGAAGAATTCAGTGCTTTGTGAAAATCATTAACTACTAATGCAAGTAGTAGATACTCATCACTTTACCTACAAACAAAAAAGCAAATTGTTTAACACACAGGAAAAAAAATATTTGGACCAACACATAATTGCTTCTTTTTAAGCAGACTTTCCTTCTGAAAATACTTGAAAAAAAAATATTAATAGTGGCTTGTTTCTTTCTTTAGTGCAAGTTTTCCTTGCCTTGTGATATAAGGTAGCCATGGTAACTTAACATTTTAATCACTTCTTTGCAGTGCATTTCTTAACTAAAGAGTATGTAGAACCTGCACTTGATGGCTGAACTAATTAATTCTGCTGTCTTTTAAAAAATATTTCAAGATAACTTTCTTATTTAAAAATAAATAAATGAAACAAAAATGCCAAATATGTGAAGGACACCACAAATTTGCATTTGAAATTTTGTTGCTGGATCCACCTGACTGAAATATAGGGATTTTCTGCGCTTATAAAATCCTTGCCTTTCTTGGAGAACAAGGGAAATCCCATGACTCTAAGGAAGTGCTCATATTTCATTTAATTATACATTGGCGGCAGTTCTGCAGGCACTGGCCTTTCGGCAGATGCAGTGTCTCGGAGATGTTAAAAGAACATTTGAGTTAGTGGCGACTGCTGGCTCTGCAACAAGCTATGCCAGGCTCTTCTCTCAATGCTCGCAAGCATTTTTTAGCACAGAATGAAAACAAATATTGAACTCTTTCCCCAATCTGTAAACAATTTTTGATTGCTGTATTTATGTGGCAAACAAGCACCCGTCTGTAGCAACAGTGTTGGTAGTTCTGTTGTAGGGGAAGCTTGTCAAGGCTGAAAATGAACATTTTTCCTTTGGATTTTGGATTTCTGAATGCTCCAAAACACTATAGAGTGAAAAGGGGGTTGATATGGGCTTTGTCATTGAGTGGTACTTTGGGTTTGTACTTTCCATATGCATTACTTGCCAGCTGATAACTTTATTTAGCTGTGCATTTGGATATCATTATTGAAACGCACTACTATGAATATTGATCACAATCTGTGGTTCTCTAAACACTTAAATAATCCTTTCAGCAAACTTCTTGTGCAGAGGTATGTCCCACACGCTTCACATTCTGTAACTGCAGTACACCAACATCATTGCTTCCCGAATAAAGAATGTAATTTTTTTAATATATATATATTTTTTTAAGGATAAAGTTTTAATTTGCCTACCTTCTTTTCCTGTGGTCTTAAATCAGAAGCCAAGAGCTGTTGGTATGAACAGCTAGATAAGGATTTTGAGTTCTGTTCATCTCATGGATGCTGAAGTTGACACATGTACTCAACTGGCAATTCAATGCAGTTTCTTTGTGTCAGATTGAGTATTAAACTTTTTCAGGACAGTTGTAAACCTGTTGTAATAAATATTCTTGAAAACCATTGGGATCTTCTTACCTGGGAATTCTTCATCCTGGTTATTCTGTATTCCACACGAGCTAGTAAAATAAAATTAGCATGGTAGGCTTTTATTTATATTTGTGAAACAGTTGTAAGAAACAGTTATTTCACAGCAGTTAATAGGAGTTGACAGTTTCAATTTTTTTTTAAGTATCTGATTCATGTCAATTCACTAAAAAAAAAAAAAAAAAAAAAGACAAACATATTGCCAACTGTATGGAGAGAGCTTACTATGTAGGAGTCACAGACCAGGTCACTTACACATTTTTGTGGTGCATTGGTGCTTAATTCTTCTTTGAATCATGTGCTTGCCATATCTCTGCTATAGGTAGAGGAAAGAATTTCCAGTTTCCCTTCCTGGGTCTTGCCAGCCTTCTCTGCCTCTCTGCTGGAGAAACTGCTTAAGCAAGGAAAAACATTTGGAGTAAACCCATCTTTCTGTATTAACAGAGCTTGCTATAGCATTGTGCTGCAGCCTTCTTACCCAGTGCTTTGTACTGCAGCTTTGAAGGGAGGTGTAGGAGCTAGAGGGAGGGATAAAAGAATTGTGTGATTTTTGCTTAGAAGTTGTTGTCAGTGGGCAATAATTCAGGCAGGGGTTTTCAGTGGCCTGCTACAACTAATAGAAACCTCACTGAAACATGTGCGGAGTTAAGCCTGCTCTTCACATTTTATGTGTTCCGTATAGTGTGATCAACAAATGGCCTCGGTGCATAGCACTCTATCTTTCTCTACTCGTGTTTTGAAAGGGTCACTCAGTCATTCATAGGAGGGAAGTGGAAGGATGGGTGACTTCAGAGGGGCACAGCTTGCTGCACTTACAAATGTCAATGCAGAGATGTAATTTTAATGCAGGCATTTTGGAAGCTGGGAAAGATGGCTCTGTGGCAGTAAGTGCAGAGAGAGTAGCAAAGTGCTGGATGAGTGTTTGAGTGTGGAGAATTTGGGGAAGCAAAGGCTTTGTGCACCTGGTATGTCTCTTTTTGAAGCCAAAAAACGTGCCTGGTCTCACAATGTGGGGTATGTCAGCATTTGTAGATGTTTCTTGTATGTTAACTGTCAGAAAAGAAGCATAGTTCTTTATCTGCAATTGTACTGTATAGAATCATAGAATGGTTTGGGTTGGAAGGGACCTTAAAGATCATCTAGTTTTCCAAGCCCCCTGCCATGGCCAGGGACACCTTCCTCTCGACCAGGTTGCTCAAAGCCCCATCCAACCTGGCCTTGAACACTGCCAGGGATGGGGCATCCACAACCTCTCTGGGCAACCTGTTCCAGTGTCTCACTACTCCCACAGTGAAGAACTTCCTTACATCTAATCTAAATCTACCCTCTTTTAGTTTAAAGCCATTACCCCTTGTCCGACCACTACATGGCCTTGTAAAAAGTCCCTCTCCAGCTTTCCTGTAGGCCCCCTTTAGGTACTGGCAGGCTGCTGTAAGGTCTCCCTGGAGCCTTCTCTTCTCCAGGCTGAACAACCTCCTTCATAGGAGAGGTGCTCCAGCCCTCTGATCATCTTCATGGCCCTCCTCTGGACCCGCTCCAACAGGTCCGTGTCCTTCTTGTGTTGGGGGCCCCAGAGCTGAATGCAGTACTGCAGGTGGGGTCCCACTTGTGCAAGGAAAAATGAATTTAAGTGGGAGAGCAAACACATCAGCATTGGTCCTGGATTTTTTTAATATAGAAGAAGAAAAATATTTGGTCCAAGCCTTCCGCAAGATCTATGGACAGACTGGTCAGGAGTTATTGTGAGAACTATGTTGAGTGCCAGGCACCATGCTTCCTAAACTCACAGAGCAGCTGAGCAATTTGACTGTGCTTTTTGCAGACTGGCTGCCTGGGATGTAGCCAAATTAGACAGCCAGTTTCTCAGTCTTGGTATGTAAATAAAGTAGGGTTGTGTCCCTAAGTATCCACCCCTTAGACTAGAGGGAAAACAACTAAGAGGGGTTAATGAATGAATTCTCTAAACCATAGTGCACTAGAAAGGGGGGTGGAAGAGTAAGTTGCCTTTTTTTTTCCTTTTTTTTTTTAAGGGGAGGGGGCACTCGTTACACTTAATCAAGTGGAGGATAATCTGGGAGTCAAAGGCCCTTAATTATGTTTTCACTTGGTATGCGTTTTGTTTGTCTGACAGATCTCTTTGGCAGCCATGCAAAGAGGCTCTGATATATTTAGAGCCGTTTGTATTCAATATATGAACTGTTACCCACATCTCTAGGCAAAGAGTTCACAGACAGAAATGAAAATTCACCTGCACTTCTCTAAGGTGAAGGTGTCAATCCCCAAATGGCTGCAAACTGTGTGTATGTACGAGAACTTTGGATTGCAGAACAGAGTGGTAAATGCTGAATGTGCAGAATGGCTTAATTTCCTGTGTGCAGGGCTGAGCAAGGTTATTAAGAAGCCCTTTCAAGTTTAAGATTTTCCCCAGGGAAAGTCCAGAAACACAGCTGCTTAAAAGGAGGGAAAGAGAGAGAGGAAAAAAGTAAGAATAAATAGGGACTGAAATGTGCAGATGCTGGCTATGTGCTGCATAGAAGCTGGAGGCAATATTTTGTACAAACCTGAGGTGAGGCAAGGTAGCAGCAGCAGGAATGGGAGGAGGGACTGAGCTTTCATCAGTGCTAGCTCTTGCTCCTGATATCTTATTCGGACGTGTTGCAGGTGTAGAGAGTTGCTGACACATGAGAATAAAACCTGCGAGTGCTGAGCGAGTGTTGAATTAACAGCTATAGCTGAGAAAAGGAAGGAAGAAGAAAGTATGGATTTGTTCTGACTAGTGATGATTTGGGGAATCTGTATATGTGAAACTTTGATTTGGTGACTTTGCTGCATTGTTGGAAATATCAGTGTGAGTGGAATCTCCTGGCTGTTGTCTAGTGCATCTAAAGGCATATTGTTCTGGAGGGAGAGGGGGGTTTCTGGTGAAAGTAGCAGCCCAAGTCAAAGAAATGTGCATGATAGTTTGGGATAGACAAGCCCCTTAAAAGCATAAGATTTCTGAGAGGCTTTCTAGAACTCTTCCAAAACAATTAATGAGAAAAACCCTAATGTGATGTAGAAATTGAGGAGAAAGCAGCATATGGATCAGGATGCCTGTAATTTTTGAGCTATCTGAAGTGAAGCAAATGGATTCAGGAATGGTTTGCAGAGTAAACATTTGCTTTCAATAGTGTCATATGTGTCCCTAAATAAGTCCCAAAGAGTTGATAGTAGGGAACAACTGGAGTCATTGCTAGTCTTGAAGCCAAATAGCCACACAGTCCCTCTTTCATAGAGAGGTAGCAGAAACAGCCTGCTCCAGAGCAGCTGAAGCCAGACAGAAGCGTGAACTTACTGAGATCTCAAAAAGCTGTGGCCATATGGGTCTGGCGTGCTGAAACTTGAACTTAGCTGTTAGATGATGCAAAGATTGCCAAAAGCTGTGTTACTTCTCTAATGCAGTCGTTGCTCTTCAGGATTATACTCGGTCTTTGTATGTGTGCAAGTGCTTCTCCTCTTATACTATTTATCTAGAGCTATTAAATTGGGAAAGGAGATATGAAGTTAGTTTAGGGCTGAGAACTCTGATCCTATTAAATATCTTTTTATATATGTTTTCACTCACAACTGGGAAAAACAGTATAACTGGAAATTAAAACAAGAACTAAGAACTTCCCCTGCTGCACTTGACATAGAGGAATAGATTGCCCTTTCCCATTGGGCATCCCAGTGCCAGGGTGTGACAATTACTCTGTGCTTTGTTCCTGTGTTGGCTCTGGCATGCTCCCCTCTAATTCCAGCATTTAGCGTATTGTCACTGTATGTGCTAATGTCCAAAAAGGCAATTAATAAATATAAAACAATGCTAAATTCACACAAAATCTAGAAAGATTGTGAAACACTGACTTAGAATCTATTCCCATCCTTGATATGCTCTCTTAGTGAAGATGGTGTGCGTGTACCATGCTAAGATGCAAGTAAGAATGATTCTCCTGTGTTTAGATAAGAACTTAAATGCTAGCACACTTAAAATCCCCCTGATTTTTTTTTTTTTTTTTTTTACTAACATGTGATGCCTTCTTACAGTGGGATGCTGTTAAAGGAAGGCTGTAGTATGAAGAATAGTTTCATCTAACTGTATTATGTCAAAGTCTTGGCTGACTTAGTTCCTTGACCAACTTAATTATTTTTATGAAGAATGCCATGTAGTGTCACAAGTAATGAGATATTTGAATTCTGTCTCTAGAATGAGAGATTAAAACATTTATTGCTCTACTGTCAGTTCAAAAAGACCCAATGTCAGTAAGTACCTGAGAAAACAAAGAAGTTTAAAATAACTAAAAATGGATGTATAGTACCGCTTACCAGTTTCAGCTTCCACAAGTGATTGATCTTATTTGGAAAGGGTAAGAACATTTTAGGTCAGACTTTTTTGTATTCTAGAACTGGAAAGTTTCATAACTCACCCTGTATTTTGAAATGTGTATCAAATGGTATCATTTTTTTAAAATTTTTTTTTAATTCCTCTTGGTTTTTCATGTAAAGAATATGGGGAAAGGGATTATGGAACAGAGTTGCTTTTAAAGTGGCCTAATGAATGTCAACAGGAAGAGTCCTGTTAAACCAGCTGTTTATCAATCCACACAGGTTTGCATAACACATTTGTTTCGGAAGGATGCTAAAGGAGAAAAAAAAGGAGGGGAGGGAGGAAAGGGGTTTCTTGGAAGAAGACACATTTATATAGATATGTCATGGGAAAAAAAAAAATGTGAGTTTTTGTTGGTTTGTGGCTTGGGTTGGTTTGGCGGTTGGTTTGTGTGTGTGTGTGCGCTTTGGTTTTTTTTTTTTTTTTTTTAAATAGGTCTACTTTTAAATTGATGAAAACCTGAAAATTTAGAACAGAGATACTAACAGTATCACAGTGTCTTTGTACAGATAGTGGGATTAGACAATACTTGTGTTGAGTCCTATTCCTGCTGGCTCCATATTTTAATGCTGGCAGTGGAGGATAACACTTTCTTAAAAATAACTTTTCTTAATCACCTATATGTATCTATATGTATTCTGAATCACATTGTAGGTATTTGTACTTTGACATGGATTTTACTCAACTCAAGTTTGCATACAGGAGAAATCTTTTTCTTTCACCACTAGTATTCAGGATCATATTTATTCTTATTTAAACCTTCTTGTGGAATTCTTTAGCAGCTTTAAGTAGAGTGAAAGGCTAGTGCAACATTCATTGAATTTCAGATGAAACTTAAACCAAAGTTTTGGAAAACATGCAATAAATTTTGTGCTTCATTTTTTGGATGCTCAATAAGAAATGCCATCAAAAGATAAAATGTTAAAAAAAATAGGGTTATTCATAGTGAAGTATTTTCTTTGTTGGGTTAATTAGCTTATAGTTCTTTAGCAGAATAATTAACTGAGCTTCACTTAAGCCTGGAAATGCCTAGCACTTCAGGAAATGAATTAATCTTTCTGAAACTTTCAAACTTCAAATTTTCTGGAGTAAAAACTTAGGTGTCTGATATGTTTGGAAATAAATACATTTTCAGCTGGCAGTTTTGTGTAGCCACTGTGCTGTGATTACAGCCTATATAACCAAGAGAAATCATTCCTTCCTCTATTCAAAATTTGTGCCTCATATTTCTGTGTATCATGAAAAGGGGGTTTTGACCTGTAGCAAGAGTCTGATGATGGAAATCTTGCTCATCAAAGCGTTATAACAGCATAGGGCACAAGAAATTGCCTATGTTGGTATTTGAAGATGCAAAACTCTTCTGTGCAAAGGGCAAGTTCTATCATAGTGGGCTGCTCCACTTCTTGTTGCCATACCTCAAGACAGATATGGAAAATGACACTCAAAAATTGCCAATAGTTGCAAAAGCAGTCATTCTTAACAGCAGAGATGTGTATAAACAGGAGATGTTGTAGTGTAAGTAGTTACCTGCCATATGAGTGACCTTCAGTTTAATATGCAGTTGTCTGTATTGATTTTATCTTACAGCATGTTATTGAACAGAAAAGCAAGATGAGCCAAATCCCCCTTATTGTTCTTGAATGCGGCAAGACTCCTTATGTGAATAAGGGGACGAGGAGGTGACTCTATAAAAAGAATATTTAGCTGGGTTTTTAGATCATCTGCCAGATTCTAATCTCTGTAGGCATAGAAACAGGGTTTTTTTTTTCTTTGACAGCCACGCATCTGAAATTAGAGTTTAACTCCTACAGTTGTCAAAATAGATTTTCTGTGGTGTCAGAGCTTTTTCTAGCATCAAAAGAATATTCAGTTTAAGTTTCATCCCTGTCTTATGAAGACTTAGGTTAGATTTTTATATAGGCTGATTTCTCATCTTCAGTTAGAAGACTAGGTGCAGCTTTGTATGCCCCCAATTATTCTAATTTCTCCTAAAGGAAACAGAGTTTAAAAACAGTTAGTGTAGATGATATATGCCATTGGAGGTTATGTCTGTATACTTACCCAGCTGTAATACATTTGTTGTCAATCAATGGCTGGTACTCTAGATATCTTTTTACGAAATTTCAACCTAAGGACCACCGAGACCGTTGAAATCTTCTGGGCTAATGTAGATCAGAATGAAGATTTTTTAACAAGAGGATATACTGCTCAGCCAGGAGAAATTTCTAGAGGTGGTCCAGTGAATTTATAACCTGAATATGGGTAAGGAATGTTTCAAGCCTTCTTCAATAATTTTTGATAGAATCTTTGTCTTTTTTTTTTTTTTTTTTTTTAATTTGTTTTGTTTTGGTTTTTTGCCTTTCCCAACTTCCTAACAAAATGCAGCTTGGAAATATACATGAAGTTGATAAAAAATAAAATAAAATAAAATTAAAAAAAATTAAACCAGCACAGCTAAGATGACGCTAAACACTTTACTCTCGGCACAAGTTTTATTCCATGAAAAGAAAAACCAGCAGCTTTGTAAATTCCCATTTGGGACTGTGCTATACGTATGGTGTGTTTGGTAGCCAGATAGATGATGGGGAGAAGAAAGGTCAGATGAAAATATGACAAGCAATAAATATTTCCTCTCTCTGAAATTCAGATTTTTGACAACAATGGGCTTTTAAAAAGGTGAAGATAGAGACTACGCCAAACATTATGCAACTACAAGTGTGAAAACAGTTCAGGCAAAGTAGGAAGACCTCTTAGTTAATACTTTTTACTGACCACTAGGAAATTATATTCTTCCATTTGTTTTAAATTTCCTGGACATCTTATCTTTCCTGCAGTAAAAATTAGAGTGTTTGGATTTCTTATTTCCTTCACTGTAGGTAATTGAAATTTACGCATCAAATTAAATTCACCTCCCACATTGGGAGTCCATCCATTTGAGATCCTACTATTTTCCACAAATTTTCTATTTTAGATGAAGAGCAGCAGGTAGAGATCTTAGTCACCTTGTCTGTCATCCTGCTTCAAAGTAGGATCAACTGTACTTTTTTCATCTCTAGCAGATGAGTACATAACTGCTTTTAAAGATCGCCAGTTATGGAGTCTTTGCAGTATCCTCAGGGAAATCTGTCTTGAGCTTAAGTGTTCTTACAATTAGAAAGATTTTCCTAATATCTAACCTAACTCTTCTTAGCTGTAAGTTAAGCTCATTAATTCTTGTGCTATCCCAAGTAAAAACGGTTAACAGATTCTTTCCTTCCTTTTAGTACATTAAGACTATTATCAAATCTCCTCTCAGTCTCTGCTTTTTCTGTAGGCTAAGCATCAACAGTTTATTTAAGCTCTTCTTGTAGGACAAATTTAAGACCTTTGATCATTCTTTTCTTTTTGTGTCTTGATTTTTTTTTTTTATTATTTTTGCAAATTGTTCAACTTTTTCCTTGAACAACACTGATCAAAACAGGTGTAATATTTCAGGTGATACCTAGATGAACTGTTATTTCTCGAACATGGCATACTTTTATGCCTCCCAGGAAATTGTTCTGTTTCTTGTAAGGGCATGACATTTACTGAGTCATAAACAACTTATGATCTGCTATAACCTTCTGATCAAGTATTCAGGATTCCTAGTTGGCCAACTATTCACTGTGTTTTCTTTGTGCCTCTAAATTTCTTTGTTCCTTTTGAATTGCCTTCACTTTTCTAGATTACTTCTCCAATTAGTCATACTTTTCTGGGGAAGTTTTGGGAGGAGATTGTTTTGTTCCAACTGCTTTTGTGTTCGTGTAGAACTTCCTGCACTTCTGTATCTCGTTCACAAGAAAATGTGTACTCTCTATAATCCTGTTACTGAAAGCATCAAACGGTATGAGAAACAGTGCAGACAGTGAAGGAACCTGACATGATGCTCCCTCTCTAATGGTGGACGTCTAACAAGTGTAGAAAATTGTTTTCCATCCTGTATTAGTACTGCATCAGTATTAGATTAAGCTAGTTCACAGAGCTTTTTGTTTAGTGGCTGTTGAAGTGCCAGGATGTTTAACATCTATCTTTTTTTTTTTTCCTTTCTCTTTTTTTTCTATTTTTCATATACCTGTTACCTTGTCACAGAAAGAAATTAAATATATTTCTGGTGACTACTTTTTGCCAAATCTGTTCTGACTGTTTGTCAGAAAAATCTAGAATTTTACAACTAACTTGATTATTTGTCTCAATATTTTTCCAGGAAAGTAATCAGACTTCTCTGTAACTGTCTGACCCTTATTTTCTCCTCCTGTTTTTTAAATGCAGACGGGCACAACATTTTCCCTTTTCTGTCCGTCCAACACTTCACAATTGCCATGAGTTATAAATGATAATTAACTTTGACATTGCCACAGTCAGATCTCTAATGAACTAAATCCACCCTAGCTGATTTGAAAATATTTAACTTATCTGAATAGTCCTAGATTGTGATTTCTATATTTTAGAGAGATTCTATTTTGCCCTGGTTCATTGGTATTAACTGTACTGGCAACCTGCTTGCAATTATACCACTAGTGCAGACTGAAGCAAAAAAGAGATTAAACTTTTTGGCCTTCCCCATTTTTCTCTTTCTTGGTTTTCTTCTCCATGCAGTAGCAGATCAGTAGCTATCCCCCCCCGCCCCCTCATCTTTGTGTGTATGTGTCCCTCTTATTACTAATACACTTTCAGAATTCTTTTCATTAACTCTTATGACCCTTGCTGGTTGTGTCTGCGTGCTCTTGGGTTTTATACTTTGTGTATGCACTTCTGCTATTCTTTTCTACTTGTCCTTGCTAATTAAAAACATTTTCTAATTTCTGGCCTTTGAAGCCAATAAATAAATCTGTGGTTTAAGGGAGTGACATCTTGACGATTGCCTGTTTCACCTGGACATTCAGATAATCTGTCTTTAACTTTTTAGTAAAGAAACTCCTGGTTCTCCTTTATGTTTTTCTCTCTTAAACTGTAAAATTTGTCAGTTGGAGATCTGCCTGTTGGAGATCTGGCAATTCTTTAAGCTTATTCAAAGCATATTGAATTCTGTTTTCATGAAGCCTTTGGTTTTATTTAGTCATATTCTCTCTTTCGTTTCAGTATGATTGTCAACTATTATCTCCTGGTGACTCTTATGGGTAAATAGCAGAAGGGTTACTATCACTGTAGTATGATGATACTGAGGAATGCATTTCCTCTATCACAGGCAACTGGAGACCTGTTTGGGCTTCAGGAAAATACGTGATCTAAGTGATTTCTGAAGAAATGGAAAGGGTTCAGGAGGGATGGATCCTACAGGTGAACTTAGGCAACACATGTGATGTGACAGCTTAAATACTGTGACCTGTTTGTATCATCAAACTAAAAATACATGGAAGTTTTATACTGTGTTTCTCTTGGTAGATTCTTTTCTTCCTTCTTAGCAGCTTTTAATGTTTCATTTGGGTGTGTTTTCCCTCTTTGGCTGTGGAACATGAGTCTTCTGAGGACACTACTGAGTTGGCTTTATATCATAGAGGAAACTGTCTGCAAAAGAAGGATGAAGGAAAAATATTAAAATCATGTAGACTTCTTGGACAGTGAGTGTCTTCTATGAGTGAATGTGACTGAGAATTATATTACTGATCTACACATGTTTTAAGGTGTTGTTGGGGTTTTTTAATGTATTTTTGTGTTGATTACTGCTACTTATGACCAAACATCAGATTATCTAATAGAAGCTAATATCCTATGTTACAAAGAAACTTTTTCTGAAAAGCCTGGATGCAAAAAGCAGGACTGATGTGTTCACTTTAAGAAGGCTTTCATTTCAGGATCTTGCTAACAAAAGGTTACAGACACCCATTTTCCATTTATAAGTGCATAATTTAAATATTCTTGCCTCAGAACAATTCCATTCTCTTTCCCGTTGAAGTTTTTGTAAGACAGCGTAAAATTAGATGGGTAAATGAGTTGGCAAAATTACTACTGAAAAGGCCACTGAGAACACACCAATTTCGACCATTACTTGTAGTTTTTCAGTTTTAGGAGAACACAGTAGATGTTGTCCATAAAAGCTGAAGATTTATGTCCCAGGAGTATAGGTTTTTTTCAGTGCTTTATGTGAACTACACGTTAAATGTATTTGTCGCATGAAGTAGAAAGCTCTCTGGTGGAGATTGTCTATTTGTTCTTCCTTCTTCTATTTCTTGCCTGCATCTGCAAAAAAGTGTCTAGTTATTTCAATGATGGAGAATTCCAGAAAGGTCTAAGTCAGACATTCTTTTCTGATCATTTACATATAGTAAATACAATTAGCAAGCTCCGTGAGTTTGCTAGATATGCCAGGTATTTCATAGATTTTATTGCTTCACATAGGGAGAAGGGGGAATAGCATGCATTTTTTCCCCTTATCTTCTCTGCACTAAAAAAAAATGAAAGAAATATCTTATTTTAATTCCACAATGATGTCTAGCATGTAATGTTTTTCTGCACACAATGTACTGTATAATATTAAGATCAATAAACTTCCTGTTTTGTACTAAAGTGCTACGTGCATCAAAAAACATTACAAAAATGGATTTTATGCATATTTTAGATGCCTACTATACCTTTCATAGTGAACAAGAGTATAAGCATCTGAAAATGATCACTAAGCATAACTGGGAAGATCAGCTGTAATGGAAATGCACCATCTAGAGTAGCTTTATAAGCATAAAATATTAAGAAACCATCTGTGTCAAATAATAAGTTAATAACACCTTTTGGTAAAAGCTCTGATACTTTTGTCTGCTGCTGCCACATCACTTTGTGCTTTATATAACATAGTTTGAGTATAGATTTTAGTGCTTTGATAAGTACATATAGCATTCACAGTAGGAACTTTATTTCTTATACTTGTTTGTGGCAAGGATAGATTCATCAAGATGCATTAAGATAAACTTGCAATGTACTTGGCACACTGCACTGTATCCCTCTATTGACAGTAACTTATTCTAGTTTCAAAGAATAAGCAACTTTGCACATACTATATGCTAAAAATGTGAATGCCAAAACCACTGTAGTGCCATCTCCTTTAGCTTGGACACCCTTAACGTGATGAAATTGGCCCCAACTACCCATTTTAAAAGAAAACCAAACCAAAAATAATATATTCAAAAACTAATTCTTAATATGAGTAGAAACTAACTTGCAACATTTTAGGACAGTGAAGTCACACATATTAATTGTTCTTAAGCAGCAACATAAACTACACCTCCACAGCTTCACAAATTGCCAACCACCATAACAATTCCAACACATTATTCTGGTGAGGCCAGACAAAGGGAGATCAGGCTGTAGTAAGGACCAAGAAGAGCAAAGCTCCAGGGAAAAACAATTGGTATTGAGGACCTGAAATCCACACTGTAATTATTTCTGGGGTTTTACTTCAGGCTAGTTTTAGTCTGGTACCACGGACTTCATGCCCATGAGCAAGTCAACTACACTGAGTGCTGTCACAGAGCACGTCTTTTACTGGAATCTCACCTGGATGAAGTATAGTCCTTGAAGTCTGAAACTGCTCTTCTGTGTGAGCAGAGGATGTATGGGCAATTGGGACAGTTGCTTCAAAAGTGAAATCCTGATGCAAACTGAAATGCTGATGTTCCCATTGAATGTTGTAAGGAGCCTGAAGAAGTGTTATTTTGCTGGAATTGTTATCCCATACTTTGAAAATTAGTTTAATTAGATCATTATAATACTTTTCAGTTGAACGAGCCTTTGTTAGGTGTTTCTGCTGCTCTGAAAGAGCTCTTCAATCTGTCTGTTCTCTATAAGGATCAGTCTGCTCTCACAGAATTCAAGGAGAGTCTTTTCTATATTGTGATGGTAGTCTATAAAGCAATCTCACTACAGAGCCCAGGCAGCAGAATAAAAAATATAGAAAAGGAAGAATTTACCTACCTTGATATACTTAAAGAACTGGAGGGAAAACAATCTTTTATAAGAATTTATATTTTTATAGAAGGAAAGTTTGGAAGAAAATAGGATGGAAAATATGGATTGAAATTCTCTTCTGGAAAAAAATGGAAGCTAAGTTGCATATCTAGAATATAGCTTGAACAAAACCTTCCTTTAAGTTCTGAAAATTTCCTGGCAGTCATAAATTCAAATAACTTTTAACTTGGTATACACTTACCAGAGATTCAAACCTAGATGGAAATCCTGGGGCACTTTGTGTAGGTTTGGAACTCTGGTACAAGGAAGACATTGACAGATATGAGAGAGTCCAATGGGGGGCTATCAAGGTGTCTAGGGGTGCATGATATGATGTGCGAGTGGAGGCTGAGAGAGCTGTGTTTGTTCAGCCTGGGGAAGAGAAGGGCCCGGGAGGATGTTACTGTGGTCTACAACTGCTTAATGGGGGGTGCAGAGTCCTGGTGGAGCTGGACTCGTCTCAGAGGTATACAGCAATAGGTCAACAGCCAACAGGCTGGAATATAGGAAATTCCAACTCAATGTAAGGAAAAACTTTCACTGTAGGAGTGGTAAATTATTGGAATGAGGCCCAGAGAGGATGTCCATTCCTGGAGGTGTTCAAAACTTCACTGGGCACAGGCCTTGGCAACCTGCTTTAGCTGCACTTCCTTTGCATGGGGATTTGGACTAGAGACCTCTGGAGATCCCTTCCAATTTTCTGTGGTTCTGGGCATCACAATCCAAATACAATTCATTCGGTTTTGTCACATCTTTGCCTTCGTAAGTTAAACTGGCATTGGAAAGATTGGCGTATCTCAAAAGACCTTTGGCATGAAATATTCAGGAAGGTTTCTCAGTCAAAAAGGCTGAAGAATTTCAGGTAGATAGGCAGACTTTTAGGTACTTCTAAAACCCAAACAAACCTCAACTCTTAGGCTTTTGCAGTCTGTCCATGCAATTATGAACTTACATTTTAAATTGGCCAGCAGCTTATTGAATCAATTTTAAAGGGCATAACTGACTTCTAAGCTAAGAAATACAAAATGAGCTAGACTGTGCTCATAACCAGGTTAGTAAATGCATATGTTACGTGATGATGAGTCCCAGAAGGAGCTGCATATTGAAAACTGAATTGTCTAACCTTTGTATATTCACTTCACCCTTTTATATGCTTGATTTATATCTACACAGCTACTCATGTAGATGTACCTAATTTTTATGTTTTTTTTTTAGTAAAATCCTGTAAAATATGGCAATAGCATTGTATAATTTCTGTGAAGTTATATACCTTTCTATATAAATTTTCTAATCTATTGTAGACACACAAGACTTTCTTTTTCCTCCAAAATTAAATAAACATTTAATTAAATAAAGATTTTCACTTCAAAATGGACTCTACAAATATCTAATCCCAGAGCTACACTTTCTCAACCTTCCTCCTCTTCTGTGAGGTGTTGCTATGGTTATTACCCTGCTGGGTAGTGAAATGCAGTAATTTGTTTAGCAATTCCTCTCTTCCACAATACTGTACACATATATAGGAGGCTTGCATTTACTAAGTGCATCAGTGTGACAAGTATGCCGTTTTTTACAAATCCTTCTAATATAAGTCATGGTTTGTAAAGCACATATATTTTGGGTTAGTAACTGAAATTCTTATCCAGTAAAAATAAATTTCCCTGCTAGCAAAACTAAGTTTGTAGAATGCTGTTCCAAGTACGTACATCCTTTTCCCCGCTCTGCAGAAAAATTGATGATCCTTTTCTTTGATAGAAGGGGCAGTAGATATCATGGATGTTACCCTTTTGAATTTGTAGGACATTATTAGTTAGATGGCAAAATAATCAGAAGCTTGAAAGAAGCTTGAGTCATAATCGAGGTTCAATTAAGAGCAGGAGAATTGCACTGAGAACTGTTTAAGAAAAATGGTGAGAATAAGAATATTCTTGTTGCATCTGTTGTGTTTCAGTATGATCTGACATTACAAATCTTAAAGCACGACTATAATATAAGTGGTAAGCAATAAGTTTGCAAGGGTTTCTTTGAATAAGGCGTGCATCTTCAAAATTGCACAATATTTATAAGCCACAGTTTATAGGCTTCTTGAAACAGTTGGGCTGCATTGAACATAAAATATTTGAAATTGTAGAAGAAGGTTTTGTCATGGCAAACAGGATAAAAAGTTTGGGTTCTACTTGATAGATGGTGGGGTTTTAAGGGCTCAGCTGCAGAGGAGCAGAATATGATCATTGTGTTAAGTAAAGAGGGTGCTGCATTGCAGAGGTGGATTTCAAAGCCTAAAAGGGCAAAGAGAAAGGAACTGATATTTAATAAAAAGATGCAAGGAAATAGGCTGCAGGTTAAACAAGAGGGGGTTTTATTTAGACAGAAAACCCAGCAGATTGATGTTTGGCAAGTACAGCAGGAGAAATCAGTAGTGCACTTTTTTTTTCTTTTTTTTTTCCCCCAGAAATTCACAGAAAGAGACCAGGTTCAATGCCACCTTATCAGCACTGTGTACAGAAGTAGATAACTTCTGCCACCATTTTTCAAGGCAGGGAATGTATTTGCACCTGATAAAAAGACATAGGCTAATTAGGTCTTTTCCTGTAGGAAAGTGGGAGAAGATTCCCACCTCCACCTGGCAGCAAGTTGGAATGTGTTAGACACTGCTTTTGTGAGTCCCTCCAATGCCTTAGAGATTTAGCAAGTTACCATGCTTTTGTCTAGTGATGTATCTTCGGGTCCAGTATCTTGTAACTGTTGCTGTTCCTTTTCGTGTTACAGAAATTGTGTGGCTATAGGGCCAGGCAGTCCTTTTCTTTCAATGTGCAAACTTCATTTTTTGACAACTTAAAGTTGGAATATACCTATTAGACATCTACTATACCACTTTACTAAGTCATGAGGTGGTTATTCTGCTGTGGATTCTCTTTAGTTTCATGCAGTCTTGTCATAATATTTCAAGGATGGAAATCCTACGTCATCATTTGGGAGAGTATTTGTTCTGTAGTCTAATTAATCCCACAATCAGGTTGGTTCTTCATATTATTAAAACCAAATATTCTTAATTAACCCCCCAGCCCTTCTTGCTTTGCATGCTCAGCAGAACACATTAGAATTGATGGTCTATGGTCATTCTTGCTGCTTTTTGTATATTATAGCAGCTACCCCCTCAAATGATGTCAGGTTTACTCTGATAGACTTTCTTCTTCTATATCCTGTTGCTCCTCACTGTTGACTGACATTTGCAGGATGGAAAAACTCTGGAGTCCAGTTTCTGGAAGGAAGGGGTGAGGAATAGCTGAAAAATAATAAAAAAAAAATGTACAGCATTAAGCTCTACATGCAGTTTATGAAAGCCTATGGGCTGATTCTACCAGGAAGTGGTCAGCCAACTAGCTGGATTTAAAGCCTTAGCTAGTTCCATGTAATTTGGGAAAAAAACCCAAGGCAAACACAACTCTGACTGAATGAGGTGATGTCCATGTCCTGTCCTGTTCCCCCGAGCCTGCACTGGAGCGTATAGTAGTAACAATACTGCAACAACCCCTGTACAGTGAATGAAGTCAGGGTCATGGAAGGCTTTACATAAATTGATCACATTTTGCTTCAGTGCAACATCAGATGAAAGCATTTCATCCTGTTCCTCCTTTCAGCTGTTTGCAAGTTTTAGTGCTATCTTTCAGCTATCTGTGTGTTGCTAGGATTTCAGCAAACGCTTCTGTTCATTTTTATAGGAAGAAATAAGTGTTTTATTGCAATTGTCTGGAATTTTCTTCATTCAGTCTTGCAGAAAAAGTACGTCTGTCAAATGCACCTGTCTTTCTGTACTGAACTGTCAAAAATTGATGCATAACTCCCAGAAGTATAGAGAAGTTGTTCTCAGCACGTTCACTTACTTTTCCTTTCTAAACCACCCAAGATTCTCCTAACCTTTTATTTGCCTCACAATCATATAGTAAATTCGCAATAGACTGACTTCTCACTCAGCCTTCCAGACTGTTTCTTCCATTGAGGTGTTTCTATTTTTCCACTTCATCTGCACTTGCTTAAGCCTGTGGGATTTTTCCCTAGGTTTGTGGATACTTGCTCTAATGTGCAGAATATTACAGAATGTGAAGTTTTGCAGCAGTTTAGTTAGTATGACACATTTTGAAATTGCATTAGTTTCCATTATTTGATTTTTCTGAAAGTCTTTCATTGCCGTCTTCTGTGCCTTCCCAATCTCTCATTTTTCGTCAACCAAACAAGGTCAGTATAGCTTGAACACGGGTATGTGTCCTTACAGGCAAGGAGTTCAGGGAATAAGCTTAAGTGAATGGCAGAGTTAGAATATGACTTCCAACCTTTACATTTTATGCAAAGTAGGAAAAGTATTAAAGATTCTTTCTTCCAAAATATTAATAGCAATAGTCATATGGAGAAAAAAGATTGACTACAGTCAACCAATTATAATTATGTTGATGTTATATGTTGATGTTGAAATTATAACCGTGTTGATGATTAAAATCAACAAATTATAATTATGTTGTTTGTAGGCTGGATCAGGTTTCTCATGGCCTTGCACACTTGAGTTTGGAACATCTCCAAGGGTAGAGATTCTTCTTTTCCACTCACTTCAGCTTGGCTCTGTCATCTCTACACATCCCAGTAGGCAGTTCTAGAAAGCAGTAGATCCCCTTCCTGCTCCCTTCCCCCTGAGCTTGTCTGTCTTCTCCAGGTTGAAAGAAACATCTCTCAGCCTCTCCTCGTACATCATGTGCAGCAGCTGCTGCCTACGTCGATAGCGTCGGTAGCTCTCCACCGGACATAGTCTGGTTTGACAATGTCTTTCTTGTAGCCGAGGCCTCAGATGCGTCCTGTCTCATTGCTTGGACTTGTGTATGTCTAGTTTGCTCAAATGTAACTCAGTCTTCCTCTGTTATGGAAGTACTTCACTTCCTCAGAGGCTGCTGCCCAGGAGGCCTGTGAGCAGGCCTTGCCATTTAAGATTGAGGCATTAATCCTCATCGAGTCCTTCCTGTACCCCTTACCGCTGTGTCCTTCACCTCATGGAGCAGTGGGCCCGTGTTTTCCTTAGTTGTCCTTTTGCCGCTACTGTACCTATAGAAGCCCTTTTTTCCTGCCCTTCACATCCCTTGCCAATCATATTTCTCCATGCTTTGTGTATGTTGAGCAGATTTGGCCACAGAGCACCATAACCAGGAGTAACAGCACCATATGATTTGCTCCATGTGTGTAGTTAGACCAGCTTCCTCAGGATTGTGTCTCAGTCAGCTTAGGCAATGAGCAGCTCCTGCTGACTGGTGCAGAGGAACTAGTGTGCGCATTAATGAAGGGGATCATGGCAGATGATGCAGTAATGTAAGGCTTGTGATCAAAACCCAGAAAACTCGGCGTTGTTTTCTCTAAAATGAATTTCACCCTTAGCAGACTGCTTTGGGGAGGGGGGACGGTGGGGGTGTGTGAGATAAAATACAGGTTTACAGCTGTAAACCCTGGATACTGAGGTAGAGTAACTCCTTCAAACTCTTATTCAGCAATAAAACATTAAAAGCTTGTTTCATCTATTCTTTTGACAACTGTGTCTTAATGACCCAGAAAAAAGGTATCCAAGCAAAAATATAGTAGGACTTTAAAACCCTAAAGGAATTCAGTCACTAAATTGTCTACAATTATTTGACACCCACACATGCTGGCTTAATGTATTACACTGAGAATATGTTGACAATTTCACCGGCAGTTTCACATTAAAATCACTGAGCAAAGCATGGAGATTTTATTCTTCACTCTTTATGTGGGGAAGTAAATTTAATAAATATTTTGTGAATGTAATTATTTTATGTTAACTATATTTACATTGGCATATATAATATTAAAAGAAATTATTAAATCAAAGTAGGACTGTGAACTGACTTAATCATCAAAGTAGAGGTACATAAATGGAGAGAAAATGCCAGTGCAATGTTTTACAATTTCAGCATTCTCATTTTTCTTAAGGAGCAAATTTGATTTTTTTTCCCCGTCCCCTCCCCCCAGTGAAAAATGAGGATAAAATTCTTTTTTCCATGTAGAGTTAAAGGTTGGATCCTTTAGCCTCAATTAAAATGATAATGGTTAATGGAAGAATGGTATCTTATGAATTTGTAAAATTAAATTTTAAACTTAGGGGGTTTTCCCTTCATAAAATATATATATTTTTAGATGATAGCTTAAATATTAAGCAAACTTTGGTTATGGTGACCTTGTGTCCTTATTAAATCTTACTGTATAAACAGGAAAAGTTTTAGACCAGAAGGAAGGTAAAACTTGATGGAGAGAGGCTCCACATAGTATTTCTGACTTCTTGGCATTGCTACACATAGTCAGGAAATCTCTTTTAGGTTTTCACACATTTTTAGTATAATAGTTCAGGAAACTCAAGTAAAAATGGGTAGGCCTTGAAGAACGTAGACATTCAGAATACTGTGAAGAAATATCAATCGCTTCAGGGAAATTTTGCTGAAGATCACAGCAATATATTAACATTGATTGAAATTAATCTTTTTTTCTTTTGCTTTGCTTATCTTTATGCATTAGAGGAACAGAAATTCCAGGGGTTTGCCAGAAATCTAAGGTGTAATATATTTCTGCTATTTGATGTTGGACAAGTTAATATTATGCCTCAGTTTCCCTGCCCATAAAGGGGGATAATGATACTTATCTCCTGTAAATTGCTTTGGGAACTTTTGATTATGAAAGTTGAATATGATTATTCATTATGTTTGCTTCCTATGAATATTCTAGTGAATGTGTTTCGCAAGGGGATGATTAATTTTCAACAAATATCGGAGACTTGAGAAAATGAGTTTATATCCTCATAAATATAAATGTTCTGTTTCAGATATTGAGGAAATGTGACATATTTGTATTCCATACAAATGAAGCCAGTATTCTCAGATGAGGAACACTGAGCCCACACGTGTTAATCACATGTTCTTTCATGCCAAGAGCTATCAAGCTTCTCTCATACCAAGAGGGAATGATTCTGAGTGAGGAATACATATATATTTTTAGATAAAAGTAAGGAAGAGGTGTAGATACGTGATTTACTAAGTTATGGTTATTTCCACATGTTACAGAGGTAAAACATATGGGATGTTTACTCTGACAAGTTTTAAATATGCAAAGAGTCATTCTATCAGTCAGTTTGCATGGTATGACATAGGTTATGACTATTCTGTGCATGTCACAAATGTCATTCTAGTGTAACTGTAGGGAGAACACTGGTTAATAAGTATATATTTCAGAAAGGCTTGTAGTGTCAAGAAATCAGAAATCTGTGATTTGCCTTTACAGGTTTTTCCAGGGGTTAGTCACCCTCACTGTGAAGAACGTTTACCTCACAGCTGGGTTATTCCATCTTGCTATTGTTGTGTTTTATTTTCTCTCCGTGAAGCTGCTTAGATGGTAGAATCTCATAACAGTAGATACACCTTTTAGGTAGATATCAAAGTCTTTGTCTACCAACAATAAGACACATTTTTCTAACCTTGAAATCATATTTGTGATATATTTGCACTTTCCTTCTAATTTCTCAGCTCTCTTTAATAGTGTGATTGCCAGATGCTGCATAGTCATATGGACTGTAACATCATCTTGTTCTTACTCTTTTTTCTTTGTCAGATATTGAATTAGGGTTTATTTTTGTTTCTTGCTAGCATCATGACAGAGTATATGAACTACCTTTCCACTTATTCTCTACTTCCTTGTCAGAATTGCAGCTTTTTTGGCTTCATTCTGTCATTCCCTTGGTAGGACCTGTATTCGGTGTTTCCCAGTCTATAATTCTGCTCTGTATTTGTTTCAGTGCAACTTTCTTGAGATGTAAGTCTTTCCATACGGCTTTTGTCATTGTCATCCACAAATTTAATTAGTATTTGTGTTAGTGTTCAATTGTGATCAAAACAATTCTCATTTTGGTGGTTCTTTTCTTCCTGCTTCCTGCTCTCTCACAATTACACTGTGACCTACCAGCATCTTTCACCAAATAACAATTTGTGTGTGTGTGTGTGTGTCTTTAAAAAAAAAAAAAAAAACTTGATGCAGGAGTGTTCATAATTTAAAACCAGTTCCTATTTGAAATAGTTAAATCTAATGAACAAACCCAGAAAATATGCATATAAGAATGAGTATCAATGCTGCTATCTTCATCTTGCTATTGAAAAGCAACATGTAGGCAATATCTTTTTAATAGTTTGAAAAACATACTTGCATAAGTTTAAATGAACACAACTGTACTTCACTTCAAGGGTCAGGAGTTAAGAAGCAAGTGAGAGCGAGAGGGATCCATCTCCATTTGTGCATGAAGAAAAACCATTATAGTTTTTATTACACTTTAATCTCTGTGACCCGGAAAGAAGGAGCAAGAGAGCAGGACTGGTCAGGACTGAGTTGCACCAGCAGAGATGCTTTTGGGGCTAGCCCTGAATTTAGTTGCTGGTATCACTAAATAACTCTTTTCATCAGCAATGAAAATTCAGCCCACCCTAAAAAGACAAATGTTAAGCTGTCTGTAATTCATGTAAGGAACAATTTCCATTTCTAGTGATGAAACATTAGAAACATCACTGATATGTAGGGAACAGGAGCCAAGGAATGGTTTCAGATAGAAATAAGTAAGGCAGTAGCTGAAGAATGTTGATGCAAGGTTTCGCTAGGATAGCTTTAAAAAAAGTTATTTTCACTTACAGACACTTAACTGAATAATTATTGCCCTGTGGGCAGGCTACAGGTCAGCAAACATTTGCTCCAGCCCTCTTAACAACCTGAAGATTAGATGGGGCACTTAAAAAACTAAACAAAAACCCAGCAAAAGCAAGCCAACAAGCCAAAGAGCTTTATAATTTTGTCAACTTCTATTTTATTTTATTTTATTTTATTTTATTTTTTTCAGAGTTGTGAATAGATATTGAATTGTGCCTGAAATGTGTGATTGTTTTGTCACTCCTGCTGCACCAATAGATTTTTTTTTTTTTTTGGCAGTTATCATTAAATAAAAACTGCCAGTGAAAGAGTTGAGCTAGAGGAACATATTTGAAAGATTCTTGCACCAGTCAAAATCGCTTAGCCCCTTAATCCCTTACATTGGCAGTTGAATCCAAGAGACATGTAGTTGTGCACAGAGGAGCTATAAACAAACAAAGCTTGAAGCTCTTGGTACCTTAAAAAACCTGCCTGTTTCTCGTAAATACATTGCAATAAATTAATCGCTACTGAACATTAGTGGAGAAAGAAATCAGCCATGAGAAACTCGAACTAGGTGGCCTTCCAACTGTGGGGAAAAAGTACCAAGAAAGAGGTTGAGATAAATCCAGCAAATACTGTACGAGGTTTTTGAGGATTTTTATTAACAAAACATACTGGTAGAACACATGCAGAAAACCAAACTAGCTGATCATTTCAATGGTAGAATATGTCTTAAACACAAAGACACTAAATTCCCTGCAATTCAAATAGCTTTTTTTGGTTACCCATTATACTACTACTGCCTTACCACCCTTTCTTAGCCTGTAATTGCTCACATTCTGCAACTTTTTTGCTACAGAATATGGGAAAGAATTAAATGAAATTAGATGTCACATTTTTAAAGTGCAGTGATGACAGCAAGGATTCATTCTTGTAATTAAGAACATTTCACTGTGAATGGTTTGAGTATCCTGTTAAAAACGCAATGCGAAAAAATTTTGTGCTGACTTAATGATGCATATGCCTAAAACTGAAAAAGCAGCATCTGAAATTGTTAAGTTTTAGTGGATTGAAACTCCACTACATTAAAAACTTTACATTCCCGTACAATACACACTGAGGTAGAAATACTAGGTAAAATAGACATCAAATGGACAAATTAAAGTTCTTCAGTTGGCCCCTTTATATATGCAAAAGGTATTTATTGGTGGGAACAACTATATCTTTCTATAACCAATTTTTTTAGTAGGTGGGGCGGACAGGTGAAGAATTAGGAGAAAATTGTAGAAGGAGATGAAACAAAATTAAGCTGTTTAAAACTGAATTTGCTTGTTATCTTTTGTACTGTAGTTTGCCTTTCTTTTGATTTAGCATCCCATACATTTCCGCTTCTGCCATCTGTGATTTAGGTCTACTCTCATGTTGCTTTTAAACCATTTGCTAAATCTTACATTGATAAACTAGTTAATACCAGTTGATGAACACATTGGAAAACTAGTTTATGAATTCTGTCTGGTTGTGAAACCTAATTATGAATGCCTAGGATACATCTTCATCAGCCTAAAACTTTCATAATGATGGGAATACCAGTTTGCCTTCTTTTTGCTCTCACTCTTGAAGCAAGATTTGCATGAGACAGAGAGGGTAACACAGGCGAAGAACAGTGGTTTAGCCAGGTGTTTTCAGCAAGTAGGCAAGGGCTTGCCTGAAGAGGTAGACCAGCTGTCACGTCAGAGAGGAAAAGTCTTTCTCATAATTTGAAGAAGCAGTAGAAGGAAAGGCTCTAGAGGATAAGACGGATATATCTAGGAGCCTTACAGGACTGTCTTAAACTTCAAGTTACTTGCCTATGCTTAGTAAAGTCTGTGTGGGAGAAGCATTAGGTGTTGTGCTTGTGTAACTCACTTCATTTGTATAAAGCTACTCCCTAGAGTAGTTAGTAATATGCTAGTGTGCCTGTGAGGTTAGTATTGCAAAATCACATCCCATGAGAGTGTGTACTACACACAATCTTGTTAGTAATGGAATTTAATAAATCCCCCATCTCCAGGCTGCCCCAGGTGACTTTGCATCCCAAGCTGCATCATTTCCAGAGAACACCACATCCTCCAGCATGGATTCTGCAGGGCAGGGGAGAGGCTTCCTTTCTGCACCCTCCTCCTCCCTGCTTCCTGAATAGTGTGAGAACTGGAGGGTGTGAAGGCAGCAACTTTTGGACATTTGTCTGCCTTTATAAAGCATCTCTGCTAAATCAGTGGCCTATGTGAACAGTCTGCAAGCTTACTTAAGTCTGGAAACAGCATAGACGGCAGCATTGTTTCTAAATCTGTGTAACTCTATCCTGTGTGGACATAGCAGTGAGGTATCTGATAGCCTGCGATCTTTTGCATCATGAAGCATCCTAGAAGTCCTTGCCATCTAATAATGCTATTTGATGTCACCTCTCATAAGATACAGGATTTCATTTCGTCGTTGTTGTTCTGAGAATGATCCCCATGGAAGTCAGTACTGCAGAAGAAGTGTCAAGTAGCCACTGCAAGAGACTGAAATCCTCCCAGGCAGTTCATGTGCAACACAGGCAACAGAATACAGACACACCATAATGTGTGATTAATATACCATAATGTATTAATCATGTGCCTCACTGCTATCATCTCTAGAGATCAGAGAAATTATGATTTGTTGTCTAAGTGTGAACTAAATAGATATTCCCTATTTATTTTGCTATACTTGGAAAGCCCTCAAGTCAGAATGATATTTTAATTGTATGTTTTCCATCCACATCCAAGGGTTTTTCACTCTTTTGCATTTACTACATCATAATTTTGTCCTAGAATTCATGGGGAATTATTTTCACTTATATGAAGATCTCTTCATGCTGTTCTGTCAGTGAAAAGGAGACTTAAATCGGGAGTAAGTTACACTAATATCCAGTGCTGTTATATTGTCAAAGAGATGTAAAGCAGTATTTTTGTAGTTGAATATTATGTCCATCTGCTCATTTCAGTTCTCAACAAAAAGAAATTCTCTCCTTAGCTAAAAAGAATACCGCAGGAAGTGGTGAGCAAACTAACTTAGATTAATGGAGATGACAGTAGCCCTTTTTGTTACACGCCTGATTTGAGCCAGTAGAGGAGAACTTGGTACTATTACCAGTTTTCTAAGCAATCATGTTCCCTGGGATGACACTATTGCTAAATACCTCAGTTTAGGTAAAGTCTTAATGAATAAAAATTGTGGATGCTCTCTTCTCTGGTATTTTAGAATAGAGAATGTGTGTGAGTGCCTGCATGGGCTGTCTAGCAGTACGAGAAAAATGAATTATTACTGGTGAGCAATGATGGTTTATTAAAAAGAAGTGCTTACTTCAGAGAGATATTATCACAGTGCATTTCCAGCCTGATTTCTTAAAAAAACCAACCAACAAACCAAACCAACCCCCCAAAACTACAACCCAACAAGAAACAAAGTTAATGGGAAGGACCTATAATATGTTTAAAGGAACAGTGATTTCGTATTCAAGCACTATATGATAATGGGAGAGCTCTTTAAATCCACTTAGGATCTTCCTACCTGCCGGGTTTCATTTTAGCATCCAGTGCCATCACTAAAGGACAAGGAAGCTATTCTTTCAGTCTTTAATCTGTATATTCCACTGCATTGATTTTCATTGAAATGAGCAATACCTTTCCTTTCCTAAAGAATTAGTTTATGAGGCATTCTTAAAGTTTCTGATCTTGATTTTTGGTAGTGCTGACTGATAACCAATATTGATTTTATGAATAATATTTTTAGCATGAATATTTGAATTAAATTTAGTATAAATTATTACGAATAATATATTTTAGCATCAAAAGCAATCACTAATACTGTAGTATTTGATGTTCTGGATTTCCTTTACCATAGAAAAGCCTCCTCTGTGCATGTGGGGTGACGTTATCTGTTTAAAAATATAAATACATAAATTATGGTTCTAAATATTTCACTTTATGTCTTTTGTCCTACATTTAATTTCACAGGCTCATTGCAAAGTGACCATGTTATGGTTTTGACAAATTCAGATTAAATTCTTAGAGCAAGTGTGTGACATAGCTGGCTGTGGTGCCAGAAATTTCAAAAGCCAGCTTCACAAATGAATTTTACAACAGTTGTGTGAATTCAGAAGTCAGTGGTTTGTTCTTGTTTTATGAAAAGAAATAACTTAAGAATACTTTCTGCCTGAGTTAATACTGAACTTTGGAAGGGGAGGAAATTAAATGCTTTTGTGCTACTTTTATAAAGTAAAAATGGCAGTGTATGGAAAGTAGATGGTTATGCAGATGAGAAATTTGAGAAGGCTTGTAGAAAGGTTGCACTAAGTGAAATAAAGGAAGACAAATTTTCCTCATATAAGTTTGAACCAGCAGCAGTTCTGGCCATGTAAAGTTGTACAACATCAATCACAGCATAGTTGTAGTCATTTGCTGAGGACTCCTAGGTATTCCCATAATATTAATAGCATTATGCCACTAGGTTTGATCATATGTATAACATTTCTTAATAAATTAATTTCATGCAAAACATGCCCCTAAGAATAAATGCAGGTCTATACCATTCTGTTTCTGTCCTGTGCCTAACAGAAAAAGATTAACTTCATTATCTCTGACTCAAGACACAAATGCGCAGTGTTCGGTGTCATTACTGCAACTCAAACTGTCTTCTTAAAGTGTAACTTTAAAGACATGCAGAACAGATGCTGCAGAAAAAACTCTCTTCTGGTACAAAGGTAGTGACAATCTGGAAAAAAGTTGTGTCACTACACCTGTATTTTTTTGAGCCTAAACCACAAGCAAAGTAGGTATATATTGATGACACTTGCTTTTGGATAGAGAATAGGTTTTGTAGACCGTTAATCTTATTTCAGAAAGAGAACAGTCACTGAATTCCTGTACAGACCAAGGCATTGCTATGGATCTATAGACTTTTATGGAATTCATTCCAAAACCAGGTTACAGACTACAGTTGTACACCAAACGTGAAGTGTAAGATGCAGAGAAGGTTTCTTTTGAGGTGACAGTGAAGCAGATGTCTGATGCTTGCTGCTAAAAAGATGAAACTGCTGCAGTAATTTTGTTGAATGTGAAAAAGTATTAATGCCACTTACACACCTCTGTAATTTTACAGAATCAGTAGAAACAGAAAACAGTAACAAGGAAAATGTTTCTGATTCTAGTACTTTATTGTAATCCAGCAGTGATGACTAGTGGGTTTAGACCTGGCAAACATGGACAATGCTGGTTTAAGATGTCATTTGTAGCTGCCTTTTTTGATGAAGGCTCACAAAACAAAAGATTCAGTACTGGCCAGCAAAGTTAGGCTTTTCATTCAGATGAGTGGCAAAACCCAAAAAGGTACCAAAGAAAGAAGTAAGGTGAAGGGGATGGGATTGAGGAGCCTGGCCACATGAGCTTAGTTGGTTGTAATGTTCAGTATATGCGCTGAGGGACATATAGACTATATCATTTGAGTCTCTGGTCTTTGCTTTTCTCTAACCATGGACAAATAGTAATAAGAGTGAATTCACAGGTCCTAAATGTGCAGCACGGGGGCTGCAATGGTGCACTTGCTCCTTTCGGTCCATGCTTTCTCTTAGCATCAGTATGAAATGAAGATCTCAAAACCAGCATATTGAAAGAAGAAAGCGAGATGGAAAGAGCAATTCCTTTCATTATTTTATTCACTAATTGGGCTTAATTTCCAGCATAGCTATTTTGGTCCATTAATTTCTGGCTTCATGCTCCCCTTGTTTATCAGAAATTATCTCAACACAGCTGTTTGTTTTTATGAGTAGGCATTTTTGGTTTGGACTAATTCAGTCTTTCTGTCTTCAGCTTTTGTTGACTTCAGTAAAATGGTTTTATGCATCAGCCTGAACTTTTGTTCTCTTGGATAACTAAAGTAGATTTCTCTGTGGAACAGGAGCTATAGAAAGCAGTAGTAATGTTGTCTTTATTTCTGTGTCACATACTTGCTGTTTTAATTTGTTCTTTTTGCCTCTGATTTCTTAGTGAGCACCAGGAAACTGGAGCAAAAGCAATATAAAAAGAAAAGTCAGTTCAGGAACATATGAACCTTACTTTATATTCCAACACAAATTTTAGCACTCTGCCTTTGCTTAAGAAAAAATGTGGAGGAAGATTAAATTTACTGTGTATACTTAAACATACCACCCTTTTTAACTGAAGCAGTTGTGTCGAGAGCTTGGTTGTTTGGTAAGCAAGCATTCTCATGCCTGCAAAATGGGGGGGGGGGGGGGGGGGGGAGGAGAGGAAGCACCCGACTTCTTAATTCCATATGCAGAAATGAAAAAGGGTAGAGAGAAGAGCGATAACTTTGTGCAGTTTAAAAGTAGCAAGTAGCTAAAGCTCTACTAAATCAATAGATTTCTCTTCTTGTCCAGAGATTTACATTGTTTTTAATATTAAGATTTGTGATATATTTCCATGATTAGCGATGCTATTATAACATAAAATTCAGTGGTCATGTGAAACAGCATAACATCATTGTCCACAGATTCCAGATTAGAAATTGTATGGAAAATACAGAGCTCCACAAATCTATATTTTATCTTGTATAATGTTCACTAAAGCTTTACAGCAGGCTTAATCAGTTGAACATGAATTAATGATGGTTATCAAACAAAAAATAATGAATTCCACATAAATACTTATTGCATAATTGAAGTCACAAGAATTTTCTATGAATAAAATATATTTGTATTTACAATGCATAAATTCAGTTGTGACACTGTTGGCCATAAACAGCTTTCTGATGGAAGTATTGATGAGGTATGTTAAATTAGTAATAGCTTGAATACATTTCTTAATTATGTCACCAACTTTGTGTGCAGGAATGTTGTTTAAAATTAATTGGGTGCCATTTATTTTGTCTGCACTAGAAGAAGAAAATGGTGTTTTGTTTTTATTTTTAAACTGTAGTATGTACTCAAGAGCCTCAGTTAATGATAGAATGTTTCAGATTAGTCTTCTTGTGTGTATTTATGCAGGGGATATTATGAAGTTTATTTCTGTTTTGCCAAAGACAATACAGATAATTTTTTCATAAATGCAACAACTAGCATAGGTTCACATGTGCTGCCAAAAACATAAACATGCTACTCTGGACCTTCTTGAATAGCACGACACAATATACCAGAGAATTGCATACATGTTGCAGTATTAACAGAAAAAGTGTTTATGTTTTAAAAACAAACAATCAAAGCTAAAAGCATAATTTGGGGATACTCAGGGGTCATTCTGGAGTCAGCAGAGTCATCCTGTGCAACTGCAACTGAGACTGTCAATTCTCTGGAAATATTCAGCATTAAGAAAAGGGAAGGCTCAGAAGAATGGTGGCTTTGCTGTGTACAGGTTTCTGTGAGATCGTGCTATGCTGTTTAGCGATCAGTGAGAGAAATGATTTCCAGACCTAGACGTACTTTGTGACTGAGTTAGTGTAGGAACTTTGTAAAACACATCAGTATCCTATTCATAAAATGAGAATAACTCTTACCTGTGCAGCTAGGACAGTGTGAAGTTTATATAATGTTTTTAATCCATTGAGCTGAGCAATCCTTGGTCACTGCAGTGTCAGTGTTTGAAAGACGATTTGAGTGCTTCCAGTTGAATTAGCATCAAACTTTTCAATAAAAAGCATGGATGGGAAATTTGCTTTTTAATGTATGTTGAGCATAAACCACACTGCTTTGGAAGCGGTGTTATCACTATTGCTATCCTGATCTGAGAGCTCTAGTTATGGACCACAGTAAAATCCTTCTTGCAAAGAGCTCTGAAAAAGAAACAGATAAATAGAAAAGGAAGGAACTGCAAGAGCACGATAGGCAGAAGCCTTAACGTGTCAGCAGTCTTATGTTTTGCTCTTCTTTTTTCCTCAGCAAGTGGGTAAGGAGATAATTGTAGTAAAAATAGTGAGCCTTGTAAGAGGGAGCCACCCCTAAGTGAGAAGTACAAAATGGTAAGCGTTCAAAGACATTTGTTTAAAAATGTTACTGAGATGCATAAAAGAAGGCTAGAAAATTGTGAGGCAAGGTGCGATGGATGGGAAATGAAGAGAGGCTGGGATCATGTGAGGAAGTGGCAGAGTTAGAGGAGAAGTGCAAAGAAACTTGTATTTGAGACAGAAGAATGTGAGGGGATAACCAACTTGAAGAATACAGGCTAGATCTTACGTCAGTCTACAGCAGTATCAATCTACAGGTGACAGAGGGGATATACATATGCCTGGGTGAGCCCTGAGGAACTGGTGATGTCCTGAACTTTTTAACTGAAGTGGATAAATAAAGGGAAAATTAATGCAAGGATTAATTTCCCTTATTACCCTCTTAGCACTCAGAAAGAATTTCTGAACTATGAAAACATGTCAGAAAAAATATTTGAATAAATGAAGGGCAGAATGAAAAATAGTGATCCATGCACACAATCACTGTTTTCTAAGCAATGGTACGTCTGCTTGTGGAGTGGTATCTGATGCTCCATCAGGCTTCATGCTCCTCTTAACAAGCTCAAGTGAATTCACTGCACTTGCACTAAAATCCAAATGGGTTCACACTGGAAGAAGTGCTTTTGATTTCTGAGAATTGTGACCATCTCTCTTGTACCTTCTATGGCAATGTTGAAATGCTTCAAGTCACAGTTCTGCCTTTGGTCTATCAAGGAATTTCCAGGCCTGGTCTAAGGAATAAATGCTCTTGAGAAGTGATAAAATTCTTCATCTTGCACATTTAAAATTCACCAGGAAAAAAGTGTAAGAAACCTACAATGAAGGGTAGCGTGTTAGCATAGATGGTATCTCCACAGTTTTTCTTCCTTTTTTGTATTTTATAAATGTTTTTTAAAGGCATGAATATAAATAATATACCTTACCTGCTTCACCTTTACTTTATGTTCCACTAGTTAAGAAAAGCTCAGAAAGATAAAATTGAGAATGTTTTTTTTTCTTGGAAAAAATAACAAATTATAACAAGGTTTACAACGCTGCTTAAACTCCTGATCCACCTAGTCTGGGAATCTGTTTCTGACAGAGGCCAGCACTAGATGCCCAAGAGGAAGATTGGCGAGCCTCCTGCTCAACAGTTCTAGTAAAATCTGTTTTCCGAATAAATACTTCCAACAATAGAGCCAACTAACATGCAGAAACAGCTTCACAGCTTCATTTCTGTCATAAGATTTGCAACATTTAGGTCATACTTAGACCGAGGACAAAGAAACAGTAAGATTTTCATTTTATTGCCCCTATTTCATCAGTAGCAGGAATAGGTCAGAACAATTACAGCACGTCTCATAAAACTGTCTGCCTCCCTACTCTGCAACTTGATTATTTCATATAAATTTTCAACTGAAACTATAAAATCTGCAATATTTATACTACGACATGAAGCTGCAACAATGTGAAGCCTCTCTATTCACTTATGCTGTCTGTCCACAAAAGAATTGAGATTTTGAGTTGTTTTGCTCTTTACAGCCTGTAAGAAAATAGCACAGACTTTACCCTTCACAAATCTGTTTTACTATCTCATGTTATTTAAAAGTTACATAATATTTTGGTCTTACACCTATGTGAAAGAATCATTAAAACAAAATGCAGCAATATCTGTGGGTTAGATTTTGAGGAGAAAAAGGATACCACACAAAATATTCTTTACAAGAACTTAGCAAGAACACCACTATTTTAGGACTTGAAAAGAGCAAACTTTTACATCCTTGTGGTAGTGCCAGTTGTGTTCTGTTTTTCAAATGTTGTCAAAAATTATAAAGCATAAAAGCTTTCAAGCACTGAAGATTAATCCTCCCTCCCAGAAAGATATAGATTGTAGTCAAATTCTATAAACCTCGTTTTGCTTCCAGCTACATATTTTTAAGTATAATTCTGAAGCAATATCAAAGCAGATGGTGCAACAGCAGCATTGAAAAAGCATTTGGTGTATTGTAAGTGTCAGGTTAGAATTCACAACCTGATGAATTGCCCACAAGTTCAGTGCTAAAATGGTGCCATTTCTGTTTTAAAATAACTAAGTTAGAAACTATTTTCAGAACTAGAATTAAAGTAAAAAAGAAAATAAATAACCCATATGTCCCTTGTTGTTTTTAAATATTTAAGTGTCAACTGGAATTGTGAAAGCGACCGTTATGCTTATTGTATTGCTATAAAGCTTTCCATTTGTTCAGAATTTTCATGCTGCATGAACAGTGTTTTTGAGGACCTTTGCAGCTGGTATTGTCAGCATATACAGTAGACTGGAGTTTTACATAACACTTCAGGAGCAAACACACTTGGCTTTGAAAGAAACTTTGTTTTAAAGGTAGTGAATTCTCAGCAACATCACTGGCTGGGATCAGAGGAATCTTCCTCAGGTGATGGATAAAAATTGACCTTTTTAACTACGAGTAATGTCAAGTGCTGAACCCATTAAAGATCAGTTTCCTCACAACTATAAGGCTACATGATGCTATTTTAAATTTCTATTCAGGAAAAAAAAAAGATTAGGATTTCTTTCATACTATAGATAAGAGGAGCCCGCTCCCATTTAGCTGGCAATTTCCACAAATAAATTCAAGGTTTTATACCCCTATTTCAGTACCAGAGGATCCATGCTCCTTCATTTAGATGCTAGGAAGACAGAGGGCTGTAAGAAACTCTGGAATAAGAAGTTTCCAGAGAATAAGAAACTGCTTATTCGAGAGTTTCTCTGCTCTCCTTGTTACAGAGAGAGTCCCCCACTGGCAGATTGGTGGCAAAAGACCTGTGCCATCTGACAGACTCTGACAGCATCGGTTACCTTGTCAATGATAATGCAGCTAGGAAGCGTCTTTGGGAGGAGAGCCAAACATTGATTTGTTTCTGGAGCTATGCTGGTTCATTGGCAGCCCTGTGGGCTTTGGGAAACTTGGAAACGCAAAGCATAGCTTGCTTCTAAATGTGCTGCCATGCTGGAACAGATGCTTTTGTAATGGCAACCAATACGCTGTGACACTTGTGTGTTCAACGCTAGTGTCACTGGTCTCCGTGGGGTGGTACTAATGAGAGCACACGGATCCTCAGGCTGGCTTTACTGAATTGCTTTGATATTTCAGTTGTGCCTTTGCTTCTCCCCTGTACTGATAGCTCTTGGGGGGCTTAGTTGTATGTTTTATCTTTTCTTATTCAGATTCTGACTTGGAGAATATGCTTTAAGAGAGGAAGACATCTACCTCTGTTGCTTTGGACGCAGTTATCAGCAGGCTGGGGCATCACTTATGCAAAGCCACATTCAGTAACAAAACTTCCAAATCAGTACTGTGAGTTTGGTGCATCTTCCGTGCCAAGTGGAAAGACAGTGGCATTGCAAGTCATCAGGTATATCACAGCGACAGATGATGAGACTAGCTCATTCTGCTGAGAATATGAGAAGCTTCCTCCTGTAAGATTTTGTATGGTTTCCAATATGTTGACCCATGGAGAAGTCAGCTGCTTCTCAAGAGACTATAAAAATGAGATGCCTAGCTAGAAGTGTTCCACTGTATGACAGGCTTATGGCTATAAACTTACGACATGGGGCACATTGTTTGAAAGAGATCTGAAATGCTATTCTGAAAAAAAATCAAGTTCTGAAGTGAGGAAAAGACAAAAAGAGGGGCTTTTTTTACATGAGTGAGTTTTTTCATCTACTATGAAGCACAGCTGATGTTTAATCAAAACTTCAGTGAATTTAATAGACACTGTAGGTATTTTAGTACCTATAACCTTATTTCTTGCTTGGTTTCTTGAAAGGAAAATAACCTCTCCTAGGATTTGTTTTTAATGAAATGTAGGTATTGTGTTTTCTGAGCTTACGAGGGTGATGCTGTGAGGCTGCTCTGGGAGGAAGCGTGGGGAGGCCTTTCACATCTGTCCTTTAAAGGTGCTGGCCCTGCGTATTCACCCTGAAAGCAGGTGCCTCTGCCTAGGTCAGTGGTGCTGGCAGGCTCTGCTGTGGTCCAGAGGAGGGGAGAGAGGCTCTCGGGTTGTGACGGTGGCATGTAGTAGAGCGTGTGTTACCTCAAAAACTGCTAACTGGGGGGTGGGAAAACCTTGTTATTTCTCCTCTTTCCTCTGGGATAAGTCAGTGTTTTTCTAATTAATTAAATGTAGCCGTAGCAGAAAACTTGAAAATTATCTGCATCTTTATTTATCTTCTTCAGAGCTTAGTATTTAAATTACCAGTAGTGTTAAGCGAAGACTTAATGAAGGAGATGTCTGTAGATGCTTTATATATTTGCACCTAAAGCATGGCAGATTTCTGTAGTTCAAACTGGCACCTAGGTATGGACGGTTTGGCTGACTTTAGCTGTGAATGGATTGAGCAAGATACCCAGACCAAATATCATAGGAATTGCAGCCCAAATCCCTTTTTTGGCTTCTGGAGTTAAAGCAAATATGTGTATTGCTAACGTGCAACTGTGAGCTAATAAGAGGTCTGCACGTTTGTGCAGGAAAGATGACGTTCTTTTTTTTCAGTGAGACACCACCTAGGACTACCAAGGAAAGTTGTTGTTAAGGTCTTTCTCTTATGGGATGAATGATCAAGTAGTATGATGTAGGATTTCTTTATTTTCAGCTTATAGAGCTGTAATGTTTATGGAGTCCTGATGTTCTAACCTTCCCTGGCCTACTGAGGTTAATGTTGAAAAAAACCTCAGCATTTATAAAAAGCCTGAAAATTTCCAAGTGATTCTTCAACTGATATGGAACTGAATAATGGTTTGAGGATGTTTGGGGGGTGTCTACAGTTATTTCCCCATCCTACTTCAGATATGTTTGTGGTGATGGAAAAGTTGCTATCTGATGGCTGATGGGCAGGTTAGTGCAGAATGAGTGGGCAAAACTAATACCGTACTCTAGAAAATGTGGCTGGTGTTAATTATCATCAGCAGTGTGACCAGAATCAAAGGGGAGAGTGAACAAACCAATTATCCTTGATACTCTTCTGCTACCTTAAGGTCCCAGAATGGGACACAGCTGCTTGTTGTGTTCCTTCATGTCTTGCAGCTGCTTTCTTGCAAAAGGGGTAATTTTTTTTTTTTTTCTCAGCTGTTAAAAAGAAAAAAAAAAAGTGAGGGTTATGCCACTCTCAGTTGTGACAAGCTCTATTATTTCTTTGGATATATTATTTCTTCAGATGATGATAACAGGCGATATCTACATACAGGTTGATTCTGTAGTTCAAAATCAAGGAAAGACAATGCTTCCTAATATGCTGGCCCTATCACAAAATGAAAATATTGAGAAGGCTTTGCTTAACTTCTCTACACCAAGTGTCTCATACCGCTTACGTGCTCAGGGTTAGTTGCCTTGGAAACAAGTGACTGTGCACATGCAGCACAAGGAGGGTCCGCAGTTTGTGGACGTGGCCCTTGGGGGCCCCATTACAGAATTTCTTATGTTTAGAAATACTTTGTAACAAGGCCCCTGGTGTCACTTATTAGCAGTAAAGTGTACAGCAGCCTTCATCAGCATCAACCACCAATTTGTTTCTTATGGAAATGAATCCACGTTGATGGTGTATAAGATTTTTTGGAGATTTTATGCTGGAACAGAATTCTCACTTGCTCTTTTTATGCTGCCACTTGACATACACTTCTCTAATTTGCGTGCTTTTCTACTCATTATATTGATTTCAGCCTTCTCAGTGAAATGAAGTAACAACTTGCGAGGGGAAGGTGGGCAGAGACAGAGGAAATAAACTTGTATAGATGCATTTTGTCTGCACCGTGATCTGCCTTAAATTACAGCATTGGAGTGAAGCAATTTTAATCTTTGCTGTTTGACTAATCTGCTTTCTTTTTTGGAAAAGTTTAATGCCTTCATCTTTACTAAATATTGTCTTGATTTCCCTTAAAATGCAAGCTAAAATATTAACCTTTAAGAGAATTCTATAGAAATGAATGTATGCCTACTTGATTTTTTCTGTTATCACACAGGAAGTACAAAGATGAATAAGATATTTAAAAGGCTATAAGCTAGCCAGATATCTGATGTAAAAACAATTTCAGTTACAAGGCAAGTTCTGGACAAAAAGCTCAGGTTTAGGAGAGTGGAAGTCTTTGTTTTGGTTTTGTGAGATTTTTGTGTTGGGGGTGGTGGTGAACTGGTTTATTCTTTTGTAATAATTACTTCATTATCATGCATCTATTGCAATGATACCTGTAAATTGTGGTGAAATAATTGCTGAAGACTGAATTGGCAAATAAAAAGAAATAAGGGAAAGGGAAATAAACACAAGTACTATGATTGTTGCCTCTCCCAAAGGGAAAGAAAAAGCAGCAATTGAGAATAACTTCTTGGAATCACTCAAAGTCAGTGAAGAGAATTATCTCAGCGGGAAGGGGAACATCAGATAGATCTTCTCTGATACACAGTAGTCTTGTCAGGAGCTGGAGCGTGCTGTGAACTGGAGATTCAGGCTTGTCACGGCTCACCTGTCAGGCTCCAGATGGAAGCCCAGGAGCTGCCATTGTTCAAGATCAGTTACATCTTCTTCCCCAGAACCCAGACTGAGAGAACAGGAGCACGGCTGGTGAAGGCAGTCCTCTCCCCAGGGCTGTAGCATCCGATTATGGAGACGGAGTCATCCTAGGTGCTGCTGTAGTAGCACCCACTGTGGCCATACCCCTCCAAGGGATGGGGATGCTTATCAAGCAGCAGCGTGGTACTGATGAACCAGCAAACACCTCTGTTGTGTTGTGTCACGGACTGACGACCCCAATGAACAGAGGCTGTGGGTCCTACGGGGCAGTTTTTATCCCCATCCCCTCCATGGTGGAAGTGCATAAATTTCTCTTCAGATCTGACATCCTGCTATGCTTGTGAAAGAAAGAAAGAGAAAAGAAAGAAAGAGAGAAGGGCATTTCACTATTCATGTTGAGTAGGTTGGTTTCTTTCACTGACAGTTGGGAGATACTTGAAGGGAAGGGCTAAAGACTACTGGAGGAACCAGACAAATATGAGAATTTAATTTTAAACACAAAGATCTTTTGCTATTATCTTTTAATTAAAAATCCCAGAAAATACAAGCCTGAAAAGCTGAAAGAAATGAGACGCGTATACTCAATAGATGGCCTTTTGAAGCAATCATGGTTCTGGGGTCTTTAAGAGCCTCTTTGCTTCAGGGTTGAATTCCTATAATCTAAGCTGTGCATACACTACTATATACCAAGATCAGTATCTTTTGAGTAAACTGCTTTCTTGTCATTAAGACTTGACATTTCTGTTCATTGTCGCTGCCTCACTGCAATAAACTTTCCCTGGAGGATATACAAACTCTATTTTCAGACATGAATACCGGGAAGGGGCTGCATATGAAATAGGGAGAAGAAATTATTCTTGTTCACAGAAGATGACTGGAGAGGAACACAAGTTACTGACATATGTTACACATTTTCAGACAAGAGGGGATATAGAAATCAGAGAAACAAGATGGACGGTTAGGTTTTTGGTCTCTTGTAATCCCTCACTGATGTGGGTTCATTTTCCTATGGAAAATTCTCTTAGGTTTTGTACAGTCAAGTTTTAAATGTCTCTAGTGATAGGGCATTTGACACTTTCATTATGAGATTGTACTGGAACCAGTATATTTCACCAGTAGATAGTCTCTAATATTCTTTAAAAAAAAAAAAAAAAAAGTCTCTCTATGGAGAAATACTAATGAAATACTGCCACTGCAGAAACTGAGCCTATAAAGATCCTGCAAGAAAAATGAATGGCAAAACTCCAGAGACAGAAAAAAGATTAAATTCAAAATGGCAAACAATGGAAGAAGAGAGTACTTTAACGAGAACAAATCTAAATTGCTTGAACTTCATTGTGTAAAAGGTCTCAATTTTTGAAACCTGTTTTTTCTTCTACCATCATCTCTTAATTACAGTGAAAATGTCCCTTGAATACCTGACATCATTTATAATCGGATCTCATTCATTATTGCTCGTGGTACTCTCATCATTAAAATTGTTATTTTTATATATCTGTGTGCATGGTTTTAATATTAAAAAACCCTGTGAACTGCAAGCTATAAGTTGTAATTTACTTTTTTTTACTTCCACTAAAATGAGAATATGCATAATTATCACCCAAAATTCCCCACACCAAAAAAAACCAAGACCAGTAAACACCACCAACAAAAATCCTTCAAATTGCCTTTCTGGAAAAGAAGAGTTAGGTAGGTTATCAGTGTGATTTCACACTGGTCTCTAACCTTTCCTCATTTATTCTAATTCCCTCTAAGTTGTAGTTCCACTTTTATCTATACCCTATGGTTGTCAGGGATGTTGAAGCTATATTTGCTTTCCCATGGCCATATCCTTTATCCTGGCTACTGGGGACAGAAAGTGGGTATTTACTTCTCTGCCCAGTAGAGATTACCTTTGCATGAGAGGAAGTAAAATAATCAAGTTTCCTCTTTTTATGCTTGGATCTTCCACACAGTATCTCAGGGCATTCTCTTTCCAAGTTATTTAGAATGAATCAACCTGTTGCTATTTTAGTAAAAACACCATAAGAATTTTCCTTCTTACTTTTCTTTTTAAAACTCTTGAAAGTTCAGAGGTCTGATGCCTTTTTTTCATATAACAATTTCAAAATAATGATAATAATTTGGTTTAATTTTGTATTGATATTTGCTAAACTAAGGAATAGTCGAAGAGATTACAATCTCCAAGTTATCTGAAATACTTTTTCAGTTAATCTTCATTACCTCAGAGTAACTCTTTGCAGTGGCACAGTAAGAAAAATAGGCTCTGAGGAAGTTAGAGCTCAGAAGTAGCAATAACCGCTCATGCTGTCCACAATGTTATTTCAATTAGCAATCCTTGTTAGTTTTCACTTAATATAGAATATCATATTGAGAGAGGATTGTCCCATGAACCGCTTCGATATAGTAAAACTTTGTTATGTATTCCCCTGCATTAACTGTTTCTCTCAGTACTGACTGAAGCCTGCTCATCTAAAAATGTCAAAAAAAGGTGTCAAGGGGAGCATTGTGGACTCTAGTGTCAAAGTGGAAATCCTGACATTTTCCATTGACTGCTGTCTGTCTCAATGCTTTGCTTTTGTACACACAGAAATGCCTTCACAGGGCTGAGCATCTCGGAGACTGAGGCAGCCAGATCTGAATGGAGCAGATGTTGCTCCAGCTGAGCCTCCCAAAGGACTCATCCTGGGTGGTGTAATCAGTGTATGTGTCCACTCTCCCTATCACTTACTACTTAAAACCAAATCAAAATGGATACTATTTTCTTTAAAAACATGATAGGAAATACCTTCACTGGCTCCTCCTTTTTATGTTGTAGCATTAGAATAAATTTACCAGAAGTGTAGGATGTCTGAAAATCTGTATTTATGAAAACTCAGGCTTTTATAATAAGCATAGTCTCCCTATCCAAAGCTATGGCATTGCACATTGAGAATCGAAGTTTATGTCACGTCCCCATCAAGTGAATGACAGTGTCCAGCAAAATCAGAGCAAGCATACCTCACCCTGTCAAACCTCACTGGCTTCTGAAAGTGCAGTGAGAGAAAAAGGACTTAGATGTGCCTGATACCAAACTGCTCTTCCTAAAAATACATTTAGGTTAGTAGACATTAAAACAAACAAACACACTTGAGCACTTTTCCCACATGCTTCACCTATCTGTGGTAGAACTTAGAAGGCTCAGAAGGGATGTCTGAAGCCAGAGCAGCACAAGTGTGTACAGTAGTAGTGTGACCTGCCAGCTTGGTAGTTCAAGACTGACTGTTCCCACTCTCTGTCTGCTTCCATTCAGATTCTGCATGGAGCCAGTTATGACTGTTGCTTGTACTGAGGTGCAGTGATCTCTTTCTCCTGAAATAATTCCTTCTTTTCAAACGTGCTAAGCGAACAAGTCAACACTGTCTGAGTCAGGTATAAGAAGGACTTCAGTTATAAAAGGAGGGATAGATGCCTCAGTTGTAAACCCACTTGCTCAGTTAGCAGCCTCCTCGGAGGCCATGCTTCAAAATAAGCACATCCATCGGTGCAGTTCCTCTAGGCTGTCTGTTGCCACGAGAGTCTTGATCCAGCTTTGTTACTTGGGGGCGACAATGTGCTGCCAACACTGGCTTTGGTTATCTGATTCTTCCACTCACTGTCTCCTGAAGGAGCCTCACCTATCTCTCCTACATATGATGCACAGTATTTCTAATGCCAGTAATATTGGGTATCCTTGCACAGACAAGTCCCTAGCTTCATTCTGTGTAGCTCAAAATAGGCCTAAATCAAAGTGATGTTTGAATTGCCAGTGAGAGCCTGACTTTGCTCAGCTTTCAATGCTACTAACATCAGTGAAGCTGAATCAGTGTTAGCAGTGGTGGGAAAATGATGAAAAAAGTCCCCTAGTGACTTAGGTCTCTTGGGATATCTGCTGCCCCAGGCAGAGCAGCTGCTTGTGCGGTGTGTCCCCTCCTGCATCTTGTTTGCTCCTGATTGTTAGTGATGGCTGGAAGACTCTTGGCCAGGTGCTGTGTGGTGGGGCTGATTTAAGGCTCTTTCAGGGATACACCATTAACTCCTTTGTGTACCTCAGCTTTGTGTTTCTGATGCAGCCCTGCCTGGCTCTCATGTTTGAAACAGCGCTTTGTGATTAGCTCATGTTTGGGCAATATTGATCAGCTCACTTTTTAGCTGTCAGTCTTTTAATTACAAATATGAAAAAGAGGATCATTAAATAACTTAGGGTTCCCTGTGCATGTTAAAACCTTAGGATTTAATATAAGAAAACATGTGGGGATAGGGGCTGGTTGAAGCAAGACCTTACTAAAGGTGCAGATTGGTGAAAAAGAACAGAACATGGTTACAAAATAAGAATGGTAAGGTATTTTTTTAAAACAGATAAGATTATTGGGGTAAGGTTATTTATTTGGATTCTTTGACCTTTGAAAGTAATATAGTGAAATATTCTAACATAAACTCCTATTTTTCTTTTTAAATATTTCTTTTTCAGAGCCCTATAAAAACAGCACTCTCCTTCTCAGAAAGGATTTGGTATAATCACAGAGTGTTTGCAGTTACAATTAAGGTACGTGTTGTACTTGCTGCCAATTAGTTTAATTGATGTGAAAGTCTGAGTACATCTTAAGAGGACAGGATTTCCCTACCTGAATTGAGCTTTCTTCAAAGACCAGCAGGAACAGTGTGTGTGGAAGGGGGAAGCTGACTACAACAGAAAGCCTCTGTCTCTAATGGCACCTGAATCAGGACAGAACTGGATCTTGGGGTAGGACTTTAAACAGGGAGCCAGAAACCAGCTTCATCATCTTGAATTTCGTTTAGACTTTATTTTTTAAATCTAATCTGCTAATTGACCTCACCTGTTCCCCTAATAGGAACAAGCTTTGCATCAGGATTTTGACTTAAATGTTTGAACTTAGTACAGTTTAAATTGAATGCAGCATGAGCCCTGATTTGGGGCAGTTTTTGTTTCTCCTGATGTCACTGCAGTGTCACAGAAAGGAGAGGAAGGTGACAAGTTTAACCTCTTATGCAATAGCTGCTGCTTTGAATATTTTTTTGCAAATATAGAAGTAGCGGAGATGTGATTCACTCCTATATGATTGTAAACACAGCTTGCTTGGCTTCTAGATAGTTGAAGCTGTCAGTTTAGCTTTTCTTGATGTAGAGGAAGGGTTAATTTGGGGAAAAATTATTTCCCCTCAAGCTTCTCTCAATAGCAAGCTGCATTCAGAGGTATATGTGCATACTGCTGCCTAAGCCCCTGCTGTGTTGTGCTCTCAAGTACGGATCCAAGTTTAGGAGGAGTCGCGCTGCCAAGACTGACAGGCTGCAGCCAGGTGCCAGCTCTGCAGCTTGTATCCTCCCCATGCAGGGCTCCGCCAAGCCGCTCTGGCATCGGCGCCGAAAAGAACCTCTTAGCTTTGACTTTTGGTTAGGGCGAAGATTTTTGCAGCAGCTGCCAAGCAAAGCAGAGCAAGAGGAGAAGAAGTTAGGAAATCATGACCAGCAAATAGGTGGGGGAGGAGAAGGAGTAATTTCATGCTCGGATGGCTTATTTGGCCGTCTTCTTTTTGGGCTACTCTTTGGTGCCATGTCTGTATTTCCCCACTCCTGGCTTGAAGTGCACATATTTAAAATGCACTCCCATTTAAAAAAGGGAGACAGGAGAAAGAAAGGAGGGGAAAGCGAATCACTTCAAAGAAATTCAAACATTTGAAATTGTAAAATGCCGAATGGTGACTGAGTGTTGCTTTCTTGCAATATCAGATGATTCCTTTACGCAGTGACATTTTAGATTCTCTGTTTTAGTTTTTATTTGGCTCAGTTCTGCTTGAAAATGTAACCCTTTAGGAATTTGCTCTAGTAAACTCCCATTCAAACCACCGGGGATTTCAACAATCTGTTGGCACAGTCTTTCACCGTGTTTTCGAGTTTTTTATAGATTAGATCTTGCATCACTGAAATATTTCTGCCATATTGTTCAAGATAAAACCAGTAAATTCAGTATGCCATTGTGTATCCCCCGACTTGCCTCCAAGGCCTTGTTTTTCACAGAGTAAAAAAATACTTTATAGAAGAGTGGGAGCTGACTGTGAAATGCACTTGAATAATAACACCAGGCTCTCAGCTGAAATTTTATACTCTAGATGAATCATCAAGTGCTCATTAAACATCTATCTACTGTAGGAATAGATAACAAATCTTCCTCTTGATGTTACCCTTAGGTTCTGGACAAAAAAAAAATTTATATTGGAACACAAAAATGGCAAACTTGACCAAACAATCAGCAGTAGTTTCACTTCCATTTGATTCTAACCTGAGAAACACAAGCCTTTTGATGTTATAACAACACTAGCATAAGAGCACTCATTATCCTTAGAAGACCTTGTAGTGAAGCACGGAAAGGGCTGTGTCACGTTCCATCCTCCTTGGACAAATTGTCTTTTGGCTCAGGTATCAAAAGAGCATCTCTTCACATCAAAATACTAAAGGGCATCAGGGCTCATCATGAAACCAAAGAAACCATGCAGCCTTTTTTAAGACCCTCTTTATTTCAGTTTGCATCTTTCTCCTGTAAACTGAATTTCATGGCAGGAGGGAAGCGTTTTGAATAAGAAATAGCTATAAGGACCGTGATTATGAATAAATTTTATCTTCTACAACCCAATTTAAGGAATAACAGCTCTGGATCAGGCTAAATACTTTGATCTAGTTCTTTACTACATACTTTATATGGCATTGGTTTTCTTTACAAATAACAGTTTTCCTGTGCTGTGCAATGACTATGCCTGATGCCACAGTGGAAGCTCTGCCTAGTGTTATATGACCCCTTATTTGCCCCCTCTTCAAAATGTGCTTAGTAATGGCTACAGTAATTCTGTTCATACTGCAATCTCATTGTATTTCAATCACATTTTATTTTAACCCAAGTTTAACCTGTTGCTGCAAGGCTGTACACTGTTTAGTATAACAAATTGTCAATTTTATGTTTGCACGAATATTTGATTTTTAATGTTTTCATAGCTTAATTTAACTGCAGTCTCATCAAATAAAACATTCAGATCTACAAAACCATGTACTGTAACAATCATGTGTTTTTTCTAAATAATTTGCTGGGGTTTTTTTATTCTCCATTTCAATGAGAAGCCACCAGGAACAGTTTTTAGCCCTCTCATTACTTAATCTTAATTGCAATATCTATTAATTTAGATTGTGTTAGTGTTTTAATGATATGAGAGTCAGAAAATGGCTATTGTTCATTAGCCATAAAAATGCTTGTGTTTGAGTCTTGTTTTGTTTTTCAAATCTGCTTAATGGCAGTTTTGTTAGGTGTACAATACTGTAAGGATGGATGAGGTAAAGATATTTTCATTCATAGCAAACTGAGATATCTCTAGAGCGATCCTAGTGGAATCATTAATCTGCTATGATCAATGTCTCTCAATTAAAGCTGTTTTTACATTTCTTCAGCATTCTCTGATTAACTATTAAAAGGTGAACTTAGTTTTACATCTCTGGCAGTTCATGTTTTGTTTACTGGACAAAACTTTCTGTCAAGTTTGTGTTTGTATTTCCATGGCTGACAAATCCTTTTTGGATAAAAAGGCAGACACTGGATGAAGAAGGTGGCCAGGTAACTTGTTAACAAGTGATCTGTCCCATGTCACATCTGGTATTGCTTTGCAGTGCGGCATCTTTTCTGTGCAGGTCAGTTCAGCTGGGGCAAAACGGCTGTTAAAAGCATGTGACTAGCAGAGGCCAAGCAAGCCAGGAGGTGTGTGAGCATGTGGATTTCTTTAATTTGGGAGAGCTGTGGCTTGCACATGTCACATTCAAGGGAGAACAGAGAAGGAACAATGAAGGAATGATTGACGTTATGTGACTGCAAATACAAGTTACAAACCTCTCAACTTTTCCAAACTGACTGCTAGGTCTTTCCACACAAGAATATTTGAGTTTGATCTCCTGCTAACATGATGTTAATTTTACCCTGAAAAAATTTAATATGTGAATCCAGCAAGTATCGGTAACCCTGAAGCTTGCTTAATGTTGTAAAATATTCAAGACATGTCAGGTCAAAATTGGGCAGTAGACATTTTTTATTGAACTGTATAGATTTCAAATATTTGATAAAAAGTTCTGCTTCATATATGAAGCATATGCAATAAATGCAAAGAATTAGTGGTGAAGGCCTACATTTTATGTGAATAATGGTATTTTACTATCAACTTGCTTTTGTTGAATACAAGGCAAATACAAGACCAAAAAAGGAAGCAGAGAGGAAGGAGTTGTGGCTACAATGGGTGATGATACTTGTGAGATATTAAAATTGCAGAATATACAGGCAGTCCCACCGTCTTCCTCATTTTGTGCTTCATCCTAGAAAAAGTGCTAAAGCTAATCTTTATTTAAAGCTGTTCAGTCCTGTGTGTAATTTGCAAGAGCATGAGGTAGTGAGGAAACAGAGAAATGGAGAGGGTTTTCTGTAGGATGAGGGGGTGGGAGGCAGCTTGCTTTTCCCCCCACTCGGTTTGTATAAGGAAAAACGAGTTACAAAGAGCAGTTTTGAATCACAGAGGGTAGCCCATTCCTGTTTGGTCCTCTTGACCTACAAAAGAGAGGCAAATGGCTTCTTTTTTCAGGTTTCTATTTGGTGTCTGGAAGGAAAAACAGACTGTAAAGTAAGTTAAGGTTGTTAATGTCCCCCATACTAATCCCTTTGAGCTGCTTAACAATGTGCACTCTACCATCAATAATGTAACACTGCTGCCTTCAGAAATTCTTTGAATTACTCTTCCATTTTACTATGGTAATAAGATCTTCTGAATCATAATAGAATTTATAATATTAAAAACAAGAGAGATAATTTAGGTTCTGATGAAAATGCACATTATTGTATTTTAAACTAAAAAAGAGAAATTACTTAGGAGTCAAGACATACATTTTCTTTCATGTGGTGCAGCCTCTTAATGAATTACTTGCCTTTTTTATATAGGTTCCATTATGGCCTGGCTATCAGATCCAATAATATGTTTGTACTAAGAACAAGATTTTTTTTCAGTTATATGAGTACTCCAAAAATCATTCTTTTAGGTAATAATCATTATGATGACACTTCCCGTTTAGGGAAAGCACTTTGTGCTTTTGAAGTGCTGTGCAAGCATTAACAAATGAGGGGTCAGATCCTGTAAACGCCTATCAAGTAAACAGCTGATGGCAGTGGAACGTCCTCCGTGAGGAGTTGCAGGAAACAGACCTGTTACATGGATGTCTCCATGGCTTCTTCAGGCCCTGTCCTCTTGGATCTTAGCTCATCTTTTCAAACGAAGATGGTATGACAGAAGTCCTTTACCTGCTTCCCATTGTTAACATGGAGTGTGTTATTTGATAGAGTCTGGACGTGTCTAGAAGACAAACTGTGTTAGACACCCTTTTATGTTCTGTCATGATAGGGTAGGGTTCACTGGTAAGGGAAAATATGTGATGCAGGAGCCTCCCAGGGAATTCTTTTGGTTCCTAGAAGCATACAGTACTGACACAATCTGGAAAGATCCTTGAAATAGCCAAGTTATTTCTATGTTGAAAAAACCCCAAACAAACAAAAAAACAGAAAAAGTAAGTGGGGGTGCTGGCCTAGTGTGTCTACTGACTAGTCAGTATTCTAACTCTGAGAAAGAGGACCCTAGACCCCCAGAACAGAGCTATTTCAATCACTAAAGACCATAGCTTTTTAATTTCTTTATTCTGAGACCTGAAGTAACTGAGTTCAGCTGCCAGGCATCACTTGATATAAAAACAAACAAACAAAAAACCCCACTTTCATCTTTCTGTTCTTCTCTTGATAGTCCTCGGTACAAGGCTGTTAAATAAATAAAAAAACCAGCTGATTGCTACATGTTGTCTCCATGTCTCCATCTTCTATTCACAGGATCACTGGCAGCTCCTTCTTTTTGCTGTTACACCCTCTTCAACTGTTTCTGCAGAGGGTGAATGCATCGATGGTTCTCAGATCCTGCTTTTAACTGATAAAACTGATAATTTAAAACCAGACTATGTTGGCCCTACTTTTTAGTGTTTTTACAAAGTGAAGGTAGGTGCAGAGTAATGTAGTGCTACAAAAAACCCACTAAAATTCAAAACAGCAAAACAAGGGATTGTAAAAAACCACGTCGTTAATTGTGACTGTGGGATTATACATTATCTTAGTGCCTATGAGTATTTCCTGTTGTTATAGAATAACAAAATAAAATAAATTACATGTCCAGGTAGGTCTGTGATAAATCCTTTGGAAATATTTCAAAGGAAGCTTGGTAACAAAGGAAACGTGACTTTAACCATCTCTAGTTTGACTAGAGACTAGTGCTGAGATTTAGCTGAAAATATTTGATTTTCCAACTGAAAAATAAAGAAACACCAGTACAAATGGTGGAATCAGCTATACAGTCTTTGAAAAATATTTTTACGCTAAAAATGTAAGATCCAATTGCAACAGGTTTTGATGTTAATGTACCTCTTTAATACTGTTAAGAAAATTTCTAAAACTCAGGATTACTTTATGTGTTTTATGAGAAGATATACAAACTGTAATTCATTCTTCTCTAGAAGGGGCAGAGAAAACTTATTTGAGTTTGGGTAGTTTAACTGTCAAATTTGAATGAGTTTATGCAAAAAGTATTTGTAGCCTCTGTTGTAAAGGGCCGTGGTAATACCTACTCTAAGTGAACTAATAAACAAAACAAGGTGCAAGAATCTCCTCAGCAAAGATTAAAATTGAATTTTTATACTGACTAATTGGTGGCTGTTCTAGGGGATGTTCATTGAATGGCTGCTTGAAAGGAATCTCAAGAAAATTTGTGCAAATCATTGGGTTTCTTTCATGAGGAAGGTCATACCAAGTGAGATAGAGATTTCACATTGTCCTGTATTTGTGCTTTCCCTGAAAAATGGAGTACTTCTAAGACACTAGGCCTGAAATATAATTGATGCAACTTTCTTAATGCCTTTATAATAGACAGTAGGAAAGGAAACCCAATCAGTGGGAAGCTCTTAATCACATGCATATATTACACTCCACAGGATTTTTCCAGCTCATTTAATAGATTCCTGATGCCCCAGTAATTCTGTCTTTCAAATAGTGCTTATTTTAATCAGTTGTTAAGTAAAACTCCAAACATTCCTCAATCATTTCACATCAAAGGTAAATAAAGAGGTCAGTAAAACATGTGAGTGATGGTTTGTTAAAAGAGGCATGGTTTAAAAGAACAAATTATTATGTTGGTATGTAAGGAATCAATAAATAATTCCACCAACTTGCTATTGAAATGGTCTACAAAAATGTATAGTACAGTGCAATTGCATGTGGCAAATAAATCTTCTGTAACTCAACTTTTCTGAAGGAAGCTTAACAGTTTTCTTTCAATTTTGTTTTATACACTGATGTACAGGGATAAGATTTGCTACTAGTTTGATTTGAGCAAAATATTTATTTTTATTTAACAATATGCCTTCGATACACGTTTGGATCTCTTGAGCAAGAAAGAGTATCAAGTCTTCAGCAGCATGGATTTTTCACAGCCAACATTAATTTTTTAATATTTTTTGAAGGAGGGCTTGCAGTTGCAGAACTGGTGTTACCATGCACTTGCCCTGGGGATCTCTTCTGTTTGGTGACTGCATTTCAAAAGGTATGAAATGCTGTATTCCACATCACTGCATAGTAAGAAAGATTATACAGTGAAACTTGGTTAAACAAGTTAAACCCAAACTCACTGTGTGCATAACATAGGTATGCCAGTCACTTAGTGACAACCCAATCTCAGCCACACCTACTAACTCCTGCTTTTTGCTTTCAGCCAGTGAGGGGGTAATACAGACTTTGCTTTGATCCTCCAGGTCCTGCCCACCATATAGTTGCCATGACAAGTGGTGTTAAGTTTTAGTGACTATTTTCAATTGTACCATTTCGATTCCCACGATTCCTTGAACAATTATGAAAATAGATTCAGAATTCTCTTTCTTGTAGATTGGGATATTCAGGATAGCAACAAGTATGCACAGAACAGAACCGTTGCTTGAATTTTAAAATGAGATTTCTCGTGTTGTGCTGTTAGACTGGTGCTCGGCAAAATGTCAGGCTGTATGCAAATTGGTAGTAGCACAGGTGCCCGAGAGGCTGCAGTATCATCATCAAGTGTTTTGGGCTAACTAAAATCTGTTGTGGAGCTGTTAAGGTCTCCCCATTTGTATCTGTTTATAATTGCTTTTATGCAAGACTTGTCTTTAACTTCTGCCAGCCTGATTGCTTAACTTTACAGTAGTCCTGCCGTGCTTGTTTACCACTGCCATCAAACCTCAAATCAGAAGGGAACCATCTTTTCCTGATGTTCTCCTTAGACAGCCAGAGAAAATCTTTGCATGGATCTTTCAAGTCCTGATGTATTGGTGGGACTCACAGTGACTGAGACTTCTAGAGCACGTGTTTGCATTTGTTGGCAGTAAGAGCTCCTTGCTTTCAGAGCCCTCATTCTGGAGACTTCCTTCTGCTCACAGCTATTTGCTTGCCTGTTGAATTATATGTAAACAAACTGAGAAAACAAAGCAGACTTGTGAATAGAAACAGTGGACCTCCCCTGCAGGTTGATAGCTCTCTTGTAAAGATAGCACAACTGCAGAAAAACAATCGAGTAAATGACACAGATAATAAAAATGAAGCAGTTAATCACCTTCAGTGTGCCCTTCCTGAAGGCAAAACACTACCTTCCTCCTTTGTGTACTGCCATCTACCATACAAACAAACAAAACAAAAATCTAATTGTCTGAACTGGTTGCTGAGTATTGCCAGCGCAACACTTGCGGGAATGTTCAGTTGAAAGAGTCTTTTCCCTGGCAGGTTCATTTGTCAAAACCAGAATGTTTTGTAACACATTTTGATAAGTTTCTGGTGAAACGTGGATAGGTCTCTCAAAAATCCATTCATCAGGTAACTGGTGAGATGCTCTGGAGACATCTTAGGTTACCGGTGGTGTAATATATAAGTGCAGGGAGTCAGAGAGAAGTATTTGGGAGGAGGTAGCATTCCTAGGTAGCAGTGGGCTAGGAGAAGGATAAAGGATTAAGTTATGGATTGCCTGTCTGTCTGTCTTGAAAGAGCAGGTTAGATGCCTGGAAATAAACAGCTGGAAGCTTTTGGCTGGCTTGGTGCCAAATATTATGATCTTTTTAAAAGCGATTTCAAACTTGCCTTTAACAGAATACTCTATAATGTAATACTTTCTCTTATAAAGCTCAATTTAAAAGATTAAAAAAAAAAACCCCAAAAAACAACTTCTGAGAATTGACAAATGTGTGTTCATGAACACAGCTTTTTGTTACAATATGTTGCTGAATTTCAGATGTTTGAAATACTGCATTTTGGAGGTAATTCCCTGATTCAAACCACCTGTTTGTACCAGAATGTTTTGGTTTTCTTTTCGTGAACCATCCTGGCTTTTTGAAGATGAAAAGAGTATGTCTGGTGTGTAAAATGCTTTGATTTATCAGAGGTAAGCCACGTTGTTAGCAGAGATAAAGGACCTTGTTTACAAGGTGTCTATATCCTTAGAAAAAAAGGAGTTTCCAATAATTGAATAAGGTGTCCTGAATGTATAGATTAAACTAGAAGGCCAACAGCAAACATGATGAACTTCAAAAGAACAGCTTCTCATCTCTCTGGGGACCTTCATTAACGAGTCACCAGATAGGCAATTACTGTACAGTTCTTATAATGACCAGGATCAGACACAAGCAATCATCACAGTAGGCAGCAAGAAAGCAAGCAGAAAAAACCTGTGAAAATATGCCATTAAATCTTAATTATTCTTCAAAAGAAAACAAGCACGACTAGGGGGCAAATAACTGTTAGGAATATACAGAACTGTATCAAAACCTGCTGGCTCAGGGCAATGATATTTAGTTATTAGCAGCATCAACGTTTATTTAAAGCTAAGCACTATGTTCACAGACCATTCAGAGGTGTATTTTCCACCTGTTTGTTAAAAGCCTGAGTAAGAGCTAGTCTTTGCTACCACAGGATTGTTCCTAAAATTAAGACACCCCCCCCCCCCCCCCCCCATTATTTTGATCTCTATTCTAATAGCCTCTGGAAACCACAACAAAGGCTCAGTCCCAGGTAAACATATAGACTATGAAAGACAGCTTTTCCCAGAAGAATGACTTAAATTGGTAAAGGAGGAGAGGCCATTATGGGACAATAAGAGAGGTCATCAGGGCTGCACAGCACCACCAGGTTTGATGAAGTCCCAGCCCAGTGTCGTAGCCACTTCAACGTCCTGCGAGTATTTGTATGCAGCAGATTCAGTATGGGTGCATGGGGCTTATTTACCCATGAACACTCCCCAGATCCTGAATTGCAGAAGTGGTTTCTTCGCAGCTAAGCGGTCCTGTTGAGCTGACCAGAATTCTCTGGGGAAATTCTTTGATGATTATGGGAATATGAGGTTTTTGATGAGTTTCTTCTCATCCTTCTTTGTAAGAAATAATTAGGAACTTATATTTATAAGATAGGCCCCATACACATACTGTTATTGGGGAGGAGGAGTACTGAGAAAAGGAGTGATTGCACAGTAACTCCTGTACTAGAGAGTTACACATCTTTCATCTGCCCTGAATTGCCTTTTAAAAAGAAATCTTATGCAGTGGGAAACAAAGGTCATCCTCATCACTGCCTTGCAGCAAACAATTTCATTTTTTTGTCTCTGTCCTCCAAACTGTCCTCATACAAGTAAACTCACTTTGGTCTGTCTTAAAAGGCACGAGTAATCTAGTACTATGTGGATTTATTACCTGACCATCCTCACACAGTATGTGAGCCACCCATGTGTCCTTTTTTTGGTGTAAGTTATTTCAACCTTTCAAAAATTAAAGCTGTTTGGGATCAAGAGGACAAAAAAGCAAAACCAAAAATTGTCCCACTGCTCGCATAAGGTTGACCTTTCTGAAGTCCAAAGTACTCCAAAGTTGATGTCTGGGAAATTAACTTGGACTCACTTCTACTTCTTGCAAAACATACCAGCAAAAAAGACAGTAGAAAGAGGCAAAAAAACCTAACAAAGGAGTAATGGTACTTCTAATGGCTGTACAAAATTGATCTGTTTATTTGGTAAGTGCATGTAAGTTCTATGAAATTTACTGTCTGCCTCCACAACTAGGGAGATTTGACTTTAAAATTGATAACTCACTTAGGATAACCTTCTTTCGCAGAAGTACATTGAGGAAGTTACTTATTTGCACAGTATTGTGGATTTAGCTCCAGAGTATTGTATGAGTAATTGTCTAATGACTTTTTCCTGAGTATGTTTTTCATAGTGCACCATATTTTCCCTGCAGAAAGAATAATTATGTAAATAACTATTATCAGAATATAGTGTGCAGCTAAAAAGTGTAAGCTGCATTGTATGAACATATATTTGTATAATAAGTCTGGCTCTGTAAAAGATAAAAGTGAATATTGAAGCTGTGGTAGTTTATTTATATCTATTTCTGCGCACTTATCACCTAAGGTATTTTAACAATTTAAAGATTTGTTATATCTGATATAGGATATTCAATGTGGGAAATTACCCAAAGGAAATAGTAACATTTTGCATTCAGAGCTCCCAAATATGGGGGCTGAAACTGGTTATGCATCAGTGCTTTTGATTTCAGTGTTGACTGTCACAATGATACTCCCTCAGTAACGATTCCTTTAGTTTTCTTGGGAAAACAAACAAGATAATAGGAATAATTAATCTGTTGTGCTTTTTAGTGTTACTGATCTCAAAAATACCAAAAAACCCTAATTTCCTAATCTTTCATCTTTTTGTATTCTAAATCACTGTTTTACTTGGTTCTTTAAAACAATATTTAGTTATCAGTCTAGAGTATGTGGTATGTTCTCAAGTCAGTTTGGAGGAAGAAGGATGTGTTTGCCAGTGTTCCGCTTTCATCAGCGACTAATATTTTTAAAAAAAGTTGAGATAACATGACAATAGAACAATTCAGTCAATTCACAAAACAGAAGTTCATCCTACTGTAATGTACTTCAAAATACCTTGCTGGAGATAAATCAAACTTGTTTCTAAAAAACTTTGATCAGCATGCTCTATTGAAGCAGTTTTAGGATGTCTGGGTTTATTTTCAGTAAAACTAGGTTACAAAATAAGAAATTTAATTTAGTAACTATTCTTGCTAAATACATTTATCAGTTATTTTGAGCATAATTATTGAGCCAAATAGATGTTGTAGGCTAAATCTCAGTTCTCAACATTATTTTTTCTAAATTGGAACTCATGGTAGTTTCCTGGATCCTGAACTTTTATGATTTGATATTATAATTATGTGGTATTCACAGTTTTTCTTCTCTTCCCTTTCCCCCTCCCCCAGCATGCCTTTAAAATATCTCTTGCTACTCTTGCTCTTTATAAAACAGTCAAAAGTGGCAGTTGAAACTAACCTGCATAATTCCCTACTGATTCAGAATGAGGCAGGTGATTGCGGTGTCCTGTGGGCTACTTAATGAGCAGTCCGTCATGCAGCCATGCCACATTCATGAGTCAGACCCTTGTGAGCTCTCATCTGGTTTTGGCATGGATTGCTGATTCTTCTTGAATGACCCTACCCATCTGAAAACTGAAAATAATTATATATATGAATACTGACTTGGTTGTTATCTAATGCCTTTACAATGGTTTATAAGCTGCAGTTCCGCAGTAGCGGAAATAGGATAAATTCCCTGCAACCTCAGAACATCATTCACAGCAAGCCTCATCTACAGTAAGCCTGAAACATAGCTTCTCTACATAATTCTTCTCTACTAAGCAAAACCTAATCAACTGATTTTCATGACATTCCTGTCTTCCTTTGGCACGTGAAACATTTCATGGAGTTCTCCATGTTCCTAACCTGAATTAATCAATATAAATAAACAGGTATTCATAGGGCAGTCATATTACTGATGGCAAAAACCAAGTGAAACCTCTCACTGGCCTCCTTTGACTGCCAACCCTGCTCCTTTACATGGCTCTCCATATGTTATTCCGGTTGGCTACAGGAAACATCTGAATCATGAAGTACCTGGACACATTTACCAAAATTACACCTGGAAAGCACATTGAGTACATACAAAGAGGATGACCATGAAAAATTAGATTAATAGTAGCTGTAGACACACTGATGCATACCCAAACCTGTGAATGATATTTCATATTCTGTGTGGGTCTATGGAACAATGAGGACAAGTGACTTGCCAAGGTCACCTAATGAACTCTCGCAGTTGACATTAGAAGTCAGGAACTCATGGCTCCCCACATCTATATTCAGTTTATCATCACTGGTATCCTTTAATCGTTACACAATCTTTATTTTTGCATCAGTATGCTCTATTTCAGCAACTAATATTGACTATCCTGACTATGCTTCATTTCTGTATGAGGTTAACAGATATTTATTGCCAACTATCATGAGAACGTGATGTGAGTTCATGACCTAAGCAGAGAGGTCCTATATGGCAAGACATTTTCTTTCCAGGTCTTCCTTTTTGTTACTGTAAATTTTTTTTCCTTTGCTTTCCTGTTCACCCTTTTCTATTTTTCTTGACAACTTTGATGTCAATTGGGCCAACAGGTCAAAGTGAGCAATAGCCTTTCCTTGTCTTCAGATGAAGCATGTCACCTATGTAATATTCCTAGATGGTGGTGTGACCTGGAGGAAATCTCAGTTCTCTCCCAAATGCAGATCTTTGGAATTGTGTTAAAACTGATCAAAAAGTACATATTATTGAAGTAGATATTATTCAGAAGACAGTTTTTTCTATTTAACTTCAATGGCTTTATTTGTTTCATTGTTGATGTTAACTTCTTCATGTTGGTTTTGGCACATTTTGTGTTAGACTGCCTTTTGAAGTTTGCTCTCTGCTTATGTGTCCATACCTGAGTTCTGACAAGTTTCAGATCATGGTAAAGGGCTGGGGGTGGAGGGTGGGGGGTGTATTGTTTAGTGAGGTTTTTTTGACTGAAGATTTTGTCCAGGGTGTGATGCATGATAAAGATACATGTTGCTGCAGCAATCTGACTGTGCATAACTACTTTTGAAAGCAATTGAAGTATCAAGCTGCATCAAACTGTAAGAGAAATCTAATGGGGGAAAAGGAGGAAGTGCACAAGGAAGCTGCATGTTGCTTTGTTTATGACATCTCAGTTTAAATGTAAAATCAGTAGGTATCCTCCAGATGGATACCTACTAAAAGCCGGAGCCTTTAAAAATAGCTACAAATTTTTAAATATCCAACTTGAGCTATTTTAAAGGTGCTTTACTTGTACTGGGTTATATTCTTAGCAAATCAAATCCTTTAAAAAGTTCTGACAATACGGTTTGTAAAATTGCAAGTACTCGAAAAAAAAAGGCTAAAAGCTCTTGATTCTTGTAAATGCTGGTGCCTCTTCTGGCAGCAACTCATTGTTAGGTGCTTCCCTCGTGAAAGAATTGAACATGTGTACATGATATAACAATAGTATTTAGAATATTTTCAATAACCTTACTGTATCATGTATGTGAACTAATGATTAAATTATACCTTTGCAGACTAGCAATGATACCAACTCTTTCCCAAAAGAAGAAATTCTGTCAAGATACAAAGGAGTTTGTGTATAATTCCCTTTAGTCTTAATAGCAGTTAATCTATGTGAATGGACACTCGGGGGAATATATTTCTTACTCTTGTGGTAATTTTTTCAAAAGAACTGTAAAATGTAAGTTTAAAAAATCAGTTTAGGAAAGCTTTTCAACTAATTATTCTATTTCACTGGTTTCTTGTTGTCATTGAAAGAACCATGAAACTTCAATATGACTTCCTCTGTTTTGTGCCCAGCCTTTCTAGGTTTAACAGCTATCCTACCCTTGGAGAGAGTCTTGGATTAGCCAAAATTACACAGCAGCAAATGAGTGTGCTGGGTGTCTCCAAGTCTTCTCTCTGGGAGCTGTCAACAGACAACTCTCTTAATAGAAGCAACAGCAAAACTAAGCAGCTTAACAGCATGATGAACAGGCTATATGTTTAAATTATACGGTACCTCACGTTTGATCTTTCCCTAGAAGTTCAAAAAGAGTTAATTGCTGTGCATTTCATACTGTACATGTGTGTTTTATTTTGGAGCTGCAGTGAAGTCTAGGTTGGCTGGCTCCTCAAAATACTTCATGGATTTCTTCTGTTCCCTGGACAGGAGGAGAGTTTTTCCCTGTTTTTATTCTGCTCAGTCTCACCCTGGCAAACCACCTTAACTTTACCACAACTAATGGTGCAAGTAATTATTGTTTTTAACAGCTTGTTTACCAGGAGATGCTTTATCTAGATTCATCTAAATTGTTCACTTTTAACTGCCTTTTTCCCAAACCAACCCATAGAGCAAATGAAGTTTTTTATTGTAAATATTCCCGTGACCTGGTCTAACCATGAAGTATTATTGGATTAATGAGGATCATTCCCATGTCCTTCATTTCTGCTTACATCATTAGAAGTATATAAGTAGCAGATAAAGAAAAAGAAGTCTAGTGCATTCTGTCTGAAAGTATTAAAATTTAATTTAGAAGATTAAGCGTACCTGTTTCCACAGCTGAAAGCATTTTGTAGTAGTGGATTGTTAGCAATAGCTAGAGAAAGACCAAAGGAAACATTTTTACTTGATTCACAATGAATAATTTTACCTTGCTGCTAGTTTTCTTCTTGAAATATAAGCCAGAGATATATTTCATCATTAACCTTTTGAACCAGGCCAAATATAATTGGCAATTCTCCTGCAACATCCATTTGTCTGTATTATGCTGTTCCTTTTATAGAAGAAATAATTGACATTTTTTCTGTGTACAGTTTTTTTTCAGCCAACCTTAGCAAAGGATCAGAAATATTATAAAGCCCTCAAATGATATCCTATTCCATCTAGGTTTGCCTAACAACAAGTTGTGGTTGTATACAGAAGTATTTCAGTATGTTCAATATGAAAGAGGAGTACAATTGAGAAATTCTGTTTAGCAGATTGGAGTCTTATCCTTGTCTCTATTTAAGTCTGGCAACAAGGTTCTTCGAGATGCTTGTGCTATCTTTTAGCACACCATAACACATAACAGAGGTCTGCAAGTTGTGCTATGACATACACCTATCTTTTCTGAAATTGCTTACTGTCAGTAATAATGCCCTTTGTTTGCTGAAGAGCTAATCAAAAATTTGGCCAACTGTAACTGGAATTGCCTTTTAATATCTTAGTTGTCAACCTGCAAGTTTGTCTTTTTGACAGTATATTTTCAGGAATATATATGACAAAGTAACAGATAACAGAACAGCCTTAACATCTGGAGAAGAGACTAGCTTCAATCAAAATGAAGGATGATATGTTTCAGTACTTTTATGACGAGTGGGAGATTTCAGAGAAGGGCTACACTAAGATTTTTTAATGGTCTTTCTTTACTTACTGAATCAGTATCTTTTTTTTCCCTGTCGGTTGCTTGCTGATTGCTGAATATTTGCCCTTTGCCCCTAATCATTATTTAATACATTAAAAAATATACCATCAGGGACATAATTTTTATTTCTCTTATTAGTTATGCTTCTGCTGAGTGCACTGTTCACTTGTGGGTACTAGCATGCTGTTTTACAGTAGAAATGACACAAAAGGGGCACACATTTTCATTAGAAATGCAATTATCAGGCTGGTGGTTGATGGTTTACTGCTCCTTTGGCCCACAATTTTATTATGTAAGACAGAAACTGGAGTAATATGTTTTGATACATCTGCCTCAGTCCAGCAAACTTTTAAAGTCCATGGGTGTTGTGCCCTTGACCCCCTCCTGAGCTGAATATAGAGTACTTTGCTGGTGGAATATCAGTAGCATCTTGAGATCTACAGATAAAAGCCATTAGAGTGGAAATGGATATTATCACTTTTGGCTTTGCTTTCATTACACAGTGAAATACTCTTTTGGTAGTGTATGTGCCCACTTTTGACTTCTCAGATCTCTGAATTGAATCCAGGCTAAATTGTTAGTCATGGAAAGCAGCTGTTATAAAGACGCTGTATCAGTGGCCTCTGAAATTTACCATTTGTTCTTAAAAACCTAGAGTGAAGTGACTCAGTGGCCCATAAATCTATCAGTTCGAGAACCCTAAATCTTTGTATAGTTTCTTTTGAGATTTCAGATTATTTCCCAAAAAAGGGTATATGCATCCAAAAGAAAATGGTATGTCATCACAGCTGACTTGGATATCTTCAGTGATTGCATCAACAGGCACACTTTGTATTGGGTGGGTGTGGAGACTAGACAGTCTCTGCTCTAGCCCACTAGAAGTGATATCTAGCCAAGTGTTGTGGCTTAACCGCCGTAGGCAGCTAAGAACCACACAGCCAGTTGCTCACTTCTTGCAGTGGGATGGCGAAGAGCATTGGAAGGCTAAAAGTGTGAAAACTCATAGGTTGAGATAAAACCAGCTTAATAAGTAAAAAAAGGAAAAACAGGAAAACAAAACCAAGAAAAACAAGTGATGCAAAAAACCCAATTACTCATCACCAGCTGACTGATGCCCAGCTAGTCCCTGAGCAATGGCAGCCCTGGCAAATTTGCCCCCCTTCCCAGTTTTTAATGCTGAGCATGAAGTCATATGGTCTGGAATATCCCTTCAGTCAGTTTGGGTCAGATGCCTCAGCAGTGTCCCCTCCTAACTTGTGCACCCTCATGTACTTGCTGGTGTGGCAGTGTGGGAAACAGAAAAGGCCTTGATACTACGTGAGCACTGTTCAGCTGTAACTCGAACATCCCTATGTTATCGGCATTGTTTTGGTCAAAAATCCAAAACACAGCTCCATACAAGCTACTATGAAGAAAATCTATTCTATCCCAGCCAAAACCAGTACAATCGCTGTCCCTTATTCCATACAATTTACATCATGCTCAGGTTCCACGCTATCCAATACATCCTCCTTATGCACCACCTCCCTTACTTAGGCTTTGGGCCACCCCTGTAAAGTGTCCGTAAAATGTCCATTGAGTTAATTTAGTTTGTGATTTTGGGTTCCATCTGTTATGGTGGTCACTCAGGACAGAAGAGGTGGTGCGTTGTGTGGAGTTAATGGACACCAAAGCCAGATCAGGTTGCGTCACTGCTGCATTTGCACTGCTTCTTGTGAGGCTCATCCTCCAAGGGTTCAGGTGGAACTCCTCACCTCACCCCTGCTTTGGCGTAGACTTATCCATAGACCACAGTCCCTTAGGGGAGTACCTGCTCCAGTGTGGACTTCTTCATGGGCAACAGTCTCTCCAGGGGTGTGCCTGCTGCGGTGTGGACTTATCCAGAGCCACAGTCACTTCGAGGTGTATCTTCTCTGGTGTGGCCTTATCTACAGCTGTAGACACTTTGAGGATACCAAGAAATGCAAGTCTCGGTTTACAGTGCCCTGCTGCTTCTTTCTCCTGGAGAAGAGGGAAGGTAGGAAGGAAAGGGAATTTTTATTTTCTGTGATTTTTGTCAGATGTCCTTTCCTTAGCAAGGAAAGTAAGTGTTCAGAGATTGAATTAGCTCATCAGTTATAACAGTTCTTTTTAATCCATGAGAATGGTTGGATGGTGGTATAACGCTTATATAACATAGTGCTGTACTACAGAAAATAAGATTGCTATTTAGTACACTGTTGTATGCAAAAAAGTTTCCTCAAAAAAACTCCAACTGTCTGAACAAATCCAGACTTGATGTGTGAATCCAGGTCGTTGGCCTCGGTATGCATTTGACTTAAAAGGCCAGTGGGACATGAGAATAAATTTTTTTTTATCCATCCAATTATGTCCCTTTTTTCTTTAAAGCTGTAACTTGAATCTGTTAGGAATTAATTTCTTACATTAATAGAAATAGACTTTCAGCAATTTTATGGCCCTCTCTTCAGAGGACTTTGTGTTTTGTAAATCAGATTATTTCTGTCTGGTGTTATTAGAGAAACCAGAACACTAAGATTTAATATCAATTTTAAACTAATTAGATTAGGAAATTTAGGTTCTTAACTTTTGATGACTCATTGCAATAAACTTCCATTCTCCTGCCTTGTGGAATTCCAACCTTTTAAAAGGGTCTGAAATTAAACGTCTAGACATTGAAGCATTGGTTTGGCCAATATAGCATAGAAAGTCGATGGCCAGATTGAGAAGAGAAATTATAATCCCACTTGTCATCTTCAAACTACTTCATCATTGTTAGAAAGCAGTTAGTGTTTCAAAAATTTTCTGTCAAATTTTTAACCCAGGAAAAAATGAGAAAGCAAGACATTATCTTAATACAATCAAATAAGGACAGGGACACAGGCTATTTTTTTGCTAAAATATGTCATTTTGTATTATTGTTGAGTTTAGTTGTATCTGTGTGAGAGTGATACAGATACATTAAGATTATTAATCCAGTAGGCATCCTACTGTACTACATGTCTGCAAACAATTAATGTTTTATGCAAATGTAAGTATGGAAGCAGTACCAGGCTGTGTGCTGCTCTGCCTCCTAGGATAACCCTGTGGTCCTCAGCTGGTACTTACTATCTAAAATGCTATGATAATTTCTTATTGTGTTACTTGACAAAGGCAGAAAGAATACTTTCAGAAAACACATTAGAAGACCTTTTCAATATGTTTGCTTCCAAGACAGCATTAGCTCCACTGAATAGTGAAAGTAATAGGGATCACTCAGCCTGCCTTAAGGCCATAACGAAACTATAATCTGGTTGTTGATAATTCTGCAGCCTTGTGAAGCGTTCTCATTTGCTCCATAAATTGTACTGAAGAATAGCCTTTTTTGGAATAACAATATACTAATCTCTCTATGTTTAAATAGGGTATAAGTAGTTAAAATAGAAAACAGCCTAAATACAGTAGCTTCTTAGGATATTGCACACCCATCAAAGTAAACTGGAACCCAACAGATCAATAGTTAAATACCATTAAAAACAGTTTTGAGGAAAAATCATAATTGACTTTGCCATATGCTTCATTTTCTTACTACACTATCTTCAGACTGAAACACAATCACCGTTCATAGAGAAGCTAATTATCCACTGTCAGTTAAGCCCTCAATAACTGATCTCTTGACAGCTGGTAATAAGTCCCAAACCCCATTGCAAATTGCATTAAAATACATGTTTATCCACTGGAGAAAGATGAGGAGCACAGCTCATACATTCACCAAACACTACATCTAGCAATGATTGCCGCCTTCAAGATAGCTTTCCTTGCACATTTCACTTCAATTTTGGATTTTCCTCTTTTCTGACTACTTAAGGCTTGCACATTTCAAATCTCAATTGATGAAATCATAGCTTTGGCTTTTGATTCTGTCTTCAGTGAATATATGAAACTATGCTCAAGACAACCTGCTGATTTTTGCCTAAACGTTTGTTTAAAGTTGCTTTCACTGAGAAACTACAGGTGTTGACTAAACTTTGCATTTGTTAAAGCAGGTAACAAGGGATGTAGGCAATGGGAGAAGAACTGATTTGAAAGTCCAATAGCACACTGGTATCAACTCTTCCAGGTTATAAAACTGTCCCATCTCTAAGGTTTAGACCACAAAGAAGCAGTCTATTTCCCAGAGGAGCTCTATTTCACCTCCCAACTTTGTTTCCCTCATGCTTTGATCTGCCCTGAGGGTCAGTATATACTGTTCTTAAAACTCTTTGCAATGTAACTACTGTAAGAACTACTTTGTAGATGAAGACTTGAAAGCCAAAACTGATTTAGCTTTGTTCTGTTACCACAAAAAAACCCAAACCAAAAAGCTAGTGAGTGACAGTGAGAGGAAAACAGAAATATGGTGAAAAGGTTTTTGTGGCTATTCTTGAATATAAATAAATATATAGTAATAGCACTTGATTTGGGAGAACAAGAAGGACAAAATCATGTTACTTTAGTTATATAAAATCATGTGATAAAATTATAAGAACAGGATAAATTCCATGCAAGCTCTAACTGACAGGTGAACGTGGCAAGTCTTGGCCAACATTCTGGTGACTACTTGTATCTGTTCCTGTAGTAATGAATTCTCTTAACAAATACGCACTGCTGAAAGTGTTTCTCGTTGTTACCTTTCCAATCTTGGCTCAGACAGTTCCTCATTGTGTGATCTAAAGACCAATCTACTGCCCAATTCTGTAACAACTCAGCAGAAAATTTACCATTCAACTTCAAAGGCTGAAGAACCTAAATTTCTTTATGCCCTAATTTGTTCTTTTATAAAATTTGTTCTAATATTTCACAGGGATAGTGTGAATGGAATTAATTAATAGGTACAAAGTATATTTGCATGCTTGCATTTAAAGACCTGCTCCGTGTCTTTCTATCTTGTTCTCCATCACAGAAGTATTTAAGGTCTTTGACATTATTATACACCAAGGAGGAAATGAAAATCTTTCTAGTGATTGTTCCTCCTTGTTAGGCAACCACATTTTTCAGTACTTTTGGTTAGTGATAAAGACTGTTGTATAGCAGTGAATCAATAGATGATTGGTGTAGCCTTTTCTTTTAATTGTCACCATCTCCACTACAGATAGATCGACTCTTTTTTTTCTTTTTCTTTTCTTTTTTTTTTTTTTATTTTTTTTTGGCTCTTAATAACGGAATTGCCATGAAAATGGAAGTCTTTAGTTCACTTCCTTTTTTTTCCCCTCCTCACACTGGCATGTGCATCCATCTATCGCTATTGTAATGTGCTTTGGAGGTGTAAAAGGCTATTTAGTACATCTTCTCAGTAACTACCTCTGCATAATAGGAGCACCAGAATTGAGAGTACTTTTCATTCTCTGAACAACTGAAATACTTCTAAGTAGATGAATAAATGAGTTCTGTAAGCAAGAACATCAGGAGATCCAGATAAGATAGTGATATTATGAGAACCTTGAAAATAATTCTCTTAATGCTCCTTTTATATTTGCTTAATTAAACTATATATTCTGATGACTCTAAATATTCAAAATATTTTTAAATACCTGCTTTCATGTTTTTTACATACCCCAAACTCACATGCTTTACCTGTCTTTCTGCCAAGTGCTGTGCGGAACAGCAGGTTGGAAAGATAGTAGCAGTGTAATTCCTACCCTCTTAAAAGGTAATAGGAAAATAACTCTGTCAGTTAAGTACTGGTTTAACAATTTTGTCCTTAAGGTCCAGAGAGTTTCTAATAATTCCTCTGGAGCAGCATATGCTTCTACGTAAGATCAAGTGGGTTACCTAATTTTTTCCTTTCCTTGTCCAATCCAAGACAGATTTTGCTGTGTGTCTGGATATTTTTGTGGAGTGCTCTGTGTGTTCACATGACTGATCTGCGATTGTTCTGTAAAAATTACAACCTATGAAATCAAATGTCTCTGGTGAAGATTTTAATCTTGTGGTCTGGGACATAAGTAATGTCTGTCACTCTATCAGAATAAATGCCTACGTTTGCAAAGATTGTGCTGACTCATTACACAGATGTATATGTGCACTGAATGGCAGGCAGCTGTGCTCATGGAATACAGTGCCAGAAGCCGTAGGAAGGGGAAAGGAGGGGCAGAGGATAGCCCTTCCATCACACTGTGTAGGAGTTGGGATCTGAGCATTTAGTATGTGCTAAGTATTTAGTATTTTGTTACATGAGCTCTTTCACCCTCTTTTTACCTTAGGATCGATCTAAGATGAATGCTATATCTAGAAGGAAGCACCTTTTATTCCTGAGAAAGAAGTGCAGACTTACACTAATATGCATTTCTCATTTTGCAGGTGTAGTGCTATTTTTCAATCTTTGGGTTAAAACAGAGAGAAGTCCTAGGCAAAGAAAACCAAATTCTTTACAATACACATTGCTGTGATCCCATTCTTCCATAACTGCATGTTTTCACTTTCTTGCCACATTCCTTTAGTGTATTTTAGTGCTTTGTATAGTTCCTACTGCTGTTCTATCAAAATGATGGTCACTTACTGCAAGATGAGACTTGTTCACCCAAGATGAGAGCTTGTGTGCCCGTTCTTGATGTGGCCTGCCCAGCTGGGTGGCTATGAGTAGCACACATCTGTGTTTAAATTACAGAAAGAAAAGGACCAACTTTAGAAAGACTGGAACTGCCCAGATGTACTCAAGAATCTAGTGCAGGGTGACATGACTGCTGCCTCCAAATCTTGTCATCTTGAAGTCCATCTGGTCCTGCAACTTCACAACTCCTAATCCAGTAATGCCACCTAGATCTGTTTGTTCAGCCACAAAGGAAGATTACTCTGTTTTGCTGTTTTATTCCTACATACTTAAGTGCACAGAGGTTGAACCCATTTCAATGAAAAATGCACTTGGTTTAAACTACACACTCATGACCAGTGCTTTGGTAGTAATATCTTACATTTTATAAAATTTCTTTCATCTGGCAGGTTTTGAAAGCTGCCTGCATCATGAAGGCTGCAATTATTTGTAAACAAGACCTTACTGCTTGCAAACTTAGATGTTGTTTTGTAAAGTAAGATAGATTGAATTATTACAGTCAAATCCTCAATGTTACTCTTGTTTACAGCACACTTCGCTTAACAATAAATCTCTAAGCCCGTGGGCACTTTCAATTACTGCATCTTCCTTGCTTAGCGAAGGAACTCATAAACCTCTCTTTCTGTCATAGCATTTTGAAAGATCTTTGTATGTAATGAAGACTGGCTTTTCTGACAATGCTTACATTACGAAAGACTTACTTGTTAAAAAGATAACTTGTGTGGTTCACCTGTCTTTGCCTGTGACCATGGGAAAGAAGGGTTACAGATTACTACAGGAAAGTTGGACCTTGAAAATTTATTCCTATGCCATGTGAAAAATGGGTAGGAAATACAATGGAACTAAAGCTTTAAAATTTATTTAAGATTTTTGTGATGTATGAAGGAATTATTCTTGGTATAAACTCTTTCAAATGTACAGCACCAGACTTCTCAGTATTTCAGGTTTTATGAATTTTAGAGAAACCAGAAGATGCAGCTGTAAAGGTATAGATATCTCTCCCACAGAGGATTTTATGGCATTATTTGAAAAGGTGTCATGTTTACATAGTTTCTTGACCTACACAGATGGCAGAGGAAGATTCACTCTCATTTTACAGATGTAAAAATGACGTGGGTGCAGGAAATAAAATTCAAATTTACCAACTGCCCTTCTTTTCTATTCACATCTAGAAAAATCACAGAAAATGTAGGAATTGCTGCTGACAACTCCTAACAGTTTGTCCTTATAATCTGTGTGTGGTTTCATTATAGACAAAGATTGTAAGAGGTATTGTGTGTTTTGAACAGAAATCATCATTATTTACTCACCACCGATGAGGTAACAGAAAAAAGTGGGGGGGGGAAAAAACCCCAAACCACAACCTAAGTACTGAGAAACATCATGCTCCAAGTTTTCTGAACACTGATAGCTAAAAGTAATTTCTGAAATTTGTGCTTAGAAGTAGACATCAATAGAGTAAAGAGACTGAGTTGCTAGTGGAAACTGGAGATGTTAATCATTTCTGAAAATTGGTCCAGCTACCTAAATGTCTGTTAGAAAACTAATTTTAGGAATGATAGTTGGAATACATTGATGAATACTGCCAGTGTCATATTTAACTGTTAAACAAGTAATAGCATATAATCTTTTATGCCTCAGTATAAAAATATTCCTTAAAATAAATAACAATAAAAATATATGAAGCATACAACTCTATCACAAAATAACTGTAATCCCATTTTGTAACAGTAATGAATATACTGCAGCAAGCTTCACTGATTAAAAACTTTTTGTGCCAAGTTTGTTTCCTGTTTATCAAATGGGATGTAAAACGCAGACTACCTTTCTATATGGTGTATTAACATGTAAGCTTTACTTCTGGAAGACAGTCCATGTTCCTTTATCGGTTTGAGCTTCAAGTTTAAATGTCTCCAGCTGTCAAAACTTTAATTTGGGTCACCAGCAGATCTCTGGCTGCTGGGGCTAGAAAGAAAACAGAGCAAAAGGCAGGAGGTCTGCTCTCACCCACCATGCACTCATTCGAAGAGTGAGCAAGCTCTGGCACAGTAACAAAGTCCATTCCTCTGACTATGTCAATAGCTGTATCTGTTGTCGTCTTTTTATTCAGTAACACTGAAACTGGGATGGCAAAGCCTTTCATTTATATTTGGCTCGCTTTAGCATATTGTTGTGTTCTCCAAAATCTAATGTGTTGTGAGATTTGCCATGTGCATTTCATACGTTGACCCCTATAATACTGAAGGTATTTAGTGTCATAATGTGATACTAGAAAGAAATGACACATTACAGTGATTATAGTATTCTGTCATCAGTGAGAAAGGAATATTCTTCATTTTGCTGAAGTTAAAAAAATAGAAAAGTTAATATGAAAAATTCTGGAATCTGTGGAAATGGTAATGTTAACAGTTATGTCTGCAGTAATACATGTGCACTTCTGACATGTGGAACTATAGGACTTTCTTGCGCACAAGTAATGTCGTCAGCTTGCTTTTAAAGATTTAAGTAATATGAATGCTTCATTTTCCAGTTCTCTTTGTTACATTCTTTGCAATTGAATTATATGGACAGATGAGCCTGGTGTGGTATATATGGATTTCATAGAATTCATAGAATATCTCGAGTTGGAAGGGACCCATAAGGATCATTTGATACCTCAGACCTGGCAATCTGAGTCAGATATTCCAAAAAAACTGTTTGAGTTAAGAGGTTGTCACAGTTCAGATCCTCAGACCTATTTGTGCGGTGCTTTGAGGAGGTAGAGGGGACAATTTGAGAAAAACTGTGGCTCCAAGGACAGAGAATTTAAGGAAATAAGAGGACAGGTCTTGCAATTAACTGTGTTTGAAAGTGTTGATGCTAGAAGAAAAAGTTTTTGTAATGTAAGAGTTAAAGGAAGATAAAGACCTGAAAAGAGATTGTCACTGTTCATCGTAAAATCATGCTGACTGGTTGTTTAGTTCATCATTGCTGCTGTGGTGTATATGGGCTATTTGTATTCTTCCCCTCCCTTGCTCTGCTCTTCTGCTGCACTGTTCAGGCCTCCCGACAATTATAATCTAACATCAAGACAAATTCTGAAAGTATTGGGCTTCAGTCCTTTTGTCAGTTATTATTTATATTAGCGTTCCAATGAATTGAAATGAATTAAAAATACATACTACTCACGTACAAAACAAACGTATCATACATTCAGGGAGTCCCTAGTTAGGGTACTACCTGGACCCTAACAGAAAGTGATGCACCGCAGCTCCCTTTCCTGCTTGAAGACCCTTCATCCCAAATGACTCTGAATCCGCCACAAAAAGCCCAGCTAACAGTTGTCAACATCATTTATCCTATGCTTAGAAGCAGTGCCGTGGCCTGTAGGCAAAGGATATTTGAGCACTCTTTCTTGTTCCTTCCTTTTCTTATGACAAAACTGTTAAAACTATTCTATCTCTGAAACACTGTAGTTTCAGTGAAGTAGCATATTTTAGCAAAAGATAATGTTGATGAGATTTTTTCAGCCAGCTGATACAGATTGACAGTCCCAGTTACTAAAAGGGGGCCACAAGTGAGAGTAAGGGGTACAGGATTTGAATAATGAATCTTTGCAGTGAACACTACTTTGTAGAGACATTGCTCGGAAGGTTGTCTGACCTCTAAAATACATTAATCATCTGCCTCTGATGTAAATCCATTTCAGAGGGAAAACATTCATACATTCACTATTGCCTTTCATGTTATACAGAGTAGGGCAATGATAAATTTTGTTCTTTCCCACTTATTTAAGAAAATTGATTTTTTGTGGAACTAAAGGTGTTTTATAGGATTATTCTTTGTCAACAGAATGTCTCTTACAGTATATTATCTAAGGTCTATAAACCTGTTATTTTGGGGGCCACACTTACTAAAAATGCTCTCCATCTAATTTCTTGGATGGAAAAAATACTATTTTCTAAGGCCAGCTATATGAATGAAAATGCAAAATTTACCTTAATAAGTAGATCACTTTATGACTATAACTGTTGAGGGCATTTGGCAACATTTTAAATTGAATGTTAGAAGAATTAAAATTCCTTTAGCATTAATTTTGAGAATATGGATTAGGATCTATCACTCATTCTAGAAAAAAAATTAAAAGATGGAAGGTGTTACTCAGTGCTGCAGAAAATAACATATTGCAAAAGACTTAACAGAATTTTTGAACAAATTAGCAAACGGACAATAGAGAAAAAAATGCTAAATCTGTTTTTACCAGATAAATTAAAATGCTGAAACTTTTGACAAAAACCATAATCCAGATACCCTGCAAGCTTCATTTTCATATTTACCCACAGCTAGCAGCTGTTAGGACAACTGAGTGACATAGGACAACAGTTCCAGCTGTAGAAAGCCGAAGTAAGCCTTCATAAAATCAAATCTTAGCCATTTCTTCTTCTTAATACCCTTCTAAGGAACAGCAAGACATTTGCCTTTTAAAATTCAGATCCAGTTATTTAATAGTAAGAGGTGAAAAAAACATTAAACAAATCTAATAACTGCCAAATTAATGCAATTTCCTACACTTATGTTTGGTAGCTGAAGACAAGCTAAATAGCTGTCTAACCTAAGGAGAATGAAAAAACAGTGTGCAAAAACACCCTTTAGAGAAAATGTCTCCCACCAATATCAGATGTAGTAGGAATCAAAACTGAAGGAACTAATTTAAAATACATTCCAGTATATTCTTATTAGGAGGTTAATTGTTCTTGGATTTCAGGGCTTAAGAGTACCTGAGTGTATGAGTGGTCAAAAGCAATTTGCTGTTGACATTACTGGATCAAGGCAGGTTTGAAGTCACATTGCATCTTTTTTGCCCTGCTTTAGATATCCCTCTAATGATCAACTATAAAGAACACTGTGGAATTAGTTTAATTTTTGATTATGCAGAAAGAAGTCAACTTGACTGTGATAGGCTGTGTTGCACCTGGAGGGCTTAAAGAGCCATGATTTGATTTAACCAAGTGAAATAAGCAAGCCTGTCATGGTAGAGGGAAAAGACTATACGCTAGTTTGACAGCACCCTTTTTCTGCTAGAGGAGCTTTGCAAAATAATAGCATAGTTCTGGCCACTTTGACATTCACACTCTTATTGCCCGTCTTCCTCAATTGTTGCAGCTATAGGTTACAAATTATTTTTTTTCGCATACTCTGTTAGCCTCTGAAAAAGTAATAGCTGTATTTGATATAATTTCTGAAATGAAAACAAAATCTTTCTGATTTCTTAGCGTTGGTATCTAATTTGTCATGACTCATATGCAACTGCCAACTTAAAGAGGTAACTACATGGATCTGAATCGTTCTTGGTGTTCTGGACAATATTTTCTCTGATTTCCTGAAGTTTACTGATATTTAAAATATGGTATAAAACACTGGATTAGAGTGGTCTTCCACTCTAAATTTCTAATAAGCTCTGAAACCAGTGGGAACTATACATAGGGCAAGAAACTTTTTGAAGAACAACAAACAACATTAAAAACTTGCCTCTATCTCCAGTGAATGAATGCAACATGGACAAATCACTAAAATCTGAATTACAGCCTCTTTTTCTGTAGAACATTCTAAGTTATGTCAGCAGCAGTACTACACAAAAATACTGTTTACTGTAAAGATAACTAGTAGAGTAAAATCAGATTTTTTTTTTTTTTCTCTCCTGAATTGGAATTCTGCTAGACATTTTGGGCTAACTCTTTTGGGGAAGAGAGTTTTAATCTTTAGTATGCATTCAGTCCATTTATTTTATTGTGATAGGACACAAATACAATAGGACATTAATATTATTATGCCAGGTAAACGCTTTGTTGCATTGTGTGTATTTTGAGTCATATTAGTAAATAGTCCAGTAAATATAATCATCATAAAGCATTCTACAGGCTCATAATCTTATAATGAACTTAATTAATATAAAAACAAAACCAAAGCTCAGTGAACTACTCATCCAGTAACAAGATCATTTGCATGGGCAGTAAGATACAGATGATTAGCTTTTTGATATTCATGAGACAGAGGTTCTGTTTTCATTCTGGACCTTATATGTCTTATCAGCCCTCTCGCAGAGAGAGGACCTGAGGAAGAATGTAAGTGGGTCTTCTAGGACTTACACAGATGTGGCCCAGAAAATACTCACGGGAGGATGTTATCTAAAAATCTAAATATCTGAAAGCAACAACCTAAATTAGTCACTCTATCACTTGGGGTTTGGGTTTCCTGTAACTATAAAGCAAGCCTAGGGAAACCAAGCAGAATTGGGCAGTGCGAGTACCTCCAATTCACAAATTCACACTGAGCTCAAATTTGGCCAATAACCAATGGATTAGTCTTTTCCCTTCATTTGACAATTTGCATACTCAAATAAAAAATGAAGCCACTCACAGAAAAGAAACAGAAAATCAGATAATTTATAGACTGACTTACTGTGTTGCACAGAAGCCTGTCAGCTGTTTTTAACCAAGTAATAAATGCTGTAAGACCATTTGACTTTTGGGTGTATGTTATCCCTAGGCAAAGTATCACACATGCATTCAATTAGCTTTTGCAGCACACTAATTTGAGTTTATGAAGCATATTGTCCCCACAGCAAAGAAATGCTGCAGGGCTATTGTAGAGTAGCATGCACCACAGCTTTACATGATTAATGAGTTTTTATTATTACTGCTAGCCTACACAAACAGATTTACAAATTATCCAGATTCAAGGTCTAGGTGGCCAGTTCTTCCTGTGCTTTATGTCAACACTTGAACCTTCCTTTATCTAAAATGTGAAGTTTATTTGAATAGAAACCGACTTTAGTATTTGGGGACAAAGGAAAATTTAAAAGAGCTTGGTGTAAAACATGGGAATGGACAATATATTTCATGAAAAGGATTCTACAAGAAGTGTAGTTTTTTAATTAGGAGGAAAGGTGTAATTTTCTTTAAGCAGTTCTGTATGATGGGATTAATCATGAGGAAAAAACTGTCAATATTTATTATGCTTATTTTAAAGTGAAGATTCTTGATATTAAACTGGTGTTGGATTTTTTTAATTTCCTTTTTTAGCATTTCATACTCACTAGCAATACCTCTTTCTTTCACTTTACATTTAAAATACAAGTTTAAGATATATTCCTTGCTTGCATTTTTTTAAGCAAGCGGAGCTAATTTCTGTTCCCTTTCTCCTGTTCCTGGAGTTCTTGATTTCAGGAAACATAAATTGTCTAGGCCTACCAGAGGGAAAGTCCATACCCCTTCTCTTTGTAATAGAAGACAAGCATTTCATACATAGTTATATATACTGTTTAATATACTCTTGGTACTACTGTGTACCAACTAGGCATCCTCCTCAGAAAAATACAATACTAGGAATCTGTTCTATCATGCACCAAGAAATGCAAAAACAATTTTTTGTTCCTTGCTTGTACACGAGCAAATCAAAGTCTACATCTGCCTCTGGCTTAAGTTGTGAAACTCTAAAGAAAAGAAAATATTAAGTATTAAAGCATAAATAAAAAAGCGATGGTTAACTTTGACAGTTACAGAAATACGCAAATTATCTCTAGATATTATATTTTATTGTATGTAGGCCAAGTATGACAAACTCAAAAATTAACTCAAGGAAGATATCAAACTGTGCAGTCGTATTGCCAGCTCTACTATACTCAAAATGCAGCCTTTCTTTTTTTCATCACCTTTTCTTGCATATTGTTGCTGAACTAAAGCAAGATATTGAGAGTAACATTCTTTTTCCCGATTATTTTTCTCTTCAGCTAATGTGAAGAAGGTTAAGTGGGGTTAAATACATAAATACATCTTATAATTAATATAAGCATAATATAAACAGAAGTATAATGTAGAAATATGTTATGCTAAATATAGTTAAAAAGTAGACAAGGTTGAGGTGGACTAGGCAATAAAGTCCTCTATTTTTCCAAGCAAATCAGTCCCTAAGTGGTTTTGGTCCCCACCCAGGCTGGGCCTGGGTTTATATCTATGCCCTTTCCTCTCCCTACCAGGGGAGGTGTTAATAACTCACGTATACATAATTTACAGTGTCTCAGAGATTTGTTTTGTTCACTGCAAACTTCAAACCATCTAAAAGTCTGATCCTTTGTCTTTTGAAGTCTTGTCATTGATTTTAGAGATAGCAGTATCAGGTCTTCAGTAGACATTTAACTGACATAGCTGCTCTCATTTGTTTCTTCTGGCTACATTTTAGTGCTAAGTAAAAGCCATTCTTGAACACAAAAGAAAAAGCAGGAAGGGAATGATAGGGTCTCCATGGTCTAGAAAAGACAGGCTCAGCCACTTTGGCAGAAGAATAAAAGCAAAGGACTTGCTCATGTTTACAGGATGTATATCCCAGAGTGCACTTAGCATCCCAACTACACAAAGGAAACAGCTCATCAGCAAAATAAATCTATAAAGGCCTCTCAGCCTTTCTGTTTTGTTTCAGTGTTTTTTCAAGCTATAGGAACTGTCTAAAAGCTTTCCCCCTTCCGTCTTGTAAAGCAATGGTCAACGTGTAGCATGGGGGAAGGCTGTTTGTTTTGCAGCCTTTTCGCTGATGTGGAAGTTAGCCGATACAGAGCTCCTGCTTTATTTGTCCCAAATGAACATCAGTCGCTAGTGCAGGCTGGCTAATTCACACCGTGAATTAAGTAATTTCGTTTCAGAACATTTTGTCCTCTATTACAGCCTTATTCTTCCTGGTTTGTAGACTATTGTCTCCTCCTCTTTCCCCCCATTCCTCAAATCTTTCACATTTAACTGGTTACACAGCTAGGAATATAACGTTTCAAAGATATAAATAATAATGAGCTCCTTTAATAAAATCAGACATAAGTTATGCAGCAGATGTCAATTATAATGGATTTTAAAGGTTTTGATCTAGAACCTGGGTGGCATTACATTTAGACTAATAACTGTAACTATGATTTATGTGTTTGCAACTGAAATGGTTTCAGTGCTTCGATATATGTCCAAAGTAAAATTTATAGTCTGCTACAGAATGTATAAATAATGAACAGCCATATGTCATATTGCATTTAAAAATTTGACTTCTTCCACAGCCAGCATAAGGTAAAATGAATTAAAATTTTAAGTTCATTGGGGATCAAGTTACTTTAATACTTTAAAGCAGCTCCACAAATACAGACCTGATTTAATTACTTTTCCCGCAGTAAAAAATAAGATACTTTTAAATTTGCAGTTGTATTCAAATTAAGCCACAACAAAGAGTAAAACCTATGCTGATAAGAAAGGAAAATTATTCACTTTTCTCCTAAAAATAATTGTCACTAATTTTTCCTTAGATAGAAAAACTTGGATAGCAGCTATTGATAAAGAAATGCTGCACAAAGAATTTAAATGGAAAGAAGCACAATTACTATAATTTTCAAATTAACCCCCTCCCCCAAATACTCATTTCATATTGGAAAAAAAATCTGTAATCTATTTTGGTAAGATGAGCTGCATGTGACTATATGAATATGAATAAACACTGCAATTTTCCAGTTGGTCATTTGAAAATTAGAAGTGCACCTGACTAATATTCGTAGTCCATTTGCAGCAGATAGACCACCTGACCCTCTGTTACAGCAGGGATTGTTTTTCAGAATGTATCTACCTTTTCTAAATCTTGGTTTACACATTTTAAATCTTGCTGACCAAGCTATTCCTGGGTTTTTTTTCTTCTTAACTATCTGTTGAAATTTGTCATTGTCATGAATGGACTATGTACAAAAATCAGATGACAACTGTTATTTTATTAGTAGCTTATCAGGCACTTTCTATTTTGCCTATAACAAGAGATGAAGCATAACAGGATTTCAGTCCTATGGGAAACAGAATGTGCTAAGATTTGACCCTGGGAGCCTCTTCTTATGTCATCAGATCAATTCTGCACCAGGAAATGCTTCTCAAAAATTTTAGGTAGTTCTTCGGGTATTTATAGCAAGCAAAGTGCTAGGTGTTCAGCATTGCCTGTGGCTTGAAGCTTCCCTTTTCCTTTCATATGGGAATACTATTTTCTTTTATTCCCTGGAGTGTTGGTACCAGGACTGAACTTAGTGAGCTCTCCAAGAAGCAGAAATAAATAAGTGAAATATTTGTAGTGAAGCCATCAGCAGAGATGACATCTATTTCTCAGCAGACCCTTCTTTTGTATTATTGGGAAGTTATCTAACTTCTCATAGAAAATGCTATTGATTTTTAGCCGGTTTTGTCAACTAGTCAATAGCCACACACAGAGGCTACTTGTGATACGCTACCTTTTTTTCCCTGTTAGAAAAAGTGTAACTGTATGTTGTGTTACCAATGTGGCCAGCTTGGTGGTTTTTTTCTCTTGAACTTTAGGTATTAATACATATGCTTGGTTTATAAATGTCGAAGTCTATTTTATCATCCCTCTAAAAAGGTGTCTTAGCTGAGACAGATGCTTTTGCTAAGAAGTAGTACTGGTGTCTTGGAGCTAACATGCCTTTGGGCTCTGACAGACATTTGGCAGCAGATTGAAACTGGGTGTCTGAAATGGTTACTGCTCTCACCTTGTCTATCACAGATTTAGTTTGTCTTGCTACACCAGACTGAAGTCACGGAGGTGGTTTATGAGTACCTCAGATGCCCCTTTTCTCAGAAATGTCAACATCTGTCAGAGAAGGGCAGAAGACTAGGAGAGGAAATGTGGAATGAAAGTGCAAGTAGCTTGAAAATTCTAGCTAAATTTTTAATTCTTCTTTGAATAATGTAATTGGGCAAGCAAAAACATTTATAGAAAAAGAAGTTCAAATTCTATGATTGTGAGGGAACCACTCTTTTTGAATATTGAAATGTCAGTTCACCTGAAGTTATCATGTGAATTTAATCTCAGGAATATGACATACCATTCAGAGATCAGTTTGCTGATAGTTATTGAACATTGGCTAAAAAGCTGGGTTTGCGACGTTCAATCGGAACAGATCAATTCAGACTTTAATAACTTTTAAGACATAAATGTTTCATTGCTTGATGAAGTTGTGGGGTGTGATCATAGAAATGGATACTCCTCTCTATAAAATATTAGTGATGAATAAAATTTGAATTTTATTCAAAATTGGATTTTTTTTCCAAGATTGTAATAACACCGAACAATGAGTGAAGTACGTTTATTCAAGACATGAAATTCTTGCATCAGCTTGACAAGCCCAGCTCTCCACCTGTCTCTTTTCTTTCTTGAGTTTACCACTCCTATTCTGTCCTGCCACGTTTATTCAAGAGCAAAATGTTTTAATTTTCTTGTGCTTTGTCAAAGTCCTAGTGGAAAAGATACCCAAATATCAAAATTTAATGTTAACTTGTGGATCTCGCTGTGTGAGGGCACCTGTTACTTGTGATATCCAATAATCAGACAGACATGTTGCCAGTTTCCTATCTACAGGAACACAGGTTTCAAAAGAGATTCTATTTGCAAACAGATAAGCCTGCATTCAGGTGTATCTTATCAAATGGGGCCGCAGACATTTTCTGATGATAATCAAGAGCACCTTGTCTCAACAGGAGTTTATTTCTCTTCTGCTCCCTTTAAACTGTTGCCACAGCTTTTCAAAGAAATGGTTGGGTTTAGCTTTTTAGCCTTTTTTTTTTTTTTTTTTTTTTTTTTTAGGGATTTGTTACTAGAAATTAATTTTAGCAAAAGTCTGTTTATTAAGTTAGATGAGCTTAAGGAAAGGTCAGGAGACATTCATAGCACTGAAGACTTGGGGAAATTCAGTAGCAGATGAGATCTGCTCTCATGATTTAGTCAGTTTAATGGAAATATAAATAGCTGGAATTATGTCCTGTAGTCCAGGCATTTCATGACCTAAAAGTAAACTGGTGAGTGTTTTTTTGAAAAGGTATAGCTGTTGCTTTCTTTATATGGTACTATGTCCTTCAGTAAATATGTTACCCATGTAAAGAAAGCTGCGCAAATATTGGCTACAGTATCAGAAACAAATGATATGATACTTTTTGTGGCAGGTCTACCTGCACTTTCCAACCTGGTTAGGTTTATTATCATTCAGCAGCTTCACCTTGTAAACAGCTGTCGTCATTGACTTGAACTTGCACATTCTACAGGTCTATGACTTCAATCATGTCACTCAGCAATTTCACTGTACTTCTGGTGCTTAGAAGAGAGGTAAAAAAAGAGATCTGTGGCTATTCATGTCACTGATAGATAAAACATTACTATAGTTCTTTTCACCTGTTGTCACTATTCAGACTGCACTAGGATTTTAAAGTGTGCTTTTTTTTCACCAGATTTATTCTTACAAGTTCAAACATTTATTAATTTGCAACTTATGATTAGTTAAAAGACTTTGTTTTTGTTAAAACTGTAATGACTGGACTTAAACTTGTCATAGAAGAAGAGAATTGCCCTAGTTTATTTAACCTCTGCTTTTTTTTCTTAATTAACATTCAAACTGATTGCAAAGTTTTGGGGTTTTTTTTCACCTTCCTCTTAACAGATCTGCAAATAAGTAAGAGTCTTCAGCTTGCAAATATCCTTGAAGTTGCTTTTCAGCTCCTTGATTGGGCTCAGGAGACAAGTTTCTGTATCTCATTGGATTGGAGTTGCTTGTTTATATCATGACCTTGTGAGACTGGTACTGAAAGTAACAAGCTGGACATCAAATTATTTTACTCTATTCCAAAAATTTTGAACATTTCAATGATTTTCATATTTTAAAAAGAAAACTTTGTGTATTATTAGGTACTTAAAGAAACTGAGAAAACAATAGTTGATAGAAATTGGCTTTTTAAATTACTGTGTTACTTTGTATTGTCATCAGTTGTTATTATTGTACTACCTAATCTGCATGCTTCAAGATTTGTTAAGAAATTAATGTTGGGATTTTTTTTGTTTGGTTTTGGGGTTTTTTTGTGGTTTTTTTTTTTTTACACCAATATGCTTTTAACTAAAAGAGGGAGAACAAGCCTTCAGGAGTCATTGTTTTGGGGGAGAAAGTGAGCCTTCAAATAAGATGAAGCAGTGATAAAAAGTGACCACACGCTTTGGTTAAAGTTCAAGCCCTCAGTGAAAGATTGTTGTGAGAATGTCATTTATGTGACAAATGAGTGCTTCATTCAAACATTACATTTAGAGAAGAAATTGTCATAAACATAGGGTTGAGGTTTTTTTCATAGTTTCCCTTCTTGATCAGTGTTGCTTACAGATATTTTCTTTTGGGCAATTATCATCAATCTTGTCTTTACTTAAAATGTTTTTTTATCCTTTCCATAGTGTTCTGGAGAACAAACCAAACAAACCCTGTCTTTTATTCTTACATTCCAGTAAGAGTTCCTTTTATAATGTAACGTAGCCACCTCCCAAGGATTTGTGATCTCTTGTGATTTGATACTTGTATTGTCCTCTACATGTGAAGACTGAGAAATATTCTGTGGGTGTGGAGTTTAAGCTGCTTAAAATCCAGCTAATTATATGCAGTGTTTCCAAGAGTCTGATGACTTCACAAATGTGTGAATCCAAGTCAAAACTCCAACAAAGTTGCAGGGGTTTTCAGAACAGTAATTTTTATTCAGGCTTATCTTGGGAAGAGAGATGTGTGTGTTCACAAGGAGAGAGAAGGGGAAGTGTTGATTTCTTTTGTTCCCTCATAATATTGAAGATCCAAGATCTATTTGGAAAGTTTTTTTTTATTTCTGTTTTGTTTATGAATTATAATGCCTTAGTGCATTTATCCTTGAAAATAGTTACATTTAAAGAATAGGTAGGACTGCAAGATCTCAGTAACTGAAAACTGAATCTCGTGATTCAGTTTGTGAGGAAGATATTTTGCAATAAGTTTAAAAAATCAAAACCTTTGATTTTTTTTTTCTATCAACTTTTTAAAATGAGATGGTATAGAGTCACTTTGGAGGAAGCAGGCCATTTTAATATTTGGTAAAGCTTGAGAAAAATCTTTTTTTCTGAGATCTCCAAGGTGTCCTCAGCAGTAGCATGAGAAAGTGTATAATGCACTTGACATTTCTGAATTAAGGTGTGCATGTGTGCCTACATTCAATGCTAAAAAGGGGGTTTAGGAGTTCTTTAACCTCCGGAGAGAAGATAACCAAAAACTTCAACCACCTTCTCAGGTCACCTTAGAGTAACTTTTGGTAAGCCTGAATAAGCAGTTAAAAGTAACTTGTATTTAGTGCCTGTGACTGACTAAACCCTTAGAAGGTGAATGTTGACATTGTCTAAACCCCTGCAACAGAAGAAGGCTCAGTGGGGATGAGCAAATGTGCTCTGCCCGTGAAGCTCAGAGAATAATGCAGGGTGTGATTGACCCACAGCTGCTGTAGAGAAGGGTGCCTTTTTTTTTTCTTAGATAAACAGCTGTCAACAGTTGAGTGGAAACAGGTGGTGTAAATGTTGCTCCCTGAGTTAGCCAGACCAACATGGAGAGAGTGAATAAGTGGTTCAGCCCAATATGGAGTATAAAACCTCAGCAACTAGCAAGAGAATTTTGATCTGGCTTCAACCCACATATTTTTTCCCAGCAACTGGAGCCACATCATGGTAGTGAGTATGTTACAGAGACTGGTAGCACTGGTGTTGTGATTGAACTGTGTATTGCAATTGCTGTATCTTTCTAAACATAGCTAATGTTCGTATTGTGTTTTCAGTATATTTTGTAACACTATGCTAAATTGGAAGTCCTGTGTAACATCAAGTTTCTTCAAATAAGTGAACTTCATATTAAACATTACACCTTCCACGTGTGGAATATCTTAAAAGAACCTGGTCAGAGAGTATTCCCACACATATCTCAAAGAGGAAAAACTTGCCCATGGAGACAGTTTTTCAAAGGCATGGAAGAAATTTAGGTCAAATTCAGTTAAAACATGGTCATTCTGCTTATATCAGCAGTGCCTTTCTAGGACCCAACTTGGCATTAGTCATAGAGGAAAAAAAATAGTTTAATCAGCATTTTGGCCTCTCTATTGAGGGACTAAAGTTATTCTGGTAGTGTGATGACCTTAGAAAGGTCTGACGTGCCATGTGGGAGGCCTCACCAATATTTGAAGGCCCCTGTGCCACAGATTACAGTATGCCTGTTTTACAGTCTGTAATACTGTATTTCATAGTTGGGATGGATCCTTACAGAGCGATTCACAGTTCTTAAGTTGAACCATTGACTTCAGCAAGATTATTAGCAGTAATGAAAACATGCCAGGAAATACAGCAGCTTTGCTAATAGATTTTTTTGTAGACTTATTATGGATTCATTTTACCAAATTGAAATAAATATCTTAATGAAATTGTGAGTAGTTTTCAAGTGTAGTTCATTATGTTAATTTGCTAAAAAATTAAATGGAACTAAAAGATTATTAATGCAATATTAGTGGAATATATGAAACTAGATTTTGCCAAAATGAGTAGAAAATAAATGCTTAAAAAGGATTCATACTATAAAAGATATGATGGTATGAAGTATATTCTATTTACTGATGATTGTTCTGGACCCAGTCATAAATTCACCTATGAAGTAAGTAAGACTAAGATGTTTAATGTCATACAGAATTGTTTATTGGAGTTTGCCATTGCAGTAAAAGAAAGATATGTTATCGACTGTGTATAGCAGAGTGCATAACCCCATAGTATTTGTCAAGTGCACTCTCATCAAATGCAATACTTCTGAACTTGTCAGTGAGGTGCCAGTTAGCTATCTTCAGTATTGGCCTGGACAAAAGCCCACTGAATTCGGGGGGAGTCTTTATATTTATTTCAATGGACTAGCTTCAAAAGCCTGTTCTATGGGACATCGCAGAATCAGGTAATCTTGGTTGAAAAGATGAGTCTCTATGTCTATGTGCCTGGCTAGCTCGGTTGGTAGAGCATGGGACTCTTAATCCCAGGGTCGTGGATTCGAGCCCCACGTTGGGTGTTTTCCTTTCAGAATTCTCAATTCTTGGTGAGGCAAGGAAGGTGGTCACCAAAACCACCACTATGGGCTTCTGGAGGGCAAACTTTGGCCTCTTTAAGGCACTGGTTGAGAGAGTCCCTTGGGAGATGGTCCTGAAGGGCAAAAGGGTCCAGGGTGGATGGACACTCTTTAAGAAGGAAATCTTAATGGCTCAGGACCAGGCTATTCTCATGTGCCGCAAGTCGAATCACTGAAGAAAACGACCGGCCTGGCTGAACAGGGAGCTTTGCTAGGACTCAATTAAAAAAGGAGAGTTTATCATATTTGGAAGAAAGGGCAGGCAACTTGGGAGGAGTACAGGGATCTTGTTAGATCATACAGAGAGAAAATTAGAAAGGCAAAAGCTCAGCTAGAACTAAATCTGGCCACTATTGTAAGGGACAATAAAAAATGTTTTTACAAATTAACAGTAAAAAGAATCCCAGGGAGAATATCTATCCTTTAAGGGATACAGAAGGGAACGTAGCCACCAGAGATGAGGAAAAGGCTGAGGTACTTAATGCCTTCTTTGTTTCAGTCTTTAATAGGTAGACCAGTTATCCTCAGGGTACTCTGCCCCCTGAGCTGGAAGGTGAGGATGAAGAGCAGAATATACTCCCCTTAATCCAGGAGGAAATAGTTAGTGACCTATTACTCCATCTGGACACTCACAAGTCTATAGGACCAGATGGGATCCATCCAGGAGTACTGAGGGAGCTGGCAGAGGAGCTTGCCAAGCCACTCTCCACCATCTATCAGCGATCCTGGTCAACAGGGGAGGTCCCAGAGGACTGGAGGCTTGCCAATGTGACTTCCATTTACAAGAAGGGTCAGAGGGAGGATCTGGGGAACTACAGGCCTGTCAGCCTGACCTTGGTACTGGGGAAGACTATGGAATGGTTTGTCTTGAGAGCACGGAGATGGCAAGTCCAGGAGAAGCAGGGGATTGGGCCCAGTCAGCATGGGTTTGTGAAAGGCAGGTCCTGCTTGACCAACCTGATCTTCTTCTATGACCAGGTGACCCGCCTAGTGGATGAGGGGAAGGCTGTGGATGTTGTCTACCTGGACTTCAGTAAGGCCTTTGACACTGTCTCTCACGGCATACTGCTTGAGAAGCTGGTGGCTCGTGGCTTGGATAAGTGTACTCTTCGCTGGGTGAAAAACTGGCTGGATGGACGAGCCCAGAGGGTTGTGGTGAATGGGATGAAATCCAATTGGCAGCAGGTCACAAGTGGTGTTCCCCAGGGTTCGGTGTTAGGTCCCGTTCTGTTTAATATCTTTATCGATGATTTGGATGAGGGGATCGAGTGCACCCTCAGCAAGTTTGCAGATGACACCAAGTTGGGAGGCAGGGTCGATCTGCTCGAGGGTAGGGAGGCTCTACAGAGAGATCTGGACAGGCTGGATCGATGGGCTGAGGCCAATCGTATGAAGTTCAACAAGGCCAACTGCCGGGTCCTGCAGTTGGGTCACAACAACCCCATGCAGCGCTACAGGCTTGGGGAAGCTGCCTGGCAGAGAAAGACCTGGGGGTGCTGGTTGACAGAAGGCTGAATATGAGCCAGCAGTGTGCCCAGGTGGCCAAGAAGGCCAACAGCATCCTGGCCTGTATCAGAAATAGTGTGGCCAGCAGGAGCAGGGAGGTGGTTGTTCCCCTGTACTGGGCACTGGTGAGGCTGCTCCTCGAGTCCTGTGTTCAGTTTTGGGCCCCTCACTACAGGAAAGACCTGGAGGTGCTGGAGCGTGTCCAGAGAAGGGCAACCGAGCTCGTGAGGGGCCTGGAGCACAAGTCTGATGAGGAGCGGCTGAGGGAACTGGGGCTGTTTAGTCTGGAGAAGAGGAGGCTGAGGGGAGACCTGATCGCTCTCCTCAACTACCTGAAAGGAGGGTGTAGTGAGGTGGGTGTTGGTCTCTTCTGTCAGCTGGCTGGAGATAGGATGAGAGGAAATGGCCTCAAGTTGCAGCAAGGGAGATTTAGGTTAGATATTAGGAAAAATTTCTTTACTTGAGAGGGTTGCCAGACATTGGAATAGGCTGTCCAGGGAAGTGGTGGAGTCACCATCCCTGGAGGTATTCAAAAAGCGCGTAGACGGGGTACTCCAGAACATGGTTTAGTGGGCATGGATGATGGTTGGACTCGATGATCTTGAAGGTCTTTTCCAACCTAAATGATTCTGATTTTATTGTTCTATTTATGGATGCCTAGAAAAATGCTCATTCTGCCCGCCTACCCACTCCCTACCCCCTCCCCCAAAGTTGAGCTTCAAATAATCTTAATTATGAACCAAATTTTGTATTGTGCAGGGAAACTATTATTCACTGGTTTCATGACAGTTTTGTACATTAGATCTACAAATATAGGGATTATTCCTATCTTATTCTTTTTCTCATGTTCTTATTTTATGAAGTGTTGCTAACCAGGCCATTTGTCATGGGTGGGCCAAGTGAGCATGTTCATCCCAGGTATCATCACAGTATAATCTTGTTGTGATTTGTGGTATCATCATGTGAAACACTGAATTCAGAGGTGTCATCGGATTGTGGCTGAACATCTGTTTTACCATTGCACATGTTTGCTTAATGAGAGGTATCACCTTAGAGGATTGGTGCCATAGTGCAAAACTTTCTCAGTCATGCTAGCGTTGCTTGAGTTAGATTCTTCCAACGCAGTCTAAAAGACTAGATGTTTATTTAATAAAAATGCCTTTCCAGGGCACAGTTAACTTTTTTTTTTAAGTGATAATATTAGCATTTGAGGGCACTGGATGTCTCTAGAAGTTTTTATAGAGTTATCAGGTTCTTAGGTGACCAATATGAATGCTACTGTAAGCTATGGTTTCCTTTCAATTAGGATATGTCACCAACTGCTACTGTAAACCAGATGGGCAATGACAGTTTCACCACCAGGGATTTTTACTTCCATAGCCTCCTTAAACATTGGAATTTATCCCCAATTTTGATGTGAATCATGGAATAGAGTAAACTTACTTGTTACTGCTATTTCATTTTTTGGCAGTGTGGCTTGAGCTCTTCTAGTATATGTGATCCATGGGTATTACGAAGTTTTCATGTGCTTGGTCTGTATGAAGGACACAGGCAGGCAATATAATACTTCTTGCACAAGAAAACATCTTCTAATGTAACTGTAGGTTATTGCTTTCCCTCTTTAAAAATTGTTTTTTAAAAACATTAGAATTGTATGCTGATGGTAGATAATAAAGAAAATCCACAGTTTAGGGAAAATGCACCATATGTCTTGTAATTCCAGCACACAATGGGGTATCTCCTTAATGACTTCCTCAGTGCCCCCAATTGTATCTTGGTGTTAGAAGACATATGGAGCCTTTTCCCCTTAACTGTGAATTTCCTTCCTGCCACTGTTTGTTTGTTGTTTTTTTTTTTCTTACAACCTTAATCTGCTTTTAATGTACTGCAGTTGTCTTTTCCTGCCAATAATCTTTTATCCCTTGTTAGGTGACTTCTTCACAAATGACAGAACTAGAACTTCTACATTTGGAGTGAGATGAATGCTTAAATTCAACTTCATTTCTCAATAACTGAGCAACAAAAGAGCTTTGAATTAAACTTGGTATTCTGTGTTAGGCTTCACATTGTAAAACCTGTGCATATCTGGTTGCTGATGGCATAAATGATAGCATTTGGTATTCTGTATCTCTGTATGCATGTGTGTATAAAAGCCTCTAATGCGGTGCTAGTTGTTGTTTCTGTGAAACCCTAGGTATAGAAATACACTTGTTTTGCAATCTGATAAGTTTCAATAAGTTTAACTATTTCACAGGGTGCAATTTGGCTCTGGCTATATAAGAAATAACATGATCTACTACTCCCAGTTTACAGGATATCTGTGTCTTTTAAATTTTTTATATGTTACAGTAGTGACATATAGATTTCTTTCTGAACATGAGTACAGCAAGCTACTCTATGCAGAAAGATCAGAAAAGAATTCACACACATTTTTTTCAAATTAAGAACAACATGATTCAAATTCTACTCTAATAAATTTATGAAGGGCTGGTCTTGGTAATCTATGCTTTTATTTAAAAGACTTTAGACAAAAATATTTATAATTGGAAATGTCCTTACTTGATTCAAAGCCTGAAGAGATCAACAAGACTTTTTAGAAGGCTTTGAACCTAGATTTAAAATGTCCTCTGTGTCATTCCAGTACCTAAAGGGGGCCTACAAGAAAGCTGGAGAGGGACTTTTTATCAGGACATGTCGTGATAGGACAAGGGGTAATGGCTTTAAGCTGGAAGAAGGTAGATTTAGATTAGATGTAAGGAAGTTCTTCACTGTGAGGGTGGTGAGGCACTGGAACAGGTTGCCCAGAGAGGTGGTGGATGCCCCATCCCTGGCAGTGTTCAAGGCCAGGTTGGATGGGGCTTTGAGCAACTTGGTCTAGAGGAAGGTGTCCCTGCCCATGGCAGGGGGGTTGGAACTAGGTGATATTTAAGGGCCCCTACAACCCAACCCGTTCTATGATGATGAAAGAAAAGATGATAAAGGAAGATGATTTACATTCTCGTATTGAGAAATTTTGTGATACATAAAGGCAAGAGAGGCGGTGCAGCCATTTGCTTTCCAGGACTCGGAAGTTTGAGTAGAAACCAGTGTCCTTCCTACACAGATGGGGAGAGGCTTGACCCTGAATTCCTCTTCAATGCAGGTGCTTTATGAAATGAGGGTGATCTGAGAAACAGCATGCATCAGAAGTAGAGCTGGCTTAGGTTGCTTTTCTACTACTTAGAACGACACTGGAAATAAAATTATGACACTGATTCACAGTCCAGTTGATAGACTGCTCCTGAGGCAAAGCAGATTTTGATGTTGTACAATGCTGATGCCAGAGCTACAATTTAGCTCTTAAAATTCACAGAAATATTATTGATTAAACATGAGAAAATAACTGTTGATTGTTCAGGTTTTTTACTGCTTAGGGGGAGTGTATTCCCAGAGAGAGTGTAGTAAGATTTATTTTTTTAACCTAAGCTTGAATATTGTGGTTGCAGTTGAAATTTATTATAAGCAAATCTGAAGTTCACTGTTAATGGAGTTGGTAGAAAAATTTTATGATCACCTAATTTTTATAATTTATCTGTGATGGATGAAGGCTTGCTGTGAGTCTGTGGTGGTAGAATACACTGAGGAACACTTCATTTGAAGTAAAGGATTATCAGTAACTGTAGGTTTGATTTCAGACTTGAAAACAGGCTAATTTTTTAGTTGGTGAAATTCTTGCAGAAGAGAATCCCCCCCCGCTTTTGCATTTTGCATAGGGTTGTCTGATTTCCAGCCATGCCACAGAAAACTCCTGGTCTCCTGAATTGTGTGAGGTTTCAACATGCAGCAGATGAGAGAGGGTTGGTTGTTATCCAACAGTGGAATTTGGAAGGCTTCCTAGTGGTCTGCTGAATGAAACATTTTTAGATCAAAGCTGGGGAGGGGTTGGCAGGAAGACGTGATGGTCCATGAAAGTGGTAAGCTGAACTGTCTCATAACCTTCCCTCCTACTGCCAGTAGACTGTTTGGATGAAAACAAAGAACTGAACGAATTCTACAGATGCTTGAGTAAAACCTTCCTAAAAATGTATCATTTATGAGAGCTCATAAATGGAAGCTTGGGTTTATCACATTCTTAGTGCAGGGAGATATTTCTTTGTGTGTGTGTTAATAAAGGCTCTGTGGGTTGGTTGGGGTTTTGGTTTGGTTTTTTTTTTTTTTTTTCTTTTTTCTCCTCCTGCCTTTTTATGTCTCTTTTTTTTAGAGTGGCATTTTTAAATGGGGGGGATCAGTTGCTTATTGTTCACTGAAGTACCGTTTACTGAAGAAAATATATTTCCCTCCCTTCATAGTTACTGGCTGGTCATCACAATTACCAGATGCCAAGCTGTAGAACACAGTTTTCCAGAAAATGGCATCTGGCTTCCTGGCAGAGTCCACAGGCACTTGTGTTGATGGTTTTGGAGCTGCAGCTGGGTCTGGGTGGCTGCTGAGGGAGTATATGGTCCACCCTGTCATTCTAGATGCTATTTACCTTTGGCTCACCTTTGATTCAGAATCATTTAAGCATTTGTGCCTTTCTATAATGCTGTCAAACATCAGTCGTTCAAATGGCTTTATATAGATCCATTCACAGTTAGAAGGAAGAAAGCCATTTCACATGATCACTTAGTTTCTGCATGTACATGTAAACTATAAACCTGCTCATATACCAGCAGGTGGTTTATTTGTCCACCAGGATGCATAGTGCAAACATGTGTATTAAGCCATTCATTTAAAGGGAAAAAGAAGACAGGGAATCTGATAATCTTTCTGTGAATGCAAGCACGTTATCACACCTGATGGTGTTCCACAGTTAAAAGATGCAAAAGACTGAACTGTTGTGTTAAAATTGCTGCCAGTGCCATTGTGTGGCACAGAGGCACAGCCTTTCGTTTGGGAACACCTGCACCCCTTGTATCTGATATGCACCACACTAGGACTGGATGAGGATTTTGGCCAGTGTTATACTGTTTCCTGGGATACCCAATACCCTCCAGAACCATCCAAAATGCAAGTACCTCACTAGGGGTCAATAAAACTGAGTTCTCCTGATCCAGCTGCCAAACTCCCATGATGTATTGGAGGACTCATCATCTCACCTCACTGTATGTCACTTACCTGTTTGTCCACTTCTTATACATCTTGGACATACTTTAAAATGGCAGTGGTACACAGCATAGGTAGTGTAAATAGTATTTGTACTGAGCAAACAACTTCTGGAGGCTCTCCCTACTGGCAGAGGAATTTCTTTTTGGCTGAAACACTAGCTTTGTATCTCTTCTGTGATGGTGGTGGAGAAACTGGGCTGGGTATGACTGACAGCACTTTACCCTTCTTTTCTTTTTTGGACTTGGCACTACCAAATTTCTGATCATACGACACCCCTCCTTTCATTTTGCCTGCATGACTAGTACCAAGATGGCAACCCCCATAGCAATGTTGCTGTATGAAAATATGCAAACAGTCCTTGTTCTTATTTTAATGATAGCATCTCAGATGCAGAATTATTGCTATTACATCTAATTGCTAGTCCACACTGTGGTATTTAAAATGGAGTGGTGGCAAGGATTCAATGTACAAATCTATTTATTTATAACCAAGTGACCTTCTGTTCAGTGATATTATGGATTCTAGCTAGGGAAAGGGATTCAGCTTCCCTGTGCATGTCTGGCTCAGTGTTGACTAGAACATGGCTTTTGTTCCCCTGCTAGTAGTGACAAAGCCTTTGACAGCATCCTGTGGGAGCTGGTGCATGCCTGAATTCAATTTGCTTGATGTCCTTTGACCAAGCTGCAATTCACTGACTTGGTATAATTTTTGATAGGCAATGGCTAGGGATAAAATCCCATATGGCCTTTTACATCATTCTGCTTGGTACCTGGGAAAGCAGAAGAGTATATCAGTAAAAGAATCTGCAATGTTCTGAAGAACATGAAAAACATTAGAAATGCTGCACAGTGAGAAACCTTGCAGTGAACTTAACAATATTGCATTCAATTTTATTTTTCTTTGGTTTTCATACTCACATGACCTTATTAAGTTTCTAAACATAAACATATTCCTTTTAGAATACATCTTCAAAGTATACTTGAATTCTAGCCCTATAGGGACTTGACATATCAAAAGAAATTTGCTGACATAAACTGGTATGTGGAGCTTGATCTATTCTAATATATGATTTTAATGTTTCTCATTTTCTTGCCTTGCCAACTCACATCTATCACACACTGTCACATTTAAGTTTCCTAAATTACTGCTTTTAACTTTTTGTCACTTATTCAGCGAAGAGATATATTCTAAAGCTCAGCTCAGCTTTTTTTTTCTTCTTGTGATTGTATCTTAATATTAATAGTTTGAGGGGAAAATGGAAATTTTTGCTCAGTTAAGGAGACAGCACTTTTTGATAGATTTGGGATTCAATATTGTCCTGGTTTCAAATTCAAGACCTGATTTAATTTCCAAGCAAAGCACAGAATTCAGTGAGGCAAATGGAATAATGGCATGTGCGAATGGGGAGGGTGCTCTGAGCATTGTAATTACAAGCAAGACAAAAAATATCTCCACTACATCTGTTTATCAGTGATGGATAGATAGATTCATTTCCTATTGTTTGTAGTACATGTGTTGATGACAAAGTGCTCTGGTAAATTCTGTTGTTTGCAGGATAAGAGGAAATAATAATTGCACTCTTTAATCAAACTGCTTTGACCTCAAGCTGACAATTTCAAAGTTGCTTCTTTCTGCACTTACAGCTGATCCTAAGCACGTCACCCTTTTAGCCAATGAGTGTATTTTAAGAGCTATGCACCTTTAAGGATCCAGGAAATATGAAAATATTTCCAGACATGCCAAAGTTTGAAATTACTTTTTTTTTAAGTCTATTTCCTCTTTAATATTGCTTGTGATTTGAAGCTTGCCTCTCATTTAAATTAATGTTATCTTTTAGCTTCTCGTGATACTGGAGACTTTAGCATCATTTCTGCTATGAGCTGTCTTCTGATGACCATTGCTCAGAGCTTATCATAGTCTAAACACAAGTCCAACATTCAGTATGATAAAATGTAAAAAATAGTTTTAGGATAAAATAAAACAAATTTTCCCTTCATAGGGTCTTAGAGCCTCTCAGAGGCTGTTTCATTAAACTTCCGTATCCTCACATGAACTCTTAGAATAATGAATTTAAGACCAGGGTGAACCATTGAACCTCTCTCTAGTTGGAGCTCTGATGTGGCTTGGTCAAAGAGCCCAACACAATCACTGCTGGGGCAAGCCTGCGGCTTCGCATGAAGTGATGGCATATTTTCTAGAAAGATATCCGGACTTGATTTTAAAACATCAAATGATAGAGAAACTTCCACATGCTTAAGTAGTCTGTGCTTGTTGTTGGTAGGTAAAAAATACATGTCCTTTTGCTCCTCTGAATTTGTCCCATTTTAACTTGTGAACAACAAAACTCATTGTGCCCCTCTGTGCTAGAGTAAGAGCTGCCAATGTAAATATCTTCCACAGAAAATTGCAAACTGTCATCAGCTCAACCTTTAACCGTCTTTTGGATAAGCTGGGAGAGTTTAGTTTCTTAATCCTCTGATCATCATGTATTGTTTTCAGACCTGATTGCATTCTAATTGCACTTTTCAGCTTATCACCAGCTTAAGCAAAGAGTCAGCCCAAAAAAATGGTTATTTTGAGTTTGGATAAAAGCTCAGTAAAAATAGGTTAAGTGCTTTTTTGTGTGTGTGTGGTTTTTTGTTTGTTTGTTTTGTTGTTTTGGGGGGTTTTGTTTTCTCGTAAGACACAAAGGAAAACCAAAATGAAGTAGATGGGTGGGAAGATGAAGAACAAAGTAATTCAAGTTTGCTATTTGTCTAACTGGTAGAAGACTGAATTGATTTGTAGGCTCTGTGGCTGGATTATTTAAAGGTGTATCTTCAAGAGGAAAAGGAGGCATTTTTATGAATATTGATTAGAAGCCTTTTGGCGTTCTAAGAGCAACATGTGATTTGTCAGGAATGCTCACTGCACTCACTGGGATTATATTTTCTTTTATTGTTAACTTCACATGTATCCCTGTCTGTATTAATGTGTAAGGAATTATAATAGCAACATTTGCAATGCACGTATGAGAGGTTGCCTGTCTTTCTTTATAACAGATATATAGATGTCAGAGGCCCATCATTTGTAATCAGTTTTACACCAGCGAAATAGAAAATCTATCTGTGATGGACAGGAAATACATCAGTGAAACTAATGTCTGAGCTTCTGAAAAATTCTTTGTCATAAAAGGTGAGAAAATACATTGTTAAAAATTGTGGCAGATAGCTTGGTTTCCTTTTTAAAATGAAGTTTTTGCTGCCAAGCAACTGTTCCTTTACCTGTATTTAGATGGAAAAACACTTAACATTCAGTATACTTAGTTATGTTGGATATCCTTTGCTGCAGTTTTCTTTTTCAAGGGTATCATTCGATCACCCAGAATGTGAAATGTTTGTACTCCTGTTCTTTAAGGGGAACAGCACATTTGTATTACACAGAAGTCACACTTCAACGATCTATTTTCCTCTGCAGAAGTGTGTATGCAGCACCAGATTAGTTTGCAATAGGATAGTCTCATCTTCCTCTGGTCACATAGGGCAAATGCATATGCATTTGCTAGAAGAGGAATAAAAATTGTAATATAACTAATCTACATTTAAACAAACTGCCCATCTAGGCAGCAGAACCAGTCAGGGATAAGGACCTAGGTCTTGCTTTGCCTTTTCTTCCTCTGAAGCACTAGGTACAAATAATTCTTGTATTCATAGCTGTCCCTCAAGTGCACTGTGCTGGAAGGGTCAGCTCTTTTTCTGTGCTATTGGCCAAAGAGAATCCAAAATTTAACATTGAGTAAGTTTAGCTTAATAACAGCTATCAAGACTTGAAGGTCATGCAGTTTGTCCATCACCTGTGTAGTAAGGTATAGATGAAAAATGGGTAAGATGCTGGATGGGTCCTGTGCCCTGTCCTTTTCCCTCACAAGTCTCATTATGATCTTTGGCAAGTCTTACTGTATTTCAGCTCTTGTTGAAATTAGTTGGACACCTTAATACTATGCTTTTCAGTTCTCTTTTTGTTTTGTTTGGGATTTTTTTTTTTTAATAACCTGTAGAACTAAACTAATTTAAACATAGGCAAGAAATGAGACCATATAAGTACCTTGAATATTCTCCAAAATGTTTATGTCCTAACCTTTATAATGAATCTTTACCATTGCATTGGAAAATGCTCTTGGTTCAGGCTGGATCACATTGCTTGTTCTGAAGGTGAAGTCAGTTAAATATCCAGTCGGCCATCCTCCCTGATTTCCCTTTGAAGTTCATCACTGCAGCTCCATTCACTTCAGCAGAATTGCTCCTGATACGCTCCACTGTAAAGAGAGAGGTGGATCTATGAATTTATTTCTGATCTTTGAAAGAAGTTTAAAAGTACCCACTGGGAATGTCATGATGTCAACTCCAAAGAAAAAGTTCAAATTTGAGCCTTAATTTCTAAATTTCTTATAGGTTTTTGAGGAACAAGAATCCTGAAACTTCTGAATCAAGAAAAATCACACTTGAAATGAGATTACTGCATTATGACATTTTTTGGAAGAACATTTATTTACATTAAGTGAGCTGAAAAATGTAGTGAAACCAACATCAGACAAGAGGTAGCAATGACCAAAGCAGCTGTCAGTTGAACTCCCTATTCAGTGCTGGAACAGAAAAGAGTATTACTAATACGCAGTACTACATGCTAATGGTGAATAGGAATCTCTAGTTCTTGTGTGTTTGAGTCTCCTTTTAAATATTTGTTAGTATCACTTATTTTCCTTCTCTGTTCTTTTCATCTGATATTCTCATGCCTCATATTGGATATTGGGTTTTTTCTCTCTTCCTGTTTACTTCTCTTCCTCTACTTATGGCATTGCCTTTCATGGAATTATCCATGGTGGATATTTCTTTGTTTTGTGGGAACAAAAATACTTGAAGAGCATTACCTTCAGGGGGTAACTGAAAATTCCAGTATGTTTGTGTTTTATACTAACATGTAGAAAACAACTAGACTTACTATATGAACTGTCTTGTAAGAATGCAGTGAGTCTTTGGATTTAGTATCCTCGACCCTATATCTAAGCCTACTTAATCTAGTAAGTTTCTTTTTGGTATTATAATGATCAGATAACCATGTTTGTGTCAACCATAACACAAATTTCTAAATCTTCTTGTCACATGAACTTTATCATGCTTTCTATGATTAAAAACCTCTACTTCTTACAGATCTGTAGCATTCGCTACATATCAAGGTGCCACGCTTAGATCACTGGTCGGCCCGGACCAGGGAAAGAGACAGATAACACACGCAGTGTGAGCTTTTATTGTGCAGTTAATTCCTTTTATACTAACAAGGGGAGGGGGGGTTACAGGCACATCACAAGGCTGCGACTAACCCTCTAACTTTCCGTGACATCGCAAGATCTTCCGAACACCGACCCCTACACAGATCTACAGATTTTTCTTCACCTTTACTAATACTACAATGTGATGTAATATGGGTGAAGTTCACTCCAGAGTTCCTTGATGTATTTTATGAAGCATGCCACAAAGTAATTCATTTTAACTTTTCCTTCAAGAGCTAATTTAATTTTGACTTAATTAATATGATGCATTTAATTAATATAAAATTATTATAGTAAAGTGAAAATTAATATGTAATCCATCACTTGAAAGTTTGTCTCAATTAATAATGGATTTACCGACAGTTTCATGCAGATTGAATGACAGTGGACCTCTTAGTAGGAAACCTCTTTGAGAGAAGGATTGGACAGAAATTTTCAGCAAAACTAGATGTTGAAAAACTACAGAACTTCTACCAATTAATTCAGAAAGCCATTTTTCATTATTCTGTGTCAAAGTAGAGTTTAAGGGGTATTTTTGTGAACACAGAGCTACATAAAACAAAGGCTTCAAATTTAATGTTTTTAATGTAATGATTGTCTGGTAATGCAGCAAACAAAACATTTTCATTTTAGTTAAGTGCAGTGGTCTTTGTTTCCCATTGCTAACTGTTGGACCTATGGCAAACGGGCTTTATAGAAGACTGAGAGCTTTTTAATTTCAATTGTTCTACCAGGACTTTGGGGCAAAGGGAAGGGGAAATAGGGTAGTATGTTGCAGCACCTATATTCTAAGTCGGAAGATTTTTTTTTGAGCTCAATGGATGTCATGGCTCCCAACAGGAAGAAGGAGGCTGATACTGAGGCAAAGGGGTAAAGCTTTCTTATTTTGTAATTTGGAGTGCTATTATTTATATGAGAGAATGACAACTGACACTTCACAAAGGAATTATTTCTAATTGCTACCACTGGGTTGGGTACAGAGGGGTTTTTTTGTCTTTAACCCTAAAGAGAGTCCTCTTTTCCTCTACTAATGAAGTCTGATCTTCCATCAGCTTAGGAAAAATGTTCATCAGCTAAGGATTTCCAGTGTTAGTCCTCAAGTGTTTAATACCGTGGAGAGGGCAACCCATATAGCTTGCCTGACCTAGTTACCTAAGTCTTAGCTGTGTTTTCTAAGATGCTTTCAACAACGTCTCTGCCCTTTGATTCATGCATTTCGTGACATCTTTTGGAAAGTAATTACATATCTGTCAATGAAGTCATAAAATCATTGTGAAAATTCTCCTGTGCAACGCTTAGAGTAAGTACCGTGACCTCCTTTTGCATTCAGTTTTCTGAACCAATTCTCTGATCAGAGTTACATGGTCAAACACGTATATGTAGTAGTCCAGGTAATGGTTTTGGTGAATGCTAGTTTAAGCCATCATTTAAAGTCTCCATAATTATTTGAAATACATACAGTTCTGTCAAAATTCCTCACAACTTTTTTTTTTCTTCCATGTTTTTTTCAGCTATATTCTACCTTTATGTACTTAAAGCTGCTGCCTTTGAAAAATATGCCAGTCACCTTTGTAGATTTAGGAACAGAACTAATTAAGATGATGTGTGTTCCTTGCTGATTCCCTTCTGCAAAGAGGTGCATAAGAAAACAGAAGTAAACTCTGAGGCATCAGTTCAACAGATTTCTTTATAATTTCTTTTCTATCAAGGATATCCTTGTGGTTTTACTATGCAGACCTTAAAAAGACCTTTGGTATTTTGGCTGAGATAGTATGAGAGCACTATGCAATAGCAGTATTACATCATTGTTCATGTGGTATATGAGCAAATGAGAAGTGCTTTTTCTCTCTCTCTTTTTTCTTTTTTTTTCTTTTTTTTTTTTTCTTTTCCGGGGTGATAGTCTTTGTTTTAAATAGTTGGCTTGGAAGATAGAATAGGCACTGTGTTTTGATATACAGAGTGATACTTCCATTTTTTTAATTGAATTAATCTGGTTGTGAAACTATTATTCAGATGGAGATGAAATAGATGAAGTAAAAATAAAGCTAATATAATACACTGCACAAGGTGAAATACAGCAGTATGAGTTTCTCCCTCTTCTCTACACTTGGAACTTCAGGTGACCTCTTTGTCTATAGGTGTATGTGTGGATTTGGGGGTAGTAGAAGACCTATATGGTAGTACTGCCCATTTGGTAACAGAGCTTTGGACCTGAGCTAGTTTTGCTGCCTGGGCATGTCAGCAGACAGAGACATGGCACAGCCCTCAGGTTACCATCCATCAGATTTTTAAGCCTTCTGTCTTTCTAAGCCAATGTCTGAATGCTTTCTTCTTCCTCAGTAGAGTTGGAGTCCAGATACTAAGAGTAATTTTTCTTTACTTGATGATATTTCCCCAATATTAGCATTGATTGAGGCTAAATTATTCATTTGAGTAAAGGGCAATGTCAGTAACTATAAGAGATCGAATTATTTAGCTAATTCTTCAGAACCTTGCTCTTTAAAAAAAAAAAATCACTTACACAGTAGAAAGGGATGGTTCACTTATCAGTTTTTACTTGTGAAATGTTTTAAAACTGTAAACAGTTCCTATCATTGTCAGTTTAACGAAGCAGATAACTTGAAAATATTTTCAAGTTTGTGATCACCTCCATGCAATTGGAAGTGATGTTATACTCAGACGGGTGTTTTGAACATGAGCAGTTAAAGGTTCGTTGCAACTCTGAGTGGTTCAATACTCTACAGAGCAAAAGGATGACAATATGAATGTGCTCTTTGAATATATGTAGAATAATCAAATACTGTTGTTTTGGAGCCTCAGTGTTTAAATGACACTTCTGGACAACCTCTGCACCTCATCCATACAAAAAGATAACTTTGAAACTTGAGAACTTTTGGTACTATTTGCGTAACTGTCAACAGAGCAGCCACAAAAATTTCGGCATACTAGATGAACAAATCTCAGACTGTAATAGTAAATACTAAAAAATATGTTTTGACATATAATTTGACATTTAAAATGTAAGGATAACAAAACCCTCTCTGTTTTAAACTGCTCTAGAAAATGTGATGGGAGAATGGTCCCAATTCCTTGTCTAATGAAGAAAATTCAGGTATGGGATGGGAAAAAAGTCCATGGTTTTCTGTTATTTTTCAGATCTGACCTGAGGATAGTTCAGGCTGTGCTGGTAAGTGCTTCCATAAAGGATGCTTAGCTGCCTATGTTGTAAAGGACCTCTGCAGTCTGGAGAGCTCAGTGGTCCTGCAGTTGCATCTGCCTTAGATCTAGCCTTTCCAGGTACATCCCAGGCATTCCTGCTGTGAACAAATTCAGCTTTTGGAAATTGGTACTAGATAATGAATGGATTTATTTATATCACCTCAAGATGTCAACCTATTATTTTATTTTTAAGCAAGAGAGAAAAGTAAAGATGACAGCCAAACAAAGAGCATTCTGGCAGTAAAAAGCCTGGTGATAAAAACATTATTTTTTATAAGAAAAAACCCACAACCTTTTGTTTTGGAATATCATTCTTCTACCCTTTGGAAAGATGCCTTAGGCCACTGTAGGAAGAGACCTTAGACTACTGTAGGTAAGCAGCCTCTCATTAGATGCACGCTGAAGTTTTATAGCTATTCCTTTACAGATTCTGTTTCTGCTTCTCTTAACTGTAGAGTTAAAAAACTGTTTAGCAGTTTCAACTTAATCAGGGATTATATATTTTTTTGCCCTTTTGAGATAGCCTATAGTTTAACAGAAAGTAAAACTGCCATCTCAGCAGCAGTGTTAGATAATTCTGCAGTAAGAATCAGAAATTTACATGTCTGAGTTGCAGTGTAATAGCCAGATATATACAGGTGAAGTCATGTTCTCTTGGAGAGCATCACTTTTTGTCTGTGGACTTTAAAGAGAGACTTTTTGTTATGCAAGCAACTCTAATAATATATAAAGGGTAGTATAGAAATATTTCAAGCTCTGTACAGAAAGCTCTGATGTTCTTACATTTCATATGAATACAAAACATTTGTTATCACTGAAGTCCTATCTATCTGCCTGCAGAACTTAGGGACAAAACTTGAGCTGAATGGGATAAGGCCACACTTTCTCCCTCTCCAGCTATTCTGATATCTTAATGTGACAGAAAACAGAAACCAGGGATTCTCCTGATTTCTGGAAGTCTTGCAGAAACTGTGACTCAAAACTGTAGTTTTCATATTGCTAGAAACTGTATATACAGCACGAATAGTAACACTACGATATGATTCATTTTCACCTTTAAAACTTCATAAAAGCTATCAGCATGTTAAATACGAGGAATCTCGGGCACTTTTAGGAAATAGAGAACCCCAGATGCACAAGACTTTCTTTTGTGTGGCCACCCATACATGCAAGAATATATCCTTACCTTTAGGCAAAGATTGATAGTATAGTGGGATTGCACATTTTATATAGCCAACCTTTACTTTTCTGGGTCTTTCAAAACTGCGTAAGAAGTGAGGGGACCACGATGAAGAAGGTCCTTGTTTATGTTTTGTGATGGTTGTACTCAGTCAAAAAACTAATCTTCACAAGTAACAAATTGATAAGTTTGATCTGATCCCAAGCTGCTTACCAAGGATCTCCATCTTTTTTTTTTCTTTTTCTTTTTTTAATGCTACTATGCTACAAACATAATGTTACTACCTTGCAACACATTAAAATTCAAAACTTCCTAACAGGAATGTCTGCATATAAATGAAGTCTTTCCTCATTGATACATGACAGTGGGTATGATAATACTTGAGCTAATTCAAAAGTTTTGCGGAGGGGAGGATAGCAATTCTATCTTATAATCACTAGGTAAAGGATGTAGTAGTTCCAGCCACAGGTATGAAGCAGAGCCAAGCTTCAGGGGAATAAAGAGTCCATCCCAGGATGAATTTTGTAACAGGCTGCAGGTGGGCAGTTCTTTGTGGGTGTGATCCTGGCAGTTTGGTTCCTCTCAGCTGGCAGCTCTTACCTTAGCTATTGCAGTAGGATACAGCATGTTACAAAAATAAGCAAGGACTGCTGATGAGAGATTTGGGGCAGGAAAGCTGAAAGGCAGATTTCTTCATTGTGGATGAAAGAGGAAAGGAAAGGAAGGGAAATGTCCCTCTCCTGTCTTTGTGTCTGGAAATGGAAAGAGTTTCTTGGCAAAAAAAAATTGCATCTTCATTTTGTAAACAGAGCCATCTAAATAGACCAGTGTGGCTCAGATACTACCAGAAGAAGATCTAGATACTATCCTGGCCATGGAGGAAAACTGTAGCAATAGGTCTTATTGCTGTGCACTGGCTGAATCCCCATAACTTAGCTATTTTTGACTTGTATTGTGCGCTGTGCAATTTTCTAGTGACTTCTGTGGGAGAACTTGATCACAACAAAATTATAATATGGTGTCTTTAGAAAATGCTAGTGGTGCTTTTTAGATTTTTCTATAGGCTTCTGAAAACAATGCAGTGTAAGATGGGCTACCCATAGCTGTCTTGAAGTATTTTAGTGATCTTAAGTCATCTTTTATCTTTACCAAATTGTAATGTCAAGTGTAGACAGCATAAAATCCTTCTGATTGGTGGTGGTGTTACTACAGGGAAAAACATGAAGGCAGAGACTTCTTCTTGTGTAACTTAACCATGAAATAAATATGGTAGAGCAGGCAATTTACAAAACCTCAACACAGAAAGGAGCCCTTTTTTCTTATTAGCCACTATGATGCAGTAGGTAACCATTTTGTTTGAGTAATAGATGAGATTATTATAAGATTATGCAGTCACTCAGTTTTAATCAGCTGAGTGGGAAATCTCCGCTTTCTTATCAAAGGGCAGTAGATGAAAAGCGACGTCTCCACAGATCATTATGAAGGTAGCCTTGTATGAAGGGACCACTCATCTCCTCTCTTTCTAACTAGAACTGCTACTGAGGGAGTTATGTACTGGGTGAAAATGCCTTGATTAAAACAGACTGAAATCTAAATACAATTAGACTGGGGGGATGCAGAAATGTTTTATATTCATTGGGTATTATAACAAGTGCATAAAGTGAAACAAAAACAGTAGGGAAAAAAGCTCCATTTCCTGATGAATTGTCCAAAATGACAAATTAAAACAAATCCATTCTTACAGGCACTGGATGGAAACCGTGTCTTTTGGGATGTCCATACAGTCCGTGCAATTAGAAAAACCCTCAATGCAATCTGTGCACTGTAAGGAATTCCTGTAAGGAATTTGTCTTTTCTTTCTTACTAGGAGATCAAATATTTAATTGATGGAGCAGGAAGAGATTTTAAAAGTGAAAGCTTTGTCTTCTCATAGGCACAAACTGTATTTCAGAACTACTGCATATGGCTATTCTGTTCCAACACAAATCAGAACATTTGCATCACGTATTTGCTCTTAGAATTGGACAGTCAGACCGATGTACACAACTTTGGCGTCTGCAGTTCAACTAATGTTGGGATAAAACATTCATTTAGAGAAGAGACAATATTCTAGACAATGTAGGCCAGACTATGTGTATTTTACCACTACCATTCAGTTGGGGGGGGCAGGGGGAAAGGGACACACAAAGCCTAAACCATGTAAATGTAGTGGGTTTAAGTCCATCTCTGGTCACTTTCTATTCTAAGTAATGACAATTTACCTACAGTACCAAACTGCTCCCTCATGGCTTTTTTTTTTTGCGTCCTCATTTTCATTTGGATATAGCAGCCAAATTCCATTCTCAATTACAGCTGCCTATTTGCAGTGACCTCACAGTAGTTGTTTCACATTAGTACCTCTTTAAGTGAAAACACAGATTTAACTGAGTATCCTTTTCTTTTGGTCCTGGATTATTATCTCTAGTCAGCTTCTCTATCTAGTTAGTTGGCTTCTTCGTATTATCTACAGCCATAGTCTCTAAATGCCTTGCAGAAGATTGTTGCATACTTCTGGGCAGCTCTTGAACAGCGCATCAAAACTCTTCTGTGGCAAGAGCTGCCAGGCTGCAGTATGGCACACTGTTTTATGGAAATATATCCCTTGTATCAGATGTGTCCAGCAGACATGGACGGTGGGTTTTGCAGCTCCTGCTATAGTCATACACCCCACCAAGTGAAGGTCCTTGCAGGCCCTTTTTTCTCTGCCATTCTCCTCCATGTCTAACAGATGACAACTGAGGATGTAAATAGCCAATGATGTCCTGTGTATGGTCAGGATTTAACTTTCTGTGGAAGTTAGAGGATGCACTTATGTTGGTGTTTTATTTTCTGAAGGACCAAGAGTATTTGTACTGAAGATTTAGGTCAGGGCAGTCTTTTCTTAATAAACACAAGAGAAGAAAGAATTTTTCAGGACAGGGACTTGTGTTTCTCACTCTTCTAGTTCACAGCTGGTGCTCTCCATGCACCTCCGGTGATGACATTTCCAATCTGAAAACTAGCTTCTGCAGATAGTTTCCTCAACCAAGATATTCTTATTACAAGCTGTTAAGTGTGCATTGTATAGCTCTGACAGCTAGGGCAGCAACAACATGAGAAAGTGGACTCTTGCTCTGCATTCTGTGCAAATCTGAAAGAGATGGCTTTTTTTTTTTTTTTTTTTTTTTCCTGCTAGGCCATTCAGGTAAACCATAACTGTATAAACACCAGAGCTAATGTTACTGTCGTATTCCAGGCTGTACAGAAAATTATTACTTTATTCTAAATTCTTAGCCTCACTGTAATATGTAATAATTTCTCATAGTGTTTATTTTTTCCTGTCTAGGCCTGTTCCATACGACAGTGCTAAGTACAACTGCTACTGTTCCCCAAAGGCCTAACAACAGCTTCCACTGACTTTTCACTAAATTGCACTAACTTCTCTTGGAAACTGAGACTGATCATTTCTTGGGAGCTATTACGGAGTCAGGAAAATAACGTTTTGGAAATGTCAACCATTTCTGTTTCACTTTCTCACAGTATTCTCAGTAAAACACTCGACGCTACCTTTTACTTTACATCTCCACATAGACCAGGGATTCCCAGTTTGTAATCTGTACTCCTTTCTCAACAAAGCTCGAGAAAACATGCGGATGGAGGGAGCGGTGCAAAGGCGCTTTATTTAACATTCCTGTTTAACTGCACAGTTTATCAGTTATGTGGTGGGCTGACCTCGGCTTTCCGCCAGATGCCCACCCAGGCACTCTCTCATTTCCCCCTCCTCAACAGGATGGGGGGAGAAAATAAGATGGAAAAGCTCGTGGGCCTGGGCAGGGCTTTGCCCTTTCTCCAACACGCTCGCCCAGAGGAGCCACCCGCCGGGCTGAGGGGATCGGCTGTGCCCTGCGCCGGAACCGGCCGGAACCGGCTGGAACCGGCTGTGTCCGGCACGGGGCAGCCCCGGCCTCTCCTCACAGAGGGCCCTGCAGCCCCGCTGCCGGCGCCTGGGCATGTAATTCAGTTTTTAAGCCATAGTCATACCTTGAATTTGTTTTCTGTCCTTGGCAGCCGTACAACAGGCAGTTCATTTGGCAGACACAAACCTTCACTTCATCTGGCTACTTTGGTATGAAAAGTTTACAGTTTGCAGAGGGCACATCTGTTGCATGGGGGTTCCTTGTACGCAAAGGCTTTTGCCTAGGCTTTAAGGCCTTACACGTTTAGCTTTGATGTATTATTTAATTAACTTGCCCTATAAGATTTCTGAAGAGCTGCCATTTGAGCAACTGCAGCCAAGTAACTTTTTCTCTGTGTCTGTGGCAGTATCTTATTCCAGTGCTCCAAAGCTGGGAAGACAGACTTGTATACGAGGTAATATTTCATTTCACAGGTTCCATAACTTGCACTGTTAATGCTTCATAATGTAGGATGTGCTGTACCAGCCTACAGCTAATGAGTTATACGCCGCAAACTGTGAATCTATATTGACTTGCCAAGCCTAAAACAGTGTGTCATTACAAATGCTTACGTATATCTTTTGGTATCTTATGCAGAGATTGTAAACAAGCTGTGTGGATATGTTCTTGAATGTCAGAGGAGGAATCATTAGCTTTAACAGCAGAGCCTACCATCTTTGAAAAGAGAATTTGAAATCAAGTCTATCTGTCTGACTCTGGCTTTGCTTTGCACTGAACAACAGCTTTAGTGCCTTTTATGTGTTTTATTGCTGCAAATATGCTTATTTTTGCTTGCCCATTCGAATTGCTACAGCACTTTCAAGCAGATGACAGAAATAACTGTTCCAGGCATCAATTTGGTAGGTTAAGAAAGAAATTTAAAGAATTACCCCCCCCCCCCCCCCATAATCCAGGGACAGAGCAGCCTGCAGCGGAACTGCCACAGTCCAGCGGCACACGGGGCTGCAGGGTTTGAGGTCCCGGTATTGCTGCTGCATTCCTGCAGCATGTTTATGGGCTTCTGATTCCCTGCAATGTCTTGATGCAGAAGCATTTCACTTAATAGGCAGAGATGGATGACAGGCTTCTGGGACTGGGGTAGGAGATTGTTATTATGTAGTTTACCAACTGATATTCCCTACTCGCTAGTGATAATTGGTGAATGTTTCTGCAACCTTAAAGTGTAGTCATTCTGCTACTACAATAGGGTGTCATTTCACTGTAAGTGGCAGGGTGAATCATGGTAAGTACAGCATATCCAGCACAACAAGTAATTTGCTGACTTAGTACTATCTGTATCTCATGATATGCAGGTAACTAAGGCAATTTTTCCTAAAAGAAGGAGTAAAAGCTAAAATTGCTTTTTCTTTATTCCCTTCCTCTCTGCCTCCCCCACCCCACCCCCCTGCTCTCCATGATGATTAGACAAAAGCCAACTAAAGACAAGAAAAATAATAATTTCTGGTAGACTTAATACTGCCTGAGTCATCAATCCTTCACAAAGACCTAGGGCCCACTTCCTTTTCAGTTTATTCCTTTGGCTTTTAGATTTATAATGTTGTTAAGAAAAAGAGATTCAGCCTCTTGGTCTATAAGAACCTGTTTAAACATAAAGAGGCATTTACTTACAAATAGCGCTGTATTGCCTATGCATTTATCTTGACAGTCCAGTTTAATTTATAAAGCATAATGTGCTTGTAACTCAGCCTGAGAAATGTAGTTTAGCAAGCACTATTGACTTACTAAATCTCCTTTCTCCCTCTTATTGTAAATCTGATAAACCTAAAGAAGCATTCTGGGTACTAGAGAATCTAAATATTAAAGCGGGGTTCTTCAAGATGATCTTGATAGTACTTCACTTAAAACTGCAAGTTGAAGCAATAGTTTATCCTATTGTGAAGTGGTTTAATCTTTCCTTGATCATTTCTCAAAGATGTGGATGTGCTGTACAGTAAAATTGCCAGATTTGTGCTGAATTGCAGCTTTAGAACCCATTATTCTGAAAAGGTTATCTAAATTGAATGGCTTTAAGATGACTTGTAAAGTCATTAGAAGGCTTCTAGCCCTTTATGTGTTTGACCGCACAACCTGATGTGATTCATATGTACTCTGAGATGCAAGTTTTAAATCTGTTGTTTGCTCACTAATTTGCAAAATGGAAGTATATGGTTTCTCATTTCTGACAAAGGATGTGCAACATTTTATTTTAACTTGATGCTTATACGCAGATCCGTTACGTAAATCCCATAACAATGATCTATTTGCCATATAAATAGTGCCAGGAATATAGAAGGTTGTAGTTGAATCATAGGTTATAAGCTTAAACACAGACTTCACACTCTGAATGCCTGAATCCTCTCACTCTAATGCTTTTAACTACTTTTCAATTCCCAGAGAAAATGTAGGGTTTGAGTTTTGAAGAAATCTGGTTCCAAAACAATATGGGTTTTTTTTTGTATTTGTTATATTTCTTGTGGCAACTTAACTCTTGTTTAAGCAATAGAATTACATTTCACTGTGTGGTTTGCTTTGGGGTTTTGGTTTTTTTTTTTAGTATGCTTAGACGTAGTTTAAAACTGATGCCTTCTCTTATTCTGCTTTGTAATACAGCAACAGCTAATGAGTTTTTTAACAAGTGATTCAGGCAAATGCTTTACTCAGCTTTTCTTTCTACATCTCACTATTTATACTTTGATAACTCTTCAAAATTCCAAAATATGTTTTAATTTAAAGTTTGGGGGGGTTTAATATTTTACCTATTGGCTAACTAATAGGAGCCGCAGTACTTTTTCTGTGGTGTTCAAAGAAAAATTTCCAGCTGTACTATCTCATATAAATATGTTCTCACTCTCTGAGTATGCAAGAGATTAGGGAGGCACCATTTCTATCTGTCTCTATATTCTTAACATCATAATATTGTCTCCTGTGACTGTCTTCTCAATTAAGGTTTTCTCTTAATAACTTTTTTCAACATAACTTTTATATCCAGTTCTTTCAGTCAGTTTTTCATTACCAACCTTCATCTAGCAAGATGTTGCAAAGAGATTATTCCAGCACAAATGGGAGAGGATGCTATCTGTTCATGGACAGATGGCTGAACAGTCCCCTGCACTAAATAATACTGAGTCCCAAGACTCTCCTTTCTCTAACTGTGCACCTTCCACTAGAACAAAGGACAAATTTATTTATTATCTGTATTTATTATGGCAATATCTTCTTCATGTTCAGGTAAAGCTTTTTTTCATCACTGTGATCATGGAAAGAAATGCCTTCAATGTTGTACACAGTTTTTATTTAAACTGTGGACCCTACAACTTTAAAATGAAAAAGCAATTAAACTACCATGATTTTCTGGTGTTATTGTTGGTTAGACTGATGTAAATTCTGAAGGATGGAAGATCTTACATGTGTTATTCATATTTACACAAATGACACTGAGGATGAGGATGGACCTTGTGCACTTGACCAAGAATGCAAGCCAGGTTCCGATCTCTGCTATTGATTTCAAGCACATAGCGGCTGGCTAATTTATAAATATTTTTTTCAGGAGACCCTGCAAGTCAGCAATTTTATTCCTGAATCAAGTAAACAGTAGTCTAATTCTCACATAAATCCTGTGCTGTAAATAAGTAGAAAAAAATCACAAGATATTCAACTTTATTGATTGCCCCATTACTTTTAGGGGGATTGCAGACAGAATTTTTGTGTTGACTGTAATGTAAGAAATGCTCAGCAGTATAGGAAGGGTAGTTGCAGTTAGTAAGAATACCATGTACAAACACAGGACTTCTGTGAAGAGTGATAAATCCCAAGGTGTCTAAAGCCTTGAAGAAAAGTTTGTAGCAGTGGTTTGTCATCTACTGCTCAAGCCATTGATAGTGATTTGTAATCTCAGTATGGAAAGAAATTCTTGTTTTTTCTTGAAGCCAGTCAGGCAGAGAAAGAAAGGTAACAAGGAAGTAATTATTGAATTAAAACTTGTCTTAAAGGAAAAAATAGAAGTCTTTCCAAAGTGCTAATAAGTTCTGAATTAAAGATTCAATAAAATATTAGACAACTTTATATCCGGGTAGTAAGGTTTAATGATTACAAACAGAAAAACAATTTAAACCTAAACTGTATACAAAGTAGATTGTAACTTGGTTTGAGTGCAATGTACTCTAAAGTATTCACTGACAGGGGCAGCTGCAATGGGTTAAATTGCGACTTGGTTCACACCCCAGCAAAAGGTAATTTCTTGCCTACAAGAATGGTTTGCATTAACACGCCCTCTCCTCTCCAGCTATCAATAAAAGATGAGCTTGAGAAGAACAGAGTATGAAGAGTGTTGATGTTAGGCCCGTTGCAGATTGGTGACACACCCCTCTACTCCCCCCCCCCCAAAAAAAAATCCTTTCTAGTAGACTGGCTCCCTTGCATGTTTGCAACTCTCTCTGGAGGGAAAAGAAAGAAACTCTGACATATAAACATAATTTTATAATAAGCCAATTCATGTACACATTGGGTATCTGGTGATTGGTGCTGGCTGTCGTTAGGAGCAGAACAAAGATGAATTTCTCACTAGATATCTATACGAGGGCTGGCCCCTGGAGGCTCTTGTTAGGCAACACAAACTGGACAGGCTTTTGAAAGCAATCAGCCGCTGCTTAGGGGATTTGCACATGGAGCAGAGATAAGATTGACCAGTTAGCTCTCAATAAACTAGTTCCAGCACTAGAAGTACATTAGTGCTTAGCTTTGTATGGGCTAATTGAACAAGCTAAAAAGCTATTGCTTGTAGAGCCCACCGTAGCTCAGGTAATGCTGCATGGCACCGTACCCTGCAGATACCTAAATGAATTCAATGCATTTCCGAAAGAGCTCACTAGCAAGGCCAGCGAGAGCTGCTGAGTGCTGAGCACTTAGGGAAATTTGGTCATTTTATTTTAATGTGATTTATTGGACTTAAGATCAAGATATAAAATAAATCACTTTTATGTTTCCTTAGCAGTACAGCTGGAATCTACTTGTGCATGTTATCCATGGCTGCTCTCTGACGTTTGTGTGTTTATTATGCACAGCAATTAAACACCCCTTTTTCCTAGACAAATTAGAGCTGTGCGAGTTTGTGATTCTGCTGGCAGGCTTACAAATCTTGCTGTGCAGAGCTCGCAGTGTTTTCTAATTTTTCTGTGTCATGATGTATCTTGTATGACTAGGGTTGTTTCATTTTCATAGCAAAGCTATAATAATTTTGTACTGATTAAGTGGAAATAATGCCAACTTCTGTAGCTTCTTTGCTTTGCACCCTTTGCTTAGTTTTCAGAAGGCTGCACCAAAAATACCTCCTCTTATGCAAGAGAGGATGAAATGAGTTCTCTAAACTTATATGCACACATGTACAAGGGTGTGCATATTGGCATATATTTTAAGCAAGAATTTGCATGTATATATGCAAGCTGTAATACATAGGTAATTGCTGCCAGCTGTTAATGATAATTTGTGATTGCATCTCTTGCAGCATGAGCACCAGCATACCTTTATGCTGCAGTCCTTTGCTGTGTAACATGTACACTTCTCAGCACAGTTACATAGCAGCTGCCTGGAGCAGGGCAAGAAATGTCTCAGTGTGTTACGTGCCCAACAGGTTTAAAGGTGGAACGATGCCTTTTGTTCCCTTGTGGGTAAGGAGTACCGTGTTGATTGATCCCCACAGACAACATGCGGGCTACTCGGGAACTCGACTCTGGAAGGCCACCAGGTAGACAGCTGTTGGGCTTAAACAACAGACAGTCAGGCTGGCAGTACATCAGATAGGAACTGGGCAGATTTACAGAAGAAACCCATCAAAAATACATTTAAATAAACACATTCCCACAAAATGTTTTGATTTTTACATGTGGAGTGTTTTTCCATCAGAAAACCCTTTGGAAGTGTTCCAGACTTTTTTTTCCCTCAGTTAGATTTCCTAGCAGAACTGAAGTGAAAGTAATCATCATTTAGTGAGCATTTTCTGTGATAAAGTGTGAGATGCCTCAGAGGGAAATTCTGTGTGTTGCAGAACAATGATACTGCTTGGTATCACTGATAATCCTCTTGCAAGCTTTCAGTATCTCTTAGAGCGCACTTTGCATGCTCGGTTCCAGAACTTTACTCCCATAACTGAAGAAATCTTTTCTGATAAAGTTGTATGTGCATCTCACATTGCATAGGTGACTTACAAGGAGAAATTCTATGTGTTGCAATAAGAAATTAGGTCCTCCAGAGCAAATGATAAACTCAGCATACCACAAAATATTTTCACAAGCTACGTTTTACCAGCCTGATGTACAAGTTTATGGGGGTTATCTTCATCTTATGAGATTGTATACGAGAGGAAAACTGGAAAGAAAAAGCTGCAAATGAGTTATTGCAAAGATGGAAAAGTGGAGAGAAAAAAAGACATGATAAAAAAGACATTTTCAAGAATAAATGTCTTAATTCATTTATCTCCTTGCCCCCACTTCAGATGGATTTGAGTTGGAAGGTAACAGTTTTGCAGAGGGATGAGCATAAAGAGTAGTGGGTTTTGCAAGCTGAAAACAAATGACAAAAGAGTAGATGAAAACGGGCAGGAACTGTACCATCACCACCGATTGCATCCAGGAACCATTGTTCAGTATAGTTTAAATTCCCAGAGGCAAATCAGGAGGGAAGGGAAATGCACTGTGTTTAGGTGAAGGGCAATGGAAGCAGCTGTGGAGGGGCCAGAGCCTGTGTGGGTAATGGTTTGCGAGGAGCACCAGTCTGCAAAAGCATCAGCAGAGTTTCTCCTTTTTCTTCTTTCCCAAAATTAAAAGCCAGCAGCAGAGGGGGGCAGATAATCTTCTCCAGGCTTAATGCTCTGGAGGAAAATATTATTTTCCTTTCTGTAATGCACCAGCTGAAAAGCTGGTTTTCTTCTCTAAGTTGTAATTATATATGCCAGTGTTATAGCAAATACCAGAGCTTGACTGAAATGTTTTGGCACTAACTACTGTAACAGGCTGTCAGTTTGGCAGACTCTCTGCTCCTTCCATACCACTCTAGAGCCAGATATGTGGGGCTGGGAGACTCTCCTACACAGACAAGGTGAAGCTTGGTTGTGACTACCCAACTGCTTAGCATTTAGTCTGTGCATAACAGGGAAAATTGGTTGTTGAAGGTAAGATATGCTGAAGCATAATGGGGGCTTGGCCAAGGAGCTGTGGGAAGGGAAAGCACATACCCAGACTGCTCAGGAAAGAAATAAGACATGAGTACCAGTTCCTGACAAAAGAAATGAAAAGCACAGAGCAGAGCCTTCTGCCTTGCTTGGAGGAAAGAGCTTTCCCTCCTCCTGGAAGTTCAGCCTTTGGCAGAAATTAGTTGAACCAAGATGGTTCAACCATACAACGGTGTCTCTGCTGCTTCCCTGCCTTCAGCTCATGCAGAAGATGTTACTGCTGTTGCTGTGGCCCCACCTTCCTTCTCCTCTGCCCTGCCTTTACTGCTGTCAAAATCACACACACACAAAAAAAAAAAAAAAAAAAAAGGCTAAGGAAAGGGAGGGCAGAAATTGCTTGAAAACTTGCATTCACTGAAAAATAGTCTGAATTTGAGCTAAAATTGTGGTATGGAATCAATACAAATTCCTAAAATTAGGTTGTCTGGTTTTGCTGAACTTCATTTGTGTTTATGGAGCAAAATGAAAATCTGGAATAAAATAGTGCAGTGTGCCACACAAAATCCAACTATAGTTATAACTGAGGTGACTGTGAAGTTTATAAAAATACTTGGTCACTTCAATATTTATAAAGAAGGTTTGATTCAGGTTTGCTGCATTGAAAGCCACGATTGTTATGGGCAGAGGGGAAAGGAACAGTATTATTTTTCTGGAAAGGCAAGGCAAAGACTGCCACTTTTATTGACACAAATCCTGTGAATCTCAATGCCTCAAAATCTGCAAATGTCTAAAATGGAGATTTCCATTTTGCAACTCTGTGAATAGATGAAAGTAACCTGCAATGGATTTCAAATCCAGTGAACAAATATTTTGATTGTGAATCCAGCAAGTGTGAGGCTCACGTTTAACCCAGAATGTTTTTTCCTTTCACTTTTTCCCAGTGTTGTTTTGGGATTTGGCTTTTTGTTCAAAGATTTTGCAGAAAGACAGTAGAAAGTGATCTTTTTTTTTCCTTTCTTGGAAAAAGTATTTTCTTTCAAAAAAACCATTTAAACTTTCAGCTAATTCCCAGGGATACAGAGGGATATTCTGCAATAAGCTTCCCTCTGAAAACAGGTTGGCTGCTGCCCTAATATTAAGAATGGCAGGATTCCTTGGCTGTGGGGAAAATGAGATGGTCCAGCTGATTGAGGTTATGACTGAGCCAAGATGAGTCAATTACCTCGATGTGCTGAGCAGCCATCCAGAGTACAGCAGAGAGGAGAAATGCCAAGGCTCGTACTTTCCGCTCTGACAACAAACAGCTGCAAAGAGCTGTGACTAGGGAGAGGAGCTGCGATCGTCACCAATCTGGGAGAGCAGTAACTTTGGTTCATTTTATTTTTCTGTAGTTGGTGCCACTGGAGCTGTTTTGTTTGCAGGTCTGGTAACAAAAATTTGGAGGAGATATTCAAAATGCATACATTTTCACACTGTGCCTTTTCAAATGTTTGTCAGGCAGTGCAGAAATTGCCGGTCATTTGCTGACATAGGGATATGACACAGATGCAGAAGGCCTTTGGCATTCACCAGAAACAGTAAACTCGGAGCACTATGAGAGCTTCATGCCAAACATTTAATGGATTCTCTTACAAAAGGGGGTGTTTAACAGCCTCATCCTTTTGTGGGTATTTTATCTCTTTGTTGTATGGACTTGAGGCAGGCTGTAAAACCATCACTTTGACTCGCATCTGTGGGACTCAAGGCGCACTCATAACCATCTGCTGTCTACAGTTCACAATGATAACCACTCTCTGTAGGACCTTACTTCCTTTGGTTTGTTTTCTGAGTAGAACACAGGCATTTTACATCACATTCTATCACTTTATGCTCACCCTTGCAATCATTAACAACCATTTCTTTATGACTTCTTGTGCAACCTCAACCTTTTGCATCTTTTGTCTCATAACTTCAGCAGAAAAAAACCCTACTTATCCTCTGTACATAACACGTGGCTAAAGAGTATTTTTGCCTGACTACTGTAAAAGAAAAAGAAAAAAATGGATGATAACTAAGAGCTCTGAGCACAATTACATAAAAGTAGTATTTTTATTTTTACCTTTAGGATTCAATAATAACTGATTGCATAACTAAAAAGCCATCAAGTCTGGTTTATGATGAAAAATTGTTTAACAGAACTCTGGAATTAAAAAGGAAAAAAAAAAATCTGTAATCTCGCAGTTCCACCTTACTTACATGGGAATTATGATTTTTACCTTCCCTGGAAAAACAATTCAGAACTACAGGTGGAAAATAAAGGTAAAGCATTGCAATTTACTAAGCTATGAAAGCTTGAAAATAGGACTTAAGTTAACACTTGATACTTTTTAAAAGTCAGAGCAATATGACTAAACAGTACACGGGTACTTTTTTTCACCAGCTTAGATCTTCTTGTCCTTCTTTGAAAGTTTTTGCATTTCACAGTATACGCTAACTTCCTCCTACTAGGTTTGCAAGGCCTACCATTCCCTCCAGCAAAATACTGAGCAAATATCCCTATAAGCTGGTGTATTCATTGGTCAAAAAGAAAAAAGTTTTTTCTTCCACCCCATCTGATGCTAAACTAAAGCTTCTGTTTTCAGATCACTAGTCCATCAATTTAGCCCAGCCATCATTACCTTCTTCCTTAGATATTCAAATAGTGTTCACCTAAACTTTTGGCAAGTGAGGTTTTTCTAATACTCTAGCATCCTTTCCTCTAGCTGTGCGAGATCAGCTTCTCAAGCAGATCTTTCAGGGACCAGTCTGAAAAGACCATTGTTAAGATGATAATAGCATTCACTTTTGCTTTTGGTGGGCTGCCAAACCTGAAAGATGCTACTTTCTTGTACAGATGAACTTTTGTGCGTCAAATCATTTCATATCCATGGTCTTCCAATGGCTGTAGGATAGTATTTGTCTCTGCAGTATCTAACTTTCTTCTGTAGTCAATAGATGCCAAGTTTAGCAGCAAGTTGCATTTGTCTCTACATTCTCATTAATGTGATGGATGTTATATAGGTGTATTTATGCAATTCTTCTTGATCTTGTTTTTGTAGTAGTTTGTAGACTATGGTATCATTACTCTAGTCTTTCATGTAGACACCTTTGCCAAGAAGATAAATACTGGCCTTAATCCCGAGTACGAACGTCTTTTTTAGCTGTCACTGTGTTCCTTTTGCATACAAGGTTATTGAGCAATTTTGCAGGCCTGCCTATGCATTTTTGGAATGTAGCGCACAAATCCCAACTGACGGAGCTCTTCCACAAAAAAACTTTGATTAGATTTAGGAACAGAAAAATCCTTTTCTCCTCTCCCCTGGCATTGCCTGTATCTCCATAAGAGTCTACTAGTTTAAATTTGCATAAACAAGGCAATATAGAGATGTTGAGAATCTTATTCTACATCAAACAGTGAGTAAGATTAGCCATTCGTTATTTACAAATCTTTGGAATATGCCTGCATCATTTGGTACTTTTCTCCTAGTGGAAGAATAGTCTTAGTAAAGAGACAAATGGATCAGTATATAAGCCTGCATTAACCTGCTTTCATGCTGGTTTGGCAAGATTCACAGTCCTCTCTCTTCATGACAGGAATAAAATCAATACTTATTAAAATTCCATAGTTGTACAATTAAATGTTTTTCATCAGTGGACCATCAGCAGGACATAGACACATGCAAGTTTTTCTTTTCATTGTTGAAGAGCTGCCGCATTATGCAGGAGAACTTGCTGTTTTTCAATAATGAGTGAAGGAGCCTAGTGTGTGGGAGGGTAAAAGAAGACTATGACATGAATGACAGCAAGCTTTCTCTGACACCTCTACCCATAGAGAAGGTGTGATGTTAGTCTTTAGTGGCCAGGCAAAAATCCATTTCCTGCTTTACTTAGAATCATACGGTCATTTAGGTTGGAAAAGAGCTTTAAGATCATCAAGTCCAACTGTTAACCTAGCACTGCCAAGGCCACCACTGAACCATGCCCCTAAGCACCACACCTACACATCTTTTAAATCCCTCCAGGGATGGTGACTCCACCACTTCTCTGGGCAGCCTTTTCCAATGTTGACAACCCTTTCGGTGAAGAAATTTTTCCCAACTTCCAATCTAAACATCCCCTGGCGCAACTTGAGGCCATTTCCTCTTGTCCTGTTGCTTGTTACTTGGGAGAAGAGACAGACCCCCACCTCACTACAACCTCCTTTCAGGTAGTTGTAGAGAACATAAAGGTCTCCCCTCAGCCTCCTTTTCTCCAGGCTAAACAAACCCAGTTCCCTCAGTCGCTCCTCATAAGACTTGTGCTCCAGACCCTTCACCAGCTTCGTTGCTTTTCTTGGGACATGCTCCAGCACGTCAATGTCTTTCTTGTTTTGAGGGGCCCAAAACTGAACACAGTATTTGAGGTGCAGCCTCACCAGTGCTGAGTACAGGGGGATGATCATTTCCCTCGTCCTGCTGGCCACACTATTCCTGATACAAGCCGGGATGCTATTGGTCTTCTTGGCCACTTGGGCACACTGCCGGCTCATATTGAGCTGGCTGTTGACCAACACTCCCAGGTCCTTTTCCACCAGGCAGCTTTCAAGCCACCAACTAGATTTCAGTCCATTCACCACCACTCTTTGGGCTCAGCCATCCAGCCATTTTTTTTACCCAGTGAAGAGTACACACATCCAAGCCACAAGCATCCAGTTTCTCTGGGAGAATCCTGTGGGAAATGGTGTCAAAGGCTTTACTAAAGTCTAGGTAGACAACATCCACAGCCTTCCCCTCATCCACTAGGCGGGTCACCTTGTCACAGAAGGAGATGAGGTTGGTCAGGCAGGATGTGCCTTTCATAAACCCATGCTGACTGGGCCTGATCCCCTGGTTGTCCTGTACATACCACGTGATGGCACTCAAGATCATGGGTTCCATAACCTTCTCCAGCACTGAGGTCAGACTGACAGACCTGTAGTTCCCTGGATCCTCCTTCCTGCCCTTCTTGTAAATGGGTGTCACATTTGCTAACTTCCAATAACTTGGATGTTTAGGTTACCTTGCTGTATTGCTCTAATGGAAGTGGCTTTTGGCTATATTTTGACTTGAAAAGTTGTCAAAAATCCCTTTTGCTAGAATAATGTTAAATATTAAGAGAATCAAAGGGTTTTGGATAGCCATTTTCATATTTTGTTGCAAACTTATCAATCTGATCTAGCATTTTTTAAATTTTATTTGTTTTTCTAATCGGGAACATTTTCCTGGGTGTAAGGAGTCATTTTCCAATAATCTTGTTTCCAAATAAAAACATCAATTATTAAAAATCAGTTCTGAAATTAAACAGACACTTGTCTGACAGATATTTATGCATACGATTATGGTTGTGCACGTAAACATCACCACTGGGGCTGTATACTTAGATTAAATCACGCATAAATATTTGCAACATTCTTTTGTGCAATAAAGGATAACTTCGTAGCCAATTTCAGCCATTCAAACAAAAATCATGAAGTGGGTACAGAGATAACAAAGCTTAGTGAAAAAACTAAAGATGGAGATATGTTGTTTGCTGTATATTTTTGAGTGTTTTACGCATATATGAATATTTTCTTATTCTCTGAGAAATAGCTCTTTTTAATGAAAGTTCAAAATCTTACAGGATCTAGCTTTCAAGTGAAACCCAAGTGTAGTGACAGTTGCCACAATGATGAGAGATGACAAATTTGGATACTGCACATCTCATACATTCTATGTTAAACATTTTAATTTAAATTTTGGTATTAAAGGTAGGGGAATGAATAATTGTCTATTACTTTAGTACTTCAGGTTTTTAAATGAAAAAAAAAAAAAAAAGATGAAAGATCACATCACTTAATAATAGATGGTACCTATATCTGCTTGGGGCAGGGGGGGACCCAAATCCAAAGGCTGAAAGCTGAGATAGTAAAGGTCCTTTTTTGACTTTAAAACTTGAACATATCTTACCTTCTGTCTGTAGGTGGTATTAATCTCATATGAGATTCACATTAATCTCATATGAACAGTGCTGGCTGAAGAGAGGGTAAATTTGGCTTAGTTTTTTAAAAACTAATTTGACTTTTTGCTGCATCCTTATCAAAAGCACAACAGAGCTGACTGCAATGGCTATGTCTGCCTGACGCAGCACGGTGCTGTGAAATGTTACCCATGCTGTTTCCAGGGTTGTTAGCAGTAACACTGGTTCACTGCAGCAAGATGCACTGATATCCTCTAGGTTTTTTCAGCGTGTCAGCATTGCACCCTGTGCTAATGATCTTCTTGTCTCAGGAAAGCTATTAAGTACTTGCTTGGTGTAAAGCTCCATATTCATGCTGCTTCTGGCCCCAAATGGTCTTATTTTGGTGCTGTCTGTGCTGTGCTCCATTGTACTCAGTAGAAATGCCCAAAGATTCAGGACTATGATACTCGGAAACAGGGCAGGGGAGGAGAAGAGATTTTGGTGCCCAGATTGCAGCCCTGTGACCACCCTTCAAACAGCTGTCAGTATAATCCGTGAATCCACGAGCATCTATGAAGAGTGTTAAAATTTATTGATTGATACTTCACTGGCTCTGATCTAGTTCAGACTGAAATATAAATACCAGAAAAACAGCATTTCTCAGACTTAGGAAAACATTCACTAAGCTTCATTTGGAATAGTGCACAGCTGAGACAATAATGTGGTATAAACTTGGGCTTTTTTATAAATGTCCCTGTGTGACAAAGTAAAAACGGATACAATTTCCTTTAAATCAGTGCTATGCAAACATGAAACACTTATGCTGCTTACTTTACTAGAGCCTCAGTAAGCAGATGGTGCAAGCCTGCCAGTGAGTACTATACATCCCAGGTGATATTTCAGCAAGAAAGATCTGTTAGTCAAGAACATTCTCTTTTCAGTCTGTGGGGAAGAAATTTATAGAGCAATGTGTTATGGGACTGCTGATTTCTGAAACAGAAGATGGCCTTTTTATTTATTCGTTTGGGATTTTGGTTTTATAGCTTTGCTCACTGGTTCATCTTGGTGTCTTTCAATGGAGCTGAGGCTCTGGAACAGATATGCTTTCTGAATAAGATTGTCTGGTTAATTTTTTTATTTTTACTTTTAATACTTATGATGGCACTGAGATTTCTCTTCTCAGAAAAACATACGTATTCCTTTCTGCTGATTTATTTCTGACTTGTGCTGTCATAAGGATTCTCCCAGGACATTTGTTGTTCACTCAGTAATTTAAACTTTGTGAATTTCTTTAAACTTTGTTTAAGTTAAATCCCAGTATATTTTCCTCTGAATAATTTTTTGCACTCAATCCCTGAAAAACGGTTTGTGCTTTTATTTATTTATTTACTGCTATCTTTTTAGTTCCACTGACAGTTTTCCAGCTCTTGCTAACAGCCCTCTGGTCAAGTGTCCTTGGAGAAAAGAAGACAAAATATTCTGTACTGGAATATTTTTGAATTTGGAAGCACACTAATAGATTCGAAAATTTAGCATTCTAGGGAATGACTACTGCAGAAGTTATTTGAACATGCACTCTTTTCAATACCGTTTTCCCAGTCCTTGATGCTGCAGAGTCTCCGTTTAGTGTTCCTGCACCTGTGGGAAATACTGTATGAATAGTTTGTTAGCATTTTGGTCACGTAAGTGGAAAACAAGTTTGAAAGCAGGAGGAAAACTTCAGTGGAGAATGAGCTTCTCTAATATATAACATACTTGAAACATAACAGTCAGGACAGGTCCATTCTTCCTGCTGTAGAATAATTATGCATATATTTGAGCTATATTCTGCTTTGATGCAGGGATGTCAACAGTGAACTTAGAACTGAGTCTTAAGACTGTTATTAGAAAACATTTTTAATAAACTAATTTACCTATTAAATTATGTTACAGTTACTAAAATCTTGCAGCCAGTATGGCACAGCAGATGTATATTGAAAGTAAGTGGAGAGCCCCGAATCAACTTTGTTCACTTGAAACTTAGTCTTTTCTTCTCTCTGGATTACCGCATTCAAGGATTGAGAGGCAGCTCCCTCCCAAGATCTCTCCCAGCTCTCCCCAGTCAGCACAGTACAACCAGTGCAGCATGGACCACTGGTCACATTGCATGCATAATGGAAAAGGGCATGCCGTCCTTCTGTACGTAACATGAGTTAGTCTAAGTTTACGCTATATCTTATGCTATACAGTATCTTCGATAGAACCACTATAAAGAAAGAAATAAGAGAAAATATTTTGTAGCAATTAGTAAAGTTTGTGAAACCCACTTGCCCTCACATCCTTATCATTCCTTTATGGATGTATTCTCTGTGGATATAACCTAAGATCTTCTTTAATAGTTGCCTCAGTCTATCAGGAAAGAAAACCTGTGTGGTGGAACTAATGTTTTCCTAAAGCTGGAGAAAGTTATGAAGAACCTCAAAGATAGGACATGTGGTCAAAGAAGCTAGTGTAGTAATGGTTTCATACTGAGCTTTTATAACATGAATGCAATACAAATACAGAATATACACAACAGATGTGAAAAGATTTCTGTAGAGGACAAGTTTGTAGTGATGAGAAACAGCAGATAACAGTAACCAAGATAAGAGACATAACCTGTTTTGAATAAGAACATTTTTAGTTTTGTTTTTTGAGGGTTTTTTCTTTCCTGTGTGTAGAGGAAGCCAAAAGCTAGATATAAGATCTTTTGGGAAATAAGGAGTGATGCATTGATGGGGTTTGGGTATCTTGCTTCCTGCAAGATGCTAACTTTGTAAATGAAATGGTAGGGAATATTTCAGTGGTATCAGGAGATAACATGAAATGTCTAGTTAAAGCAATTTTCAGAAACTCTACCTCTTGATATAATTACATAGTTTTTAAGTAGAAATCACAATAAATGCCCATTAATATTAAATCATATGACTGTTTTATCAGTTAAGCATATCCACAAAATTGAAAAGCTACCCCAGGCTGCTTGGGTTATCTTTTGGTTTTGTGCTCATAAGTGCAATACCTGGCTCCTTATTGAGTTTATGTGAACTGGATGCACTGAAATGTACAGAATCGCTACCCTTATTATTGCTAAGTAGGTTTCATTATATAGATATACAATTATGTTGGTGGGGGAATATATTGTTTCGATTCACCCTAAAATGCAGTATGTTGTCCATAATCCTAAATGATAACACACATGTCCCCAGAGCTCGTGCCTATGGTTGGAAACCAGCAATGACTTCCTGTGAACTGCAGAGGTCTCTTCCTTTAGAAAGCACAAGAAGACTGGGGTTTGTATCTCCAAAATCAGAGTTGTCAAGCCTAAAGGTACCACAAAGGTGTGTTTAACATAAACTGACATCACTGTCTGACCCTTCCCATCAATAAAAGGCACAAACCCACACTCCACAACTACATTTTTCACAAGTCTTCTTTGCTTTGCCATCTGTGCTGCCAACTGTTCTTCTACTGTATATCGTCTGCCTGAAGAAGTGCTAAGCAGGTGTGGCACATGTTTGGCTCATTCCTGCTTTGCATGTGTAATGTAATTATGTTTGACAGACTTGGTTTGATTGAGAGAAAACTATGAATTGGATTAAATGTTTTTTGTTTAGACTTTATTAGCTAAAGATGCCATTGCATAATTAATTTGTGAATAAGCAGCAATCTTGCAAATGAGGCAGTGAATCAAAAGCACAGGAAGACATTATAGCCTCTTCTCAGGATGAGTTTACACATTTCTTATTTGTCGTATTCATTAAAAATACATAAAGGAAGGTTAACAAAACATTGCAACAAAGAACCACAAACAAACCAGCCAGCCACAGAAGCCTTCATATATGCATAAGTCAAAAAACTGAAAGCAAGCCAACTCAAAAACATGAGCCTGTGCTAGACAGTAAATGCTTTCACAATATTTGAATCCTATTCCCAGTTGCTTTCTGTTCAACCCTAGTGCTTTGGAGCAAGGATGTCAGTAGAACTGTGTACTTCTAGTTTCAATGGAAAAAATTAAGAATATTTTTTAAATGTAGGGAAATTTTTAGTGTGAACTCTTAATTTTACTTAGAGAAGATGCTACTTTTTACATTTTAGGGTTGGGAAGTGGCTGTTTTAATTCCTGTGCTTCAAAATATTTGCATTTGCATTTGTTTCTACTTTATGTTTAGGTCATACAAATCATGGAACCATACAAACCATACTACTCACTTAGAAAGTGAAGAAAATCTGTAGGATGCAGTGATTTGGTTTAGAACACACTTTGTTGCAAGTTATTTGTCTTCTCGTAGGCCTGCCTACACCGTATCTCAAGCAAGGGTGGCACATGGGCCTGACCGTAACTGTTCTTGGCCCATGGGCAGAGGGTGTGGGTGGGAGTCCTGGTGAGGCTGCTCAAGGACAAGAAGGTCTCTTGGTGCCCTCAGAGCCCTGACACCTGATCAGATTGAGATAAATCTACTACATTTCACATCAATTTCTCTACTTCATTTCTTGTTAGCTAATGCTTGTCTTTAAGCATGTCTCCTCGTCCTGGACGCATGCTGTCCCAGTCAGTCTTCTTTCTCAGCACTGTCACTATCATGCATACTTCATACATTCCCTTTGGGTGCAATATACCAGTTTATCTCAGTTCAGCAGAAATAAATACACCTAGCTCAGATAGGCAAGGACATTTTTCACTCTAGGGTACTTTACTTGTACCAATGACAGTAGGTTAAAGTGAAGGTGTCCTAAGGTGCTCCTTGAAATAGGAAGGCTGGATTATGAGGTTCCTTATTTTCTTCTTTTTCTTTTCCTTTCCTTTCTGTCACTAGTAGAAGAGCAAACTGTTATTACGGGTATTTGTCAATATATTTGTTTATTGTATTGTAATAGTATAAATAATGATTTATAATTACCAATAATGTTGAGGTACTAACTTCAACATTAGCAATACGTATTAGCAAAAGTTCTTAGTCCAAACAGCAATCTTCAAATGCTACCATAAGGCAAATGTAAAAATTGGTCCTCCGAAAGTGCAGTTTAGGAGTTAAATTAATTTACCAAAAAGAACTCACCAGCCTTATAATGACTTCTGTTAATTAAACTTTTTGCATTATTTTAGTTGAACGTATTCCTTTATGGCAGCATGTGAGAGTAAAATCACTAATGCCCCACATACTGGGTGAGAGGGCAAATAGTTTTTTCCAGAACCATCATGTTCAAGTATATCTTTTGTGGTAAAGGAGTGAAACAAATAGGTTGGAGAATATTTGATAGGTTTAGCTATATAACTTCTTCCTGCTGCCTCTTTTTCAGTTCTATGTGAAACATTGTGCTGCCTTTGCTTCCCAGCAGTGTTGCATTTCTTCTCTCAAGAGTAGTAATCACAATCTGGCAGACTACAAGATTGATGCAGGGTCAATTAGTAAAAATTTTTCTTTCTTCAAATGAAGTTACTTCCTATGCTTTGCCAAGGGTTTATGGAGTGGTAAGATGGCTGATCTCCATTTTTATTCTAATTCTTTGGCCACTGCTCAAATCCTGCCTTCAGTCACATGCCCTCTGTGATTATTATGTTCTTCCTATGCAGCACTTTGAGCCTTGAACATTCATGCAGATGTATTGCTTTTGCTACTCCAGATAATGGGGTTTTGTTCATTATGTCTGCTTTGGATTTGTCCATAAATTTTCAGCCATCTTGGATCATTCAGAGAAGATGCTCAGAACGTTAAGTCCTATGGCAATGCTGTTGATTTTTCCAAAGACTCTAATCTTCTTTCAGGAGCTCCATAATGCTTAAACACAGTTTTCTCTCCTTTGTGATTTTTATTACAGAATTCCTCTCTTTGTTGTTTGAGTTTCAATTGACTCCATTGCTTTTCAAATCCCTCCAGCCTTCCCTCAGTTTTATTTACCTTAGTCTCAAAGGAAGCTGTGGAACCTTGAAGGTTATCGATTTTTAAATGAAGAGATTGAAAAAGTTCTTCTACTGAGGTGCCTTATAAAGTGTTTGAAGGCGGAGAGGCTGTACGAGGCATGGAAGATGATGTTGTGTCTGCAGGGTGGGCTCACTTGACCCATGATGCAACAGGTTTTATTTAATCCGCGTGCTTCTTCCATGCACCTTCTGGCACATTTTTGTTTGGTTGTCTGTCCCAAACAATGTCGTAACACTTGAGGAGACTGTTATCGTTAGGGTTTCAAAGGCAGTGGTGGGCTTTTAGGCTTGTGAGTGTGTAATAGGAGCTATGACCTTTGCAGCAAACCCAACAAATGATCTATGTTATTAAGAGTGTGGCACAAAGCCACTGTGGTCAGCATGTGCTTTGTGCCTGTATGGTGTCTTGATGAGACACTGGGCAAACAGGGATCTCGCCTCCTCAACTTGTTCAGAAATGTCCAGAAACAAAGTGGGAGAGGATCACAAAATAACAGTTGGGAGTACAGTGAGAGAAAAATGCCTTTGCTAATAGAGTTTATCACCAAATAAACTTGTTTAAAGCAAAGCAGACAAAGAAGTCTCCTTTTTTTTGCCAAATTGAGACAAGTGTGCTAGAATCATAGTCTATTCATTTAGCAAGCTGTTATTTTTATCGCCCTTTACTTCATTCTCTTAGGCTCTGGGTTTGAATCAGGATCCTCTGGGTCACAAATAACCACATCACTTCCCCTTACCTTAGTTTTACATCTTTCTTTCATTAACAAAAAGTCACTATTCCAATGAAGCTGTTAAGCCTCTGGCCTTCTTAAGCAGTCAGATCTGGCAGTTCAGTAAATCATAGATGCCCAGCGTCCCTCTGACCATCTTCATTTCTGCCATGTTGCTTGGGGATTTAATCCCCATTGGAGATTGTATGCTGTCATTATTAATAGCTTTTCTAATAGTATTGGTAGAGACTGGGAAAGATGTGAAATATTTTGTGGTGAGGCTAGGACACACTGAAAGGGCATGAAAGAGATTACAGTGGTGTGAAACCTTTTCCAAAACATTGTAATTTGACTGGTGGGCAAACTTTTAGGCTGGATTTTGCATTATTCAGTTTCATTTGTATTTTCCAAGGAAGAGCATTAATATTTCCAAACTGATATACAAAGTACATTCTCCTTCAGAAGGGTAATTTTTGTAACAGGCTAGCCCCTCTTTCACCAGTGGTTGGCTCTGACAAATGAATGAGGGTTTTCCATCAGAGTACCTGAACAAAACTCCCAACATTGAGGCTACTAGGGAAGCTTGGACTTGGGAGCAAATATTACGGTATAGGATTATTTTTATTTATTTAAAATATATCAATGGTACACAAAAATAAGACTGTATGGTTAAAGAGGAGTTTAGAGAAGTCTTTTTCATTAGAAACCACTGACTGTTCTCTGAGCGGTTGGACAAAACTCAGCACGTTTCAGATTCAACTTTGACACATTAGAAGACGATACTGATTGCTTTACCATTGATCAAAAAAATTCCAAAAGATGATAACTTTTTTCATTCTTACTGTACTTTAACTTTATTTTCATTCAATGGCGAATCCATGTTTTAGCTTCAAAATAATATATTAAAGTTTCCTATGAAGTGATGAATCTACAGCAGAGCCCTCTTGTAATTACCGCCTTTTTTTTTTTTTTTTTACGTGCTTATAGTCTCTATAATGTCTTAGATAATTTTACCTACTTCTTTTCCCGATCAAATATTTGGGATCAAAGTAGAATTAATTACTGCTAAAAAGAGCATAAGCAAAATTAGTCATCTGTGTGTTTTACAATAGGTATTGTCTTCTAAGGTTCTTTGATTCTGCAAATTTTTTGTCACTCAAGGCTGCAAGGAATGTCTCTTCCATCTGGCAGACCTTGCAAATAGCACCACTGAGTTCAACATGCAGCATTTACCTCCTTATGTATAATGTTATCAAGCTTTAGACCATGCTGATTATTTAAGTATTAAATGCAACACTTGTGATGTTACATCTGACAAAAAAATCAGCTATGAAAATTAAATGTCTAGCTTATTTATTGACAAGAGTAACACTGAAAGCCTTCTGAAGCTGTTAAAATGATAGAAATAAGGACATTTTTACTTTGAACTAACTTATTCAAAGCATGCTTGTAATGCTGTAGGCTGGAATTTTCAAAGCAGCACAGGAAAGTTAGATACCAGGCCCTCACTGAGTTTCAGTAGGGTGATCTAGAGAACTGAATTTAAGAATATTCTCAGAAAAAGGAGATTCAGTAGGTCTAGAGGGAACCAATCTGGCAGTTTCTGAACTTCCTTTTAACAGGGAAGAATAAATTTATTAGTATATGTTCTTTTTTGTGCATCTTAATCTTCTTTCCCAATTTAGCAACACTAAAAAGAGGTCCCGAGTTACTCTTGCATGTCTTCTCATTTTTTTTAACTTGAAAAATAATTTAGCTTTGTAATATGTAAGAATTTTAACATATATGACAATGAGATTTCTGGGCATAACATGTAATGCTGAGAAGCACCATTTTCTAACTATATTAACTGGTATCAGCCATATCTTTCTCGTCTCTAAGAAGGAACCTGTATATTTGGCAGGACGATGGTACCTGCAGTTTGGAAATTACCATTATGGCACTGGCTGTTAGTTTTCTGTGCCTCTTCCGGTAACTGGCAGAAGCATGCTAACTGCCTATTTTATTTCCCCTGCTGCTTTTCTATCTTTTATTCTAGAGAAGGTGACCCACAGCACCAGTTAGGGACCAGATTACTTTGGCTATTTGTACCAATTGCACTAAATGCTTGAAGTGTTACAGTTATCAAAGATGCTACATGGTGTTTTTAGAGAAATTGGGGGATAAACAGAAGAGGGTGGTGGAGGATAGTTTTGTTCTGCACAACAGATATATGAGGGACAGAGAAAAGTCATCTGCAAACAGATGATATTTTCTTCTCTGCTTTTCTTAGGACTGCTTGTCCAGATGTAGTTTTCTGTCTCTACTCTTCTCCCATTAACACTAAGTTATCTGAGGTTTCAGACAGGGCTGCAGAAGACCAATGATGCATTTTCTCCATAAAGAAAAGGATTATGTTGGGATCATCACAAAGAATACTGAATGTTGCTGGCTTCTTTAGACAAGAAATCAGTAGGTTTTGATGTCCAATGGGTTGGTTTTTTTCTCTTCTTGAAGCATGCTTTTACTATTGGTCATAATATCCTTCTCACTTGAAAATCTGACTATAGTGTTTGACTATGATCTCCTGAGGCATTAAAACCTATAGGATTCTTCTAGACAGTTAGAAGTGCATTTCCTTATTCAAAAAAACCCACCAAACTTATCTGTGCATCTGTTTCAAATAAGTTTTCTACCTATTAAAATGAGTGTGTGTGTGTGTAAAACGTAGGGTAGCTGTTTTCTGCCTAACAGTTCTTTCTTTTTCTTTATGAAGCCAAACTTGTCCTATTCTGCCACAACACATAAATACAACAGGTCAGATTCTGCTGTCAGTATTGTTTTCCTGGATAGACCAGACGTTATAAGTTCCATGGATTTTTAATTTTTTTTTTTTTCTGTGCCTGAATGAAAGCCAGGATGTTATTGTATCACTTCATATCAAATTACATTGTCACATAATGATATAATTGCCAAACACAAGCAGATGCAATTGTTATAGTGCAATAAAATGTCACAACTGAGAACACTGTTTGTATTTTCATTTAAAAGTTTGGTTTTCAATATGAAAGTTTGTAACACAGTTAGAATGTGAGTTTCAAGATGTCTATATTTGTCTTCAACCAATATCGTTTTATTTAGGCTTCAGAATTAAGAAAAAAATTGAAAGTATCAGTACCCAAACTGTAGAAAATACATTGGTTGTGCTGAGGTCTCCTCTGTGCAGCAGGCACTTCAACAGTGTGAGTGCCTTCCTCAGTGAGGACTGATTTTGGGGCTGGGGGACTTCCAGATGGGAAGGGGAGATGCTGGCATGAGTAATTTTTAAACATATATTGTGTATAGCAAATCACACATTGCACCATAACCTGCATTTTCATTAGTCATTTGGCCTTTATTGAAAAAGAAAAATGTGGTGTATTATGACAAATTAATCTATATGAAATGCAAAACTATAATGAGAATTTATCTTTTTTTTTTAAAGTCTACAGAAAGAAAATTATAAAAGCAAATATTCTGTAAAAAATAGAGGCCCCCAAATTCCTTTTTACAGTTATTTAAGTATTAAGACTTAAACAAGTATTTTCTTTTAATTGTTTTTCTGAATGGTTTCTTTTAATTGATGCGAGTGCAAGTGGAAAACTTTTGAATTTACAGATATTTTAATGGATATGATCTCTTTAAATTTTTTTTCTCCTCCATCCTGTCTGCATTCATTACAGGCAAATCAATGAAAATTGATAAACTCATGATGGAAGAAAGGAATGTATTTGTATTCATTACAGGGGATCGGAGATAATAATAAAATGAAATGTTGTTATAGTGAGATATAAACCCAAGCTAAGGAATTGTTCAATATGTGAATAGCTAGATACATTTCATTACTGTGATATGGAGCAGCTTGATAGCGGAAGCCAATAATTTAAAAAGTCTTGAGCACAGGGTTATGCTGACTATCCAGTTCAATACGTTAATTGACAATAAATCCTGCTTGCCTATAAAAAGCACTTGACTAGTCATTTTCAAGATGGTCATGATTTTTTATGATGCGGAACTTTTAATTTACAGGGATGATAAAAATAGATTTACTTTCAGCCACTTGTATTTGATTTAATTACCTAATCAACTATAAATCATCTACTATTGAAAAAGTAATTTAACAGAGATGATATTTTGTCATCATTTTTTTCTTAAGTAAGAGAGAGTCTTTTGTAAAGGAAGGTGAAATAGGCTTTAGAGGAATTAAAAAATTCTACCGTTTTTAAGAAAGGGTTAGAAGTTCAGAGACAAGAAGTTTCCATTTACTGAATGAAGGCCTTGATTTTTTGAAAGACTTGTTTATGGTTACCTAATCTCCTGTTAAGAAAGCAGATAGTAAAAGAGCTGTATGGCAAAGGACTAGCTATGGGTATTAGTGATCTGAAACAGGCCTTGAGCGATGGAACTTCCCTCTGCAGAGACCTGTTTGGGATAATACCATGCTATTCAATGATGAGAAACATACAGCAGGGCCATGGAGAAAGAAATTACTGTACTTTGTCCAGGCAAGGAACAGAGAAACCAATCTAAGTCAGAATGGGAGTGACTTGATAGAGGATTGTGAGGCTTTCTATCGTGATTTAAGCTGCAAATTTTAATCCCTAAATGAAAAGAGGATGATAAGTTTTCCTATATTTTAATGGCTATCTCACAAAAACTGACATAGTTCATGAAAAAAATCTAAGCAACTAAAAGAAAGTGTAGATTTAAAAAAACAATAATGCTTTGAAGGAAAAGGTTTTATAAAAAAAAGGTAAAAATATTTAGAGTTTTCCATCTACAGACAATCTTATTAAAGGGGCAAACTATATACTGGGGTGAAAATATTTCATCCTATAAGATGTAGGCTCCTAAAGTCTAGCTTGAAAAATATTGTGAATCTCATAAATGCCACTAACAAGAGAGAGGGTATGTCATCCTCAAAACCGTGTTTACACAATGTTGATAGTGCTCTTGATGAAAAAGTTCCAGATAAAGGGCTTTTGGAATATATTCAGAGAGGAATTTTTTGTCAGATGAATTACAGGTGTCAAAAAGAGACTCAAAGATTACAAATAAGAATTTATTGTAAAATTTTTGGTGTTTGGTATTCTTGTTTGACGTTATTTCAAAAACAGATAAAACCCCAAATTCACTACAGACATATCTCCTACTGTCTAAGTAAGCGGGGGGGGGGGGAGGAAAATTAAATGTACATAGCATTATTACAAGAAAAAAAATTGTGTGATCTAGGTGAAGAAAAAATAGTGTGTTGGTGTGGGATTATGAAAATAATAAAAGCTAAGAAAGTACAGAAAGTAAAGATAGGAACAGTCATGCCATTAACATTATGAATGAAGAAAAATCAATGCTAGAAAAATATCTCCTAGAGAATTCAGGTCACTTTATGAGTTGGGAATAAAGCCAGCTTCTATAATAAGGGTAAAAGAATAACATGAAATAATGAAAACTGAACCGGAAAGTGGAGATTTGAGACTAAATTACCCTGATAGCTAGAAGGCTTTATTAAATTTAAGGAAATAAACACAAAGAAAAGAAGATATGTTAATAAAAATGTGCATTTTTCTTATGGTAACAACAGGCTTTAAAAAAACGGAAGAAATGGATATATTATAAATCCTGTAACTCTTTCCAAGAAAGACTTCCGAACTTTGCATTTTAATTTTCACAGTCAAAGGTTTTATTCTGGGAAGTCCACAGCCTAATTCACAACCAATATGAAATCAAATCTGCCTTCACAAAATTCCTCAGAATTACCACAGGTAAATGACAATTGCCATATTGAGTTAGACTGATAACCTTTTTATCAGATGAGGCTGAGATGAGGTACTTGGAAGGCAGTATAAGAAACCCTGAATACGATAAAGATATAGCTTACCTAAACAGAAAAGTTGGTTTTTTCCTACTCAGTGAGAGGTTGGATTACAGAGACATGAAGATTATGTTCTCTCCAGCTGTTCAGGGCCTCTTTTTAACACCCCTTTTAGTCAACTGAGTGTTAGAATTAATGGGATTTTAGAAAAAATTAGTACAACTACTCATGTATGCTGCTAGGGAATAGCTTTTGAATTACCAGCTTTGTTTCAGCTCTCATTGACTTATCTTATTTTGGGGTTGGATCTGGTTATTAATTTTCTGAGAACAGATTGATGTCTTCACTGTATACGTTAGTTGACTTTGTGGCTTTACTCAGTATAAGTAATTCTAAATTGAAGCTGTCCTGATGTCATGCCTTGTGTCTGGTGCCTCGGAAATGGACATGGTCCCAGCCTAAAAGGAGGTGATGGCACAAATTGCACAGTCACATGAGGCACTCCATGTTTCTGTCCAGACTACAGGTGGAGATGGTGACTTAAATGGCCAGGACACATATGGGAAGTGTGACTAATCTGGATGTGTCAGACTTGCTGCAAATGGGCTTACGTATACATAGTTGATCTACAGTGATGAAATACATAGCATTGTCTGTTGCTGGAAACCTACATAGATGACATAAAATCCTTGCACAGGATGATACTAATGGGAAACTGAAAAGATACAGAACCTCAACAGCATTGTTCTTTCTCTTGTAGTTGTGTGTAGTTACTACGCCTGTAGTTGTTTTATTCTTCTGTGGTTAGCAATAATTCTAATACTGGTTTGCTCCAGGAACACTCAAGTTTATGAACTGACCGTGCATGAAGTCCATTTGACAAGCATACAAACAAGTAATTTAAGTTTCTGAGTATTTCCTAGGGGAAAAAGAATGAGTCTCCAAAACCATTCTTTTCAGTGGTGGCTGAATGCTCTTTTGGCCTAGAAAGTCACCTAGATAACAGAAGTCTAAACATAATGTTGTGGCTATACTTTTCATGTGCAAAGTCCTGCCAGATTTGTGGTGTGAAATTTAAACACAGAATGCAGTCCCAAAATAAATACGATGATGAGCAGTATGCAAGATCTGATCACCCTTTGAAATATTGAAGAGTACTTTATTCCCCAATGTATTGGGTTTGCATGCCAAGGTTTTGGTAGCAGGGAGGGGCTATAGGGGCGGCTTCTGTGAGAAGCTGCTAGAAGCTTCCCCCATGTCCAACAGAGCCAATACCAGCCGGCTCCAAGACAGACCCGCTGCTGGCCAAGGCTGAGCCCATCGGCGATGGTAGTAGTGCCCCTGGGATAGCAGAATTAAGAAGGGAAACCTGCAGTGGAGAGGGGAGGGGGATGTGAGAGCAACAATCCTGCAGACCCCCAGGTCAGTGCAGAAGGAGGGGAGGAGATGCTCCAGGCGCCGGAGCAGAGATTCCCCTGCAGCCCGTGGGGAAGACCATGGTGAGGCAGGCTGTCCCCCTCCACCCCAGGGAGGTCCACGGGGGAGCAGATCTCCACCTGCAGCCTGGGGAGGACCCCACACGGGAGCAGGGGGATGCCCGAAGGAGGCTGGGACCCTGTGGGAAGCCTGTGCTGGAGTAGGGAAGAGTGAGGAATCCTCCCCCTGAGGAGGAAGGAGCGGCAGAGACAACTTGTGGAGAACTGACCCCAACCCCCATTCCCCATTCTCCTGCACCACTGGGGGAGGAGACAGAGAATTTGGGAGTGAAGCTGTGCCCAGGAAGAAGGCAGGGATGGGGAGAAGGTGTTTTAATATTTGGTTTTATTTCTCATTACCCGACTCTGGTTGATTGGTAATAAATTAATTTTCCCCAAGTTGAGCCTTTTTTTCCTGTGACAGTAATTGATGAGTGATCTCTCCCTATCTTTATCTCAACCCATGAGCCTTCTGTTATATTTTCTCTCCCCTGTCCAGCTGAGGAGGGGGAGTGATCGAGCGGCTTTGGTGGGCACCTGGGGTACAGCCAGGGTCAACCCATCATACCTGAGTAGACACTGGGCTTGTTCAAACACAAATGATGCTTTTAAGTATTTTTAAAGGTGACAGCATCTACTCTAAAATTTACTGGCAGAAAGGAAGAGACATGTTACCAGTTTTGGTGGTTCAGACAGTTACCTGTATTAATTTGCCTGGTTTGTCTGTTAGTTCCTGGGGAGCTCTTGACAAAAACAGAGCATTGCCAAGTAGGTTATCTTACACAACTCATCTTCCTTAGTGTATAGTAACTTTCATATTAATTAGCATGTAATCACTGAACAGAAAAGGATACAGAGATGCAGTGCATTAAAGGAAGTAGGAATGGGGTTGCAATGGGAGGAGAGCAGGCATTTTTGATACTACTCTGAGCATGAGAGTGTTTATGATATACTCTCACAAGTCTATTTTAACCAACAGGCTTTTGAATTCGTGTATATGAATATTTCTGAAAGATTTTATAAGTTTCCCTTTTCCTGACCTCACAGTGCAGGGGAGTTGGTGCCCTTCCAGGAACCAGAGACAAAGTGAGACAAATGTACAGCCTGCAAATAACAGCAATATAGTTCCCATAGCAACAGTAACTCCATGAACACTCTCAGAAGTTTCTTCCCCCTTCAATATTTATTTTGCATTTGTATACTTTATCAGCCTAAATGTTCTAAAGACAAAATTTTGATTAAATTAATCCTGCTTAAATTACTTTGGAAAGGAAGAATAGCAGAAAATGGCAGAAAGAGAAGAGAACATGGCATCTGTAATTACTTTGGTGACTGGTTGTATTGATGTATCCAGAGGTAAACTTGCTTGTATTTATTTTTTGTGTAAATTTTTGCCTTAAAATAGTCCTCCTTTTCCCAAATATGCGATGAGAAACCCCACTGAAGTCAGTTTTATTGGCTATAAAATTGATGTTAGTGGGAGAAAAAAGCATAATATATAACTGAGTATAACTGAGGCCTCAACTTTTAAGATATTTCCACTAAGAATTCAACTTTTTCCCTATGTTCAAGGACGACTACTCAAAGATACATCAGAGGTTTGACAGTCATTTACATTTAGCCTTATTTCTACCTTTCTTCCCATCACAATTTTAACAAACATATCCCTGTCACACATTCTCATGCGAAGTATTACAGACGGACTTGAGCAGTTTCGTTGAACAAGTGTAGGTCACAACATTTTCATCTTTTTAACTGTATGTTTCCAGGTACTCTGTCCTTAAAAGGCACTCTGTTCCCAGGTAAGGGCTGTGAATGATGCTGCGCTGCAACTGCTTCCATAGAATTAAGGCAGAATTTTGCTATGGGTTTTTCTGAGGAGGACTGACTCTGTTACAAATACATGATTTATTTTTTACACTGAACTAGGTGTGAAATAAGTATCAGATAACTGGCATTTGTTCTGACACAATAAACGAATAACAAAGCTTTTTTTTTTTTTTTTTTTTTTTTTTTTAAACAGAGAAGAAACTGTCAGAATTACTTAGGAGCTGTTGATACTAACAGCAGGGCAGAAAGAAAGATCCTTTTCATTATTGTAAGAAGACACTGACTGCCTTTAAATAAACTCGATCCTTCCTGAAGGCACTAAGTAAAAGCTATAACTTCCTTCTGTTATTACTGCAAATTCAAGTATAAATTGGGAACTGACCCAGACAGCAATTCCTTTTGTTTTAACCTTTCAAACCCTAAAAAGGTGTATCTTTTTCTTCACTCAGTGTTTGCTAAAAATGGTGATTAGTTATTTTTCACATAATGATCAAGATGTTCTCTGAACAATCATTTAAAGTGTTTCCAGGTTTCTGACTTAGTTCTCTAATACAGATTTCCTAATTCCCTCTCCCAGGGCAAGTTTGTGTGTCACATCTGTAGTGTTCCTAATGAGTTGCTAATGAGGCTTTACAAATGTGGAGGCACAGACGATGAGGTGGTGGTGCTAGGAGGCTGCTCTAGAGCTGGTATGGTGAGCAAGAATTCAGCATCTTTAAGAGTTTAGTTATTGTCTCTCTCCCTGCACTTTTCCCTATGTAACTCTAATGCCCAGAGCTTTAAGAGAACAAGAAAGATTCCTGGCCCTACTCAGATGCTTTCTTTATTCGATTAGCACTGCTTTGTATTACCCTACTTAGAGCAGGAGTCTTGCAGTTTACATTCCTAAATTCCATAGCTGAAAATGGAAAACAAAAACCTTACCCAACAGTAAGAGAATGCCTGGTTTACCAAAATTAGTCTCACATTCAAAATTGATGAGGATCACATTTTGAATTGGTAACAGATGGAGAAGTGCTGAGTTTTGCCTTAGTGTCGATAATGCTTCTTATGCTAGAATGTGTTTTTATTTCTTGCATAGTTCACTTGAGTCTTATAATTCTAGTAAGATCCCTCATAAACAAAACAAGGCACTTTTAGAGTCTACAGTGTCTACTGATTCCCTCCTCTAAACAACAGCAAGTCTGACTTTGTTCAAATGAAATATGGAGCTAATTAATGTGAAAGTGTTTCATGCTTATCATCACTTATTTTTGTTAGTCAAATTATATTAATTTAATCCACTTAGTCTGAAGTATCTTTTTTCACTAAAAATAGTGAAAAGAATGGTGGTGAAGAGAGTAGGTTAGTTGGCGAATTCCCCACTTCTCAAGAAAATGAGCAAAACTGAAAGACTTAAGGAGTAAGTAGTTGGTGCACTTGTGTTAATTACCTTTTTTGTATTGCCATTTTGGATCAAATTAACATTTTGGTATGTGTCGTGTATGTAAAATGTGAGAAGCTACATTAGTCTGGGAACAGTTACTCTGGGAACAGTGTATGGTCTGTTGTCATTACAGAACACGGCCACAGACCATTATTCAACATTTTTGCAAGTTAAGAAATAATTTTAATATCCTTTTCCTTACTGCTTAAGCTGCTTACATACCAAGTTCAATCTTCTTTCTAAAAGACACTCTTTATTTGTGAAAGTATTTATACAAAGAATACTGGCATTATTTTATAGGGACTTTCTAAAGAACCAGACAAGTCTATTTGAAGCTTTTCTTTGGTATTAACTAGATATTTTATCATAAGTGAGCAGGGCGTTTCTGGTTCACTAGTCTTTATTGCTTTCTTGAATGCACTTCAACCTCATTCACAGTTCAAGTCTATATAATCCTTATGCCTTTCATACTTTTAAATCCTCCACAGTGTTTTCTGTATATCTGACTCTGCTAATATCCACAGAACTCGGGTCTTAAAGCACTCTCCTGAGCTAGCATAATTCTGCACTGAGAGTGAAATACACATTTTCACCAATCCCTTTACTGCTCATAAACAAGGGCAACGTTTTCTTTAATGCCAACATCCCCCGACTTCAATTTTCCCCTCTGAAACCTCAAATCCATTCCTTACAATGAAAAGATGAACTGTAGCTTGCTTGTTCATTCTTGCTCTGAACGCTAGTTATGAATCTGCTGCCCAATTTTCTTGAACTGAGTATGCTGTCAGTTTGCTGCTTGTTACTTTCTTCACCCCAATACTTTCTTCTTGAACTTTAAATGAAAAAAGAATTTGTTTTGTGTAAATATGCAAACAAACTTGATAAAGGTCAGTCAGCTTATAACTTCTTTTCTGGATTGGTAAAAGCTTGTCTATCATTGTCGTAAGATAACTTTACATATTTCCCATTACACAGCTGTGCTCTTCACAAAACCAGTTGGATTTGTTGGAAATTATTTGGTATTCTCTTGCATGTTACTACGCACACTTGGTGTGCATGTTGATTGGGATAAAGCATGTGTGTAGCTACAGTAAAATCTTCTATAGCTGAATACCTATCTTGGAATAATTGTGGATGTTTACCGAGTCTCCCAATTAGCTTCGCATGCTGGTTTTCAAGCTACATGGAATCAACTATGTGATATTTGATACTCTGAAATCATAATTGCAAGTTAAACGATGGCACTCGGGTGTGGGCCTTTGTCATTCCAATCTGTGCCGAGTTAGGACTTGTGTTTCATACAGCTGATTAATGAGCACTGGTAATCAGCATCACCTATGCCTCATGCATCAGTATAGTGTCATACAGAGCAATCTTATGCCATTGTCTTCTGGGAAGGCAAGCATAGCTCAGGACCATGGGACCTGTTGCTGTTGTACTGGTTTATGTTACTATATTGGGGGTCTGTGCCCAGGAGCTGGCTGCAGGGGCTTCTGTGAGGAGGGGCTGGGGGTCCTTCGTGCCAGACACAGCCAGTTCCCCAACAGCCCCACCGCAGGACACAGCTCAGCCTCTCAGTGATGCTGGTGGTGCATCTGGGAAAACAGATTTAAGCAAGGGTAAAGTCTTCCTGGTAGAGTGAGGAAAATGCTGTGGAAACAGCCCTGTGAGCACCCCAGATGAGAGGAGGAGAAGGGGGAGGAGGTGCTGCAGGCACCGGAGCAGGTAGCCTCCAAACTGAGGTTAGCACATCAATTAATAAAGAGGGTGTTAAATGAAAATTCTTCTGCTGATGCAGACATAAAATTAAACAGAACTTTTGTTTTTATGTTTTTGTCTTGTTCACCATTCTTTAATCTCATACATTTCAGGCAGTATGAGGCATTAGGATGATGCATTAGAAAGGTCACAGGACACAGATGTATATTTTAAAAATGTATTGTAAGGCACTCTACAAGATTGGGTTTGGGCTACTGCAGAATAGCCTTGTTTTGGTGGATCACCTGATTTGCAGTCATTACAAATGAGAATGTAAGTTCAAGATGATCTGCTGTGGCTTGCTAAAGTAATTGCAGAACAAAGTCATGTTCACTGCTCTGCTCTTACAACTCAAGGTGTCCGTCTGTTCTTCTGTCAGCTCTCTTTGCTTGGTTTGCCACTTACTTTAACAGAAAACTGTTTGGCTTCAGGGAGCACGATCAGAAAGCAGCCAGGTCTCCTCTTTTGCTATGCAAAATGTTCAGCAAATCTGTTACCCTCCATCTCTCACCCAATCACAAAATTCCCTCTCTGAGGTTAGAATGTTGTGTCAAAGCAGGAAAGCCTCAACTAGATTGATTTATAAAGCTAAAAAGAAGACATTTTTTGACTAGACTCTGAGCAACAGCTGTGTTCCTCAGGCTATGCTATTTCAACCCTGAAAGCATAGGAAGTTTCTGTTTAGAACCATAAAAATTCTTTCAGCAACAGTATCTACACATCACCTTTTCAATCAAGGAATCAGAATATTTTAGCATGCCATCATGGCCATTATTTTTAAAAATGTTTTTTGTGATTTTTATCCTCCCAGTTAGGAAGTCTGTCTCTTCTGGGGGCTTCAGTGTGGCATTGACTATGCTGGTGGACCTCTTCCTTGGAATATACCTGCTAATCTGTTCTTTCTAATTCCTCTCTCTTTGAAAATTATTTTGTTTTATTATATTGGTTTAAAGAGCTGCATAGTTCCAGGCTCATCTGAGCTCCAAGTGTGCCCCAGCTTTTCTCCTCAAGCCTTGCTCAACGAAGGCTGATGGCAAACAAGCTTAACAGGTTGTTGGTTTTGTGGAATCATACTGTTTTCACATGCAGCGTGTGGGACAACTACATTTCATAGACTTGCTCATTATCAGGAGTGAAATCATGGGCATTGTTAATAAAAAAAAAATCAAGGAATATTCAACTAAATATGGATCTTGAAGCTGTCATGCTACATGGGGTCAGATGACATATCCTTGTTCTTTACAAGCATTAGACTTTGGGTCAGTCTGTATTTGGATTTCAGGATGGGTGGGCCCCTTTAGCCTTGTATGGTCTGAGATGCTTTAAGGAAACATGATCTCAAAAAACGTTACTAGATATATAATACCAAAGTGTTTGCAAGAATGGAATCTATTTAGACAGCAGTTCTGAGAGAGTCAACACTGTTGTTTGGTCTTCTATTGTGGTACAGATTTTGTCATCACTTTTCTATCCCTATTTTGAAGTCTCTCTCAAAATGAAGGAACTGTTTACTGTACATATATTCATATATGATATTAGGGAGAAATGGAAAAAAGCAGAAATGTCATATAATTATTTTGAAGCTTGCCAAAGATCTTTTTATATTGCAAAGTACTTAAAAAAAAAATCTTTTCTGCTGTGACTAGTTTTGTCATTAAGTAAATGAAACTGGTTTGGCTTTATGTTTAAAACTAAAATGGGAATCATTTTTCTCCTCTCCCACATAGCAACTGAAATCAATATGAATGTTACTAATCAAACTGCCTAGACCAATTCTCATTCTCACCCTTACCACTTCAACCTTTCCTGTAAGGACCTTTAGTTAGCTGAAATACAAGGTATTTTGAATAACTAGAGAGAACAGAATAAACAGTTACACGTGCCCTTTTTCTCCCATCTCTTCCTGTGTACTAAGGAGATAATATTTTTATGTTTACTTATCTGAAGATTACCCTTTGCTGCACTACCCTTTCACTGAAATATTGGAGTTGGCTATTGTTAGTTAAAGAAAACTTCAGTTTATTTTTCAGACCATTTAAAGGAATCGGTGAAGAAGAACATACTTTTATTCAGGTGAACAGCATGCTAATTTTTTCTTAGGTTTTAAGGCACTGCAGATTATAACTTTGTAACCATACTGGAATTAAACAAAGAAGGACATGCAGTAAAATATCTTAATTGTTCCACATTTTCAGGCAGTAGGCTTGATCATGTGTTTGTGTATCACCTGCTCTCTTTAATAGTCACTAGCTGGAGGAGAGACATATATGCTTTATAAGCCACCTGTACAAATGCAAGGCTATTAAATTGCCTTCTGTTGAGAGTATGTCACATTTAGATTCAAAAACAAGGAGAATAGTTTGAAATGGATTCTTCATCCATGCAGTATAACTCTGCCTTTTTGCAACACCCTGTGAAGCTCTCGCAGCAAACCCTCAGGTAACCAGCGTGAGTGCAGAAGCTCTTCATCACAACTTTGTGTCTCGGCTTTGGAGTCCAGGAGGGCTTCAGAGGGACTGAACTCGGGTGGAACTGAGGGCTGGAGGTGTAGAGGAGGCAGTGTCCTCTTTTGCCTTCTGTCTGCTTTGCAGGGGGAGGAACATGGTGGTAGGAGAAAAATCAGCTTCCCCTGATCCTATAGGAATTTGTAGGGCCTAGTTCAGTAACAATTTCTGGTCCTAAAATTAAAAGTAGATGCGTCTCTGAATCTGGCTAGAGTCCTAGTAATTTTGCTAAAAGTCAGCAGTTACATATGGGTCCAGCTACCTGCCTGATCCCTCAGCTGCAACAGTCACGCATTTGGCTTTTCCTTAAAATATCTCAAGGTAGTGTTTTCAGTATTGATTACATTAATCAGCAGTTAGCTTCCTCCTATGGTCTAGCAAATCCTGAATCTACTGTTCTGTATCATAAACTAATGAAGAAAGTCTGGGAAGATAGGGTATTTTTACTTTTAGAGAAACAACTTACATTATTATGTGTTTGGTTTTTCTTTTTTAAATATATACCATTATTTGTAATTATATACATAATGAATGTTATAAAGAAATTTAAGTATGGAGCACATTCTTTTATGGTTATTACAGTTATAATTTCTGCTGAAAATCAGCCATCTACAGTGTGATGCAAATGGATTTGCAAGACTCACTAGTGGTAATCAATGAGGGGAAAAAAAAATCATTGAATGATTTGACTTTGGCCAGATCTTTCTGTGCTTTACAGGCTTTAGTAGAGAGCCAGATTTAACTAGTGGCTTGGATGGTGACCATGAGGGAAGTGGGGTGGGAAATATTTTCAGTGACATCATTGGCTTTGCAATGAGGCTGACATTAGCTTTTTCTTTATAGTCTGATATAAGACACAGAACCAGAGAAGTTACAGAAGTAGTGAGTTCAATGAGTAGAACATCCTGTATTCTAGATCATGGCAAAACAGTTCACACAGAAATTAGGAAGCCAAAACAAATCAAGCACATTAAAGTACTTCAACCAAGAAGTAACAAAAGCGTCCATCAGGATTTCAGCATGCTTCTTGAATAAGATAGGGTGAATTTAATGAGTGACTTCAAGGCGTAATATGATAGTTACATCCTGAAAGTGAATGGAGATTAATTCAGAATCTGGAATTACACCAGAGTTGTAGGAATTAACAATCAGCTGCATAAGAAAGAATCATCTGCAGTAGATAAAGAGACCATTAGTTCTTTGAAAATGTCTGCTAAGATGACTGTTAACAAGAAGACCTTAGTAGAAGACAAATGAGGGGGTTTTGTGAACAGCAGAAAATGAAGTCTGGTTTCCTGCACTTTTTTTTGCATCTTAAATCCCCTGCATATGTCTCTTTCAAACACTTTTCATACGTGTATTCGCCTTGTATTGCAACCTCTTTTTCCAACCTTCCAACCGACCTTCCTTTCCAACACTGCCCTGTCCACCCCACACTTCCCTCAGGAACCTGCTCGTGTCCCCACTGTTCCCTTTCCAAGTCTCTTCCTCTCCTCTGTGGTCCTGACAGCACCCTGACTCCCCCTGCACTTTTTTCTAGAGTTTAGGTCAGTCACCATGGTGAAAAGCTGCATGTGTATCAATTGGCAAGCTTGCAGCTTCTGACAAAGATGAATTCTCCTGTCTTTCCTTTGACAGGATACAACAAGGTCTCTTTCCTCTACCCAGATGAGTATCTGAGAAAGAACCACAGCTCAAGAACATATGGCGTCACTGGATCAAACAGTGGCCTCTACCTTTTGCTAGGGGAAACACCGGTTCATGTTGCTGGGTCCAAGCAGCATGTCAAACCTTCAAAGGCCCACAAACAAAAAAATGAATAAGCAAGTCCTGGCTCCAGCAACATTACACTTGGCACGCCCTGTCACCAGGACCACAGTGCTAGCAATTCCCTGGGACTGAAGCAGCAACAGGAGATATTCAGGATTGCAGCCCTATTGCACTGATTGACAGTTAAAAACTTAGAGACTCTGATACTTTTAAAAAACATCTGTATCACCACTTTATGTTGAAGCAGCCTCTGGTAAAAGAACAAAAGCATATCTTGTGCTTTTCCTCAATTAGGCTGCTTCATGAGTACAAGTTAGCTGATCTGATGAAAGGATTATGGCTACATATGTATGTGTTTTCCACAGCTCAGCACTTTCCCCCACACCTCTAAATTCCACGCAGACAGAGGTGGGGGAGATTGTGTGAATTTTCGGTGTATGATAACCTTCTCATGATGGCAACATTGGACCTGGTATGTGCACTCATAGTGACTGAGCAAATCCACAGATGCCAGCAGCAAACAAGCCATGTGGATAAGGCTGATCTGAGCAATATAGCAATCCTGAATTTCCAAAAACTTTGTCAACTGAGGTGTTTTCAAGAGGGGCAAGTTTCTTCTGTGAACTAGTAACTGTTTAAAAAATTAGAAACAAAGGATGGGCATAAATGCTAAATTTTCATGCTGGAAGGAGGTTATTAATGAGGTCTCACAGGGCTCTGTGCTAAACTTTGTGCTGTGTATTTAGAGAGATTTTCTCTGACAAAGTCTGCTTGATGTAAATTTATGCAGGACAATTTAATCTATAGCAGACATGGAAAAGTTACAGGAGGATCACTTAATATTGAGTTATTGGACAATTAATTCAAAGTATTGTTTATAGAAAGGAAAGTAATTCTAACTTTACTTATGTCATTATGGGCTCCAAATTAAATATTGCCACTCACAAAAGACATCTTAAAGTCATTGTAAATTGTTCTCTTAAGACATCAGGTTAGTGCTGATTTGCTGCCAAAACACTAAGTAGAACATTAGGAATTGCTATGAAATCAAAAGAGAACACAACAGAAAATACCCATATGAGGAAAGATTAAATAAACAAGGACAGCTATACAACTCTGAGAAGTTACTTGGGGGAAAAAACCAACTTCTACATTGGGGTTCATTAATGCTCTGATCTAGGGATTTTATACTTCTTCTGTAATCAGACAGAAGTCTTGAAATTTTCCTTTAAATGAAAAAGAGGCTCAAATAAATCAGTGTGGGATGACAAGACAAGAAACAGGAAAATCTTGTCTCTATTCAGCTATCAGCTGACTTCTCATCTTGTGTGAACAGTTAAAGACTTCTTTTTAGTTTCTGAAGTGAACCTAGCCCTCTGACAGCCAACATTTCCAGTCTCCAAACTATGAAAATAGAGCCATTATCCTCTGACAGCTAGATTTACATAAATTCTTGTTTTCCTAATGTTGGTATGCTTTTGTGTTTCTCACAGGTTTCAATTGATTTAGCTTTTCTGCCTCTCTTACCAAATGTTGCAAAATTTTAAAATTTAATACCACAAGGATGTGAACAACATGTTCTGTTCCTCCTAGGTAACTAAATGCCCTTTACTTCTCTAAATGTGGGGGGAAAAAAATGTTGTTGTGTTTTGTTTTTTTTCTCTATGGGGATTATTACATTAATTTTTATGGAATAAATGAGTCCAGAAAGTTCTGATTTGCCACTGCACAGAGTTAAATAATGAGAAAAGATCCAGATTTTCAAGTATAGAGACTTTGACCCACTTACTTCTATGGCAAACAATCACCTCTAAAAATATTTCTAACCTTTCTTTAAAGTTGCAGGAAAAAAGGGTAAGTGGTTTAAAGCATTTGATGTATAAAGTAAAGCATTCATTGTAGCAAGGTCCCTTATTCCCTCTCCCTTTTAGCAGCAGATTTTATTTTAAAAAACCCACACCTTTTTAATCATTTTTCAATTGCACCAGTGATGGTATTATTTGCTCTTTCCTGGGGAAAAAGAAAAAATAACTTGATAGTGGCTCACATATGCTGCTTCTGTTAGAACATAGTGTTGTTTCCTTGAAGAGAAGATGAGACAAATGCTTGCAAAAGAGGAGAGAAGAGCAACACAGACTGTAAATACAACTTCTGTTTGTGTTCTGGATGTTTGCTTGCAGCCGTACTGGTGGGAGCGCCAAGCAAAGGGCACGCTCTCGCTTGCCACTGCGGAACCCGGCTGGTAGGGCTGCAGAACAAGGAAGCCAGGAGACATGCTGTTTGTCAGGAAGAAATCCTTCCTGACACTGCTGAGGCCTCTCCTGTATTTTTCCAGCACAAGCAGTGTGCTAATGCTGTCAACTTTCCCTGACGTTGCACGCACATGAAAACCTTGGGTTTTACCTCTTATTACTGTGCTAGCAAATGCAGTTATACTGCAAAATGTCACCATTTCCAGTTTGTGTTACTTGCAGGGTGGTTTTATGCTCTGTCTTCATTTGGAAAATGCTTTGCTGGCAGATATATATTTCTCTCCATAAAACATTCCTAGCAATCTGAAAAATAACAGTTTGAGCCGTAGTGCTGTGTCTAGCTGACAGTGCAAAGAATAGATTCTTCCACATGTTCATGCACTATGCATGAAATGCAATTACTCAACCCCAAATGTGATCAGGGCATTAGGCTCCTCGTGAGAAAAATTTCCTTGTTTCCTCAGTGATCCCAAGGGTCTTGTTTGATAACTTAGAAAGTAAGATGAGGGGAGCAGAGTGTCTTTAAAATGTTTGCCACAAAGGGTTAAACAAAGAGAAAGCTGATTTGCCAAGCTGGAAATGGGTGAAGGGATTTACAGTAACATTTAAAGGCAGCTAAGAAAATTTAGGGAAATGCAAAATCATGTAAAACCAGAACAACCCTAGAGGAATAATAATATTCAGAAAGTCACAGTGAGTAGAAAACACTGGTTTGGGGTTTTTTCCATTTCAAAACCAACAAAACTGGTTGGGAACTAAGTACCCCAAAGGCTCTTTTCTATTGCATAATCACTTAGATAAGAATTTGAAAAAAAACCACCCACAATCTCCACATCCACAAATAAGAGCTCACTATTCAATAACACCACCACCAAATCTAAAGGATGTCTGGTCTCCTTATTCATGGATCCGTTGAGTCTGTGATTTCAGATTAATGGAATGAGCACAAAGCAGATACAGAGCCCCTGGCATCATGCAGAATCTATTCTGTTTCATCTTGTCATGCTGACATCCTGAACTCCTTGCTAACATCGACTCAGTAATTGCCTCTTTGACTACTGAATGGTCATTATGTCACATGGATCATATCTTCTCTACCAGCCTATCTTTCAGATTTTAAAAGACAGAGATAAATTTAAAAAGAAACTCTTAGGCCAGCATCATAACACAGTTTGCTCCTTTAATAAATATCAACTTCACCTACATAGGTATGAAGAAATAGAATAAAATACTACTTTCAGCAATTCTGAAATAAACCCAGAGAAAAACTCTTTTTCTGTGCCAGGTAGATTAAAATGTCTGTGCCAAACATGATGCTAAATAATGCAGTCAGAAAATGCAGATGGGTGAGGCAAATCATGGTAAACCCAACCAAATTACACTAGGTAAACTACTTTTTTTGGATCCTAGACACTGGAAAAATTTAGTTCTAGCAATATTATAAACAAATTTCAGGTTTAAGAAGAAATATGTCAGTATAATTATTGTCAGTTTTAATATGTCAACTAATAGTTTCTTCAGATCCAGATTAATAAATGAACTGTAATAAAACTATGGTGTGCATGTCAGTTGGAACATAAACGGTAGTGACTGCAAATCCTTGAAAACAGTGCCTGCCTAACCAAAATATTATCAATATCTCGACATCAGCAGTATGACAGACTGAAATATTATCCATCATATTCAAATAACAAAAAATATTAGATTAATACACATATTTTTAACTTAATTTATATTCAGTAACATATTGGATTTATATTGTTTGGGCTGATTTCTGTGAATATTCAGAGAAGTAAATTTAATGGCAGTAATGTTGCTGAAGCAGTAAATTTCAAGTGACTATTAGAGAATGTTCATCAATCAGAAAGTTAATGCGGGACTTGGAAGCCTGAGTGGTCACAGTGGAAGTCAGCTGCCAAGAACTCTCCTCACCCAGAGGAGAATCAGAAACAATAGGATGAATATCAGATACTCATAATGTACACTGTTGGTGTCCAATTAATAGACTAAAAATTGGAGAGAGTTTGGCAGATAAAGCAGGGATGAATAAATTACAGAATTGTAACCTGCCAACAGACAAAGATGCAGAATTTGTTAAATAGTTTCCCACTCCAAAACATTCAGACAGCAGTTTTAATAAAACAGTCTTATACAGGGGCATCTCATATCCCAGAGAACCTTCCCAGCTGCAGTTGTAACGACTGCAACCAATCCAACCCCAAAGCCGAACTTCATTTTAAGCCAATTTAGTTCCAAAGGCCCAAACTGGACTCAAAATCTCCCATCTGTAAAAGGCAGTTTTGTAGGTCACAGTGCTCTTGATGAGGTTCTCGGAGGACAGTTGTCAGCCAGCACCACAAGTAGCTTTCATAGTTATTCATGTTGGCAGTCTCAGCAAAAGGACTGATAAATATGCAGACACAAGGCCTCCATTAATTGTCCTTCCTGAGATACATTGGCAATAAGGTGGCATAGCAAGAGTTCTCACTGCTGCTCTCCTTTGTTTGCTTTATGTTGTAATGGAATCTTCCTCTCCACAGCTTTTAATCCATAAAACTCTACATATCCTCCCCGTGATGAAGTGTGTGTGCTTGCACATGTGCTTCCTTCCTGTGCAAACGCAGGGGCTGTGGGGCTCTGAGGTCCTGCGCAGTACTAGCAGATTTGGCATGTACAAACTTGCTGCATTTGGGAATAGGCAATATCACTAATCTGAGATTCCCAAAAGTTTCTTTCCATTTTCTCTTTCGTTATGGATGCACTGTTTTGAAATCCATGAATGTATTTAAGATCTATGAAGACAGGTGCATAAATAATTTTGAAGATGTGGGCCTTCGTGCTTTTGTGTCTCTAATTCCCATCTGTAACAGAGTACAATGGCATGGTCTTACCTCACGCTTGTACTGCGAGGTACTTACTCTCCAAGTAGGTACGTGAATATCAAGGGATTTTCTGTGAGGATGTGTGGTAGCAGGTCCATGGAGGAAGAACATAAGTAGAAAAAGTGAATCAGGTCTTTTGTTACCAGAATGAAATGTCAGGTTTATACATGTGCAGGTATTTATGAAAAGAAATTCAAGAAAGCCACCTGTCTATTTGAAAAAGTCTAAGCTGAGTGGCTAGCATATATGGTTATTCAAACTGAAGTTGAAATAGAACATGCAAGTTAATCTTTCCAAATGTGCAAAAAGCACAGAGCAGTTTTCAATAAGTACTTATGGACAGGACCTCGACTTTACATCTATTCCAGAAGGTAGTAACCAGCATACTGTTGATGCTGACTGTAAAGTAGTGCAATGGGGGAGCGTAGCCTGAAAACAAAAGGGCGCTTTATTATTGTATAGTATGAAAATTACTGTGTAGTCTGGGACGATAACCAAAAATGCTATAATGGGTTTTCACTCTGTTTCCAGGGGTCAGTAATCATACCCTTTCCTTTTTTAATGCAATTTGTAAATGGCTCCATCTACTATTGCTGACATGCCGCTTGTCCCTGCAGCACTAATGCTGCCATGCTGATAGTTCAAATTTTCTGGAAGTGGCCTTAACTCTTAGTGATTGACAGGAATTGCTGAGTTCCAGGAACACCAGTTCAGCCTGGAATGGTGTAGAAGGAAAGAGATGCTATAGAAAGAGAAGGCAAAAAAAAATTTGGAATTAAGGAAAGTATGCTCTGGTGCTCAAATCTATCTCACTTTAGCACTGAAATCCGGTTGAAGGGATTTTTGTCACTCTCATTCAAAGTTAGCAGACAGATGAAGCCCATGGAATCTGTCCAGCAACATAATGTGCTCACCTGTAATACATTGAGATATATTGTATGTTGCGCTGCTGAAAGGAAAAACATTTTCTGGAAGTAAAAATACCTAAAAGGAAATGAAAATCTTGGTATTTATATTCTGAGGCTCAATAGACTAGCAGCATTTCATACCTACTGGACATTCAGTCTTTAAAATGCTAATGATCACAGAGGATGTAAGGGAAGACAGGATCAGACCTAAATGATTTAGACGCTGAACTTGGTTTCATTCATGTCAATAGGAAAACTTCTGCACATTTCAGTGGACCAAACTGAACTTCTGTCATGGTATTACATTTTGTATTCATGAGTTGTACAATTCTCTTTCATCTCTCAGAATTTCTGAGTATCTATAGTTTTTAAGACTCAGTAGATGGGATATTTCTGTCTTTGTATGGGTCAGGGTAATCTTAATTTGCTAAGATCAGAACAGATTTAGATCAAATGACATTTATTAATCTGATCTATTTAATAAATGTATATGCATATATATATAAGCAGCTTTATGACTCTCTAAAAGCAAGAGCAGATTTTAGCGAAAATGAGGAAACTAAGCCTTGCACTTTGTAAGCAGAGAGATTTGTACACATGTAGCATGACACATCTCAGGTATCATCTCTGAAAAATTATAATTGTAGGCAAGGTATAGACTGTTTATGAGCTTCTTGTGGATCACATGGATTTCTTACCTTTCTCAACAACTCTACTAGTTGTATGCTGGCTTGCAGTACTGTGGGTTATGCCTAGACAGAATGGTTAGCAGGGCAGCTTTTACTTAATTGTCACCGTGGGTTTGTCTCAGAACCATAGTCCTACTTTCCCACTTGTCAGCTATGTTTAATTGTTTGTTACTCAGAGGAACACTTCTATCTAACTTAGGCACTAAACATTTTAATATGCTGAAGGTTAACCACTGAAAAAGTTAAGTTTCTTTTTTAATGAAAAAGGAAACCCATATCTGCTCCTCAGGAGGGCTTCCTCTCCAACAGCTAACATGTATTAGCAATTATCCTTCAGAGGGAAAAGCTGTCTAATTACTCTATTACCTCAAGTGCAGAGCACTCACCTGGGAAGCCACCAGATCAAGGTTCAGGTCCCATCACTGACTTTAATATTAATTTATGACCTGGCATGTGTGTCTGATAATCAAATAATGATCTGTTTTACAGAGCTAAGATGGCTACAGATTGGATTCTATCTTTTTAGGAGACTATGCTCCATCTGAAATAGGGTTTCACTATTTTCCAAACTGTTTTTTAGGGTATGAGGTAGCAAAAGATGTTATTCAAGCACTTCAATAATGGTAAGTATAACTTCATTTCAAAAAACACAAGCAAGAAAAAAACTTGGAGATTCTTCTCTTCTTCTTTCACAAACAAATACTTACGTAAAACTTAGACAAAAGTGTTCTGGAAGTTTGGGGTAATTTTTTCCTAACCAACCTCTATTGTATTAAAATCAGTCTCTTCTTCCTGCTCCATTTACAAGGACAGTTCAACTGTACTATGCTGGCATTAGTTACTAGTTTGCTAGGGGGTTCTGATTTACCTGAAGAAACAGAGCTTGAAGAGTTTTCAGAGCTACTTTAGCTTGTGTGTGGACAACCTTGTTACTTAAACTTTTTTTTCCAAAAGATTCATTAGCCCTTGAAGCCTTTCCTCCTAGTGGTTCTGCCTAGTGGTTACAGATCTTCTGTTGACATGTCATGCAAACGTCTTTCTCTAGAGAGAAATAGGTATGTCTTCACTGAGTGAGTCACGGCCAGTGATTTCACATCTTCTGCTGTTATTGTGTTCATCTGTTAACTTCACATTCGTGTAACTGAGTTGCCATTCAGGTTTCTGGGGTGTGATGTGTGTTTGAAGAAAACAGGGGGAAGAGTCCACTTGCTGAGAAATGTTCTTAGAAACATTTAGTTTTTAAACTTAGCCATGAGAAAAAATTGAGGAACATGCAATCTAAAGATTTTGGATTGTAATTCCTTTGGTAGTAGGGCTTTGGGGCAATTCTTGGTGCTAGTGTTGTTTATAAGGGGCAAGTCACCTGGGCACTAACAGGATACAAACAAAACTGGTAATCATTACAGTGTAAGTCTTGCACAAATGGGGCTGTCCTTTCTTTTCTATACCAAGTTAGAGTTCAGCTGGATATCCTGTACAAGCTATTATGAGATAAGTGAAGGTAGAAAAGTGAGCTGCGTTGGTGATATCTATAGATTCATATTTTTAAAGCAGTTCAGCCAATGTAGCTACCATCGCCTTTAAATGAAAGACAGATGTTCGACAAAAGGTTTGACAACTGATATTGGAAAGGCAAAATTCTTATTTATGATATTTAAACCACAGGCAATATCCAAGGCATTTTCTTTCTTTTTATAGCTAGAGCGTTTAATAATTAAAAAAGGAATTTCAATAAGTTTATTAAAACATAAGAAGGTCAGGTATTAAAAGAGAATTACATCTTGCAAAACTGTAAGAAGTTATTTTGTTATTTATACAGTCATTAATATTACTGAACAGAACTGCTCCACAAATAATAATTAGATAGTCCAAGTAAATTCTTCCTGTTGCTACTGACTGCTTCAGGCTAAAGCAGTCCTGCTTAAGTGAAGGCTTGAAATGGCATATTGATGATTCAGGCTTGAAAAAACCAGAACCATCTCCCTTCTTTGGCTGTGTGACTGAGGGGATGCAATGACTGAAACAGGCAAGTGACTAACAGAATATTTGTGAATACTGAAGAACATCGACTTCTCCCTTTCCTGTGAGCTGATGGACATCACCAAAAGAAGTTATATCAAAAGCCATAAAATCTGATGTGTCCAGCTGAGGAACTGATCTTACGTTATCGGCAGAGATGGAAGCCTGAATTTATGCCTAATTAGTAGGCATTAGTAGTAATTATGCAGTCAAGAAGTATGAAAAAAACCTGAGACTAAAGAAGTCCTATAACTGACAGGAGAATGTGCTGAGATGGCATGTAGTGAACTGACTAATTGTATATAGAGAAACATCATGAATCATAATCTTTAGACTTAGGCTACCGGACAGATAGATCTCTCTTTGGCTGAACGGTACCTTTTAAAAAATTCAGCTGAAGCCAACAGGCTTTGGACTACCCTTACTACTGTAATAATCTGCTTATGGTAGGGATATTGAAAGACACTCATCTGCACATCTAAGTGCTGCAATAATGCTCGTTTATGTCATTTTGTTCTTTCATCTGCATTTCAAAATATGTGTTTACAGGTGAGAAATTTGCAGCTTGCAAAAGTGAAATTCAGAGCTCTCATAAACCATCTTAAACCATATGGGAGTGCCAAATCATGTGTAAGTGAAGAACAAAACAACCAATCCCCAACTCAGAAAGTAAAATTAAGCATTCAGTAATTCTTTATCTAATTAATATCTACAACTGAGTGGTAGAACAGTTTGATCTACTCAAAGGAGATCTGTAGTATTTGATGTATACTGCAGCCAAGTCTATAGTGACTATTAACTAATTTTTGCCAGAAATGACATAAGCAAAATATATAAAACTTACAGTAGGAAGCACAGTGAGTCATCTGTTACTTTCAAGAAGAGTGATAGCATGTCCATATAGTTATGATGAAATTAATTTTAGATTAAAACTTTCTATTAAAAAATATATTTTAAATGAATATTGTTCCCCCAGAAGCAAATTCTGCTTTGCTGTCACTCCCGTACAGGAATGTCAACCAGATGTGGCAGATCTTATCTTATGCTGGAACCACAGAAGACCATAAAATAGAGAAAAATAATTTGTAAAAAGAACATGCATCTTGACCATCCTGCCCTCTTATTTGCATTCAGTCAACTTCAAATGCTCCCACCAGCTACAAGAGAAAGCTTAAATTAGAAAAAGCAAAAAGGTGAGGCACAGAGATTCTTTCAGATACCTTCAGCCTCCTCCACAAAAACCCCATGCCTTTTTCTTCCATCAGAATGAATTACAAATTACACTCTAGAAGAAAGGCTAATTATTCTCTTCCTTCAAATTTATCTTGTTCCCCAGAAAGTTTAGCATTGGGTTCTGTGAGAAGCTGAAGGGTATTTTATTCTTATCTTCTGTCTTGTTCCAGCTCAGTCAGGTGCTCACAACATACTGCTTTCCTATCCAGCTAATCCTATCCTGGGTCAGTTCCTCTACTTTGTTAAAGTTGCTGATCTGTAAAGTCACTCCTCTGTTGCACCTTGAAGGATGCTTCTGGGTCAGCTTCTTTTATTTCGCAATGTGTTTGACAAGACAAGTTAGTTTAAGGGGCCTTTTCCAGCACTAACCACATGACTAAGGTTAAATCCAACTACTCAGCGGTGTGTTTTACGCCTTTGGAAGTAGTTCTACTTCTTCTGTTATCTCGAAGATTTTCATTCGGCCTAATCATTTGTTCCTAAATTTTGTACCAGGAATGGCAGAAAAATACTGAATGCTTTGATAACTCTTTGATCTTTTATGATCCATATGCAAGGATCATGACTACATTCTTGCAATGCGCTAGTAGTTTCCAGTACCACCGGTGTTAGACTTCAACATGGGGGTGGCAATGGTTGCCCTGACTGGGTAAGTCAATACAGCATAAATTCAGTTAACTCACTTGTAAAATGTGTTCCCTAAATTCTGCAGTTTTCACAGCTTTTACTTTCAGAATGATAGAATCATTCAGGGTCAAACTGATTTTCATGGCCTTTGTTTTTCACTTATAAGACCCATTTGTTTAGCAACTCTGTCTGGACTGTTGGTCCACTGCTGTGCTTTGTTTATTGAAGAGAAATCTCCTTTTGCAGACACAAAAGACAAAAGTACGGTACAATAGATGTCACAGTTATTGGCAGTACGCCTGAAAAATATAGTTTTGAGACTCACCTGTTAAACAGCATTGTAAGTTTAGGGAAATTTTTTACTCTCAGTTGAGCCTCTTTAGCTTTATGGTTAGTAGCTTAGGTACAAATTGCAGAAGTAGACTTACTGGAGATTCACACGGATAGCAAGCTAAAATATTTAGCCACTGCTATGTTCATTATCTTTACACACTTAGGTGGATATGCTGGAAACTTGTACTGTGTCACACTTCTGTTGCTGTGTTTATAATTATTGGCTGATTACATATACACTCTCTTAAATGTTCCCCTGTGTTAATTCTGTCCTCCTAATTACTAATTAATTGAACTTTAAATGGCTCATAGGTTGGTTCAGGTTTGGCAAAGTTCCCAAAAGATTGCCTGTAAAGTTTATTTGAATTAAAAAAAAAAAATCATTTGCTGATAACCTCAGTTAAGCAGACGTTCTTGGCAGAATACAAGTTGTTCCTGTGACTGGCAGGAACCATAAATGTCATGAATAGGTTTTTTTTCATGTTTCAGATTTCCATTTCTTATACATAGTCCACCCTGAAGCTGAAGAGAATGTTATTAAATTTAAATGCTTTCCTTCTTGTCTAAGATGCTGGCTTGACAGCAGTGGAAAATAATTTTGTCTATTTAGCCATGTAAGTACTGCATCCACTCAGAGCAAACACAGATGATCAGCGTCAGAGTCAGGAAGATACTTTGCCCTCCATTTCCAATTTGTCTTTTGTGTATTGCGGAGTGCAGCTGCAAGGTGCTGGCACGTACTTATCTAATACCTTAAGAGACAAACGAAGGACCATTACATTATAAACATGGGATGGATTTGAAGAGGATATACAGAATTAATGCTCTTGTGAGGGCTCTGAGCAGCCTGCAAGGCCCAACATTCATTCTCTAATCTGATATTAGCTTCTCCCATTTCTTAGCAGGCCCCGAGAGCAACTGCCAATGGATCAGCAGAGGCTAGACATTCAAACCTTCTCAAATCATTTTAAATAGCCTTGCCTGAGTTTCATGTTGACAGCGAGCCAGGTGGAATTTTCCATTTTCTTTCTAGCTTTCCAAATAAGAACAGTCCTACTTTCTTTTGACTCTGCTTTTACATAACCAACAGAAATGACAGATAGCCTTGAATTTGGAAGATTATATTGGCCTGTTCTCAGCTGAAATGTTCTGTCATCATTGACGTATGTGTTTAAATGAGCACTGAAGTGTGAATGGCCATCTGTCCGGGAAGTACGAGAGATCCTGATTACTAAAATGAAACCACAAAAAAGCTTAGTGCTTAGCAGCAGCACCAAAACACAGAGGGAGAGAGCGCCTTTTTCACACTGCAGATATTTATAGTAGATGGATGATTATAACTCAGCAATTGCCTAGACTCCCTGCCCCATATTTTTCTAAATATGTTCACTCTCATTTTTTTGCAAACATTGAGCTTTCCATACTTGCATCTTTTGTAAAAACAACAAAAAGAAGCACTAGATATTTTCCCTGTCAAAAGGAGTTGTTTTCTGAGAGGATGTTGTTCATTTTCTCATGAAGAGTTGTTCTTTGCTTTTAAGGCTTTTAGCTAGAACGTGCTCTAACTTTGAATGAAGATTTGAACTTACATTCCCACTTGATTGCACTACAGCAAGGCAGAAGGCTATCCCTGGGTGCATCTCTTCCTCTGTAAACCTAAAAAACTTCCGAAGGAACGGCTTTTGAAAAATCTATAGAGATTTTGATCTTTAGAGTGTTGTTGCTGTATGTGATTCAGCTCGATTTTTGGCTATGAGTGACAAAGGTTCTAGGAACAACCACTAGAATTGGGTTGGGGTTTCAAACTATTTCAATGTCAGGAAAAGCTTCTTACAGAAGGGTTTTGGTTTTTTTTAAATTACACCTTCTGATGTGAAACCTGCAGTTCTGTCAAACAGTAATGTTTTGGGACAGTCTCCCGTGACATTTAATCTTAAAAATTCATGACCGCATTGGCTGCTTTTGATGTTTTTTGTGGTGCTGAAAAAGTCACCTGTCACTATCTGTTCAAATATGAGTTGGATATCGTTTTAGAGCACTCACATTATTGATTTGAATCAAAGCAGTTTTTTTCAATTTCTGCATTTGCATTTTACATTGTTTCTTGTAATTACTTTCCTATTATACATATAGTTATGAAGATACATAAAGGGTCAGGTTTTAACCTAAGCTGTTAATTTCCTGAGAATGCACACACAGTTTTTCTGTGTTAAATTTAAGCCACAAAATATAAACATGTAAAGCAGCAGATATAGATACGTCATGTTTGTAGGTAAGCCTCTACAACCTTTTCACTTTCATTAGAGCATGCTTCCTCATAGCGAGGTTCTCTGTAAGTTACCAAGTCTCTGTGGAAAACTGAAGAGATAATTAGACAGCAGAATATAACTGCAATTTATTTTATTTTTTACTTTACAGTTTAAAAAGTACATAAGACAGAAAAATATGTAGGAAGCTAATTAAAATAAGGGCATTTTTTTCCTTCTTTTTGTTTGGTGGATGGTTCAGAGAACACAGCAGCTTTGTGTTCTTACTTATTTATTTATTTTGAGTGTAATCTGAGGAAATGAACCGTGAAACGCAATTAATGAAATAGCTGTGCTGAATCACATAAACTGGTGTCTGCACAGCTGCCACTCATGTCACAAATGCATCTCTTGCCTAATGTCCACCAGGAGAGTCATTAGCCAGCCGCTTTTGTGGAGGGCCTCCTGTGCTTTAATTTCAGTATATAATAGAGCGGGGAGCTGGCTGAGTAGCCTTACGATATTTTTTCCCAGCAAAGATAATGTAAAAGAGAAATGGCTGTTACAGGAAGAGTGTGCTGAGGTGGGGAGGGGTGCATAGGCAGGGTTCAATTGCTAGAAGAAAACAGAATATCCGCCCTGGTAGAAAACATCCAGAGCAGTGTCGGTGGGCCGTTCAACCTGAAACGTAAAATGACTGCCTGTAGTTTCTTGGTATCAGATGGCACTCCTAACTCTAAAGCTTTTTGCTTCTATGTATATCATTATGTTACTTTTATTTCGTTTAATGGGTTTGTATTCCATGCTAGCAGCCGAGAGTGCCGTAAAGAAAAAGCTGCAGGGGCTGGTCTGAGGATGCTGACCCCGGTCGGCGTTACTGAAGTGGCACAAGGCCAAAAGCCTCCAGAGCCTCTGGATCCAAAATCTTCTTTTAGCTTGCTGAGGAATTAAGGGGTGGGAGAGGTTAAAGGACACCTCTTCTCTGAGCATTTGCCAAACTAGCTGAACACTTTCAGTGCTGCATACTGTGTCGCCACTGATAGCGGTTTTATCAAGATAAATCTAGTCTTTCTCAGGAGGATATTAATAAATTATCTGGTAATGAAAAATGTGAGAGGAACCACACTCTTACATCAAGGCCTGATGATTACTTTGATAGATGCAGTGGCAAGATTTTCCTGACAAGGCAGAAATGAAAAACATGACACATGGACCTTTAAGGGTGACCTCAGAGGAAAACGCAAGTTGCTGAATGATACAAAAATAGAACAGGAAAACAGAAGCTTGAAGGGGCTCAATGTCAACAGCCAGACAGATAGGCTAGACTGATCAACTGATCATTGAGTTTAGTGTCAAAAGCAGAGCAGAGAGAGAGAAGCCTTACACTTGGCAGGACAACAAATGTAGCAGAGGCAGCTTTGAAGAAGCATCAAGTGTTAAGAATTTTAAGAATAAAGAGCAGGGGGGAAGTTGAGGGGAAGAAAAAAGCAAGCATTGATAAACAGTGGGCTAGTCAGGAGATAAACCTGGAGAGGGTCATCAATAAAACTGCCCACTTCTTTTGCAGGTATTTTGGAAACAATGCTAATAAATGAATGCAATTGAAAATGTGCCTACATTGATTTAAGATTTGCATGGGGGGGATAAGAGATTAGGTCACTTTTGGAGACACAAATTGCTAAAAATAAGGCTTGTCAGAGCACAGGTGTTAGATATAAAATTGTAGAAGAGTTGGATGATGTTGGGCTGTGACACTTGAGGATCTGAGTGTGTTATTTAGTGTTTAACTCTGCTAGGGTTCCTGTGAAAATGTCCATGAGCTGCTTTTTTTTTCTTTCATATACTCCAGGTGTTATTGATGTTGTGTGGCTGATACTTAAAATGGCCCAATATAAACTGGAAATAACACTAACACTTCAGAAATGTATAACAGAACTTACCATGGATGCAAACTGCTGAAAAATAGTGGCAAAGTGGGGCAAGCTTTCCCATACTAATTCTTCTAAATGTTCATACTTGGGACCCATTTCCATGTGTGTCTGTTTACAAACATCTGTTTAGTGTAAAAAGAGAGAATTTGGATGTCCACCTGTCCTAACCCCTACGTATTCGACAGGTCTATTTCAAACTTTCATTTTAAAAAAGGTAGTGGGTAAGCTCTTTTTTTTTAGAGAAATGCTCACCTTTCCAAATAAGCGACCCCTAAAGACCACTAACAGCAGACAGATCGATTGCAGATGGGGAGTGAAAGGTGAAGGTGCTGATGTGATCTTTAAGTGCGTGTGTGGATTAGAAGACATTTAGAAATTGTTTTTGAAAGGTAAAGGCTTGGTGAGTGTGTGTGTGTGCGCGCACGTGTGCACGCACATGCGTATGTGTAGGGAGGTGGTTTGGGTTTCTTTTCATTTTGTACTGCTGTAACTACAGGGCAATCACTTGCCAGATGTCAGGAAGGTCTAGCATCTGATTTTGAAGTGGAACATAATAGATGATCTACCAGGGGGTTCAGCAAACATCATATATAGCTTTAAACTGTCATTACAGAAAAAAATCTAGGAAGGTGACATTTGGTGACATACTGGGTGACATTTGAAATGACAGCACTTGCTTTCAGATGTAGCATTTCCTCCTGCTGTGAATCAAGGGAATCTGTACTGTGGCTATGACTTGTTTTATTGATGACCCTAATTTCTGCAGAATGTAGGCAAAAAGACTGCACGTGGTCCTGTCTGTAGTATCAAGTGAGAATTGGTGCAGTAGGAGAGGGCGGCTGGAGAGCATTTACTATGCATGGCATGATCTGAATGACTTAGCTCTGTAAAGGAGTTATAACCTCCACTCTACTTCTTCTAAAGAGTTTAGTGAGGAATGAATGAAGAGCAGGAAAAAAAAGAACCCATTGGAGGAGTGTATCTGCTTTACTCCATAGACTTCCTACGATTGCAAAGTTTCACGAGCAATAAAAAGAGCAGTTCAGTGCTTGGGTTTCACCAACCCCCTACTGCTCTCAAGAGTCATCAATAAGAGCTCACCTTCTAACACATGTAAATGAGCTGAATGCTTACTTCTGAAAGCTCTCAGAGCTATGGGAAAACTTGGCTAATTAGCAACTACCTGAGTTCTTGTTGACTGCTTCCTTTTCTTGTTGCATACCAGTGAGCCAGAGCTTCTTTTGATTGCTCCTTACTTTTGTTCCTAAGGGTTAAAAGGACTTCTTGCAGTACTGTGATCACTGGAATGAGGCCATCTTTGAGCATGTTTGGACTGGAATCTATTGAAAATCCTTGTAAACATGAAAAGCTTGTCGAGTTTGGGGTCTGGTTTGGTTTTTCCTTTTGTATTCTTAGAGCTACAAGAAAAATAGAGCTGGTTTCAGACACCGTTTAAACATATTTACCAATTTTATATGAGGAAGTTTACTTTCCTGAGCTTTCTCTGTAAGTTTAAAGAAAACTGTAATGTAGAGCTTGCAGAAAATCATCAACAAATGGGATGTATTATTCCCATTATATATTGTATCATTACTCAAGCCAGTATATGAAACAATTTTATGAATCAGAATTAGACTTCTGGGAAGATACTTTGCATCATTTGTTATCAATATTATATTAGATGCCATTAACTAGCAATAAAATTTGGATGCAAGTAATTTTAATTGTTGAATGTTATATTAGCACATAATGGTCTAATCATAAATATTTTTTTTCTGGTGCTTAAATGAAACTACTGTACTTTAACAATTTCGTTATATACAAGAAACAGGTGTTTGACTTGCAGTGTCTGAGGCAGAGGAAGGGACACGAGGAAGTGGTGAGAGGTAGCAGTGCACCCCTGTGAATAGCAAATTAAATGCCTAAACTTTGTTTTTAAAGCTCTTATTAGTAGAAAATACCCTGTAGGATTTTAACCTGTGTAGATGAAACAAATATGTTATTTTTCTTTCTTTCTTCTTTTAACCTGCTCTAGAGTAATTAATGACTGGACAAAATCCTGAAGCTCCTGCTCACTAATATGAACGGGTTAAATATATATCTATGCAGCACAACAGCTGTAGGGCTCAGAAGTGGCACAAAAGCCTTATATTGGTTCTCTCCACAGGGAATGAACTTCAACTTCATGAGTGCAACTTTCCAGGAACTGGTCTCTATGAGGAATACAAGAATCACCTTAACAGATTAGCCAGTAGTCTGTCTAATTTAGTGTCTCATTTCTCGAGGCTTCTATAAGAAACAATAATTCTGGTTTATGAAGCAGGTGACAAAAGAGTAGATAATGGTTGTGGGGGAAGGAAGGAACAACGTAACTACTGATCCCAGTAGTTAGGTAATTTGGATGGGAAGTGGCAAATCTACATTCCTAACACTGCTGTTTGGATAACAATGGCTAGCTTGGGTAGGGTGTCTCTCTCTCCTCTTCCCTCTTCTACCTCCCTGATCAGGAAGTTTCTTATGAGGAGAAAACACAAATAAACTTTATCTGAGAACCCTTTAGTTTTCAACAAATTTCTTTTTCACAAGCAAACTACTGGTAGTCACAGTTAACACTTTTAATAGCCCTTTTTGCTAGAGATGAGTTTACGTAATGTCTTTCAAAGTTTTCTCTGGTATTTCCATCTTCCCCATGGACACCATAGAGGGCCTTGCTGGTGTTAACATGAAGAAAACTTTCTTAGGTCTTCTGTAGCTCTTGGCCTCAATACCATATTCTGTCATAGAATTACAGGGTTTGTTACAGTTTAGAGATTACTACGGAATGCAAACAGTGATATTCATGAAGTGGCTGAAAACTGATTTTCTTTAGACCATAAGTAACTGCAGGACTTTTCCATCAAATATTTGTTGGTTTTATTCCTCCTGAAAGGCGGTCCTTCTCTTTTCTTCACAAGTCTTGGCTTCGAATTGTTGTAGCTACAATAAAATAATAAGAGTAGTCACTGTACTTTTTGCATGTCTCTGAAGATCCATCATGGCTAGCATGAGAAAGGAAATAATAAAGTTAATTCTCTAGAGAACCTGGGCTCATTATCACACATGACCACTGTGTTTGCTGTACTTGTTTTCCAGTTCTGGTATTTCAGCTGATGAGGTAGGAGAGAGGCCTAATTTCTAATTGAGTGATGCATCGACAGTATTCTGTTCCTTTTTTATTAAAATGTTTATCAGGTGTCCTCAATTACAGAAACATTGACCAACCCACCATTTTATCTGTGTCTAATACTGATGCTATTTAATTTTTTTTAATCAAGATCAGGAGGATGTGATAGAGAATAGGCTTATTAAACTTGCAGATGTTACCAACTAAGAGAAATCTGAATGCTGGATGGCAGGAGATTGAGTCTGATGATTAGATATATTGCACTATTATAGATATATGGCACTATTATAGATATATGGCTCAATTCAACAATGACAAGAGGAAAGTACTGGGCTTACACAGGAATAATCAAATGCCTAAACACAGGATAGAAAACAGCTGGCTAGGTGGTAATTCAGTGAGAAAGGATCTTGGGCTCGTGCTCTGGAGATTTTTTTCTTGGTAGCAGCAACAACAGGAGGAGTTTCAACCCTCGAGCTGACCTCCTACTGCCTTGTGGCCATTGATCTGCTTCAAAACTCCCAGTTGTTTTTCTCAATTAATTTTCAGCTGAATCAGCAGCTCAGCTGACAGATGTTGAATCACTGAAGCCATCACAAGGGACACAACAGGGATGTGCAGCCAGAGTCACTGGGATCACACCTTTTGACAAAAAGTCAGTCTGGGTAAGCTTAAAATAATGGTGAAACTGCTCACGTGTTCTCCATGCCGATGGCAGGCGGGATAAGAAATTCTAATTATAGAAAAGAAAATTTAGCTTAGATGTTAGGAAAAGCTTTTCCTTAATCATGAAATGTTGGAGCAGAGTGGCTAGGGAAGCTGCAGAGACCTTGTTTGCAGGTCTTTAAAAACCTCAGATAGACACACATCTATTGGGAGACCCCATGTATGATTTGTCTGCCTGCAAGCGAGGAAACAGATTTAACTGATCTCTGGAGGTCACTTCCAGCTCTGTGATTCATATCCCTTAATTATTTGTAGTGCAAAATGAGCAAAATAAAGGTTTTTCTTAAGGTACAAGGACTGAATTTTGCAGAAATCACCCTTTTATTGTTAATCACTTCAGTGTAGGCAACTGGATTAGCTGCCTTCTATTTGATCAGTGTGAGGAAAAGGGAGGAAGAAAGAACATTAATCATATCAGATTTCTCTCTCACCATTTTGACAATAAGATGGCATTTACGAAGAACTTGGGTCATACAATATATATCTGTCTGTCATTAAAAGAACCACTTTCCAAGCAGTTTTATTAATCATAGAGCTTACTACAAAAAAGTGTCAGTGTGACCCCTCCTAAGACATTAATCCAACAAAGATATTCTTGATGGTTATCTTTATCTTGATATCTTCCACTAGAAGATGCCAGTTTTGAATGAACATCCCTGTCTATTTCAATAGAAATGATAGGACTGCTTTTTAGGTTTGTTTGGGTTTTTTTATGACCATGGTGCTGTTTTGTACAGAATTATGCTTAACTGTTCATTTTAATGTCTGGAATGACTGGTGAATACTGATGGAGAAAAGCATGGAGAAATTTGCAGTCACTGACTCTCCTGAACATTTTATACAAACCCAATCTCTAGTCTCATTTAATTATCACAACAATTTATCATAAAAGTTATTAATTGAAAAAGTTTGTCTTTAGTCAAAAGACCTGCTCAATTTTTGAAGCCGTGTGGTTTCATTTTGAGACTGTGCTAGAATTTTCCTCAGTCCTCTTTGCTCTGCAACTTCATTTTTTAAAGCTCAGAAGTGACTCTAAAATTGCCCATTCTTTTTGTGTTTTCATTTGAATAAAGAATTGAGGGAGCTATCGCATAGTAGTAAAGGCTCTTGAAGTGTATATGCCACTGTATTTTACTACTTTATATTTAGGACAGATGTACATTCCTCAGCTTCTGAAATTATAAGTTCAGCCCAAGAGATCTTACTGATGTGCCCACAGCACCAAGATCTTGAGTGCTTGCTAGAAGTCTTGCTCTTAGCAGGAATAATTTGCTTGGATAACTGTTTGGATTCCATGGAGATTGATGTCTGGCTGGAATACAGAGGCAAAATGATGTTGCAAAAAGCCCTGCAGGACTGTTTATTCCCTTTTCAGACAGAATTGATAATTACTGCTCCCAGTGCTATAGCACATCACTGTCCTTTTAATTCATCCAATAAACCATGTTTTGCTTTTTTTTTTTTGCTTTTTTCTTTTTGTTAATGAATGAACAAATATATTTTCTCTAGGTCATAGTGGTATTAATTCATGACATTTTGTCTATGTACCTCCTAAGACCAGTTGAACTGATGGCACTCAGCATACAGCAGGCTCAGACTTTTTAAGTACTTTCTGATAGAATATAGGAGGTGGACAAACTCAAACAGGAGGAGATTATTGGTATGAAAATCCAGGGAGGCTGCGATGTCCTGCATAATAGTTACAGTAGCTCTTTGAAAAGGCAATAGCATGTAGCTGATGGCAAATAGATCCCTCAATCTATGAATTTTAAAATGCAATATGCAGCATAGAACAATATAAATCCAGGAAGACTGCAATTTATCTGCATTTTGTTGTCTTAACTCATGCAAAGACAGCAGTATTACATCATATGAGGAGGAAAGTTTGCTTTAGTATTTTCTTCCCTGAAATCTCAGGCCAAGAAGCAAATATCCTTTGATGATAGTAGTCCATGTAATTTCATTATGTTCACTTAATAAAGAAATAAATAAGGTGAGGAAGTATATCTGCATGCTTATTACAGCTTTATAAATTTATAGATTTCAGTAAAACTAAGTGTGTGCTTAGATTATATGCTAAATTAAGTTAGACTTTAAGCACTTACAGCTCTGCTTTACTGAAGTGGATCCAATAGGTGCATCTTTTGAGAATATTTGTAGAAACTGCCTGTAAAGATTTCTCAAGTACAGGACAGAATTAAAGGTTGCAAAGGTTTGAGAAATGGGTACCATACTGACCAACAACTGAGGTATCATGGTAGGAAATTGGTCTTTTTCTTGTTTTCTGTTGAAGAAATTTCATTTCATGTGCAAAACAAAATGTTAGGTCAGATGAAGAATAACTCTGTAATTTAATGTTTGTAACATTCACCTAGAACACAGGAAACTGTTCAGTTAAGTGCTGTACCTGGAGCTTGCATGTTCCAGATGTGAACTTCTAGGTCTTTCCTCCCCAAAAATTCAAAAGGAACTACTTACTTTTTTCTAGAGATGGGGGAAAAAGCTAAATGCCCTTTTTTTGTGTGCATTATATTAAGTAGGTGTTTTCTTTCCTGAGAAGCCCTATTAGATATGAAAGTAAAGACAAACCATAATTAACCAGGTTATTTTAAAACTCTCTATATAATGACAGATATGCGCTATATTTAAGCAAGTAAGAAATGAGCATCTGTGCTTATGAGAGTGGATTCTTGCCCTGAGAAGCTCAGGGGTGAACATGTCACTGTTGTGCCCCTAACAAAACCAGCATAGAGCATTTCCAGTAGCTTTTTGTACTAACCAAGAAGACATTCTCTTTTTGTGTGTGTGTGTGTGTGTGTGTGTATGTGTCAGAGAGAGATGTGAGCTCATTTCACCGTGGTGGGAAGCCAGGGTCCCCATGAAAATGTATTAGCAGAAGAGCGGAGCGAGCAAAGCAGCACGAGAAGGGTGGGACTGTTGCAGCCATGGTGGCAGGAAGAGCGAGGGAGGACGATTTGTTTGTTTAGGCACAGTCTACGAATTTACCTCTGCCGCTTTAGTTTAAAGAAAATAAACTGCGCTTCTGCTCACAACTACATAATTACATTGTACTCTAATATCTCTCGACTTCAAAATGACAGCTAAAGCAGATTAAAGCTGTTTACAGCCTATGGGAAGTAGTATGGTGGCTGCTGGCAATATTTCTTTCTCGCTCAGTAACCAAAGTCCGGTCATAAATCTATATTCTTCTTCAAGGAGGAAGGCTGTGATTAAAGGATTCCTCCTACAGCTGTGGCTTGGTGATAAGAGCTTTATGTTCAGACCCTCCTAAGTGACAAAAAGAAAAAAAATCATTTTTCATTAAGTTAGCTACTCTAATTTGGGCGGGGGGGGGAGAAGCAGACAAGTAGTTTGGTCAATGACTTACTGTAGATTTGGTAGAGAGCATTGTATACAGTATTTCTAAGCAGCAGCTGGGATTTGAGAGATAGACTGCAGCCCTCGTACCACCTCATCTATGTCCCTGCACAGTGATAGTTTTCTCTGCAAGATGGATATTGTGAATTTAAAGAAGTTTCTTTTTTGAATACTTGTTAGCTGTCCTAGTCCTGTGCCAGAAACACAGGCTTACCCGCCCGGAAAACTGCAAGCAGGAACCCGTGAATTGTCCTTCCAAAACAAACATTCACATGGAAGGAAAAGAAATCCTACAACTCAGTACTGCTGATGTGCTTTTGTCTTCAGCTGAGGCCTTCACAGAGTAGCTGTAGAGACCAAAGGAAGTACTCCTGGGGAACCAAAAGGACTTTGAACAAAAGGTTTTAAATGCTCGGAGCCGTACAGTGCTGCCAGCCATCATTCTATCAGGCAGAACTTAAAATGAACACTTTTGTGATACCTTTACCACGGGAAAAATAACAAAACTGAACTAAAAGCACCAAAACAAAACCCAGTAACCCAGAACGCAGCAATTTGAAGCATATTTTGCAGTGTTTGAATGTTTCTGATGACAGAGCACAGCTTGATTATAGTAGGGAGGCTAATTAAACTGTACACCAAAATCATTGTGGGAATAATACGATGCCTAGTACAAGAACGAAACAGGAGCAAACTCTAATCCTTCAGCAACTCGAGACATGAGTTATCTCACTGCAGCATATGCCCCCAGTTCTGCTCTTTAATTCAGCAGTGACAAAGGGTGCAGTCAAAGATCCAATGACATGTTTTTATATTTTCTTAATTTTTAAATTAGAATATATTTATATTGGAATCTTTTGCTGGTACTAAGTTTACAATGTTCAATGTTTAATTTGCATAATAGTGCTGTGCAAAATGGGATGAGGGTTAATCAAAGGATTTTATCACTTTTTAATTATCTTCATTATGTTGGAACAAGATGTAAATTTTAATTTCACCTTGTTAGATAACGTTTTTCACCAAAAGTTTGGCTTTGCAAATCATCTGTCATTTTTAATAGGAGCAGATGCTAGTGATTTTGAAGAACCTAAATGCCTCAAGTATGGTAGACATTATTAATTTGATTGATATACAATTTAATATAACTTAGCAATTATTAATGCCATTTAGCATCAGTGTCGATATTCAGAAAGGTAGCCTATAAGCAAAAGCGGCAATGCAAGAAAAGAGAGAGAGGGTTCCCCCCCCCCCCCAGATCTCGTTCTGAATAGATACTCCTTTTAAGCTCACTACTGTAAACGCTCTTTCTTCCTCTCCGTCAAATTTTTAGTCACAGCTATCACCTGGAAGGTTATTTTCTAGAGGCATATAGTTATCTCACCTTCTGAGAGTCAAGCAGTAAGCTTACTCTTAGCCTGAAGACATTTACCAACAGTGTTTTATATGTTACATTTATCAACTCTTCCAATCGCAGTGAAGCCAACTGAAAAACATACCTGCTAATGGAAAAGAACTATTAAAGTACTACTGTGCGTTCACCTTGCACTAAGCCAGCTGCATATAGATGTACCATAAATCACAGTTAAATTATTACATTCCACCAGAATAACTGCCAAAAGAGTAAACTTCCAACCAACAGGGAGACTATGCTAACAGAATGAAAAGTCCATTCATCTGCAGAATAATGTTATTCAGGTGTATACCCTGGGTTCATGTTAAACAATGGGAAAAGGCCTTTTCGATATGCTGAGCTTGGCTGACTTTCTTCTTCTGGGGTGGGTGTGAGGTGACTGTTTTCCAGCGCTCAGGCTTCCCGCTGCCAGAGGCTGTGACTCCCGGAGCAAGGATGGGCCTGGAGGTGCCGGGCTTCGAAGCCAGGGGTAAACCCACAAGGGAACGGGCAGAGGCTGAGGCTAGGGCACTAGGCTGCCAAATTTTTGTGTAGCAGAGGGCTGGCAACTCTGCCATTAACTCTATAAACCACCTCACTAAATCTGACAGAGCTTGTCCGGGAGGAAAAATAGTGCAGTGATGAGGTGCTCTCCACTGAGACTTAGAAGACTTTAATTTCTGTCTCTGGTCCAAGCACTGACTTCTGTGAGACACTGGGATTGCAAAGGTATGTGTCAAAGTGGGAAAGGAATAGCTGGTTGCTTTTCTCTCCCACGTTCCGCAGGAGGCAGATAGATGTCCTGCCCTTTCTGTCTGGCTGGGGAGCAACTAGAAAGGCTCAAGTCTCTCTTTAATTATAGCAGATCAAATCTTTGTGCGGCAAACAACCTGCCTAGTACCTCAATCTGTAGCAGCTGCCAAAAGGGGGAGTATCCATGCGTTAGCCATTGCTTTACACCTATAACCTCAAGCCAGGTGACATAGCTTGTACTGCACTGTGCAGACAGGGAGGAGAAGAAATTAGCGGGATGGTGGGGAACGGGTGCCTGTTCCAGTGCACTTGCAGCAGACCCTTGGGGATGTGCAGTGGCAACAGGGAATGTGACATTTGAATGGGCAGGGGATGCTGCTGGGCCCTCGGTGAAATTTCAGCAGCGCTGTTGAGTAAAGCTAGAGGAGTGCAGAGGAGGGGAAGTCACCTCGCTTGCATTTTCTACCTGAGATGGACTTGCATGGTACCTGAAGTTGGAAGTAAAGTGGAGGATGGTTCCTTACATCAGAAAATCTGCAGCCATTAACAAATGAAATATTTTGCTAAATGAAACCACTGTTTTTTCTTCACTAAGGCATTTCTTCATAATCTGGAAAAAATATTTAATATTTGCAAATTGTAAATAAGTGCTTAACAGCTGTCTGCTTAATATTTTGATGGAATTGATCTGAATGCACTCTGGGCTTGATCCAGGCACTGGCAGATATTTTCTCTGTTTTATTATTCTTCAGCCAAATTCAGGAGAATAGTTGCTTGCTCCTCAAAAGCTCCTTTTTTGTGTGTGTGTATGTGTAGAAAACCAAGCTGATTTCTTCCCTGTGAGTAGCCCCAGGTAGGACTAAGGGCTTGCGATACATCAGGATTTGTAGAAGCACAGAATCTGAGATGGGCTGCTGTAGAAATTCAATAGCCTCCATTTCCCTCCTCCCAAAAATATCTGAGAAAGCAGAACCTGTATATCCTGAGCACAGGGGAGAGGAATAAGTCAAAGGATTTCAATGTGAAATGAGAAAGTTTGTGGAGGTGTGTGAAGCTTTTTGGTTCAATGAAACCCAATGCAACTAGCAAGCCTTAAGGAAAAAATGCTCTTTGGGTCCCAGGACACTGCATACCCAGACCAAGTCCTGCTGCACCTCTGACTTTCTTGTGCTATCGCTTAGCAACTCCATCTTTAGCTTTCCTTTGCAAGCAATACAACTGAATTTTGCTGTGACTTTTTTTTTTTGGTGTGCTGTTGTCCCTGTCACACCCAAGGAATGATTGGTGCACTGACCTAGCAAAGTCAAAAAAGGGGAAATAATGGAATCATTTAATGGATGTTGAAGCCCAAACCCAAATGTAGGATGGATAGATGAAATTTTGGTTTTTAAGTATGGCCAGGTACTTTTTTGCATTATGCTTCAATAAAGCATTTAAAGACAGTTATGAATAATAAGTAAGTAATTTTATGCTGAATGACTGCAAAGCATAGAAATGCTCCCTCTCTCTCTCTCTTTTAAGTGTAAAAATTTCTTCCATTAAAGGCCATATATTCCTTTCATTCCTGAGATGCAGCTTCTATTGATGCCAGTTTATGGTCCTGAAACTTTGGCTGAAGATTAAGAAGGAAGGCATAAAAGAGACCTTTATGGGTTTTTGTCTTCTAACAATTTGAATCAAATACTTTCCCAAGAAAATGTGTTTTACATGTATTTTAAATTGCTTCTTTCACAGTAATGTCTCTTTTTCTAAGAAACTTGAATTTTGAAAATGTTGTGACATATTACGTTAATTAAATATACAGCCTCAGAAACTGGGAGCACCTTTTCAGTTGCACTGAATGCATCTGAGCAGATCACCGCAAAATTTCCAACAAGAAGAGGAAAGGAAAAACGTTTTCTCATTGAAAGCAAGATTGGTAACACAAGAAAGCAGCAGTATCACTGTCTTCTATCCATTAAATCAACTCTTGTCATTGCAATTCCAAGTGTTTGTGAAAGAGAAATCTGACAGGCTATTCCAGCTCACAGTAAGTTCTTGGTTTCCCCTAATTATAGACCTTCTTGAAAGTTGTTATTTTGGAGTGTAACTATGATATTAAGACAGTCACATGAAAACACAAACTTTCATTACATGATTATATATCCATGTTCCTCTTTCTAAATAATTCTCATTGTTTTTTTGTTCTGTGACACTGCAGCAGTCTTTTTTTTTTTTTTAGCTGACCACAGATTACAGTTTATGTCCCCACCTGACATTACTCCTTCCATGAAGGATACACAGAAGCAGAATATATAGCTCAGCTACGTCACTAAGACTTTTCAGTCTCCTTGGGCTAGAGGCAGAGAACTCCATCACAGAAACACTTTTTAAGACTAAGTCAGGTTGCAGATGCTTCTCTCACGATGTTTCACATAAGAAGGTAAGTTGGACTAACAGGACACTGCGGTCTGGTAGGGTGGTCCCACTCCTGTCCTGTCTCGTACTTCCACTGCTTCCCTCGTGCTGGCTCTGACCCACGTGCTGCCCCTCTCTGACCTCAGGGGTAACCCAGTCTCAAATATACTCAGCCCCAGTAACAATGCAAAAAATGCGTGTGGGTTTTTTTACTGAATTGGCAAGAGGAATCTGCTCACTGATGGTTCAGAGAAATGTCAGTGGTGGTGAACTGAAGAGGACTCCACAGCACCCGGAGAGGGCAATGGGAAGAGGAGCAGGGCTGGAAGGAAGCTGGCTGCAACGATGACATTTGTGTCTCTCTATCACTGGCAAGTAAAATTCTGAATTGTGTGTTTCTTCAAAGAATGTGGAAGACAAATGATATCTCAGCAAGATAGTTATATTTTAAACAGTGTTATCTAAATGAAAAATAACCTCTAGTCTGCAATAGCCTGGTAAGAAGAGCTTCAATTTTTGATATAAGTCTCTGGCAATGAATGAGCTATTTAGAACCTTATTGACAGCATTTGCATAGACACGGTGGCTTGTGAGATTGCAGTTTGTCACTTGTGTACATGTTGGGTTTTTTCTTTTAAATCTGTAACAAAGTAAAATTATGAAGTGTTCTTTCCAAACATTTTATTAATGATGGGTTGTGCGAACTCATCTTTATACAGAAGGCTTTCCTTAAATAATGAGAAGGTAGAAAACTAAAAAGAATTTTTGTAGGTCTCTTCCCCCAGTTCCATCACTTATTTAAGTCTAAACAGCCCAAGCCCCTCTAATATGCTGTAGTAAGATTCTGCTGCATGAAATTTAATTATTATACATGATGAAGCCCCCATTTTCCCACTTAAACATGGAAGTACTTGATTCCTTTACACCAATACTCCTCAGCTGCTAGAAAAGTAATGAAAACTTATCTTTTTTTGTTGTTTTATGCACTGCCTAAACACTATTTCTTTTCACCTCATTTTTGTGGTGAAGTGGCATCACCACCAGCAGTTTTTTTGCAGCTGTATCAGAGATCTTTCTTCAGGGAAGCTCAAAAAATGAGGGAAGAAAAGGAAAGTAACTATGAGAAAATAAATCTGAGTTTGTTTCATGAGAATAGGTTTTCTTGGAAAAAGGCCACATTCTTCTTCTGTACTATCAGAGTCTAAAATCGGAAAACATGGGATGACGACCTCCAATCAAAAAGCTGCTGTTTGCACTAGTGTGGACATTAGGCACAAGAGCACTGGGACATATTTCATATTGAGCGTTCTCATTTGAGTACTCTGCTTATAAACTGCTTTATGACCACAAAAGGAAAGGTGTTATACAAGTACGAATTATTATTACTTCCTTTTTCTGGAATCTATGGCTGTATTAGTTCTAATTTTATAATCTTCATGAAAACAAGCTTCCCCTGTTAGTCACTGAAATAATTGCTGACTTAAGGCAGGCATGGCGGGGCTTGTGCATTTGAAGCACCCGTTCTTTGTACAGATTGCTTCACTTGACATGAAATTCTGTGCAGGAGGGTGGATGACTTTTTCAACATCTATTAAAATTATATGAAATAAAATATAATCTCTGGTGTCTAACAATATAAAATCATAGCCTAATTATTGATAATTCCTTTTTATATTTATGATACTATATTAATAATGAAGAACTCATTTAGTATTAATATGGATGTTCTAAGTAGTATTTCCTCTGTAATTTATTGTTCATTAATGTATCATTATTAGAAAGTATTTCCCTCTAATATTTTAGTGTTGCTATAAAGCTGAGGATATGGATAAAGTTGAGATAAGAGTTTACCTTTGCAAGTAGCTAAAGACAGAGTGAAGGTTATTTTCATTTTTCAGGGCTTACTTATTTTGCAACTTGAAAGGGGATAAGTGAAGAGCAAAATCTAATACTTCTCACATGTGCCTGACACTCCTGGTAGAGAGACAAAATGAGCAAACCTCATATTGACCCTGGAATGAATCAGCACTGTAGAACTACATACAAAATAGTACAGCAGTTAAATTTGCATTGCAGCCGCTATACAATAGCTCCTAATGTCAAACAAAGTTATTGATTTTAAAATTGTGTTTATTTCCTTAGAAGTTTAACGCAGTATAATCCCATATTTTGAGCAAGTGATCTGGCTAATTTATCTCACATTGATGTCCTCTTCCCTTCAATGGCATCCACTTTATCATCTTTGTGAGGGACTGAAAGAAAATCTTCATTTATTTTTCAGTTCTGTTGTGGCTATATGCATGTTCCATCAGACTATAATAGTCCTATGTTTTGGAAGATTAACTGAAATACAGAAATGAGTATTACTTTTTCCTGTATTCAACTTGTTGTTCTGATATTGTTGCAGTTTTTCAAGCCAAATCCCCTACTGTTAAACCCTGGGTGAGTGGCTGTGTAAGAGGAAGTTAAATCCTTCCACCTTTAATGGTATTATTTAAAACAGGTTTTAAACCTTTCCAACTATTTGTAGTGCTCTTTTCACTAAGTGAGGAAATCACTATGATTTTCTATCCTGAAAACAATGCTGCTGTCCAGAGCATTTCAGGCTTTGAGGGTCAGTAAGAGCTGTGAACACACAGTTGCTGGAGAGACCAGTGTGTTTTACAGGAGCTGTGAAAGTACCGAGACTCATCTGAGTATAAAGCAGCAACACTGAGGGCAGCTGTGGGAGCCAACAGCAACCACACGTGCTCCCCACCGCAAACAAGGGTGCTGCGAAACCTGAAGCCTAAGTGCATGATAATAGCTTGGGATACAAATACATCATTAATATCCCTATGAATCATTCACACATATCTTTTTAAACAGTACCAGGAGTACTCCGAGTTTGGCAAGTTCAAGGGGATGCAGTTTATCTTGCCCAGGTCAGAACCTGGTTTAATGGCTGTTCGTGATACCAGGATAGATGTGTCTATAGTTTAACATTAAGAATCTTTTCCTTAAAACACTTGCTATATTATTTATTATTTTCTGTGTATTTCTGTGATAGTAATGGGTATTATCTTCTTAAGCTGCTGTCACTATAAATGAGATGGCATTAGCTAAAAATATTAGGCTAGTGCCATCTCTGCAGCACTCCTAAGGCCTGTTAGCCAGCTAGGGCTTCGCTGGGTACCCTCCGCAGCCATGCCTTGAAGCAGTGGGTGTTTAGCATCACGCTGTATGGGAAGAACCCTCAAGCTGCTTTTTGATCCCAGTGGCTCTCTGGAAGTTATCCATGCTCTTGAGCCTTCACGTTATCTGGATGCAATAGCTAAGATGCAGTCTTAATAATATGACTTGTGAGAGTTTTGTCAAGATCTAACCATGTATTTGTAAGTACGCTACAGTTAGTATACAGGAACGCACAAAGATCTTACAATATATTCCCAGCAGAGAAGAGTTTCACGTCTCACTATAGATGACTTATCAAATGATTACGTATCATTTATATCTGTGTGGAGTTTAGTATGAATGGTTTATTAGACACTTACACTTTGTCAACAACCTCTACAAATGCATTTACTTTAAGTGTTGAACATTTCATTATAAATGGCTTACAGAACATATCTATAACCTTGATAACTCCATTCACTTTGTTAGTAATGGCTCCTTGAACACTTAAAGCATAACAATAGCCAAAATGCATATAAATATTTCATCGCAAATCCATTGTTACTTATTTATAACATGCTCACCAAAAGCATTACAGATTATTTATTAAACATTTATAGATTATTTTTGCTACAACTGGTATGTGATATAAATGCATTATTCATCTCACAGTAAATCATTGTTGGGCATTCCTTAAAAATAAAGTGGTACCAAGAGGATTTTGGGTCTGTAGAATTTGAAGAGATTCATTTTAATCATGTGCAATTGAGATTCTGCTTTGTGTTTATTTTTGTTGAATTAAATGAAAGAGGAAATAAGTAAGCAGAAAAACAGCTCTCAGTAACCAAAGACAGAATGAGGAAATGGTTGCCTTAAAACCCCTGGCCATTTAGCATGCTCTATCTTTAATATCTGCCAGCAATTGCACACCAAACTCATGAAACTGTAAACAACATTTCTTTTCTCACAGCTATTCCAGTGGGTTAGATGGCATGTTTTCTGGAACTAATAATTTGGAATGAAGGCTGTTCTCTGTAGCCATAGTTTTTATTTGTTCTGAATTACTTTTCTGGTAGTTTCCAGTACCCCAGCCTCATTCACTTGCTCACTGGAATAGGGGACAAAGAGCACAGACTCATCATGTGCATGTGAGCATGTGTGGGTGCGTGTATTCAGGCAGATCAAATGAATGTGGATATGTAGGTTTGGGGGTTTTTTTAATGCTGTATCTGATGCCTACAGTCTACAGACAGGAATCAGGACACTTTTAAAAGTTAACATATAGTAAAGAAATTGCTCCCATTTTACAGAGAGGACAATCTAGGATTCTGGCATTTATACAGTGGTTCAATAATATGTATGAATAGTTTCTTTTCCCCATGTAAAGTTACTTGAATGTTTAAGTAAGTGCAAGAACCCATCTCAGGTTGGTGACAATGCTATCAACATTTATCTAGCTATTCTCTGACATAGTTTCCTTTAGCACTTTGCTATTCAATAACTGTAAATAGATGGAGTAATTTAAACTCTTACCTAGCCTTCAGGAGAGCTGGATTCCCCCAAAACAAGCACATCATTTTATTGAAATGACTATGGATATATGAAAGGCACAGAGTTTTAAACCTGTTAAATTACTCCTTTTTTTCTTATGCATCTATCCATCTATTCTCAAGTAGCATTTCCTCATTAACTGTGGCTTTGTATTACCAGTTATTTCTCCTCTTTTGTTCTAAATTCTGACCTATTTAATTAATTTTGCTCTAATATAAAGGGAGGATATAGCTGAGTGCTTCCACAAATGGGGGCGTGTAAATAAAGAATCAGGATAATCTCTCAAACTCATTTTCTCCTAGCCTTGTGATGTTTGCAGATCATTTGATTTGTTGCTAATATAGTTAGGTACAATACTGCTTATTTCTTTAGGGGAAGATGTTAAGAATATCTATGAAGAGGTAGAAGTATCTATTTTTATTTGGTACTTACAGTCTCCATTTCAAACTCACGTAAACACCTTGCAGACTTGTCTTGTTGTGTCACTGTCATACCTACACACCACTGAAACCTTGAAGAAAGAAATGGGGAAGATGGAGAAAAAAGCACAGGGTGTGCAGTCCAGAGGAAATGCATAGTAGAGTCACCTTGAAGCCAGCCTCTTTGACCAACGCTATGAGTGCATTATGCATTTGTTTTCTCAATAATGCTTATTTTGCAGATATGGAGTTATTTTGTATTCTTGTCTTGATGACATACGTAGAACAAAGACCACATAGGTGGAAAGAAAAAAACTACTTTTACTGAGGAGGGAAATTCAGTAAATACATGGTTGCACAATTTGTGACTTCTCTGCATAGCTGCAGAAGCTGTGTGGATACGTAGGTCGACATGAGGCAAAAAGTGCAGTGCCTCTTTTGTGGCTGAGAGCGTTGCTGCTTTCTGTCAGTGCAAGGACAGGTCCAGTGTAATTTCTGGAGGAAAAGCCACTTCTTTGTATCCTTCTTCACTTACAACTGGATTCAGGTGATCTTGGGGAGGGGGAGGATATATGACTGGACTTTACAGCACTTTTGTCACTGTACTTTAGTGTATTATTTTGCTATTCTGGTTTGGAGGTTATATTTGTTTAGCAATACTTCTCATATACTGTTCTCTGAAGCACGTAACAGCAGCAGTACTTTGTAAGAAATCTTTAATTTGACTTTCAGTATTTCAAGCATCTGTTTAAATGTTTGTATTTTGGATGTGAGATTCCATATGAATCTAATAACACAGCCTTGCCCAATTTGTTGCAAAAATTTAGGGGCGCAATGGTCATTTTTAACAGGTGTTGTTTCTTCAAAAATCAGTGAATGCTGTTAGATTTTTTTGGCATTTTCAAATGCTCATTAGTGTCATCCTTAGGGGTCTAAGATGGTCGTTATTAAAGAACAAGTTCCCAAGAGAAAAAGGCTCTGCCAACAGAAGCCAACAAGTGACAGAAGTTCAGTAGTTGCTAGGCGAATCACTTATTGAGGTGGTACATGGATAAATTAGCTTTCAAAGTCTCAAGCTGAACATGTAAAAAACACAGATGTCATGTGGCATATTCTCCAGAGGTTAAATTTAGGTTCCACAGCTTACATTGCCAATTTTTAAAGGAGGGAAATGTCAGCTAGCACAGAGCTGAGGTCGAGGGTTTGTTGCTTGTGCAAATTCTACTGACATTGACATTAACTGACTCTGGAAGATAAACTATGGATCTGCTTCAGCTGTCCATGATTTCATCTGTATTGCTTGTTAGTTCTCCAGTTTGTTCCAGCACAATACCAATTTGCTCCAGTTGACTTGACAAGCTTATGTTTTGTGCCTCTTATTTGTCTGGAGGTAATTTATAATCCCAGCTACATCCCCTGTGTGATTGCACAAACAGGCAGGTATTATTTGTGCTGTTTGCTAACACCGGGAAGTTACATAATATTGAAGCAGTAAGTACATAAACACGGATTTTAGCAATGTGAAATTTAGGATTGAGTGTCTGTAATACCAACAAAAACATTGAGCTTCAGAATAGTCACAGATATTTTATTTTTGAAGAGAAAATTTTTCAAAATCAACACAAAGATGAAATTGAAAAAACCCCCACTTTTTTCACTTAAAATCTTGTTCTCCTTTTACGTAAACGCAATGTACCTCTACCTTTTGTTTAGATAGAAGATTCTTTGGAAAACAGGAACTTCTTTGTAGACTACACGGACATTTTCCTATAAAGGTGACAAGTAAACCTCTTAATGCTGTTTTGAACTCACCCACTGCTTGACCCCCTCCTTTTCTGTTTTGAGCTTTGTCCAGCTCCCAGCTTAGTCAGTGGGAGATGTCACATTTACTTAATTAGGAATTGGACCATGCCTTGCCACCCCCACCAATTGCCGTTTTAATTGAAAACATCCCTAGAGCTGCTTCCCATCAATGGCGTTCATTTGTGTGGTATTCTCAGGAACAAATCATTCTAGTCGTTTAATTAAAGCAATATTAAAATAAAAAACCCTCCGGGAGTGTTTGGGGGCAGCTTATGATGAGCCCTGTGCAAGCATTCAGCAGTGACACGGGGCGAAAGGCTTGCTGTCCTCTTTGTGGCACTGTCACCAGCCAGGCCGTGTGGGTCCCTTCTGGCTGCTCTGCCAGAGGCACCGTCCCAGAACTGGGATGGGACGGATGTCCCAGGGCCTCTGATGCTGGCACCAGCTAGCTCAGCTGCATTTATATGGAGATGTGTGTATATTTTCTGTATTCTTCCATGCCTTTTAACTCTTTTGCTCTGGCTTTACTGTCATGGTATCTGAAGAGATACGGCCTGTCTCAAGTACAAGGCCTCTGTGTCATTTGGCTGAGGCAGTACGCTCCCACATTCCCCACATCCAGGCTAGAGTTTTGCCTGGCACACAATAAAGCATCAGTGGCATTCAAGTAAGCGAGGAGGGAGAGTCATATTAAAATCCAACAATCTTGTATGACGGCTATCTGGATACAGCTGCCTCTTCCCCTCAGTCTGAACCACAGCAAAAGCAATTCTAACGTGGCTTTTCATTCTCTTAAGTAATCACAGACCCATGGCTGCCTGTAACCCAGCAAGTAGCAAGGGAGTGAAACCTATTCCAGTATCCACAGAGGTCACCTTTTTGATAAAAGCACAAAACAGCTAATTAAATTAATGTAATAATTGTACCTAGGCAATTACCTATTTCCTACCTGTACTGTGGTCTTAATGAGCTCAGCTAATGAACTATAATGTAATTAATACCTGGAGAGGGAGAGGGAGGAATAAAAAAGCAGTAGTTTTCATAGATGCCAGCCCCTAATATATTTTATAATAGCGGGGGGGGGAGTTAGAGATTGTTGAAAGGACAACATTTAGTGAAGAAGGGAGGTTTCAGGCTTGAGCCTCGTTGAGGCCCTGCCTGGAATTCTGCACCTGTAAAATATCCCTCTCATTACAGAAATACTTAAAAGAGTCTCATTAATGTTTTTCTGAGACCATCCTTATAAAATCGGTGAAGGAGAGTGATAATTTTAATGAAACTGCAGATCTAAGGTGTCACTGAATAGTACATTGTCATAATGTGTATCCTGCAAAAGCCTGATCCACGTATCCGATGTATTACAAAGGCTGTTTGGTTTGGGTCTCATTTTCCCTTGGGGTTTGTGGCATATTTGAACATACCCAGGAGCACCATGGGCAGCAGTGAAGCATGTGATGTGTCCTCCTATTCCCACCAGGTGAAGAGTGGGTTGGATGGTTCTTGGCAGACATGGAGCTGCACCAAGGCTCTGGCTTTTATAGCCGGTGGGAGAGAATGATGCAGGTTACTGAACCTAGTGATGGAGCTATTGTGTGGAGACTGCTCTGGTAAAGTACTAAAAGGCATAGGCAGAAAGTAAAGTAAAACTGAGAATCCTGCTGTGAATTCAGGATTGTTTTCTCTGAATGAAGTTATGCTTAAGCTATTAGGGAGACAGTGCAGTAGATCTATTAACTGTGCCATTTCAGAGCCACTGGAAAGCAATTCAGATTTCTACTTTAGTATCTTAAAAACCAGCACTAGTTTTAATTATTAATAGGCTTCATGCTATTATTATTTGCTTGCACATATACATTAATCATTACATGGGTTTGCTAATTTTTTGTTTCATTCAAAAATAAATAAATAAACTGTGACAAGATGCTCAGAGTCCTCAAGAGAATATGTTCCCCTCTGATGGGCAAGTAACATCTGTGGGCATTTTGCTGGCTTAACAGCGTGTCTGTCAGAAACTTGGTGATTCAGAAAATTTACTAGCACTCATCTAATGATTAATTAGCCTTCTCTGTAAGGAATGGGGTCTCTTCATTATGCATATTGTCACCAAGAGTTTAATCTGTTTGCTGTAACACGTATGCTGGAGACTTAACAAGAGGAATTCCAGTAGTCAAGAAATGAGTTAAGATTGTTTTTGTGAGCAGAATTAAAGTTCAGTTCTAAATATTTAAGAAAGTCTCCAAGGATTTTAATCACTATAGGTCCATGTGGTATTATATAAAAATTGTTTTGTATGAATGAAAATACTGTAGGACACCAAATTAAACTAAAATTAATTGGCTGGAAATACATTGTATTAGATCAAAGACAGAAGTAGAAATTATTTTAATAGAAATCGTATTTTTTCTATTTGTAACATGTACTATCTGAAAATGTTTTTTAAAGACAATTTCATTTGTAACATATGTTAAGAGTTCTGCTTGGTAAACCCCATGTATAGCCTTCTGTTCCATAAAGTCATCTTCAATTCTGGAGTATGGGGTCTTTAATGTATTGAAGGAAAAGGTCAAACTGACACTTTAGGACTTAAATAGAAATAACTTATCATCTGCACAGAGGCAAGTTAAAGCTTTGTTCTTGTGGGTGAATAGATCCAAATCTAGCATGTTTCTTATGAAAATATATACTTTGTTAACCATCACCTCAGTTTAAAATCTGTAACTTTTAGCAGATGACTCACATCACATGTGTCTCATGAGCTCAGTTAAGATTGATTGTTCATATCTGATGAGATGTCCACAGCACAATTCCTCCACCTCAGGTGGGTGGGAAGCAGATATAATTCTTGGCTGTAAATTGGCAAAAGAATTGCCAACTACCTTTAACTGATGGCAGCAGCTCAGTTCCCTCAGGTCATAGCAAGTAATGATTACAGCAATCATAGCTGCTTCTCACTCTTCCATCCCACATGAGATGGTCTGCTGCCATCTCCTCTGAGAAACAGTAGGTAGTTGTCAGTAGTTCTATGTTTCTCTTTGAAATACTCCATGCTCTGATAGACTATTATTTGTCATCTTAACTTCTCCCTTTCCTCTCACTCTAGAGGGAGTAGAAGTGAACATCTCCCATTTACAAGCAACAACAGCTGTAGGAAGAGGAAAGATATGTCCAAGGGAGGCTTGGGGGGGATTTTTTTTGTTGTTGTTATTAGATGATGCAGGGAAAAATTTCCTTTACTTGGCTTTTGGAAAGGTGAAAGGCTTTTTGTATACCTTGCCTCTGTGTACACAGATGATTCCCCAGCCACGTTCATTGCTATTGACCATGTTCTGGCTGCTTGCTGTAGTTGTCTCTCATTCCATCATTCCCTTTTATGCTTGTTACCATCACATCAACCAAGCAAGATAAGGACATATTTCTGTCCCTGTGTCTGTAGCTAGGGAACAGAGGCACAGATGACTGAATGACCTGCCTGGGTGCCATTGTAAGGAAACAGTGAACACAGTGCTGAGGTATGATTTGGATCAAAAGACAAAACTTATTCTGCATGGTCTTTTTGTTTATCCCCATAAATACCTCAATTTTCTCTGGAAAGTAGAAAAAGAACTATGTAGCCTCTGTAAGAGCTTCCCTACAGCCTGCTAAACCTGGCCATGAAATGACCTTCTCTTCGGATGGAGACTAAAGAGGAGGCTCAGACATCCTCTTGGCTTTATTCTTTCTGGTGGCACTGTCATTCTTCCCTCATCCAGATTCAGAGTAGAGAGCTGTGGTGGAGGTTTTAGCATAGAAGACGACCTAGACTTGTAGGGGAAGCTGAAGCGGTTAAAGAATAGATGCATACAAGTTGTGTTTTACTTTTCTAGTTTAACAAGCTTAGTTTACTATTTTTTCAAAGATTAAGACAAAATCATTCTATGCTATAAAATTAATATGTTCAAGAATTTTTGTAGCAAATAAATTTCAGTCTTGGAATGGGTTTGTTTGCAGGAGATATCTGTGGTGTGGTGTTGGTTTGGTTTAGTTGTTCTTGGGGGTTTTGTTCCCAATCCAATAAGGAACCAGAAAAATGCCATGTGACTTGTATGTCTAATTAAAACTATCCAGCCCAGCTTGAATTTACAATTTTGATTTCTTGCAGTAATCTGCATGTGAACAATCTAGAGGCAAGGAGTTATTCATAGAAACTGTTGAGTAAATAATTTTCAGATAATGAAAACATTCAAAAAAAGTCAAGATAGTTAATTAGTGAGCAGGAGAAATTAAATTAATTGAATGAATAATTCATAATCAATTATTCACCCAGCTCTATTTTACATAGTGTGGAAGGTCTGAAGAAGAGCCAGTGTTTGAATTAACTCCAAACAGAAAACCACATCTCTATTTCTGCTGTGTTGAGGTTATTTATTGATGTGTAAAAACAAGCTGGGTGAGCCAGTCTATTTAATCAACTCACTCTTTTTGCTCTGTAACATGAGTCATACTGGATTTGAGACCATAGATGCTTTGCTCACAAATGTGCATTAGGGAATATGTGTTACAGGGCTCTTTGTTTTTAAAAATATATTTAAATAGTGTGAGAGAAGCATGATTAGAGCTGAAAATGCTCTGTAAAAGCTATAAATTAGGTATATGCTACAGTACCAACACTTGCAGTTGACATATGTTACAGCCTTGGCAAAATACTTCTGGTTAATTTTATCTTACTACTGAATAGAACTGTATCCAAAAGATAGTTTGTTGAAGCTGTATTTGTTTTCCTGGGTTGGCAAGGGAGTTGCTGCTATTGTCTTTTTTTTTTTTTCTTTTCTTTTTTTTTCTTAAGGGTTTCTTACTGTGCTGCTTATCCTTTGGGGGTGTGTGTGGGAAATTTTTAATGGCAATTAAAGGGTGAAATATTGGAAGCCCAGATTTGCGTTGAAGGGCTGAATGTGGTTCTGCCCTGAGATGCATTGGGCAATGAGTGATCATAGCTCACCTGTGTGTCCTTTTGCCCTTGTTTTCCTCCCACAGTGCTATGGAGAAGAACAAAAACTGTTGTAACAGTGTTGGAGGATTGCATAAAAAGAGAAAGGGCTTGCAAAGTGATTTCTCTTCCTTGTACAGCCATAATGAGGAAACCAAACTTTCGGTCTTTGATGTGAGTGTATGTGCAGAAGTGAATAACATAATTAGACAGGAGCTACATCTGCTCTGAGTTGTAACTTGTGGTCTCAAGGAAATCCGACTTGTGGTGGAACCGCATCTCAGTGTGTCACTGCTTTGTGCAGCAGTGATTCTCCTACTCCAAGATGAGTTTGATGCAAGATTATCCTAGGGAAGTTAGTACTTCTGTTATCATCTCTGCGGAGCAATAGGTATAGATTAAGTGATCTGTTGGCCCACGTTATCTGCAGCAGGAGTGGAAGTGACTGAGTTTTTTTTGATTGAAACTATGGCTGTGCAGGTAGAGATAAGATAATTACAAAGCTGAGTAATACTATCCAGCACCACCTAATATTGTCAGATAGTCCTTTTTTATTAGATTTTCGCTGTAAACTGAGAAATGCTAAATTACAGATGTAAATCCTCAGAGAAACAGTATGTGTAGATATTGATAATATACGCATAGACATAAGGAAAGGAAGAGGTTGTAAATTTAGTAAAATATACACAAAACATCATTTTCTTGGTGTCATTGTTTCTGCAATATTAGTAAATTTGATCCTGATTGTGAAGTGCCAAGAAATTCTAACTAAGGTAAAGGTAACTGAAGTACAAGTCAGAAAATCTAGGCCAGTAATGCCTAAAATCAGACCACAAAATTATCCTTACTTACGTTTTATTTCTAGATATTTCCAAAGGCAGCTCCCAATTGCCAACATACTTGAAACCCTTCCTAAAGCTTATTCAGTACAGGAATCAGGTAGCAGGTGGGTTGTGTTATCCATTTACTTCAGGTCATCTCCACATCGGCAGGTACAGAGTATGAACTGATTGGATGAGAAACACATGCTCTGACTGCAGGTGGTTGGAAGGGATGTGGAAAGAATGAAAAATATAGTTGTAACTGGTTGTGTTAGAGAGACAAAGCACGCTAGAATTTAAAAGAAGAGGTTGTTGTGCATCACTGAACAGCCATTTAGATTTGACTGCAATAGTACAGAGTTTGTCATGGTGGTTTAGTTAACATGTTCGGTTTTGATGAAAGTGTCTTTGATCGCTCCGCAGAGAGAACAGTTTATATTTGGAATTGTGCAGGTAGCTAATTCTATAAGGTCACGCAGTTCAGTGCCCGCCTCCACTGCAAAGTAGCTGAGTGGAGCAAAACCAGAAAACCCATGGAACTAGAGGGAGAAAAATGATTAAGCTGTTCCAGAGAAAACCATCTATTTGCTTTATGTTCAGAATTGTGGATTCTGCCATCCTGTTTTACATGATCATTGCATAAGGTGTCATTGATAGCTCAGTGGAGGGAAGAAGATGCTAAATTGGCTTTAGACAGCACAAGGCTCATCAAGGTGAAGATTTTGCAGCCCTTTTCAAACCATGGCAAGATTCAGATCTTGTATTATAACATTTTAAAGAATGTTGTCTTTGTCACTTTTTAAATGACTTGTGCACTAATGCAGAGGCCAGGAGGAGCCCTGCAAACAGGTTTGTCTAGCTCCTATCAAACAGCTGGCGTGATTCCACTGACCATCCTCTGGCTGGTAGCATGCTCGTCACTCCTGAGCACTGGCCAGCCCTGGCCTCTCTGCAGACATCAGTGGCATCACTTAGTAACAGTCGTGCCACTGACATTTTTAATGGCATGGACATCTGGCTTACTCCATGCTGAAAACAGACCACCTTTTCTGCAAGCCAAAACCAGCTGTCAGATGGTGACAACCATAGATTGTTGCCGGCTTAACCAGTTATTGGTCTGTAAATAAATATTTTGGGATGCTAACCATGTAGTTGAGTGAGATACCACTGAGAGATAGAAGGTGGCAAAGTAAGGTGGGAGAGGGTCACTGGAGGGAAGCTTCAGTAGTCACCTGCCTTTTACAGAGAGTAAAAGAGACATCATCTATTTCTGAAGACTGAATTCTTCAGTTATATAGCCTTCTCCAGTAGTTATACACCTACTGCTCCTTCTTCTTGTCTGCTATTGCTACAGATTTTATGTGCTGATTTCAGTAATGTCTACCTGTCCAAACATGTTCTCCTCCTGTAGTGCAGAGCCACAGAGTCAGAATTCTGATTTTATGACATGCTGAATCCTGAATTTATGACATGAAAATAGCAAATGGGCTTGCAAAAAAACCCCTGCCTGCTGATGTCAATCCTCTCCACTTTTCTGCACTTTGTAAATGCTAAGTATTCATATAGTTGGAAGGTCATCAGCACTGTGACATAAAGTGATAGAATAGTTTGGAGCCATCCTTCTCAGAAGGATGGACAGAGTTTGTTTGTCAGGACATCTTGCATCACTGCTTCTCAAGAGATGATCCTGGACATGTTCCAGGATCAGGCTGTAGATGCAAGTTTTGTGATGATCACCAAGGCCATTCACAAGGGGGAAGATGGCATGGGAGCCTACATGCCCTGCACTGATCAGTCTTCAGCCATGTCCGCAAAGAAAATTGGCTGCATGCTTAGCATGCTATTAGCAATCTTATTATTAAGATAATTGACCCTCTTGGTAAGTTGGTCCCAAAGGGACGACACTGCTTCAATTCTGCTGCTCTCACAAATTGCTGACAGCATCTGGTCAACAAAAGACCAATACTGCCTCTGTTCATACCTAGCCTTTGCAAAACCAAATGCCCAACCCATCACCAGTGAAACCTAGAATGGATCATTTCTAATATAAATAGATAAATTCCAATTCCTTCCCTTTTTGCGTATTTCTCTATAATTTTTTTTCTTTCTGACTTGATTCATGCTTTTTTTTTTTTTAATTTAAATCCACAGCAGGACTAAACTGTAACATTGTTGGAGCTGAATTATTTTAAAAATGTTGGGAAAGGACTAGCTAAGCAGTATTTCATGCCTTATATCTGCCAATAGTGTCATTAAGTAGTTCAGGATTTCTAGTTCGCTGCATATAGGATATTTCTATTTATAAAATGTTATTCCTTTGTTGTTGTTGTTACTACAAATGTCTTAAAAATAGTACACCAAGAAAACCTGACACACTGTAAAGAAAGAGGTATGTTTATTGCAGGTTCGAATTTCACCAGGAAAGCTCAGAATTGCATCAGGCTCTCAACAATAATAACTGTCATAGTTTTTCTCCCACCTTGATACATGTCTCGGAGGAATGTCTGTGCTTAGTATTTAATGTTCTCTGTTTTGTTTTTTATGGTCTGCATTGATTTAATAGATCCCATAGATGTAAATTACAAAGACTAAGTGACTAGGGCAATAGGATTGTCATGCAGTTTTGATGTTCTTTTTGGAAAAAAAAACCCCAACATATTCTGCAGTAAGGTATATTTTCCTAAAGGAGTACAGCCAGGTGGGATGGGGAGGCAGCAGGGTTGTCTTGGTCTGGGGCTGCTGGGGTCTGAGTTAGGGTGGCGGGAGGGGAATCACTCCTTCTCTGTGAGGCACAAAGGGCACCCAGCCAGAGAGTTGCCCAAATAGAGGTATCCAGTACCATTTCAGATGCTGCCTGGTACCAGTTGCCACTCCAGAAAGGCATATGGTACCTGTAGGTCCTATATCATATTCAGTCTTGGGGAAATCTCTGAGAAGATGAGATGGAGGAGGAGAAGGAAGAATCTTCCAACAAGATCTAGAGGGTTCGCATGGCAGGACTGGAAAAAAGGGCAGCCACTGAGCTAAGGCTGTGCAGTAGATTTGCTCTTCAATCTTTTTGTCCATCTCAACAGAAACTTTGAGTGTTTTTTTTCATATATTTGTTTTTCCACAGACTAAACTTCATGTCTGCAAAATGTGTTAAAAAGATAAACTTCATAAAAAAGGAAAAAATTACTAAGAATAAAGGCTTTTGCTCCATTACAGCATGAGAGTTTGGGGTTTTTTTATGTATCTTAGATGTTTCATGTACTAGTTCTCGATGGTTTTGACTGTAATAGCAGTCCTACCTATCTTAGCCTGTCTGGAAATGAATAGTGTAAAGGCTTCACTCTGGGATCTGTATCTATTTATCTGTAAGAGCCCACAGACTAACACAAGATTCCAAGCAAAAAGCTGCTTTCAGAGTCACAAAGTGCTATTTGTTATTTGTCCTAGGACTTCCAAACTGTCCACAACTCTACCATTTTTTCCTCAGTTGTTCCAATAGCCTGGTACAAACGTTTCTGTTGGCAGACCTACCAAGTACTGACATGGACATTTTTCAGAGAGACAGACTTTTCTCTCGTTCATTTTCACAGCTTCAGGAGGGTTTTCTTTTTTTTTTTCCTTTTCCTTTTTTTTTTCTTTTCCTTTTTTTTTTTTCTTTCTTTTTCCTTCTTGTTTGAATGGGGCTGTTAGTTGCAGGTGGGTACATTTGCAGATCCACTGCACAGGTGAATGGGGGGAGTGTGTTGAACTGACAGTTAATCAACAGCTGGTGTTGTTCCTAGTTTGCTGCTCTGTAAAGGGCACAATGCTAAATCAATTAGAGACAGTTTCAAATTGGTTTCAGTGAGCAGTTCATGTAGAAATATGGACTCTGGAGACTGTATTCCTGCAGCCTTGCAAGTTTTGGCTATTTACCTCATACCTCTTTTCCCCAAGAGGTGTGAGACTGAAGTGCTATAGCTGGTGCTGGTACAATGAATGGAAAAAGAGACATTGCAGGATACTTCAAGCTGGGGAAGAGTCGAAGCAGCGGCAATGTAAGTGAAGAATCACTATGCCTGGCAATATAAGTCTGAACATATTTTTGGGACTCACTTGTTGAGAGTGAAACAAGGCTAAAGCACTTGAGAGTTTCCTGAGTGCGTATTTCATCCTGAACACTTTGCAGAACCAAAGCCCAGTAAAAGTAGGTAAAGCTGATGTGAATTATGAACGTTTTAAGTGTTTAAGGTCTTTCTCCAGTCATTTTTGAAGTTTTCTGTGGGACTTTAGAGCACCATTCATGCATACTTTTTCAGCTTACATGCAGGCTGACCTGACACAGTGGTAAGAGGTTCACACGATGTTTGCAACAACATCTCACAGGATTTCAGTGTTCTCCAGGTAATTCTGCAGTGTCTCCAAGTGAAGAAATAGTGTCTTCTCGCTGGATAATCTATATCCAAATCAGCTATGTATGCTGGCACAGGCTTATCAAAGTGGGTGCCTATGTTGGATATGCACATAAATGTTTGCTCTTGAAAACTGAGCAACTGATTGACCAGGCATCTGCCCAAACCTCTGGGGTACAATCAGCTTGAGGTCAAAACATGTTCATCCAAAAGTAGTTGGCTTAGTGTTTGGCTATTACTTTATCAGTCTTGACAAGGTAGTCAATACAGAAATGAAAAGATGGAAGTGCAGAGGAGAATGGGGTCTGTCTTTCTGATGTTTGGGAAAACAGGAGTTCCTTTTTGAAGTGTTTAGCAATGCACTCTGATAGCAGCGCTTTTGTTATTCATACAAGACATACTGTGCATATTTCTCAGGCATTTTTGTGTCCCCCCCCTCCTAACTGAGTAAGAGTTGTTTTCCTTCTACCTACCACATATTTGACTTATAAAAAAAAATATAAATAGGTAGTCTATTACTAGGTATGTTAATGGCCTGATAAAGTTTTGAAATACAGCATCCCAAATGCCATACTGTATATGTAGTTCTTAATGCCTTTGCTATTTCCTTTTGCTATTTGGTGATCAGTTTTTGCTGGAATATGTTTTGCAATTACAATAAGAGATTTAATGTTGTTTTGAACTCTGCCAAAGTCTGATTAGATTTTCTGTTTTGGCTTAAGTCATTTCTTTGTGCTTCAATTTTCTCTATAAAAATGTTTAGATTGCAGGGCTTTAGATTGCAGATCCTGGTAATTAACTGCAAGTCTGATTTTTAGTTCAGCATAAGGTTAACCAGCTTCCATAAAGCAAAATCCTATTTATTCAGAATGAAAGGATTATAGGGAAGACATAAAGTAACAGAAAAGCAGTTTACATACAAGTCTGGGTTACCAGGAAGTCATCAGCACTGACATGGAGCTCCTAATAGAAAAGCAGTATATAATACCCTCTCAGGGGTTTTAGGAGTTTTGGTAGCATTTCCATGTCACTCCCAGATTATGGAAGAAACTTCTCCCCAAATGTAAGAGCATTCACTGTCTACATTCATCAGTCATTGTGTGATTTCCTCAGGAAATAAACTCTGCAGTTTGCCTGCATCATTGTAAAACAACAGTTTTCATTAGTTAACTCGTCACCTGCACTAGTGATCTGAATTCCTGCAGGACGTCCTCCTTAGCTGAAATGTTAGCTGGCACTGCAACATCTAAACAAAAGATATCAGTATCACTGCTGCTGGCTTGAAAAGTTGATGAGGTACAAAGCTGGGTTGGGAAGAGAGTATTTAAGGAAATATCCCTGAATGCTTGCTCTGTGCTTATGCCTTTTCCTGGACAATTACCTTTGGCAACAGGGAGGTCAGTTGAACACTGCACTGGGCTTTGGTCTGACCCTGTATGGATATTCTTATGCTCTTAGTAATCAATATACATCTAACACAGTTGTTCATCAGTTTTCAATGGTACTGCAGGTATCAATATTTTCCTACGAGGCTGCCCAAAAGACCTGATAGAGATTGTGCTTGGTATAGCATAATAAGAAACAAGCCCTGGCCTCAAGATCTTTACAGGCCAACTAGACAAGACTGACAAAGGTTAGGAGGGAAGGAAGAGCCAAGAGAAATGACATGATTGGTTCAAAGACACAGCAGGAGCTGGGAGAAGCCTCGGGGTCTTACTTGATTGTTTATCCTGTAGGTCAAACAACTTACTCTTCTGTTGCAGCTTCTTTTACATTTGTTTAGAGCTTTATTTCAAAATTTTAATGCATCTCCTCATGTAGCCATCACCTTTTCACATACATTTATTCTCTTCTGTATTAATGAAAGTCATAGAGTTCAAATTATATCATCTCAGTCAGGATGGGTGAGATAGCTAAATGTTCTTAACTTGGATCTTGATTCAGTTCTAACTATCAGCATATGCTTTAATCCTAATATTGCTCAAATCCAGTATGTTTTCAGTGCTTTTTCTAGATAGAAGTTTTTTGTTAAACTGAAGTATTCTGGTATATGTAGGACTGAGCAGTTACCCAGCCTCACTGTGTATGTCAGAGTGCTGAGCCCTAGAGAGGCTGAAAACTTGTCTCTTCATCCAACATGAACACCTAATTCTTCAGGGGTCCATCTTTCACTGCAGAGAAGTACAAACATTTTCAGCAATCCTGCAAACAGGTATCAAATAGATTGAAACTTTCTAAAAAATTGGACAGGTTCTTTTGTCAGTCTTTTTTTTGTTCTTGTCTTGATTTGTTTCTATTCTCCAACTACTTGACTTTTTCTGTTTATAACTCTTTTTTCCTGCTCCTGTGAAAGACTACCTGTCTGTCCCCTGGCAATTGTAGAATTTATGCCGGAAGCTTCTTCTTCAAAGATATATCTATAAAAAAATTCTCAGGTGGGTATTGCTCTCCCTTGATGTGTGTAGTACTTCCTGCAAAAATAAGAAAATCACATTCTGTCATTCCCAAAGACCAAGTCAGATCTTTCTTTTTTTGAAGAATATATTTTAAATCACAGTCACTTTGAATTCCTGTATTGCCTTTGTATCTGCGCACTCCCCAATTCTCCTGTTTGACAGCAGCAGGTAAATCTCCCCTCTAACCTGTGAAGTTAGTGAAGGAAGAAGTGAAGATCAGAACTACGACACTGATAGGAAATGGAGAGTTGAGACGACAAGATGGCCACAGTTTGCTTGGGAGACTGTAAAGGCATAAAGCAGCTCCGTTGCAGAAGTCTTGTTTTCAGGATTGAACTCTGGTGGAATTCAATGCTATCCCAAGCTCTGAACAGCACTCAGTACAGCAAAGATGCATGTGTCCTTTCAGGTGAGAGGTGGCAGAGGCCTTTATCATTGGGAACGTGGACAGAGCTGGTTCTCCCCATGTGGAATAAAAAACTGGATGTATGCTAGGGCATGAATCAAAATGGTAGAAACACTTTTTTTCACACCGTCCCCAATGCACATTTAGAATATAATTTGAAATAGCTGGGAAAGTACTACTTTATAGTAGCCATAATAAAACATTAGTTCTCAGGACTGCCATCCGATGACATGGACATGTTGGGTTTGGTATGTATCTACTCCAAGCTGACTGAATATAGAGTAGTGTCAGAACAACTTTGGCAATTCAGCAGAGCTTGCAAGCATGTGGGTAACTGTAGCTGTAAAATTAGTTTAATTTGCTTTTTACATTGCTGACCTGGGTCCACAGTTGTCACCTGCATAAAAATGGTAAAAAGTGAAATTTAGTTCCTATTACAATATTATGCACCTGACCAAACAGAAATACTTCTGGTCTCTCTTCATATACACCAAAACCCCAGCAGAGGAGGGTACTACTTTGTAGTCTTGTGACTACAAAAGAAAAGAAAGCTTTTCTTGTTCTACTTTTGTCTGTCTTTGAGTTAAAAAATTTGGGGCATCAGAGGCTTGCTAAAAGATTTGGGATCTCCTTGGTTTAAATAACAAATGGTAACAATGATTACTGCTTTACAATTAAAATACTTACTATGTCCATGAGTAATGATATTTCACATCTGCCAGTTAACCAAATATATATGCCAAAGATGCTCTCAGAAGATGAAATTTTTAAATCCTGATGTGAAATTCGACATCTCCCCTGACAATGGCCACGCTACCTCCTCTTCATTTAGTTGTGAGTCATATACTAGCTTAGTAAGTGTGAATATAATGTGTTACACCAAGCCACTGTAATGACCTAAAAGCACTCGAACAGATGATCAGATTATGTGAACAAGTGCCTAAAAAATAGGTTTTACTAATGTTTGTCACCAAAAAACTCTAAAATGATCTTTGGCTAAGGTCTGTGCAAGACTATCTCTGCCACAGTTTCAAATGAAGATGTGGCAGTCTTTACTGTTTGATGTTCAGTGTCAGCATCATCACTTAGATGAGAGATAATAGAGAAGTAATGAACCCTCAAATTTTTACAAATGTTGTTGGATTGAATTGAATTTTACAAATATCAGCATATTTGGGTAAATCTTTTTTTGTCACTGAATTAGTATATTCTGTTTATCAAGCAACAAGCACATGAATATTAGATATATTTTCTATACTTCAAATTTTGTCATTTTTTTCTTACCAATATTATAATTACATACAGACGAGTAAAAATTTGGGGTCTTTTTTTATTTTTTTGTATATTGAAAGAGTTCCTTAACATGGAGCACTATGAAGATGTCGTCGTTGTTGGTAAAAAAGCTAAGAACATTGTTTTGGTCATTCATGTTCATCTAAAAAAAAAAAAAGCAACGCATTTACACTTTAATATTGTATCATATAAACAGACATCTATAGCTCTGCATACATTATTAATATGGGTTTATTGCCTGCTTTATTGGTTTCACTACTGCTTCTCCTCTTGGGAAGCCATGTAAAATACAAAGACTGCACAAATGCCCACATTACAAGAGCCACTATATACAAAGCAAATAAGATTGCACAAGTACAAATAGTCACTTGAGTCGCTTCCTGCAATTCACATAACATAATAACAAATAGTCCATAAGCGCAATCCCCCTAGCTACTACTATTATTCCAAGTATGTTATGTTTTTTACCTAGGACACTTCTGCTGCTATTAGAATACTGAACAAAATTTTATTCCTATATTTTCTGACAAGAAAACAGAATTCTTGCTGGGAAGAAACAGAAAACATTAAATATTATTCAGAACCATCACAACTGTACAGGAGATGCTAAGGAGGCCTAACACCAAGTTTCTCTCTGGTTGTAAAAGAACCAGATTTCTCTAAGTTTCACTTCAGAAATGTGTTTAAGACTTTAATAAATGAGATAGTAGTAGTGTAAAATACATTCAAAATGGGAACATGGCAGACAAGATTATTTTCAAAAGTTAACCTTGTGTAAACCACTGACATATTGTCTTATGAAAGCTTCCTAACCTACAGAATCTCAGACTGATGTTGTACAGGTTACAAGTTCAATAATCCCCATTCCCAGCACTTTCAGAGGTTGGTGGGTTTGGTTTTTTTTTGGGTGCAAAATGTAACATAGTACTCCTCTAGATGCTGAATATATGACAGTTGCTGATTCAAACTGGAAATGTTGTACAGTCTTTTGCATGTGCGTGTGTGGGAATAATGGCAAGGAGAGTGGTTCTGTAGCGTACGGGGATACCACATGCAAATACCTCCAGGCATGGTCACACTTAGCAAGCTGCTTCTGGGCTTACATAATGGAAGTTCTGAGTAACAAAGACGTAACCTCCCATTGTGCATGACTGGAAGAAAGACAGTGTGGATTATTATGAGCAAGTATTTCCATATTTCAGGTGAAAGCATCAGACTTAGAGCTTGGTTTCCTTTTGTTGTTGTTGTTGTTGTTTAATCCACATGAAATTATAGCATGTCTTTTGAATGTTTTACCTGAAATCTTGAAGAAAACAAACTTCGGTTGTTGAAGAAATGAATGTGAGAAAAGAGGATGAAAGATGGTTCTATGCCACTTACATGCAGAGAGATCTTTCAGACAAGTGTGGTGTGATTTAATATTAGATAACAGCATCTAGCTGTTTCAGCCGAGGCCAAGTGAAGGAGGAGGGCCAGTGAAGGCCCTAGCTTCAGACAGCACTCTTGAGGTAACATCAGTTGCATACCCACCAACTGCTCCTCTGCTACAATGTGCTGTAGGTTCCCTTGTAGCTGCTGCATACGCTGTGTTCCTGTTAGGGGGTGAGGATGCTCCAGCAGTTTCCCTTTGTGACCTCTTCAGTGTAATTTCTAAAGGCACATCTCTTCAATGTTGCCCCAGGATTTCTCTCAATGTTTAGAAATGTATTACTGTTTTTTTTGGGGTGGCTTTTTTTTTTTTTTAGTTTCTCCAACATCCAACTTTTTTCAGTCTCCTTCCTACATGTCACACAATTTCTTATCTGTTCTTTCTACTTTATTCCAGTTGTAATCTTCTGCACTAAACTTAAATGTATTTCTTTGTGAACAGTTTATGATGCTTTCAGGACCAACTGGTCACAACAACTTTTTAAGTCCTTCATATGCCTTAGTTTTGGTAGCTCCTCATTCACCTGGCTGTCATTTGGCTCTCTTCATGCCAGTTTACCACCTCTATGACTATTTCTTGCATCTGTTTTCTGAGTCCATGGCCCATCCTCCTTCTGTGTACCACCCCAGGGCTGCTCCCATCAATCGGTGCTCCCTTGCAGACCTCATGCAGGCCATGCTGGGACTTGCCACAGGCTGGCCCTAGAAGCTCTCTGCAAGCCCCACAAGCTGAAGGACTGCTTTGTGGAGTGCCCTGTCTTCCAAGGAAAACTTCAAAGTGCTGCCCTCTTTGGTCCCTTTGCTATGGTAGCCGTCGCAGCAGAATTACCTACTTCAGTCACCTTGTTTTGGAAAGGCAAGCTACTACCTTCCTCAGGATTTGGAAAGGTGGTTCCCTTCCCTGGCAGATCTTCCAACATAAAAGGAGCTTTCTGTAATGAAACAGAACCAGAGAAGAGCTTTATAAAGGTCTCCATGAGTCTGACACCTTGTGCTCAGGAGCAAGTGTTCTGACTTCTCCATTCCTACCCCTGTCAGCATTGATAAGCCTCTCTTACCTGACATGAGCTTTTATTGCCCTTGACTGCTCTCCATTTATACAAAGGTTAAATCTTCCCCTGTCTGTGCTTTATAGCGATATACTATTTAGAAAATAGTGTTTCCATTGAATACAATAAAGGCAGACGAATTTGGCATGGTTGTTGGGGCTTTTTGGTTTTGTTTTGGTTTGGGTTTTTTTCCCCGACAATAGGTCATTGATTAGGTGCAGCTTAAACTTTTTCAAGTTCTGACATGCTACAATTATTACTGTAACAGGGGAATTACAGAAGGATCAGCTGTTTTTCCCTGCTCAATACAGAGACAGAAAGTACAGAACAAGTCTGTTGTGCTTAGAGTTATGCCCACAAAAAAGGGGAAAAAAGTTATACCTTTTAAATGATCTAATGGGGTGTTTTGTTTTGTTTTTGAAGTTCGCTATTGCAAATGGGACGCTTTTCAGACAGTAACGTCAAATCGCTCATTTGCGATCTAGGTGTGAATGGGGACTGTCTTATTCCTCATTGCAGGTAGGACAGAATACTTTGCCTGGCATCTCTGGAAGGGTGAAAAATCCTCTTGTACTTGCCCAGCTCTTTCTTGGGTGTAATCCTGAAAGACCTGGGTTCAGTTACTGTTTGTGAAAGGTTCAGCGCTATGTTTTCACAAGCACTATCAATGGGCTTAGTTATTATCCCAGTTACAGTATTGTATTCCAGTTCAGGTTGCACTGGTTTTGTATGCTAGAATAGTTTGTGTTATGAAGGGATGAGGAGAGAACTTTTTTTTTTCTTCTTCATTTCAAATTACCTCTTAGATACAGGCATTATACTATGGCATTTGGAAGACTCTCACTTCTCTAACAGCATACTCTGTATGTAACTTTATAGCAATATTATTTCCTTTTCAGCTCCCAAAAGTCTTATCTGCCCTGCTTCTTTTTCTTCCTGCAGGAAACAGGATCTTCAGAGGGTTTTCTGAAAGCTCTTTGTAATATTAGTGAACATGTACAGGAAAACCCTCAGGTTATGTTCAACTCCTGGTATCCTTCACTTTAGATTTAAGAAATTCCCTTAAACTCTCATTAGTGGAGACCTTCTCATTCCTATAAAAGTTTAAAGAAAATCTTTGTCTCATCAGAGATTTAGCACAGCTCCTCAGCGTGGTTGGAGAAAGTAGATTCTTTGTGCTTCTCTGTTCATTCTGGAGCAAAGACAATTGTTACAAAAATGTGTCTTTATTGATGTGACCCTCCAGTTCCCTCGTCACTTTTAGACTTATTACCTTTTCCTCTCTTCTACCTTCTGCAAATCTTTTAATTGATGAGAGGGAAAAGTAAGGTTTTGATTAAACAGTGATAAATCCAAGCAGGATTATTTGGTTTCCCTCTGCAACTGTGAGCTGGTATGGGTAGAAGAACACACGCTGTTTTCTCACCTGATCTGGCCCACTGTACATTAGGGGAATTTTATTTGTGTATTTTTAAGCAGAGTGGCATAAGGAAAAATAATTGAAGTATCTGTGTTCAGCAAAGTTTGTTCAACTTTTGTCATGAATTTAAAAATATTTCATGGTTGTTTTGGTTGTTTTTTTTTTCACAAGTTCTCTTTTCACAAAACTGAGTTATGCTAAAAGTTTAGAAACTTTCTCACACATAAGATGAGAAGAAGCTGGGAAACACATGTCATAATGAAAAGAAAGTAAAAGAGTGAAAAGAACTGTTACTGTTTTGGAAAGCTCATAACTTCAAAATAAATATAGATGTTTAGGGGGCTTGTTATGCAATTTTAAGGTTCTTGAGTAAGTCTGGCAGTCCAGATTCTATTAAAAAGTAAAATAAAACAAAAAATTTTTGTGTTCCCCCTATGTTATTCCTGAGCTGAGAGCTGCCTTCCTTTTAATCTCTAGGGCTTGTAATTACCTCCTGTATCTGAATCCCTTTTCTTTCTTTTTTTCTTCCTCTTCTTTTTCTTTCTTTTCTTCTTTTTTTTTTCTTTCTCCCTCTTCTAAAATAGCTGTGGTCCTAAAACAAGAAACAAGCATCCTGTTCACCTCCCCAGGCACATTTGAGTTGACTGGAAGCTCTGTGATCAGAAACTTCCAGACTTCAGAGTTGTCCCCATACTTTCTTCCTTACTTTAAAGAAAAAAAAAGGTTAAAAAAAAAAAAATTTGTTTCGTAAAGCTATTGGATGTAGATATGGCTTAAATGTATTTAAAACAAACACACATACAGAGTAGTACCCCAGTATCAAAACTTCTGTGGCTGATTTGTTTTCTCTAATTCATGAGTATGATCTATGGGCTTTCTCAGATAACTTTTAACAATTGGGAGTCTTAAGAAGTTCCTCCAGCTTAATACACATCAACTGACCTAAATTTCACAGACAATGTGTATGTACCTCTAGCCTTAAGCAAGCACTGGACAAAGTATACAAGTTTAAGTCTCGCTGGAAAGCCAGCTTTAACCTACTTTCTTTTGCTGCAAAATACTAAGTATCATTAGAAACCTCAAATGCCTAATGTTGGCAGAATCATACGAATGTTTTTGGCTATGTTGAGGTTAGAATTTAAAGCTGTGACTGTTTAAAAATTAACAATGAACTTTATTTTGTTTTGAGTTTCAATCAAATCATGACAGTTTAAGCTAAAGAAAAAAAATTTCATGGCAGAGTTTTGGGAGAGAGAAGGAGACTTCTAAAGCTATTCAGAACATATAATGCAGGGAGAAATTCCACTAATGAGAAGTGCAGGTACACTGTACTCAATGAATAACGTATCAAAAAAATCAGTGCATTTCACATTGCTTTATAAATAATGGGATTTATCATGTGTGGGCCCATTCACAGATAAATAAATCAGTGCACAGTTAAGTATCTAATTCAGAGTTCCAAATGGATAGGTTTGTATTATAAAAATGAACTTTTATTGGCTGTGAAAAGTGACCTCTAGATACAGACAGCAGCAATTTTGATGGCAAAAATCCTCTAAGATGTGAAAGGCACACTAAATGTTGCAGTATTGGGAGCACAATTTTCCACAAATTGCTTTGCTTTTTGTTAATCCTGTTTCTCAGGTTTACCTCAAGCAGCAAGACAGAATTTTGGTTTTTGTGGTCCATTCTTAGTCTTAAACATGGTACAACCTAAATGAAGTTCAACTGTGTTCAAATGTGCCAATAATTTTTCATACGAATTCCAAAATACTTCTGTTAAACTCAACTTATTTTGTTGGGCTCAACCACTGGAGATTAGCCTTTGATAGCATCACATATATTTAGCATTGGTTTTGCTTATGAAATTTCTCTCCATTCAATCAGATCGTATTTATTTTATTTATGTAGACCCATTATAAAATTACGTAGAACATGGAAGTTTCTAAGGGCCTTGTTCCCTTAATTAGACAATTAACTTGCCATTTTGGATTTGATCAAGAAATGATTGAACATGACAGATTGTCTCCCCTCTGGAGCACATAACTGTGTCAGGGTCAATCATGTTTCTTTTGGAGTCAGAGGGAAAGAGGCTTTCTCATAAATTAGAACACACTGCTGATTTACAGTAGTAAATACCATACATAACTGATTTTGTTAATGTTCTTATAAGATTAATAAAATAATCTGGAAACAATTTAGTATGTCAGCTAGGTGGTTATTTAAAAATCAAATTGCAACAAACTGAGAAGACCTATCAGCTGGGTGAAATTTTTCAATAATTTAGGAAAATGAGAAAATAGCTAACATGAAAAAGCCTAGAAAGAATGATGGAGCTGTAAATCCTTATTCTCTTCTTGAGTATCAAAGCTGCCTTGTTGCCTTTTGCCCTAGCTCCTGTACTTTGGGAAGGATGGGGTGGTTGCTCATGTTTTGGAGGCTATGGAGGAAAGTATTTCCAATCTAGCTAGCTTTCCTAACGTTGAGGAGTGCTCTGTCTCGGGGATGTAATACACCAAGACGCTTTCTCGTATCTTAAGACAGGTTTGTCATCAAACCAGTCAGCTGTATTGGTCTGCTGACCTGTATTACTGTGTCTGTCAGTGTCAGAGGAACATAGAAAGCAAAATTAAAACAGAGCAATGCAAATTAGTAGAGCACTTCGAAATCCAGCAACCATATGAAAGCACCTCATACAATTTATGTGGAAAACAATTGCTAAGCATCCTTTGGATAATTTGCTTTTTCTTCCTCCAGCTTTCCACCACTGAAGGCATTGTTGATTTTATTCCCAAGTTTATTATAACTTTATTATGGTTTTGGACTATTTGCTAGAAACAAACATGTTCCTTATACAGCATTATAAAATGAATAAATAAAATATTTTAAATGGAACTTTTATCAGAAAACTGAGAATCTGTGTAGCCACTTCTCTATTGAAATGACCACCCATCATTCTGGCAGTTGTCCATCAGATGTTTGCAGAAACTGAGTTATTTGCATATTGGAAACTGTTCACAGATACATTAAATAACATTTTATTGTGGACAGCTGGTCTGCTAAAAATCTGCCAAAGTTTGTATCAGATAACTGCAGCAATTCAAATTTATAGAAGGAATCTGTTCTGAAAATATGTTAAAACTACTGTCCCTCTTTCATTTCCTAGCTTTTAGACAATGTTATTTTGCAAAAGCTGTTCTTGTTAAGAGTCTGAGTCTTCCCTGCAGAATAGCTTCTTGTATGTGTTTCTAGGAAGCTTATAAAGAACAAAGAAATATCTGCATCTCAGTTATGATTATCCATTGAAAAGAATGAGCCTGTGCTCAAATACGCTAGGGCTAAAAAATAATAAATAAAAATTAACTTTCCAGATAAGCCGATATATGGTTATGCATTTTGTAAAATGACTAAACCGAACACATATGCTTTAGACTGCCTACAACATCTGTAGGTTATGTAGGAATAATTCAACTTCACTCTCTTCATTTCAATATTCATTAGTTTAGAGCTGTGTATTTTACATTAGAATAGATTAATGACTTGTTTCACCAATTTATTTTTTTAGGTGAAATTCAATGGCCTGTTCTTTTATGAAAATAAAAATGTGACTCCACCCCAGAAAAGAAGGGGCTGGTGGTTTTGTTGGGGTTTTTTTTGCAGTTGATGTTTGATGATACTTGTAGTATGAGGCTAGTTTCAGTATGCCTTACTACATCCACGTTGAACTGTATTTTGACATGTTATTGTCAAAGGGCCTAGGGTTTCTGTCAATTGGGCTATATAGAGTAGTAATTAATTTTGTTATAAGAGCGTCAGTGTCTGAGAATTTTCTGAGTTAGGGCTCAGCCTCTGCATTGTCCTATGTTGATTGGCACCAGTTCTCTTTTAATAACACGGAAAGGATGCTTGCTCCATGTGGCTTTTGCTTAGTACAGTGTAAGCTGCCCAACTGACAAAGAACAAAAGGCCAAGTCCTGCTGTGATATACACATAATATAATAAACAAGTTAACTTTAATAGGGGGTGATGGGGGTGGCATTCTGCAGATGTTTCTGGGACAGACCTGACCATAACAAGCCCTAGTGTGGATTTAGCCTGCGGATCCGCAGTGTGATTTCTTTAACAGTAAATCTGGCTTAGGACAGGTGCCTTTTCTGTCTGAACTATTTCAAACTTGCCCTGACAGCAGATGTGATCATATGGTGCAGATTCAACCATTTGAATGGTTGGTTGATGTGGCCATGCACTACGCCCACTCTGCAAAATGATCCTCTTCTTTGAGCAGGTGTGTGAATGAGTTGGGGAGGGGGAAATATTTCTAAATACCAGAGATTCACAGGTCTATTTGAAACATATCCATAGAAACAACTGAATCAGCACAACTGATTTGGAGAATAAGTTGTAGTGTTAAGGTGAAGAAGCAACTGATGAAGATAAGGATTTCTTGCACTTGAGGTACCATAAAGAAACTGTAATTTACTTTTTGGATAATATGCTATTCAGCCAGTTGGAACTTTCTGCTTTCTACTTGCTATAACAGCTTTAAAAAGTAACACATGCTCTGCATGTCTTCTCTTCATAGATTAAGTTCCTCCTGCCCAACAGAAAATAATTTAAAAAATTACTATTTTGTGCTAAGTTATGACATTGACCTGAGGAGTCCAAGTCATTTTACAAGAACCTGAGGAAGCGAGTCAGGAGAAGAGCAGAGAGAAGAACCATCCCTTCCCTCCCCTGCCCCCCAAATTATACTTCTCTGACAATTTTTGACTTCCCTTATAAAAATTATCACGTTTAAGTATTACATGAATACACATTATACGTTGGGTAACTGAAGTACAGTTAGTGATAGGAATTTCAAAACCAGTCTGGGTTGGTTTCACTCCATTTCCATGAATTTTAAAAGGATGGCACCAGAAGCGCAAAATGGCCAATGCTTTATGTTTTAAAAACATGTCATTTAATCACCCATCAGACAGCAAATATGGCTGAGAGAGTCCTAACTAGAACTATGCAAACTATTTAAAACACAGCTCAGACATGGCATCAAGTTATCTAGTTTCAGGCGTTATTCCAGTTTGAACCTTTCCATGTGTTCTTTTAACAAACTGACAGTGGTGTGAAAACTTACATCCTATTTCAGGCAAAGCCCGTCTATGAAAGCCATAGAAAACTGAAATACACTTTCTGCATTTGGGTTTCTGGGGGGTTTTCTGTTTTTTTTTTTTTGTATGCCATTTCTGCTTCCACCACTGTGCTGGTTTTGGCTGGGATAGAGTTAATTTTCTTCAAAGTAGCTAGTATGGGGCTATGTTTTGGATTTGTGCTGAAAACAGTGTTGATAACACAGGGATGTTTCTGTTGTGCTGAGCAGGGCTCACACAGAGCCAAGGCCTTTTCTGCTTCTCCCCCCACCCCACCAGCGAGGAGGCTGGGGGGGCACAAGGAGTTGGAGGGGACACAGCCGGGACAGCTGACCCCGACTGACCCAAGGGATATTCCACACCGTATGACGTCATGATCAGCATATAAAGCTGGGGGAAGAAGAAGGAAGGGGGAAGAAGAAGAAAGGGGGGGACGTTCGGAGTGACGGTGTTTGTCTTCCCAAGTCCCCGTTAGGTGTGATGGAGCCCGGCTTTCCTGGAGATGGCTGAACACCTGCCTGCCCATGGGAAGTGGGAATGAATTCCTTGGTTTGCTTTGCTTGCGTGCGCGGCTTTTGCTTTACCTATTAAACTGCCTTTATCTCAATGCGTGGGTTTTCTCACTTTTACCTTTCCAATTCTCTCCCACTGTGAGGAAGGAGTGAGCGGCTGCATGGGGCTTAGCTGCTGGCTGGGGTTAAACCACAATAACCATGTTAAACTTAAGACCCTTCGAGTCAGGGACAATTTTTGTTTGCCAGTAGTAGTGGCAATTTTTTTCTTGACATTCGATTAAACTATGCACTATCTGGATTAACAAGCTTTGTGAACATGCCATTGGAAAAGGAATCAAGGTGCGATGAAAAGAACTATGGAAGTTTTTTTGGTTTGGGGTTGGATTTGGGGGGGGGGGGTTGTTTTGTTTTTATTGTGGTTTGGTTTTTATGGTATTTTTTCTGGGTTTTGGGGTGGTGGGGTTTTTGGGTTTGGTTTTTTTTAAAATCAGATTTTCTGACTCAACTCTCACTGGTCAAATGGGTTCTCATAAAATGCCCTTATTCTTCAGTAAGGGCAAAACATTTTCAGTACAAACACATCTTTCTGATCTTAAGAGTGGAATTCCCCAAACTGCAGGCAGGAAACTGGTTAGGATTAATTTGGCTGCTTCATCAGATTTATCTAGTGGCATTCCATTTTGCTTGATGCAGGTCGATGGCACCTAGGAAAGGAATGCCATCTTGGCTCATTTGGTACTTCTGGTGTGTCAGGGATAATCTAGATAGAGAATTAATGTCATCTTACTTTCATCCTTCAGCACTGACAGATATAAGTCTTGGTTCATAAACAATAAGAAGCGTCCTCAGTCTTTGCCATTTTATTTTACTTTTTACTGAAACATTTGGTTAGCAGTATGTCCTTCATTCTCCCTCTGTTGGAATATCTATGGGTTCTATTTTGTTGTTTTGGTTTTTTTTCCTGTTCTTTAATTTGTTCTCTCTTTCTGAGAGTGGTACTGCAGGCTTTCAAGGATCTCATGATAGCTAAAATATTTACTGTACAGTTGTTTAAGTTTTCCAGCATGACTGAAAAGGAGACATGTATTTTAATAATCTAGTTACTCTTGTGCAGCCAGCTGATTTTTCTGAACTTAGCTCTGTGGCAGAGAAATGACTGTGTCATTTCTGTGTCTCAGAAACTGAAGCAGGAAAATCAAGGACCTCCCAGAAATTAAGAACTGAAAACCACACTGCTTTGGCACATGTGCAGGAGGAGAATAGAAATTCTTTGCTGTATCCCTGACTGCACACACAGCTAAAATGATTGCCGATTCTTCTTCTCTAGTCCACAGCCTGGAGAGGTGAAAGTATCTCATTTTAGAAAGAAGGCATGCTACTGCCACAGCATCTCCAAAAGGAGGGTGGAAGCAGAAGGGCCTGTGCTCACTTACAAAGTTGAGTAAGACTTGTAATGTGCAGTAGGAACAGACTAACTGGGGCTCGCGTTCAGCAGCTTGCAGTTGTGCTTTCATCCAAGACTGTGCTGGAGGCAGTTCAGTTGAAATAGCTCCCGAAAATACAGACATCTCCCAAACTACTTGTTTAAAATCTGCCTCCAGTAAAATTTACTCCCTGCAGCTCCTATCATCTCTTCTGTCTGGAGCTGCATTACGTCCTCCTTGCCTCCAAGTATCTCACTGGGCATCACCATTGATGCATCATCAAGAACAACAAAACACTGTCTTGTGTATAAGCTCTGGGGAGCCTGAAACCTCACAAAGACACTGTTTAGAGGCTGCTCATGGATTTAGGGCTTCTTTTGTGATGCTAGGAGCTAAAATCTTAATTTTAATGAACAATGAGTTTCTGTAGGATGAAGCTGATACCTGTTTGTCAGTATGTTCTCTTATCTAAACTCAAGTCATTGATAAAGACGGGGGGGGGGGAATCAAATAGCAAAATTACCACTAATAAGGTACCCTTGACTTGCCTTCCCCTAGCATCCTGTAGCCTAGAAAGCTGAACAGTGTGTTTAAATACTCAGCAAAACAGGCTTTTGTACTGAATAACTGCATCCGAACCCTTGCCAAGAACCCCTCCAAGTGTGGAAAGAAAGGGGTAGAATTTTACATGCAGCATATGAAAATGGGCTTTTTGTAACAGTTAATTCTGGAAGGTTTCAGCCTTAATGTAAGACTGCCATAGAGTGGTGAGTTTGTTTATTCTTCACATTGAATTCTACTGCAAGTTATGCAAGCGTGGTCAAAAATTTTCCAACAGCAAGTTTTTCCATCACAAAATAGCAATTCATTGAATTACAATATGTGTTGGGACAGGGTTGAATGGTTAAGACACGGCTTTCTGTACTCCTCTTTTCTCAGAGGAAGTAGCCCTTGAGATCCTGATGTCAGGCTGCTGTTACAGCAGGCTCTGAGCTCAGTAAGCATTTCCAATCTTCATTCTCCCACTCCCTCTTCCCCCTCCACTGAAACTGTGCTCCCTGTTCACAATATTGCTGAGCTGTCTGTAATGATAAATGATGTGCCTTTCTTTAAATTTCCTTTCTGCTCAGTACTAGATATTGGCCGGCTTGGATGTGTGTTCTGGGTGGATAAATTACTTTGGCAAGTCATAGAGAATTTATGCACATGGCAACAGATGTACCCTGTGTGGTAGAGTTTTTCTTTGTTGTTCTAATTATGTAACTTGATTTTACCTGAGGCAATTTTATTTTCATGAACAGAGATTCGGTTGCTGGTCTGGTTTTTTTGTTGTTGTTTGGGGTTTTTTGGGGGGTGTGAAATATGAACCTCTGTGCTGAAAGGAATTTTGGTCTCAAACCTTGTTATAGGCCAAAGTGGAACTGGGCCATTACTCAGCTGCACATCACCCTTTACTAAGCATCGATCTTTTCACATACATGACTTGTGTTGTCAAGTGGATCTTTAGAGGTTCAGAGAATAGAGGCTGGGTTTTGTTTCTTAATGAGGATTACTGCTGTTTCGTAAAGGTAACTGTACACAACATTTGGGAGGAATTTAAAATGCGTGGAACCAGGCCGCACTAGAAATGAGAACGGTTTTGTTCTAAATTTAGAAAGCAGTCTACCTTTGGTAGTCAGAGAAGAACTTTCCTATTTCATACTTTGTGCTTTGTTTCAAAAGAGCTGTGAAAATAAAGCTTCACATGGAAAATGAAAATAATTTCAGGCTTTTGTGCCCTTTTCCCCTGTAAATTTAAATGATTCCTGGCAAAAAGTGCTGGGCTTATAGAAGCAAATACAGAGGGAAAACCACCAAAGATTGGTTGTGTATTCATAAATACATATATTCAGCCTGTGTCTTAAGTGTGTTCTGAAAAGTATTTCCATGGACATATTTTGCCACACGTACTCACATTTTCAGGCACAAATTTTACCAAACTTTAAGGGAGCGCGTGAGATTGCTAGCGGTCAAAAAAATGCATGGTGGTGCTGTGGTTTGCCTGAGCAACAGCGAGAAATAAGCGCAGAAGCCATTTTCATTCCTTTTCTCAGTCCGTTCTCGGTGCCTACGTTTTATGAATCTCTTGCAGTTCTAAGTCTTTCCCTACAAGGTAACAGCCCGCAGCTCCACAGACAGCGTCTGTGAAAAGCTCCTCTCCTGCTCACAGAGACATGGAGAAGGACCAGCCGCCACCTGGCCACTGGAGATACCCCAGAGTAACAAGATACGGTTCTTTCTCTTCAAGAAAACGCATCCAGACGGAAAGAGGGGATTTAATGTGGTAAAAGGGAGCAGCAGCAGCAGCAGCAGTTGCCGCGTTCTGGGGGGCTTACGCGAGGCCCCCAGGGGCGCCTGAGGCCTTCCTAGGCCCGTGCACCCTGGGGCCGCCTGCGCCGAGACCCAGGCCGGCAGCCGGCAGGTCTCACCAGACGGGCGGGCGAGAGCCGGGCGCTGCCGGCGGTCCCCGCGGCCGGTTCAACCGGCGGGAAGCCGAGGCGAGCGGCAGCGGCGGCAGCCGTAGCCGTAGCCGTAGCCGTTGCCGTTGCCGCTGCCGCCGCCGCCGCTGCCGCAGCCGTGAGGAGCGCGACGGTTGGGAGGGTCCCGGGGCCCCCGCGGGCCCCCGCCTGCGTGAGGGGCGGGGCGGGGCCGGCGGGCGGTCCAAAAGGCGGGAAGCTGAGGCGAGCGGCCGCCGCGTGCTGTGGGAGGTTCCGCGGGACGAGGAGCCGCGGGTACGAGCTGCACGGGGGTAGGTCTCATCTCGGCGTAGGAGCTGCGTTGTTTTTACAGTGCTAGCAGTCGCTCCCTGGAGCAGCTCCCCGGGGATGTGGTAGAGCGCCCGGCCCTGGAGGTTTTCACGGCCCTGGTAGTCTCTCTCACCGAGGGTCCCTTTCCCACAGAATGCTGGACGGAGTGATCTTTCCGGGTCCCATCCAACCCATCCGTCTGTGGTTCTGTAATACCCTCTGGTGGGGTTTTCCGTGGGATCCGACAGCGAGGTGAACAGCTGAACTGTGATTCTTGGGTTCGGCTGAACTGCTGACACTTTCTGTTACTTTATTTGTGCTTTGGTTACAGCCTGTTTTCATTTGTGCTTTGTTTATAGCATGTTTTCATGCAGCTAACTCCGGAATCCTTTCGGATAAAGCTTCTGCTCTTTTAGTTAGGACTCTGTAGTATTCGATATTTGAGCTAGTCGCTTTAACAAATAATTGAAATAACTTTTAAAGAATCGTCAACAGATGTTTTAGTACAACTCGCGATTGCTTAGGACTCCCCAAAACCATTACATTCTCTTTTAAATCCTGAAAGAACACAGGAAGCATGTCTGACACTGAGGCTGTGAAAACAGAAAAGGGAATAAAGACTAGGGCTATTTCTTCAGTCCACTGTGTATGTTTTGGACTCTCTTGCTGGGCTAAAGTAGCTACGTTGCAGCTAAAGGCTGCTGGAAGAAAATGATCTTTCTCTAGGGGAATTGTAGGGATGGACTTGAGCTCAAGGCAGGAAGTCAAGTCCGTGGGTCGGGGTCCTGATCAGCGGGGTACGCTGCCGGTCGCAGCCATGGCTGCAGCGTAGCTCAGGCAGCGATCAAGGGCCGATGGCCTGAGTTAAATGCAGTTCCGAAGCAAGTGGGGCCAGACCCCTGCTTCTCACACCTCCTCTCAGAGCAGTCCGAGGCGCCCTGTCGGCGTGGGCCTTGAGCACAGGCAGCTGAATTCCTGGGGGAAACGTGGCACTCAGGTTCTGACACAAGCAGAATGGGAAAAGATGATGCCCTCTGTGTCCATCTTCTAGTACTGGGTAACTTAAAGACCTTGTGCCCTTGCTATCCAAGTCCTTGAAGAAATGCTCCGCAGAACAGAAAGCTAGTTGAACATCTCCCTACGTGTATCCAAAACGGCAAAAATTCAGTCCAGGCATTGCAAGTGATAGCAGTTTTTCTGACTTTTTTTATTTTTCATTTCCCTAGTAAATATTCTATTCAAATAGAAGGTATTATGCAAACATATTTCTGTTTGAGTAATATTTCTGTTATACCAGGATAGCATGTGCCTGTAGCTCCCCCTCTCCTGAAATCCAGAAGAATTGCGGCAATGCAGTTTTTAATTCAAACAGTAAATCCCCACTACTATAAATCCTTCCCTGCAGCTCCCCCCTCCCCTGAATATCAGTATTGTAAATAAGTGGCTGGTCTAAAAAAAGAGTAGGTGGTGCATAATATTAAAAACAGTAGCTTGTTGAGCAAAGCTATTTAAAAAGATTCTGAGTACCACATAAAAAGGTACTATCAGCAAATACCAGACTAGCATCTCAGCTACCTTTACTGGGCTGTGAGTTATTGCTGTGGTCAATAGATCTCTTTTCTGTAGCATTCTGCTTATGTAGGTGATAAATCTTACAGTCTTATGGGAATAGGGTCAGGCTTCTGCTACTCTGCCCCATTATTTTTCTCCTACATCATTTAGAAAACTGCTGGACTGGACCATTTTTGGCACAGTGACTTTTTGTGCAGCTACATAGTAAATTTTATTGTGCATATTAAATTTTAGCTCAGACCACATTTTAAAGTCCATCTTGATAGAAGGTGAAAGTGAAATAAAATCTTAAGCAAAAAAGCAAATAATGATGAGAAGTAGAAAACAAACGCTATTTTAAATGAAATTTTTAGATGTAAACCACAAAAAGATAAAAACAAGTTTTGATTTTTGATCATAAGGGTTTTTTTAAAAAATATTTTTCAAATCTGAAGAATGAATAATCTAGTAGTACTGGCACTCAGAGAAATTTCAGTAATTCTGTAAGCTCTGGGACTATTTTAAGCAACAGGTGGTTTGAAATTCTTGCTGTTAAAAGAGAAGCAACAGAAGGTGATGTTAGGTAATGATGGACAAAGCATTTGAATCTTATGATTTTGGTGCCACCTCAGTACAGCCACCTGCCAGGAATCAGAGCTTCCACTCCATTCTATTCCTATGTATGCTAGCTCTGTTCCCTCATTTTCCTGGAGACGGAGAGATGTGCTACTGCCCTGTGGGAGCAGGCAACGGGAAGAGGAGGGGAAGGAGAAGCATGGCATGCTTTTAGCCCTTGCTGTGGGTGAACAAAGACCTTCCAGTTTTGTTGTCCGTGTTCAGGCAAAGGGACAGGACACAGACACAGTGGAGTCAAGATGTGAAAGGCAGTGAATAGCGGAGCACAGGATGGTATCACAGACATCTCCAGGTAGCATTAGCACCTGGTGGTTTTAGCATCTTGTTCTGTGTCAATAATTATGAGTTACATACTTGATATCACAATAAAATATCAGTCCAAAGTGTATGAGGTCAGCATATATCTCTGCAGAATCACAAGGTAGACATGGCTGGGTAAATGTCTTTATTTATTCATTAGGCCATATGTGCTGCAGCAGAATGCTAAATTGCATTTATGAGAGTCTGTTTGAGAAAGCAAGGCCTGCTTTTAATTTGAACTTTTAAGTCTGAAGAGTACATAAGGACAATGTTCACATACATAATAAGCTGCTGGAAAGAAGAAAGGAATGGTCTGTGTTCTGCTTGAATGGCAAAGAATTGAATTTTTGCAATAAACTATCAGCCCAGCTGTTAGGGAAAACCCTCTAACATTAAAGATAAAGAAGCAATGGAATAGGTTACCAGTCAGGGATTCTCCATCAGTGGAGGTCCTTAAGGAAAAGGAAACGTCAGGGAAAAGTGGTACATCTGCAGGACTTCAGGATGTCCCATAGAACCCTATTTTTCTTTGATTCTATAATGCAATGCCTGCAATGACCATTATATACATAAATCTTTGTTTCCCTGAGTATGGTTTGTTAACCCCGAGAAATTGATTCAAGCATCTTTGATGATTCTTCTTCTATTCCCTTTGTCAAACAACTATTTTTCCTTTTCTGACTAGAATTCTTCCTTACCTTCCTCACAGATTTTGCTCTTCACTAGGCCTTCCAGGAAAGTCCTCTGCTGTCCTCTTTAATTTTCCACTCCACAGTGCTTTGGTAGTGACTGTCTAGCTTGGAGAGGACAAGTACTTCTGTTAACATTTCTTTTTTCAGTACCTGGAGTAAACTCTCAGGTTTCTGTAGGAAAGCTCTGTGTATGTAATGACAGATCTTTGACCATGTCTTTTTTCATTAGTCCCCAGTGCCAGTCTACCTTCTCAGTTAGAGACAATCAAGAAGCATCTGTCCAGCTGTGGGAGAACCATGAGCTACTCTTTCCATAAAGGAAAGGTAAATAGCTGCTTTGCCGCTGGATGAACCATCTGTTAGTTTCACTGAAGAAAGGAAGATCATGAACTTGGGGGTGGTTTGGGATTCTTTTTGGTTTGGTGGAGGGGTGGTTTGGGGGTTTTTTGTTCGTTTGTTTGTTTTAATTTTAGATATATTGGCTGAAATTTTTTAGCTTGTTGGGTACTTAGCTCTCATCTATAAAACCTTCCTTCACCTGTTATGTCTAAAGCCCTGTGTGTGGACTATATGGAACCTTAATATGTGCAAGAACTTTCTTTACATGATTGCTACTTCTTGATGGTTTTTTTCTACCATTGGAATGGAAAGGTACCAAATGTTACACCCTCATACTTTCACAGCATTAGGCTAGAAAATGTGCAGCAGTCTCTTGTGTTTTGGACTTTGGCTGTCCATACTGAAAAAAAAAATTGTTCTCCAGCTGTTATAGTGCACTGACTGCATAATAGCTATCTTCTGTGTGCTAATCTGAAATAAAAGTCTTAGCTGTGAAAATAGCTACCCAACCAGAAAATAAAGGAGTAGACTAAGCTTCTCTAACCTAGTTTTCATTTATTTTTAAATTGAATAAGCAACATACAAAGAACAAAGTTTTCTTAATACAAAAAATGGTCTTGTACTTTAGGGTCTAATATAAGAAGAGACCAAACAACAACATGGCTTACTGTAGCGTCATTAAAAGGTAGAGTAGTTCTGATAGTATTGTAGGGCAATAGGAATGGGCCTGAGTAATGAAGTGGCCTCCACCAGCTTTGGAAACATACCATAGCATAAATATTGCTTTAATCTTTATCAAATTACTGGTCTCTACAAGCAGAAGCCGTGTTTTGTTTATAAAGGCTATGCAGATAGGTTAGACTTGTTTTCTTATAAGAATCATTAAGCGTTTGCCATACACAGTTGTAATCACAGGTAGTAAGAAATGAAAATACCATGAGTTGTATTGCTACTACCCAAAGCCACTTCATCCTACTGGCACTTTTAGCCACGTCAAAAGTTTTTCTGCTTTATAGTAGTAACATTTACGTTGTGGTCCTAACTGAATTCCGGTTTCAGAAACATCTAGTTTCTCCTGGGAGCTTTAAGATTAAGATGGCTGTAAGATTTATTTCCCAAACTGATGGATATTTTCCCTCATGTCTTTGAATAGATCTTTCCGATACGTTTTTCTCTGTATTTGATGCAACACATAAATCCAAACCCTTCTCATTTTTTTCCCTCTTTAACTCAGTTGTCTCCTGAAGTGTTCCTCATATATGTATGACATGCTACGTCCTCATCCACCACCTTCTGCTTCTCAAAAAGATCCCTGTTTGGAAGACAGGAGACACATAACATCACTGTCATCTTGTCACAATTGCTCATAGGAGGAAGGAGAAGCTATTGTGGAAGTAATACTCAGTCCGTGAAAATGTGCTTAGCTTATTCACATGTGCAGTGAGGAGGTGGGATGTTCTGGAACACGCTCAAGGCATGTGAAATCTTCAGATAGTTCAGCTGTCAAACTCTAACAAGTTGCCACCAAGCTTCATGCACATATAGCTTGTTCTGCCCATTAAATCAGCTCAATCTATGAAGTTGCAGTCACTGTAGCACAGAGCCATGGAAATTAGAGTTGTCATTAAAATTGGAAAGAATCAAACTAGAAATAAATCATAACTGTAACAACAAGGCTTATTAACTGTTCAGACACTATTATTGCTTAATATGGCTGGTAGTTTTTTCTGTCTTTATATCTTCTAGATGGCGTATTTTAATCAAACGCAAGTTATTAAGCTCCAGTGCATGAGTAACTGTTAAAAACTATTTGGCCTGCCTTATGAGAAGTCAGACTAGATGGTCTAATAATCCCTTTTGGTCTTAAAAACTATGAATGTTGTCCCAGAGTTTATTATTGTTTTCCTAGAAGGCTGTGAGCTATGAAGGGACATGGAGTCAGGAAAACTAGAGAGGGATTGTCTCATAATTCTGAAGTCTCCTTCTGTGAAATCAACTGGTAACTTGCTAAAAAGCCAAAGAAATCCTTTTGATTCTAACTTCAATGCAGTATAATCCCTCCTTAAACATGGATTTAGATTTAGCCCCTCACGGTAGTTGGGCATGAAGCATACATCTTGATCATGGCCTCTTTCAGACATAAAAGTCTGTCCATATGCCGTATGCAGTTGCAAAACTGTCAGAAATGACAAAACCTGGAGATTGCCTTGTATATGGCACTGGAAAGATTAAGCATATCACTAGCCCTACTCTTAATGGCGTGTAATTGGAAGAAGGTTTCTCTTTTAACTGCCTCTTACCTTGATTGGCAGATAATGTCATCATTTTGACTGGTAGTCCCCAGTCAATCATGCATCATATTGTAATGCAGATTTCCCTTGATTCTCTGAAGGATATACTAGACTCTGAGAGTCCCTTGCCAGAGGCTTTACATATTACTGTGCTTCTCAGTGATGGGTAATTCACCATTTTGACTTTTCTTTGCTTTGAGAAGTGGTTCTCTAGGTTTTGTGGTTCTTCCCTAAACAGGCAGAACTAAAGTGAAGATACAAAAAAAGCTCCTTAAATTTTTTTCAAAAACATTGACAATTGATGCTCAAATTAGAAGACTTTGCAGTTTATTGTATGCAGCAATGGACCAACTGTTGAAAAAGATACAGTTCAAAATAATGAGCATTTCAAATAGAATATCTAAAATTCTCTATTTTCTGCCTGAGAGTATCATCATATGATATAAAGAATTTCAGATGCTTTGCACTAGGAAGTTTGAATCCTGAATGACATAGCTGATGTACTGACTTCTTCATTTTAACTCCACTCAAAAAATCCTGAGCCAAAATCACACACAAACGTAAGGTGTCTTTTGTTTCATGAAACTGCACAGTCCTGTAAGTATGAAAACTACAACAAATACAAAAGGCAAGAAATAAAAACACTTTGTTATATTAACTAGATCAGTTTTGCCTATTTCAGATGTTTCATTAGTCCAGACTTACCTCCTGGTGTTACCTAAGAGTAGGAATGCTGTCAAATACAATCAACCAGTTATTGGACAATGCAGGGAAGCAGATTGCCTATAATTATAGGTGACAATGGAATAGTAACTCCTTGATCACATATTGGATTATAATGGACATATTGAGAACAATGGGCTGGTTTATTTTCCTAAAATCTGATAGCTTTTCTAATAGTACAATATAAATCATAGAACAATTACTTTTTCTAGTGTATTCCCTCTAAAAAAAATTAATGCATTGGTTTATGTAAGTATCCTAATGAACAAACCAGTCACAGTTACAGCACATTGAGAAAACAAATTTCCAGTGTCATGAAATTCTGTCAAGAAAGCGATTTAACTGAAAATAGAACTAATAATGCTGACCCTTGGCCTACTTATAACCCCGAGACTTCAATTTAGTTATAAGTTAAAACTAGTTCCTGAAAGATTCTTACTTCATTTTGACATCTAGCTGCATGAAGAATTGGAGTGGAACGGCATAAAAAAGGTTTTTGCCTTTTCCAGAGGACCATTCCATCCCTGTTCTTTAAGTGGCAATACAACTTTGGAAATTAGTTTTATACAGTTACATTTAACTGCCTGCTCTGCCTTTAGAAAGCAAAGAATACCTATAATATAAATTAGAGCTCTCTTGTTTGTCTTGAGGCTACATTAATTTCTCCAGAGAACGACTGCATCTAAATGATGGTCAGGTATTGTCAGGACACATAGGGTTTTTTGGTGGTTTTTTTTTTTATCCTATCACTACCTTAGATTATGAAAATGCTCTAAACTGAATAAGTAATTTAGACCTAGAAATTGATGAAATTTATTCTGCTGATTTAAGTCAAATTATGTCATGTCTTTAGTACAGATTTTTACATTTTTTTAGTAATCTTTTATAGTCCTTGGTCTCATGTGCTAGCTCTCTTTTCCTTTGAAAGTATTCCCAAGAGATCATTTGTCTTGCTCCTGCTCAGTTATGTGTAATTCCTCGGGAAGTATACAAGCTGCCTCACAAAGTAGCATTAGAAAAATAATCAAATTTCATATTACTGTTTTTATTTACTGAACAGAATAGGTGCAAACACGGAACATGAATCTGAGACCATGTGAATTAGCTAGTGTTACACTGAGAGAATCAGAAAATGTACCATGGGCCAACTGACACTTTGTTTTTCATGGTAGTAAGTACTCAACTCATTGGTTTCTGTGTTAGAGGAGGCTTCAATAAGCTTTTTCAGCTCAAGAACACTGAGGACAGAAGTTTCTTGATATTGTGCTTCAGTTTGCTAACTAATAGGTCCTATTTGGTTAAAAATGTGCAGTTAAAATGTCTCTTCTGCAAGTCTGTACAGAAATAATGAGGCATTTATGTGTGCATTAATTATAGATTGAAACTATATCTCAGATTGGAAAGTGTCTTTCTTCTCGTAATATAGCCTGTGGGCTACTGAGCTCATCTCAGAGTTACAGTAAAGCGGAAAAACACTTTACTTTCATATATGGACACTGTACTCAGTAATTAGTGGAATTTTTCTGTTTGTGATAAGTTTATGGTGATATAACAGACAGCATATAGGTGTGAAGATTACTAGCTCATTGGTAAAGCAAAAAGACCACAGATGAAACATTGGAACAAATAGCTTAGCATATGTAAGTTGTTCTTTTAGCCTGCTACTTTCCTTACAGATATAGTGCAGTTGCAGTAGTGTGGTAGTATACTAAGATTATTAAAGTTGTATAATCTAACCATTAGAAAAAATTTCTTAAAGCATTTTGGTATTCCTGATACTTTCCTTCATACATATGTTTAATATTTCATCAAAAAGAGTAACAAAAACTTCATACTGTACATGAAAAAAAGAGTAAGGAATGGAGTTAGCCCTTTTCAACTGTCTAGAGTAAAAACTGTGTGTTTCAAGCCCTTTTTGAAGTTGGAGCGTTCAAAATCTAATCTTACAAGTGCTAGCCTCTGTTAATTGGGTAGGTACATAGATAGATACCTGTGCAGTGGCATGCAATATATGAGAGAATTATAGGAAGAAGCAAATTGTGGATAAATCAATGAACCTTTTGGACTTTAAACATTGCAGATAAAAATCCCTGGGTTTGTCTCTCATTGCCTACTTTTAATGATTTATTTCTTTATCTGTAAGCTAGTTGTGTGCAGAAGGAGATCATAAAATTATAGTAATTCTACTTGTTCTTTCTACTTATCAAATAAATAAATAAAAATTAAGCCAGATTGTTCTTAATCTAGCAGAATCTGTTTCCATTGAATTGTAATACAGTATAGTAGAGTGAAAGCCCAACCTGTGTTAGTGAACTACAGAGTGTGATCTTTAAAGTAAGTCTTAGACTCTAGGGAATCTGATTTTTAAAAACAGAAGCTTACCTTTCATATGTTCTACCTGACTACCTGATTTCTGCATTAGTGGATGTGTTTAGTTTTCATCAGACATCAGAACACCTAAAAGATTTACACAAAGAATGATATGCCCTGTTCATTTTACAAATTAATACAATTCTAAACAATGTCTCACTTCTTAGCATGGAGGTTTTATGAAGGGTTGTAATGTAGTGCTATGTTACAGCATGTGTGGCAGAGTATTCTGTTTCTTTGGGACTGTCTTCAAACCTTTAAAGTTCTTTTTCAAATTGCACAAGCAAAATAGCAGGTCATTTCTATGTACAAAATAATGCAACGGTATGGACTTAACTAAAGAGAGCCTGAAGATGCAGAACTTCCTCTCTAATGGATGTTAAAACTAGTCTAATTGTCCCCGCACCAGGCTTTTCTGATATTGTTATAACCGATACAGACTACTTGGAAGAAAATACCCCCTTCCCTTAAGCTAGGCTGTGTAAGCACAGAGAAGTTGAATGTTAAATTGGGGGAAAATTGGGTTGCACCTTTAAGAAATAGTGTTAATATTGTGTTAGACTCCAGATGCTCTTTATCATATAATTGTTATCATAAAAAGTCTTAATGTAAAAGATCCTAATGGAGTCCCACAGTGTCTCAGGAGCAACCTGGATTGGCCTTTGCATTTAAATTAGAGAATAATTAGATCCAGGAGGAGAAAAAAAATGGTGAAGTGCATTCTGCTTTTCTTTTCTAAGGGAAACACACACACAGTCCCAAAACTATTAAGTAGGCATTGTGAGAACATGGAATACATTTAATGTTGTGGAATGAAAACTATTTATTTTGTCATCCATAACAGTATGAAAGTGCTGCACTGTCCTCCATCTGTTCACAAGCTCCCTTTAACAGTTGAGTCAGAGTTAATCTCAAAATAAATTGATACAAAAAAGGACAAAAAACACCAACAAAAAGTAGCCTTTCTACTGCCAATGTCTTCAGGAAGTAGCATAAAAAGGCATACACAGACAAAGTTCCTGAGTTTTCTTAGAAAAAGTAGTAATGCTGCCTACTAAGGAAAGTAGCGCTACAGTGAAAATTTTTGTGATAGACGTTCTGAGTTTAAGCCTTTTATGTATGGAGGGTTGACTATCTGCAATCAAGGCAAGGATGTATTGTTTTGCACAACCTCATTTGAGACTACAGACAGTATTTGCTAATTTGAAATGGTTCTGATTTTATTTTTTAATATTTTATGTTATCTTTGAGACCTTAAGCATGAAATCCTGAATTGCTTGAAGCCAACAGGAAGAAAACGATTATCAGTTTGAGGTTTCTCTATAATTCCTTACAAAATAACATTCTTCATTAGTCTTGGATAATGTCGTCTGTTACTGAAGCCCTGCTAATATCTCTTGCCTTATCATTCCTGTCTGAAACACCTGCTGCACATTGGCCTGATGAGGAAAGGGGCTAAGAAGCGAACTGTGACAGAAGAAGAGTTTTAGCCCTGCTCTCTCTTTGCATTGACTCCTGTAATGAGCGCCTGATATGCTGAAGGTGAATCACTCCAAATCCAAGGCTTTGCCATAGCAGAGGGTGTGCCAGTCTGAAGCACAGTTATTCTGCTTTTCCTCGAAAGCTAGGACATTATGTTGTACTTGCATGAGGACTAGGGCTTGATGAGGCAAAAAAGATGCTCTTTTACAACAGTTTTTCAATGAATTTTTGCTAGACCCCATGTATATAGGCCCAGCAAATTTCTAGCGACCACAGCTGTATTAAAACCGAAGTGCTACTCATGCATCCCTAAGCATGGCTCAGAGTTCAGTATCTCTTTCAATATTGGTCCTTGGAGAATCTGCTCAGCCTTTCCTGAGATAGGGAGTTACAGGCGAGAGGCTTAAATATTTATGGCACCTCAAAGCATGGAAAAATTACTGCCTATATCACCATCTATATCCTGTTTCGAGGGAGGAAAACACAGAATCACAATACAGTGTGGCACATTTTGTGTGGTAGCAAATATTAGAAGAGTTTGTATTCCATGAAGTTAGAACTGAGGGCTAAGGCAGAGGTTGTTACCACTGTGTTTTGTAAATCTGTCTCTATTTTGTTCTTTTAGAAGTGCTAATACTTTTAGGTATTTACTGGCTTTCCTGAAGGTTGGAAAATAGTTGGGTGTAGTCATCTGGAGCTGAAATATTTCCTATTACTTGCCTGTAACAGATTTATTTAGACATCCTCACTGTAGTGAGAAAATAGCTTGTGTATGTGCCCTTAAAAAAAGCAGTCCACAGAGAATATACCTATCTCTGTGTGACAGATAAATAGTTCCATCAGTATGAAGTTGAGGTTAACCTTGTATTATAATGGTTTTGTTATTCAAGCTATGGCTTAAGCCAAGCAAACTCCTGAAAACCTCTTAAGGATGGAAAAGTTTTTATCCAGATGCAATTTTCTGTTTTGGGCATCATCAGTTACCTAAAGTGATGGCTGAGTATCTCCTGGTTTACATAGGGCTTCTAGAACAAGCATGTGAAACAGAACATGCAAGATGATACTGTGAATAGATATTCTGCTTGGTACGGTGGAGTTTAGGAGGAAAATGAAAAGGCTCCTCAGGCTGCCCCGTGGGCAGTGCTGACACCTCTTGCATATTCTTTGTACTGCTGGGGTTGTGTTTTAAATACTGAAGTTGAGCCTTCTCACTCTATTTAATCTTATTACACTTTACAGTGGTTTACATTAACAGGGAGTATTGTAACAAGTGACTATTCCTCCTGAGTTTACGGAGACTTTATTGGGATTGACAGAAGCTTTCATTTTAAACACATTTCTATAAAGTGGAGAAAGTCTGGAACACCATATTTAGCAGTTTCCTCTCATGCTACCATTTTGTTCCAAATGAAATATGACAACACAATAGTTGCAGTAATTACAGTAATTGACTTCAGAGAGTTCAAGATGATCATGTAATTAGCTGCTTTATGAGAGAGAGATCACCACCATCTCCTTGTTTCCACGCTTCTGTGGTCTTCAAAGGTATATTACCTAGGACTGTAAACCAAAGCACTTCTACCTGAATTCTGAATACAGTTCACAAGGCTGACTTGTGAATTTAAAAATAAAATCAAACTGCCATAAGAAAAAAAGGCATTGCCTCTTTTCCTAACTAGGAAAAGCTGTCATGTTGGTGCTCTTGCAGAGCCAGCACATGATGAGAGAGGTTATAATTGGCAGAGAGACAATTCATTTAAAAATGTCTCTTTTACTAAGGAATTGCAGGTAATTTCAAGAGAATAAATTAGATGCTATAAAGGATCTTTACTGATGTCTTTTCAAACTTTCTGTGGGAGAAGGAGAGGGAAAATAGTATATTGAGAATTTTTATATAAGCTGTGAACAAAACACATAAAGCTCTAATTGTTAGGAAGCCACTGTGCTCTAAACGGTTCACATATAATAGGATCATTTCTATGCAGCTTCAATAGAATGTTCTTCCATTTTCTGGAAAACAGACTTTGGTGTGGCAGACATTTTGTGTTTCTTTGCCTACAAAATAATTTTGCAAAGGAAGATTGTGACAGAAACCAACTCCTGTCAGATTTACCCAATTGATGGTTAGTTGTAAAAGGAAAATAGATATCTCTGATATGTGCAGTAGTAGTAAAACTTTAATTTTGGAAAAAGCTAAATAGAGAAAATTTGTCAAAATAAGATTATTACAGATGTACACAGCTTTGGAAGCTCAAGACAGACTGAAATTTTCCTTTTTACCTTTGGTCTACTATTTCAAAACGGTAGACATCAAAGCTGGGAAACTTCAAAACTTACATTTAATCACTGAAAGGGCAATAGACACCTAAAACAAAGCATGGGATGGAATCAGGTCTTTTAGTCAAAACTACTACATAGAAAAGACATTCTGAGCTATAAATTCTAACTAAAATCCGTCAGTTGTTTATACACAGTTTTGTACTTCATTAGGGTCTGCAGTAAACTTATAGATTGTTATCTTCATCCTCAGAGAAGTTCAAAACTTAACTGGAACAAAGCTGAGCAATTTTATCTAACAGTGGAGTTAGCCCTGCTTTGAGCAGGAGATTGAACCATAATGACTTCTTGAGGGTCCCCTCCAGTATCAGTTATATTATGATACTATGGTTAACTTTAGTATCCTTTGAATTCAAGATGATGCCATCTGAATTCGGACTTGAGGGTAATAGGCATTAATCACTTTTGTGATCTGTGGTAACTAATCGGGTGATCCTGAGGCAGCCCACTTGCTAAGTAAAATGTGTTATTATAACCACTAGAAGCTCTAGCTTGTAAGTGTCCATGATGCGATTGCTCCATGTTTGGAGAGATATTCCTTGCACTAGGTGACACTTGAAGTGCTGCCTTATTCTTTGATGTGGCCATGGGGAAAAACTTAGGCATAGAAAGGAAAGATGGAAATTTTCCTGCTTCTGGGTAGGAAGCAGTATGTGGGTGATGGGCATGGCTGGTTTTGTACATAGAATAGCTTACTGCTAAAAGTTATTCCCTGGTGTGCATGCATACATTGAGACTGTCTTGTTCTTTCCACAAACAAGAAAAAACAGTTATCTTATAGTGTGCATTACTTAGTAGAGATCATAAGAATCCAGATTCTGATGGATCTACCTCACCATCTGTGAACCAGTTTTGCTTTCGGATCATGCAGTATGAATTAGCACTTGAGTTTCACAGAGTTTAAAAGGTTTGAAGTTGTAGCAAAGTCAAAATTTCTATATGAAATATGTAGCAGAGCAGATAGCTAAGCAAGAACATCCACCGTTTTTTAAAAGCTGTACCTCTAGAGTTAGAAAATTAAAAGTGAAACCCTTTTCAAAGTGATAAATGCGCTGAAGCCTGTATTAAATAACCTCTCAAGGGACTTAAAAAGGCTCTTAAGGGAGGAAGGTTGATCTTCTGCATGTTATTTAATGTTGCAGTTGCCTTCCCTGGTGCTTTAAGTTTAAAATTTCAGTGATGCCTTGATCTGCTGATTAGGATTTTGATGATGTGTTAGCTGTGAACAACTACAAGTGAACATTTTTCAAATGGAGTTTCAAATGGAAAGCTGTGCAGTACAAGAATAGAAAACCAACATTCTTTGGTCGTCTTAACTCTTTCAATAAATTGATACAGCTATTGCCCAAATGATCCTTTCTTATAAGTGTTGTAAATGATCTGCAATACAATCATATAATTGTTTCTCAACTATCTGAGAGTTAGTGACTTTTTTTTTCCTCCTTACTTCTCCTGTGGGTACATAACTTAAAGGTGTTTTTTTTTTTTCCTTAGCTGTTTCCCTGACTTTATTCTTTCTGTGTGTAAAGGAATTGTTTTTATCAGACAAGGCTTATCACTATTGAGAAAGCATGTGGCTGTTATGTCATGACCAACCATTCCCATGTCAAGATCAAGTTTTTTTGTTTTATTATAAATCATAGTACCACATAAACTCAAATTATTATTTCTTTAACTTCTTTTGCAAAGGTTATTTTCCTACACAATAGTTCTGTTTAAAAAAAAAAAGGAAAAAAAAATTCCTGGCTTAAAAATACTAGATAATAAATTTGCCTTTTAAAATTGCAATAAAAAAAATAAAACCCTTGGCAATCTAGAGCTTCAAGCTGATACTGACCAAGTTCCTGGCAGCGTTGCTCAGTGATTTCTGGCTTTGAATGTATGAAACTCATGGAGAAAGCTACAACTACTGGCAGGATTTTCTGTATACTGAGGGCCAGGATCAACATGCTCCTAACAAGCTATGCCTGAGTTGCAGAAATGCTTCAGTGACTAATGCATTTGTAGGTAACATTGTTCTGGTGCAAAAGCAGCTGCAATCTCTGTAATGAAGTAGTTGTGTCAGAAGCAAGTGTGTATTGATTGTCTAGATAGGATTATGAAGCACTAAAACTAACTCCATTTAATGGATCCATTTAATCCATTTACTGGATACTTTAGTGAGATCCCAAACTATGAATCGCTATGATGTGCTGCTCCAGATAAGAGCTCTATGGTAGAGAAAGTTCTATATGTGAAAGATTTTCACATTTCAAAATTGGCTCAGTTCTGCATTGGAGTGAAACAAAAAATCCCTGAAGTTGTATTAAAAAACCCCAAATAAAACAAAAAAAAACCACTCAACAAAACCAGAGTAACAGAAAAACACACTTCTATCCCCTGTAACCCTCCTCCACCTCTCCCAAAGATCATTTAATAGATTTCACTGAGTTTAAACATTTTAGTTTTGAATTTTAAGGTTTGCTGTGTGTTACCCTCAATACAAAGTCTTTTCAAAATTAATAATAGAAATACTTCCTTCTATCAGGTCAAAACAAGCTGCTTTGGACTTTTTCAAAATATCTGCATCTTTTCTATAAGGTTATTTCAGGGAAATTCAATTAATGGTTTGATTTTGAAGGAACTTGGCATTCTGTTTTAATATGGTTCGAGCAAAGTTTGTCTAGTCAGCTTGTCTGGAGACATTCTGAAGGGGCAGTTTAAGGTAGATGTTGGCAGGAGATGGTTTCCAGGTAAATGTCACCAGGGCCAGGATTTCATCTCTGAGTAGCCAAAACCTGTTATCTTTCTCTGCTTTGCATGCTAATGTAGAATGGTACACTGTACACAGAGGGTTAACTAACAAAGTTAATGGTGTCTGTTGCCCCTTGTATCTAACACTAGTTTAGATGATAGATGACTTTCCATAGAAGCTGATTGCTGACCTGCTTTCGTGCGTGGGGAAAGGTTGTTTTTCTTGTGTGGTGTAGATCATGGGAAGTTAAACCCCAATGAGGTTTTACATCTCCACTTGTTTCGTTTACTTTTCATCTAAGCTTGCTACCATTACTGGGGAGAACCTTATTGCCTTGCTAGCCCTGTTGACATCAATGAAACTAATTACAGTAATGCAAATACTGTTCAGAATAACTTACTCTTTCTCAAAACCTATGCCTTTAAACACCCTGTGATTTTATTACATGTAATTCTGGTGTGGAAGGAGTCTTGCGTATTATTGTTGTTACCCAAGTCCGAACACACCAAATAAAAAATTAAATCATATTTATATATGTTAACACCCTTAAAATATTTATTTGGGTTGTCAACCGCTTAAAAGCTCCACAGTGTGAGTTTGTTTTTCATGTACTTTTATTTTTCTTCCTGTTTTGCTATGTAGCTTATCTGCTTGAGTTTCCCCATTATTCTGGTGTTATTTTTCAGGATGAACAGCCAAGCCTAATCAAAATGAACTAAACCATTCATTATTTTACATACCCCTATGGTGTTCCTTTCTAAGGAAACACAAGTGGTTCTCACATTGGAGACAAAATATTTTCAGCCATCTGAAAGCTGAACGCAGCACTGTGTGGGAAGGGCATTCTTCATTTGTAATAGTGTGCACAGGCTCTATGTGTCCAAACTAAAACCAGCGCTCAAGGACGTAGTTTAGCAGTGCTCGCAGCTGGCAGTACAAAACCACAGCCACTGTATCAGGGGCAGTCTGTGCAAGTCTAAAAAGCATTATCTTGAGTGGCTTCCATTTTCTCCTTTCTGAATGGATGAACATGGTAAAGTAGTTATTTCCTGTGGTTACATATTATATACAATTATGCCACTTGTGTGAATTATTATTTTTAACTCTAGGAAAACCTACATGGCTTGGTGGGGAGTTTTGTTGGTTTGTGGTTTGTTGGGTTTTTTTCTTTGGTTGTTTTTTTTACACCTTGTAATGGTGCGTGATAGGAGATAGTCTGCCTGTGAAGAAATTGTAGTTCCCAAGCTTCAAATTCCTTCCAGCCAGAATAATGTTCATGTGTGCTATGACAGAAGTGAGCTAGCAAATATTTTGGTCATATTCTGCAACAGTCTTAGGTCAGCCATGATATAGTTACAAGTTTAGTATGTTTAAAAACTTAGTTCTTTGTCTAAAGTAATCTCCAAAAATAGGGTACCTACTAATCAGATACAGTGACATTTCTTTCCACAGAGAGCACATGCTGTTGTTCTTTTCATCACAGAAGGAAAGAACGGTCAGGAAGTCGTCTTGTTCAGGTACCCCAGTTTGACACAGTGATTAACTGTCTAGCTTGGAAGATCTCACTTTGCCTCATCTCTGGGTCTTGGTCTCAGCTATTTCTTCAGGCGTTCTCCCAGAAACATAAAAGGAACAAACCAGGCAACTAAATAGCTCAAAAAACGTGGCATCTCTAAAGCATTCGTGGACGTGTATCTACAGGGATTTAATTGTTCCTTCCACAAAGTCTAAAAGAGGATTTAAGCAATCCATTGACATCAGTTGGGTCTAGCAGCCTTAGCCCTTGCAGCATAACAAATGTATGGAACTACATCAAAGACACAACACTTTCCTTTGATTTTGGTTTAGCTATTTCCATTTGAAGCAAATGTTCAACACATAGCACATTGCTGATTGCTGAAACGTGTTGATCTATAATGCAAGTTGTGAATGAATAACAGCAATAGGAGAGAGCAGGTTTTGTCTGATTTGTTTCATTATGCAGGTGTGAACAACATGGACTCCAGTTGCCTTTGGAACAATATTATTAGAAAAAACCCCTATCTCAGGAAGAAACATGTAATGGGATTTTGTTGTGGATTTTGTTTCATCATTAGGCAAATGCTCCTACCTCTTAGTTTCATAGGTATTCTACTGCTGGCCTTGATATTCGCTGCATGAATTGTGGCTCGGGTGGCAATGCATTTCCACAAGGAGACAAGGTGATAACTCTTCTGACTGGTTATCGTTTTTTCAAGAATAAATCTAGAGGGATGGATGTGCAAAAAAGTCATTGGATCAATGGCAATACAGGCAGAAACGGTAGCCACTGCAGACAAGGGTATTTTTTCATTTTCCTTTATTTTGGCAAACATGGTCTTTCATATTCATTGTAGATTGTGCAGGGCACGTGAAGTGAAATGCAAAGGTGAGAGAAGAAAAAAAAAAGGCAGCAATCTAGGGAAGTTGAGTTTTGAATTATAGTGTCTCATAAAAGCTGCAATAAAGACTGGGGCTCTGGTATAAAAACACAGGAAGGAACTGTCTCTTTCCTGAAGAGATTTTAATATTGGGTCCCAATCCTGCAAAGAATTGCACCACTCCTAAACTTAATACGTAAGTTATTGAAGTCATCAGAACTCCAGGACTCGGAATTGCAATCTTTATTGCCAGAATACTACATCTGTGGAGATGAATGTCCTGTTGAAGTTAATGTGAGTTTATAGTGTAAAGAGTTAATGTTAACAGATCTTGTGTGGGCAATTAAGGCTACAAATACCGATGTATGGACAAAGGGGCTAGAATCACATATGAGGCAGCAAAATAGCTGATATGATCTCAAGTTAATTCCTTTTTGTCTGTCAGTAGTATCAGTATTTGCCTTTTCAAGCTTTTCATGCTTGAATTGCCCCATTTTGTTGTTCTACTCTGTTACCTCATTTTCTTTATCATTAGTCCTCTTAACTAGACAAAACCTCTGGGTTTTTGCAGGCTGCTCAGTTTTGGGTAAAAATTGGTAATGGAGTCAACTCTCTAGATTGCAGTACTTTACTTACAAAGCACAAATGAAAGACTGCTCCCCCAAGATTTCATCATGCAACACTTCACCGAAAAGTCGGTCTTTTTTATTTGCCTGTTAATCCATAGGAAAGCAGTTAGATGTTTTCTTCTTGATTTCTTCCTCTTTTCTTGCAATTTGCTTGATGATATTATTGCATTTCTTTGTCTTCTGTTATATTTAAAACAATAACCAGAAGATCTCTACCTCACTTTGTTTTAACTTCTAACATTCATTTTATTTTTGATGATAACAGGTTCCTCTGTTTAGCTTGAGGCTCGTATTTTTCATTAAATTTTACTTAAACAACACTATCTTCCCTGGCATTGAGATTTGATCCAACCTGCATCTCTAGGCTGTGCAGTTATGGTGTCTTTGTTTGCAAAGGTGAATTTGGTGTATACAGGTATATTTCACATGATATGAAAATTGTTAAATTCCTTCATTTATATGTCTTGTCAATGAAGGCTGCATATTTCATGCCTGATTAGGAATCGTTGCCTTCTGTACTTTATTCTGGTGTCAGGGCCAGGATATAGTAAAGGTTACTGTGAGTGGCCACTGGCAGGATCCCTAAGACTGCGATTATTCGGGTAGGGAAAACGCTTGGCTTTGCTTGCTCTTTTATTTCAGCGCTGTAGACCCCGTGGTGTCATCAAAGTATAGCACGCTCGCAAGCAGAATGCCAGCACATGAAGGCAAAACTGAAATAATTGAATGAAGCTGAGAACAGGAAATATATTTGATCTAAAACTCAGTTGCCTCAGATGTGTTGATACTGGAGCCTTTTAATACAAATATCTGGGGAGACAGTGGAAGGAGAGTTACAGGAGAGGGGAAGTCATCAAGTGAAGCCTGTAGGAGTTGCACCTGCTCTTGCCGTTAATCAGTCTTTGAAGACTGCAGGAGAGGAGCTCCAGCCTCATGGCGCTGGCTTGGAATTTGGCAATGTAAGCAGATGTTATCCTGTACCTAACAAAGAGAGGATTATGAATCTGACAAGGCTGGGCATATGGGATAAAGTAATCTTATGAAAGACTGTTATCTGCTCTCCTAACAGGGAAGCAATGGTTGCATTTTTTTCATCCTTTTTTTTCTTTTTTTTTAATCATTTTAAGCAGCTGTTGAATTTTTGAAATGAGACTCAATATACACTGCAGTCTCTTTAATAACTCTAAACAATGTAAAGTCAAAACTCAAGTTAAATGAATCATCTTCAAGTAGCACTTGAACTGTGAGTGTGTTGTAGAACATGACTTCTCCTTTTGCCTGTGGATTTGCACTTTTTTCCCCTTTGCACAGACCTAGTTTTGATGCTAGGAGAGGTCATGGAAAAATAACATGCGGAATAGTTCTCCATATGCTCTCAAGTGTTACCACCACCAGGATTGCCTGACCTGTGGGAGCATGGTGCTCTTAGAAAAAAAAAGTGTGATGCCATACCTGGAGATCTGATTCTTTCTGTGCAGAAAAAGATAGAATATTGTGAACACTAACAGAAGTTTTCAAGGAGCAAACTGGGACTTCAGGGCAATGAAACTTGTGATATTTCAGGCTATTAACAGGCGCCTATTTTTTTATCTTGTGAGGAAAAGGGATAAACTTCAGATTATAAAATTCAATATAGGAACAACAAAGCATACTAAATTACTTGTCTTAGAATTAGTTGCTTTTAAAGTTTATCCATTTCTTCTTAGATCCCTTTGCATAAAACCCAGCTCTATTGCTAGCCCGGTTGACTTCTGCTAATATTACTTTCATGGTAATTCCAATTCCTATGTAAAGGCCCTCAGAATTGTTAGTAGCCTTTTATACAGTAGATGAGGGAAGAATACAAGTTGATCCATATCTGGCTCTTTCAGTTATGATTAACAGATCTGTGCACTAAAACCCATGTCTTTTGAGTCTTTGTTTAATAGTACAATGGTTAATCTTGCAATAACTTGAATTTGTTGAGATTCCACCAAAGCTTTTTGGCCATGCTAAACCAGTTGACCAAACTGAACACATGAAGCTTATTTTAGCAGTACCTTTCATCCTATGAGATGAATCTGTCTCTCAAAAAACCCTCCAATGCAAATCAAAACACATTGCCAGGACCCTGAGGGCACCAACAGGCTTTAATGGCTCTGAGCAGCGTCACCCCCTTACCCCCCCACATTGCCCACCAGCCCCAGTGAAGCTCAGGCCTTGGTTGGAGCTACACTGAGGGGTACCTGTCTCCAGCCTTGTTTGAAGACTACAGGGTATTCCTTTCTGGGCCTTTCACTTGACGTGGGATTTCCTGGAGGAGCTTCTGTTCCCACCAGCCTGTGTCCTCTCTCTTTGAGCAGGCTGATGATCTTTCTATATTGTCTGATTCCTCGTCTCAAACTCATTGTGTGGAAGCCAGCTGCTTGTCACTGGTGAGGCTATACCCAATTTCTGTAAGCGACAGCTTGTGGTTTTCCACAGTTGTGAAGTGAGATTGACAGTGTCAGCACAGGTTTTACATTTCTGTTATGACAGCTGCTTCTACTAAGAACATTTTCTGAGGTTAGCTTTGGTCTTATGTCGGTGCCATTAATAGAAGAGACAAAACTTCTTGCTTAGGAGATTGGCTTAGTTATAGGTAGATAAGCCCTTTAAATACTACCTTGCTTTGTGACAGACCTGCTTATTCAGTGATCAGTTTTACCACGATACAAGAGGAGACTCTAAGTATGTGGTGACAAGTAGATTATAAAGGTCCAACACATGTAAGAATTGTACAGCTGTTAAGTGCAGTCTGTCATAATTTGGGGAAGGAACTAACCACTCTAATGTGCATAGTTTCTGTTTCTTTTACTACGCTAGTAAAAGTTTCGCACTGGTAGTGATAACTGTGTGATCTATAGCTTTCCATCTCCAGCTGTTTTTTGGGAGAAGAAAAAAATACAGAAGTGAGAACAGAACAGGAAAAATAGAAAAGGGAAGGGGAAAGATAGAGAGAAAATATGGCAGATATGTTCTAATACAAGTTGTAGAGTTGGAAGGGTTGGCATTGCTGTAGAAAGTTCAGGAATTAAATTCTTATTTTCATTGGACAGAGAAAGAAGAAAACTATCACTCCTCTTAACTTCTGCCATCCAAACAAGCATCATCCTGCCTCATGCTCCAGATTGAGCTTTAGGGCATGCTGTGCCCTAAACAATACACATAGTTAAATAACAGAGGAGGAGAACTGATAGTCTAAATCTAAGAAACTACGCTGAATTCATGGAGGGTCTGGAAAAATGCCAAGGTCTGTACTGGTACCCAGGTATTTCTGTACTGATCCTTCTTTGTTGGAGGATGAGCTTAAAGACATATCTAAAGAGCAGCTGCTGTTTATCATTTTTATCAAGAACACAGAGTTTGCTGAGAGGCCTGAGCACAGCAAACACTGCAAGTATAAGAATGATTCCTGCTTTTGCTGATACAATTTTGACTCACTAATTTGTATATATCATGTGGGAGTATGTGTTTGTGCTTGTAGAAATGATGAATAGTCCCCTGACTCGGCAAAGAAAACTTCACTTTAATCCTGATGTTGTAAGACTATAACAAACATTGTCTTCTACCACCCTCTAGACTTAGAATAGCCATATTTGCTACATCCACTGTGTATGACTTATAGCTCCTCAGTGGGTTAGCAGTGCTTACAAAACCCTGATATCGATGCAGTTAAACCAGTTAAACCTCCTACTGAGATAACTAGGTTTGGGTTGGGAAATAACTTTATTATAGCACTACAGATCTTTGCAGACATCGTTAATATAGCCAAATTGATCAAAGTAGTACAACCAGTTTACTGCTATGATAATTGGGTATCCAAGTACTATTAAAATGATCTTATGGTTGATGTTGCTGTAGATAGCTGAGCAGTTAAATTCCAGACAGCATGTTCTAGACCACTCAAATTATCAATCCTCTAGATAAAATAGGTAGCAATGGTGTAATGTGTGAAATGAGGTCTTCAAAAGTGTTTGAACTGATACACCAGGAGAGGCTCAATAATATGATCTGTCTGTTGTTGAGTTGGGAGTGGAAGCATGGTCCAAAGATTAAAGCAGCAGCTGGGAAAATTTACATCTTTTATCCTAGACTTTGGACACCACTTCTGCTTGGTATGACCCTGAGAAACTCATTTTTCTGTTGCATGTCTACTTGAATGTTCCTTAAGCTTGCCCCTGTTGTAGATTCTTCCAAAGAGGCACTATCCTGTTTGTGTGTAAAGTGCTCAGAGAAATCAATTCAAATCATAAGCTATGGATTTTTTCATAGAACTGGGCGAATTTCCTTTTGAAGCATAAACTCGAACCATTACATTTGAAACACACTATTGGTTTTTGATTCTTCCACTTCTCCTATACAACTGTTTTTTGTTGTTGTTATTAAAATGCTTGGAAATAATCATCATAACAACACACAAAGTTTCATAACATAGGCAAAATATTCAACTGGAAAATGTCTCCCAGCTCAGCCTCTTAGCGATAATACTAGCAGTGAATAGCGCTGTCTGGCCCAATTCTGCTAGCTGATGTGAAAGGAGAAGTTTCATGGGGAGTTTCATTTCCCTTTACTCTATGCACACTTGGCTCCCTTCTAGCTGTTGGGTAATCCTGGCACTTTTCTTAATTGAGACCAAGCTGCTTGTACTTGAAATGGTTATAGGTACTATTTGCTGAAGGGGGAGTGGTCAGATTCATTATGCTAACTTTATGGCACATTGAGGCAGGATTTTTTGTATGTTTAAGATAGCTTAAGTTCATCCATAGCAGTCCTACTTATTGATCTTAAAATTCCAATAAGATGCTAAGAAAAAGGTTAATTTTCATAAGGTATAATGTCTGACTAAACATCAAGGCCTTGAATCCCCCAAGTCTTTGTTTTATGTTAGATAAGCTTCCTGTATGTACCAAGTAAGGCTTGGCACTAGATTTAAGTGGAGACATCAATCCCTATTTTTATCCAGAAGGAGTACAGTAACACAGAGCCTCATTTCATGTCCTTCCTTTCTTTTTGGAAGCTCATGCAATCCTTTTTTCTGTACTTCTAGTAGATGTTTATCAAGTCTAATATCAGAATATAGCTAAATGTAATTCTTAATATGCTAATAAGGGCAAAACTCCCTCTTCTCATTAAATAATGTGATGACCTTGAATCAGTGTTATTATTTATGCTCAGATACATTTGCCAATTTTACCCACAACTGCCTCTCCCCAACTTCCCCTCAAGTGTCTAGCATTTGGTACCTTTGCTGCAAAGAACAGTGCACCTGTTTTAGCCATGCACTGCAGTCATGAAGGAAACACAAATCAAATGTTGTTTGATACCGACTGTTTCCAGATGTCCTTATTAGTCCAATATTATCTGATTTAGCAAACGTAACCCTGCTACTTTATTTACTACCTCTGAATCTGTTTTTTAAATCCCAGAGGGTGCCAGAAATACCCTGTTGTTATTCCCTCCGCACGTTTTCCAATCATACCTAAAATTGCTTTTGCACATAAAATTGAAAAGATTAGGTTACAATTAGCTGTCTTGCTGGATTTTGATTACATCTGTGTGAGAGGAAAAAAATCTTTGTGCTTATGAATGAGTTGGCTAGTTGCGCTTCTGTGCTTGGCATGCAACAGTTCCTAGTGGCCTAGAGAATGATTTTAATGATTCAAACAACTTTTGATATGTTTAAACTTAATACAACAATGCAGCACACACAGAAATATTAGCACTAAAGGAAAGAAATTTCTGTATTCTTTTCTACCTTACTCTCAGTACCATAAAGAAATCAGCAATAGATTTCATGGACCAGGTAGAGAAGAAATGTATTTTCCCTTTCCTTCTACCCCCCCACCAAACAAACTCATTAAATGGTTTTTAATCATAATATTTTTTATTTGATAAATAATTTTGATTTATTTTTCAACCTATGAGCTTTTGGAAAATAGTTTTATTTAACCCTGCCATTTTTGAAGTCCACTGTTCAGGGATTTTTCTTCAGTTCTACTGAGAATTTAGAAGAGATCCACTGTAAGGGAGGATTATCTGCTATCTGCCTAATACAGATTTTGCTGCTTCTACTAAAGTGTTTAGTGCTGAGGGCTGTAAGAACCATCTTACTGAAATAGATGGGCCTCAAGTCCAGTCCAAAAGAAGTGTCTATATTCTTATTTGTTGCTGTCTGTTACACAGCATTATCTTCTCCTTGAATTTACTAAACAGGAGAGCAGTAAGTGCCAGATACAGGAATAGATCTGGGGTATGTCACTGCAACTTCATCCAGTTGTGGAATCAAACTGAAAACTACTTAGCTTTCTGTTGCATAAAATAAATTGTGGAAGGGTTCCCAAGTGAGTTGGAGCCTACATGTAAAGACGACATATCCTAAACATTTGTATGAATGCAAATCCTTTTGTGTGAAGGCTTGGGATAGGGACAGGAACATGCAAGAGCCGATTGCTCTTAGCTTTAATGAATGTTCCTCAGCTCTGAGCTTTAAATGGTCTGTTCAGCCCTCTCCATGCGCTGGCACTCTGCTTGCACTGGAGGAGTGCAGTGTTAGGGACAGTGCTGAGGATGTTTTTCTCAATGCTTGGACCAACTCAAGGCAATGATGTCTGTTTCTGAAAGAGAAAACTACCGGTGTTTTACAAACTGTGTGTACTTGAAACGCTGGTGGCCTGTTGTCCTATGTTAAAATCAATCCTTGTATCATCCTTGCTCCCAAAATACAGAACACCATCAGTGTGTCAGGTGTTCATATTCACTGTGCTGTAAGAAGGCTGTCTAGTAAGCTTTAGACTTAGATAAACGATTGCATCATTCCTTGCTCTATTCCTAAAAGTAACTCTTTCCAGAGATACCGTGAATGGGACAGGATGGTTAAAATTGGGCTAATAATGGAAATCCATGGTTTATATAAGATCTTGTCTTTTCCTGTTTATTGTGCCTTGATACTTTGTGTTTCTGGGCTTCCTAGCTTTTCTTTGGATTCCAAGATGTGTTTCTATTCGTGCCTTAAACTTACAAGTCTTGAAAACTCAGTAACTGCTTCTGTGAAAAGTAAAATCTTCCTCCTCTTCTATCAAATCCTAAATCCTCTGAATGCCTGAATCCTTCTTTAATGACTCTTAACACTAACTTTACGTACATATGTATCTAATTTAAGGTAAATATTTCAAAAGGTATCAATAATTGCTGAACTAGAAGCTAATAGAAGTTTTATCTTTGATATCAGTGCTTTAAGAGTTAAACTACTGCTGAGACCTTTAGGGGAAAGAAAATCACCATAGAATCTTATGGCTTCTGTTGTTTTGGGTATTCTCTTGAGCTACTACTTCCTCCAGCTGAAAAACTGTGATTTCCTTATTACTCTGTTATTTTGCTGTATGGAGGGAGGTTTGATCGTTCCTGGCATACAAGGATACAGTCTTTTCCGAGGGGAAATTCATATCCGAATGCAATATTGCAACTCAGTTTAAGGGGAAAAATTAAGGGGTAAAAAGGCAGCTACTGCTGATCAGACGGTATGCGGCCAAAGAAATATACCACTGTTTGTCATTAGGACCTATGTAAATACTACTACCTTTAATCTTCAACTGCTATGGTTATTCTTAAGAAGAGCTTCTAGGTTTGTGGTTCAGCGAGGACCAATGCAAGTCAGGAAATGAGAGATTTGGCACTGTTAAAAAAGTGTTTGGTATCCATAAATACCTGTTTTAATTTTGTGTCACCAGTGGAAAAGAGGTAGATGAATTTTGAATCTAGAAAGAAATTATCTCTGGTAGTACAACTCTTCATCGCATCAAGATTCTACGATTCTAAGAATATTTACTTTTTCTTACCAGCTTATTCAATTCCTCCTCCCCTCCCCCCCTCCCCCCCCTTCTCTGTGAGTGGATTAGGACAGCTTGGTCTGAGTAGAGAAGGTGTGAAGAAATCAAACCAATGCCAGCTATTTCTGAAAAAAATGCCAGCTATCTCTGAAAAAAAAGCCCCACAACCGATAAGACTATGGGAATGCAGCTGCTAAAGTGCTTTTGCTTCTCTGATCTTTCTGACATCTGGAATTGCTGAATCCAAGAAAGATACACCAGTGCTTCAACAGATCTGTTCAATATACTGTGTAAATAGACAAGATTTAATTCAACTAATGGAGGAATAAAAAAAAAGTGAGGACAGTAGTTTCAGTAGACATTGCCATCAGTACTTACCACCCCCCCCCCCCCCCCCCCCGCCCCAGCAAATGCTGTTACTGTAAGAGGCAGAGCTGATAGATTTACTTTCTGTGCTGTTGCAGTTTAGAAAAGTTCAAGAAGTCAGCTGTCAGATTCTGGGGCCCTTGCAGGCTAAGGAATTTCCATTTCAAAGTACAAGAGATTGAAGTCTTGAAACAAAAGATCATCAAACACTAATAATTCCTGACTGTTGCTGGAGCTGTGAAGTGGGTAGGAAACAGTGCCTCTTTTTAAGGGGCAGTGAGTGTGACAGTGAATCTTGCACTCAATTAATTCTGTGGGGCCATATAAGGATGATGCGAGGGAACTCAGATGTGAATGAACAGATCATTTAAGGCCACCGAAAAAAACCCACCATGTGAATGCCCACGAAATTGCTTTCAAAGTAACAGAAGTTCTATGAGAACTGCTGAATATCATTTCCAAAGCACCTCAGAAAACAGTCTCTTAGGAAGTCTTGTTATGGAAGAAAGCATAGTGTACTTCAGACCTCAGCTCCAAGCATGTGAAATGCTAGCTGCTAAGTCTAAAGTATATTCAGTTTAGCACATAGATATTGTTAAATGTATGCATATCACCATATAAGTGACATGCGTGCATTTTACGATTAGAGTACAGAAAAGTGATGTTAGGTAGACTGAAAAGCTGAATTTTCACCTTTGGATGATATTTCAAATTCCGCCTGAATTACTTAACAAATTTTGCCCTCCCTAAACTACACATTGTTAAGTATATTTTTCAGCAAAGAAACAATTTGTCACAAAAATTGCAAAACTTTCTATATGGTGACCTTTAAATCTTCTTGTGTTGCTGCTTTCCAAGACAAGCTTTTTCAGCCTGTAGATTTACTTTGCAGATTTGTTTGTAGATTTAGTAGATTTACTCTGTTCCTAGATGTATTATGTTGCATTTGGCTGTATTAAAATGCATTTTTTTAGGTTGCAGGTGATTCAGATCTCTCTGTAATGGTAACCTGCCTTTGCTATTTACTGCTCCACAAAGATTTGTAGCAATAAGAAATGGTACCAGCAAAAAGTTCATAACATGGGCTTACTGCTGACAAAAATCTTCAACGATATGGGGCCAAGCTCTTTGTTTGACCTAAGGCTGGAAAGGGACCAGGTCTCTGGTTTCTTCTCATTAACACCTACATCTTGAATTCCATCAACCATTTTGTTGGTATGTCTTGTTTACATCATACAGTGCAAGTTCTTAATCAAAAGTTAAGTTAAAAGGCAAGGTATATGGCATCAATGTAGCTGCCTCTACCACTGACCCAAAATTGTTTAAATAAGCAGACTAATAATAGATTATAATATATATGTAAATATATATAAATATAGATATATAAATAATAGATTTGCAACAACACCTACATCCTAGGAAAACAATGCTGAGTGCCTTCTTTTCATTGCTGATAGTGTCCCAGATGTAACATTTAAATGCTTCTCAACCACTAACCAGAGAGGGAAATGATGTATAGTTCTCCAGGTAATATTTAATAATAATAATAATAATAATAATAGGAAATACCTTTACAATGCTTGAATCTTTTAGAATGTCCTCAGTCTGTTGACATTTTAGCAAAAAAAAAACCACAAAGGAAGCAAAAAAAATGAGCATTACTAGTTCAGAAACCCATGTAACTATTCCTTTACATCATTGGTGTATGCACTTTAGGATTGTTGATACAGAAAAAAGTTTGATTTTAGCAAGTGGTCCCCACTAATTTTCTTTTGACAGAAGGTAAGCTGTATGTTCTACATATGGCCATAAAAGATTCCTGCTTTTTATTGCAACTTGATAGCCGTGCCAAAAAACCCACAAAACCTCCAGATTTCTTTCATTCAAGCTTGAGCTTGCTGAGAATTAATTCTTTTCTCAGATGCTGGCCTTGAGCCTAGTTGCTGTTAGTGGGTGTGGAAGGAGGTGGAAATGGTGTTTCCCTAAAGCGATGAGGCATGTTTAGCTGGGAGCAGGGTGGATTTCTGCAGGGGAAGGATGGGGCAGAGGTGGGGAGACAGAGCTAGCAGAGCTCCTGCAGCAGGCAGTGACTTTTGAACAGAGGAGAAGATAAACCCGTACTTTGCACTTGAAGGTGAAAACAAGGAGATTTCCCTGGGCATGGGAAAGGACCTTGCAGCATTTGTTTTAACTCAAGAGGCTGCTAGAAGTCACCACACTGAAAGCAAGATTTAAGAAAAGAACTGGCCCTGCAGGGATATTGTGGGTACTTGGTGGCTTTGACTGCAATTTCTTTTAATCTGTTTCTCCTAGTAAACCTGAGTAAATCTCTCTATTTTAAGTTATTGCTGAGTTATTCAAAGTCATTTGTATGAGGTCTTCCAAAACCTGCCCTGAGATATTACAAGCCAGTGGTGTTTCTTGGTGTGCTTGCTTTAAGGGAAAAAAAAAAAAAAAAAAAGACAGCTTCATCTTCAGACTCAAAGTGATTTAGGATCCTATTGCATTGTGTGACATGTTTATATGATAATATGTGAACACATATGTCTGCAAGATACACTTAGAATTAATGACACCTTGCACTGAATGATGACTTGGAAAAATTTATTGCATTTTCTTCTAAGGATTGAGTGTTTTGGAATAGCAAGAAGTACTAATCAATAGGAGTTTTTCCAGCTTGTGGAAGGCGAGTCAGATCCAAGATTCTCAGGACAGAAATTACAAGAGCAGTTACTTAGACATACGGTTTTAGCAAAGGCTAGTGGATCGGTATCAGTAAGAATGCTGTTTCAGCTTGAATGTCTGTGGTTCATGGGATATGCATACATAATTAGGCAGATGTACAGTACAATAGTTTATATGTTATACATACACTGACACACACAGGGTGTGTTTTACTTCTCACTCAGAGTTTGAAGCTGAAGTGCCGGCTTCTTTGACTATGGAAGAAACTGTGCCAGAACACCAGTGAAACTTCTCTCCAGCACACTTAGTAGCAGGCTGCTGTGAAGCAAGCAAAAATAGGCTGGGCATAGCACTGTGCTAATCTGGCTATATTGCTCCCAAAATGAAGCTAGCTTGAGTACAGCCGGCAAGGCTACAGGGAGCTTGGATATATTTCCACTGTATCGCAAGTACAGAAATAGATGTTACCCAGAAGAAAAGAGAATTTATAACCTGTGTATCAGTAGATTTCCCCAAAACATCAACAAAGGGCAAATTACTCAAGAACTTTAATCAAGTGACAGAGTTTGTTTGGATTAAAAACCTTTCAGCTCTATTTTCACTCAGCTCCCATGTTTGTGTGATTGCTTCAATTTGCATTTATGGGCCTAACATATTGAAGCATCAGCACTCACATCTAAAATCAGCAGTGTTAAGACTATGCACTAGGAATTTTTATTTAATCAAAATACTAATTTAAAAAAAAAAATAGACAGTAGAATAATGAGAGAATACCAAGGAGCAAACAGGCCACTTCATTTTTTAAATCTTCCCCTGCCACTGATGTCTATGGGAGATGTTACATTCATTTATTTTCTTTATCAATTTATTGCTTTTGCCTTTAGACTGGAGGGAAAAATAAACCCCTGACCTTGTATGGCTGTACTGAGGACAGCAGCGTTGATTGCTTCAATGGCTTTTGGGGTGTTTTGTTTAAAGGACTGATAATAAGGGGAGAAATGAGCCACTTTTTCAAATCTGTTCAAGTCAGAAAGGAATAGTTGGTGTGATTGTCTATGCAATGCATCATTGCCCTCTTCCCTTTTACTGCAGCGATAACTGCTCTTGCAAGATCCGTGTAATAGTGATACAACTGGTATATGAAACTGTAGAAGAGGACTTCTTGTTTTTATTTTAGCCAAGCATCAGAAAATGGGGCACACAACTGCTTGGGGCAATTCTAAAGGTCAAAGTAGTGGCCACCACAGCATGGAGGAACATCTCTGATACAGAAGCCCTTGCAGCTGAGTTGCAGAGGTATGAGGGCAGACTAGAGAGAGAAGCCTGCCAGCACTATTCCCCACACTTAGAAATGGTGAGTCATCATGAACAAAAAGTGTCTTCCATAGCAATGGGTGCCAAGATTTATGAAGAGCTGTTTTGCTGTCTAACAGTGCCAAGAACAAAGTCTTGCTCTTCTTGGTTGTCCCAGGGTCTATCTAATTGCTTTTGAGCTGATTGAGTTTATAGTACTTGAGTTACTCCATCTTCTCCCCTATTATTTTTTTCTTACCTGACTGTGGGTAATAGTAGCCATCTTCTTGTGTGCTGAGAAAGCTTGTATTTGAGGGAATGCTGCTGGTCCCTGAAGTGAGACTCCCCTGGTCTCAACAATGCATTTTTGAGGCCAGTCAGGCTGAACTTGGAATATATGAGAGTTTCCCTCATATGAAATATGAATGGGCATTGATTGAATAGAATATTTATTTGTATTTGATCAGTATGTTTTGCATCAATTGCAATGAGTTTGTATGCAATGGTTATGTTTTAGTCCAACACTACTTAAATGATAAACTTTTAAAAAGTCATAGTTCATTCCTTTGTGCATCAGCTGTAATGCTATCCATTGCACAGGCAAGCCCTGTCTAATATGGAGAATTTGTAGCAAAGAGGTTTTCTAGCCCTTGAAGTATGTCAAGTGCTTTCTAGCACTTTAAAAAACTGTATGCGAGCATATTACAAAAGAAACACCAAGTATTGCATTTTTGAACAGTTCTACTCCATCAAATCCAATATCCCCACCTTTGAGTGTTTGTTTTTTGAAAAAAAACCAAAACCCAGTGAATTTGATGGATTGTATGAGTGTCTGGAATTGGGTCTTTACCCCAGCAAAAGGCCGGTTTATTATTCCTTTCTTCATGCATATTGTAATTAGCACAGCTAAACTGAAGCAGGTGTAGGATTAAAAAGAATTGCCCCCTTACCACAAAATGTCCCACAAAATGCAAGTGTGGGAGGAAGATCCAGCAGGATTTAAGCTATTGCTAACTCAGCTTTGTCCCTCTTTTTGGCTTAGAAACTGAGGAAAACTGATTCTCTTGTCTCAGAAAGTTGAAAGGCTTTGTGCAACAGGTACCTAACCTCATATATGCTGTGGCAGGGAGTGGAAAATGCTAGTGCATGTTTCGTGTAAAGAAAACAGGGATTATGAGATACCCTGTGAAATGGGTAGTGCCCAGAGCTTTGGAGTGTGTGAAATAGTATGTTGGTAAGCACTGTTAAGTACTGCTCCATATTACTTTACTGTTGTTTCAAGAGCTGTGAAAAATCTTGGAAAAATCCTGTTGTTTGCATCCTCGGTGCTGTGCCAGATCCTACAGCCTGCAGTGAATCTGCAACCTGCAGCCTGATGTGCTTCTGCTTTTCAGCAAAGGTGTGAACATAAAAGGGTATGTTCAGACCAATAAGAAGGCAAAAATACAGGGCAGACACAAGGAATTCTTATGCCGAAGACAAGGATTTGCCATCTACCTCTAGGAAATAGAAAATATTCCACAAAGTTAAAATAACAGAAAAGGTTATCCATTCTAGGTTTATAGAGTTGAAATAGAGTTACTTTATGACTAAGACTTGGTAATAAAAGTACATATATAAGGCAGTTGATAACGTTGGTAATGAGGAGTAATGTTTGCAATAGGAATCGGGGGATTTCGATATTTAGTCAGTTCTGCCATCGATTTACTGTGTCAGACTTTGTCAGCACTGTGCCTTCCTTTCTATTATGATAAAAGATGGGTGATAAATTTGCTCCTAAAGATCTAGTGGATTTTTAAAGATTTTGAGACTGTAAAATTTGCAGATGATCACAGGGTTATGATTGTTTGTAGCATTACTTTAAAGTAAAAATATTTTGCATGCTGTATTTTATTTTGTTTTCTTCATAAGGAACTTTACATTTTTACTGAAAAGTTAATTTACATTAGGAGTAAATGTTTCATGATGCCCCCATAGGAAATATTAATTTACTTCTCAAGGTTTCATTAAGCCCCAAACTCTCATGTCTTCTGTGGTGATAAGACAGCTTGTCTCATTCATGGTCAGCCACTAAATCATTTGTGTCAGCCCCTATGTTGTTGTAACACCACTGCACATAGAGCTAAAATCGGAGTCTTAAAGCAGATCTACTGTAACTTTTTTGTTGAATGCTTTTGGGATTTTTCACTGCTCTGTCTCTACTGGCATAAATTATTGTCAGTAGGATTAACAAAATAACAGCAGAGAGTGAGGACTCAAACGTGCATTCTCCAAGTAGTTTTTATAGGGATTGCAGTCAGAACAGCCTGGGGAAACCTGGTAAAGCACCTACCGGTACTTGCCATGCTGTTATCAACCTGTCCTCATAATGGAAATAAAGGAGTATCAAAGGGTGCAGGGGCCTGTCTCTTTGTCCATTGTCCTGAAAAAGTTTCAAACATTTGATTTAAAAATACTAACAATAAAAGGAAAAACTAGAAACTATTTAAAGGATGTGGAGAGGAGGAAGAAAAATAAAGATCCTACACATGGGCTCAGACAGCCTGGATTTGCAGGCAAGAGTCAACAGGATGAGAGAGGCTTGATCTATGGGTAAAGTGTTAAACTGGGATTGAGACACACAGGTTCATCTTTTGGCAAAGGCTTCAAGAGTGCAGTCAGCTCACACGCTCTGTGCTCCGGGTGCCTCTGCAAATCCGAGATAATAAAGTTCCTCTTCGCTCACCCTTGGCTGGTATTGTCTGCGAGGAGACTAAGCTTTTTCAGAGGGAAGCTGTTTTTCTCTGTCCATTGTACAATGCCATACAGAGTGTTATCCAGATTCCAGAATGGTTGAATCAGTGTTACCACCCCATATGCTCAATACTGGATACAGTTTGGATCAGTAATTTATCATAATTTTGTGGGATGGAAAGGAGTATCACCAGATTTCTTTCTTCTTGAGGACAGAGATTTTGATTAATTTTTTCCGTTCTCTTCAGGGTTAGCACTTTGTGTTACATATATTTCAAGGAAGGGAAATTGCTCACTTGACAGTTGTGGATAAAACACGAAAATTTAGATAATGTTTTAAATTCAGCAGGGAAAAACCTGCTTCAAGGTAATTTATAAATTAAACTAAATTCAAATATTGTCTCCTGGCATGTATCTGTAATTAGAAAACTCTCTTGAAGAAGAAGGAGATGGCTGGTATTATTTTGTGGCTAACAATAGGAATGTCTAGAGATCAGGTGATATCAGGCAAGTTGTGTGTTGAACAAGCTTTCTTCATTTTGCATTTAAAAGTTTTTCCCAGCTCACCAGCTTGACTAGCTTCAAGCTTGCTATGTAAAAGTTAATGAGGAGAGAGTCACAGTATGAGATGTTGAATTATTTGTGACTGTGCCGTTTCTTTGGTGTGAATTTGATTTCAAAATCCCCTCTTTTCCCACCTCCCTTGTTTCGCTCTCTGTTATCTGTCTTTCTGATACCTGAAGGGGGAAAAAAAGGTAGTCCTTAGAGAAAAGCTTTTTATGTTTTGGGAAATGTCATTTCAGAGCTGCTTTATGTTTCTTTTCTTGGATTTGGTCCTTATGGTATCATCAGCCCACTTATGCTTGTATATGAGAGCATGCAAATGCTACATGAGGCCATGCAGTAGCCTTAGTTAGCATCAAAGGCTGAGAGCCTCTGAACTGCCCTGCACTGCCGAGCATCTGGATATTGGCCTGCTTTGCTGTCCCTTCTCCTCTGTTCTTTTCCTTCCAATTTATTTAATTCAGTGTACAGCAATCCTATTTGCATTCTTGCCTTTCACCTGCTCTGCTAGCTGCTTTCATTTGAGCAGTTGCTGAGCTGTCACTGGCCACAGTGGCAAAATTATTAGGCATGGTGTGGGAGGAGAGGTCGCTGGGAGACATTTGTGTATTTTTAGTCACAAGCCTCATAGTTGCATTTGGGCTCATGAACAAGGGCTATGCTGCCAAGTAAATGCCACTGGCTTTCCCAGTTTTACAGTTCTGATAAAAATTCTCTGCAGTGAGAGATCATTCATTCAAGCACATAAATCGGAAAAGAAAAGAAACAAAAATATCCTTTGCAAGTAGTAGCGTGTGGTAACATACCTCTAGCAGATTACACTTTTATTCAATTTCTTTGTAAGGGGCTATGTGTCAAAAGGCTTTTTACCATCTGCTAAAATGGTATATGGGCGGACAACATACTCTCTTCACCTTTTACCTTGGAGCAGTAAACATTGTTGCTGGGAGGTGACATCAGTCAAAAACTCTGCCAAATCCAGGTACAGCAGGCTCCAGGGCAACCTGTATTCAGTAGGTTTCTAATTCTGACCTGTAATTGCAGTCATTTTCAGAAGCTTAATGCTTTCCAACTGAGTTTTCCTTATTCCACTGTAATGTAGAAGCAAAGCTGCAGCTGTGTTGCAGTTAAAGGACATGAGAAAAATGCATGGGAAGATATCCATCTTATGTAAGTAACGATTTGTAAAATTTTGATAGTTTTCAAAATGGGAAAGGCAGTATTCCTTGGTATTTTAGAAGATGCCCACTATTCGGCTGTTTGAAGGACATACACCAGCTCATGTGCCCTCCGCTTGTTAAGCATCTTATCACATGCAAGTCTGTATGAAGGAGAAATCCACTAGCAACTACAATCATAACTGGGCAAAAAGTAACAACGCTAACTTATTCACCCCAAAATACAGTCGTTCGCTCACTAAAACTATGTTTTGCAGGATTGGGGTAGTTTTGAAGGAGGAGTGGAATGCTGTAGAAAGCAAGTATTAGGGTTTCCCATTTTGAAAGGAAATATTACATTTGTTTCAAAAGTATAAATAACTAGATGAAATAGGACATTAAAATAGGCAAAAACATAAGACAAAGCCACTGTTCTTATTTGGTTTGAAAGATATAGATTCTCCCTAAAATAAAAATTTTCAAGGCTATTAATTCAGAAAGTTAATCTGAAAATCAGTTTCTGACATCACAATAATAATAGGGGCACAAATATTCAGTTTTGGGGAAGACCAATGGGAGCAGACTACAACTGTGGCATGTGTTGTAGAAAAAAGACAATACAAATATTTTGGCACATGTAATTAGAAACAGAAAAAAATGTTGAAAAGAGAGATAGCAAGTCATTTCTGTTCACTGTAAGGGTTCAAATGAAAAGAATGTATAAATATAAGTTATAATTAGACCTGTTGGTAGCCTTATGAACTGTATGTAGTATAACTTTTTGTTCAAAGATTGAAAAGACTTCAAACCTCACACTGCCAAATGTTTCACCATCACTTTAATGAATCCTTGGTCACCAAGCATTGATGATGATGTTGCATTGTGAAACACTCCTTACAAATAATTTTAACCTCTCTTTATTAAGCTTTTTACTTCCCTTGCCAATATGCAGGAGCTACCTTGAACAGTTCTTTTTTGTTGTTTGTATTTCAATGCATTTGCAAGGTAGTTTCTTTTCTCCAAATGCTGTGAAATGGATTTTTTTATGTTACATGGTGAACGATAAGCCTTTTAATATTTTAGCAGAAATTATTCCAATAAACTGATTACTTTCTCTAATACATGGTATCAGAACTGAGATCATAGGCAAAAGAGCTATCTGATGAGAGCACCTGAGTTTGAACGTTTTTTTATTATGGCAACACAGCCCTCAGCTGTCAGTGTGTTTTCTATATCTTGCCTTAAGAAAACGTCTTTATTTCATCATCTGAACTGTTTTGTCCATAGAAAACAGAGCTTCGCCTACTGTGTTGAAGGGAGAACCTGGAGGACAAATGATCCTGCTTGATTTAATATGTAGCAATCAATAACTCCATGAGCTACTAGCATGTTTGCTTCATATGTGGAAAACCTTAGGAAGGTGAATGGCAAAACAAACATAAAAATCTGATTAAGTCTTCATTATTCTTGTACATTGTAGTAAGAGAGTATTAATGAAGATAACTTAATTTGTTCTTTGTATTTTGAAATTAAGTGTGGAGGGTTACAACCTGATCCATATAGCTTTTTTCCAGGCTTCAGCTGAGGAGACCATTTCCAGGGTCGTCATCTTCATGCAGGAATTTGTGAACACTGGGGACTTTTAAGCTGAATTTGGGACATGAAAGCAGCCTGTTGGAGGCCTAACCTCGGGGTGCTGATGGCACCCAAGCGGGTGCAGGTGTGGGGCATGGTTTTGCTGAAGCAGGAATGGAGGTCACTGCCAGGTGGTGGTGGGGTTTGGTTTCCAGCCACAGGTAGGAATGCTTGCATTTGGCTTCCTAGCAGTGCAGACAGGTCTTGAATAAGGCTATAAAATTTTTTTCTTTATGTTCCTTGGTTCCTTATCTTCTCTGGTGTGAAGGTTTGGGGCTTAAAAGGAGGAAGAGATCACAGACATTAAAGTGAGCTCTAGTGAGTGAAGAGGTGATAATACCCAATCCCCTGCTGTATTGCTCTGTGTGGTGCAGTTGGTTTTTCAGGGGTTTTTATCTCTTCTTTGGATTAAGAGGCTCTGAGGCACAAGAAGACTTGATGTATTTGCTGCTGTATAAGGGCAGTGATGTGTCTATGCTGTGTTGGGTAAAGGAGCAATTGAAGAGTGAGTAGACATACTTCAGTTTGCCCTCCTTTAGCTGATACAGGTTAAAAAGCAGGGAAAATCCAACAGCAGGCTCATCAGCTGCCTAAATACCTATGGCTTGCAATCAGCTTGGGGAATCTGTTAAAGCCCTTGTTGTACAAGTTAAAGCTTGCTCAGACGTATCTCATGAGTTTGCTGTCACATTCCTGAAAATGCTATCTAGATGCATCAACAGGCAATAGACAACGTGCAAATCTTCTGAGTGCAGAATCAGGGAGCAATCATGACCTCTTAGACCAGATCACGTAAGTAGATGCATGTCATCCCCTTGGAAATGTACCTTGGCAGTTGTTTTGAAGTCAAAACAAGAAAACAGAGCTGACTTTGGAAGGAAGTTTCTGTCCAGGGTTCATCCAGATTAGGGGCTCTCACTGCTGCCCTCAAGTCACAGCATTTAAAGAAATGTATTAAGAATTGTGGACATGTTTGCAGCTGATGTGATGAGAGTGCTGTTGGGTAACAAGTTGTCTTACCTATGCAACTTTGTTCTGTACAAAGCTACACTTCAAGGTGTAGCCAGGGCAGAGGTCCATCTCTGTCTCAAATTAGCATGCTGTTTCTCTTGGGGTGAATGCGCTTGCTTCTGTCCATGTTTTCCTGCACTGAAGTTTTTAGAAGTTGCTATGTTATCGGGCCCTACAGAAACTTTTAGCGTACAGTCCTATTGGTTAATTTAGGAAATATTATTTTTAGTAGTTCACTCCTGAAAGTTAAAATAAAGTAGTCGAGGGCCCAAAATGTGAACATACAGCTGCAAGTAACTTGCATTTTAGGTAAGTTTCTAAAGGTGTCGTCAGAGGCTGCTTCCTTTAAGCATGCTCAGCGTGACTCCAGCACAGCCTGGGCTTTTATTTTTATTGCAAGGGAGGGTTTAAGCCACTTGATTGTCTCGTTCATCTGAGCCAGAGATACCTGGACTGTCTGCCCACTAAACAAATGGAAGAAAATGGGACCTATTTCACTTACAGATGATATTTGTCTGTGTCGTGGTTTAACCCCAGCCAGCAACTAAGCACCACGAAGCCACTCACTCACTTCGCCCCTCCCAGTGGGATGGGGAAGAAAATCAGGAAAAGAAGGAAAACTCCTGGGTTGAGATAAGAACGGTTTAATAGAACAGAAAAGAAGAAACTAATAATGATAACACTAATAAAATGACAACAGTAGTAATAAAAGGATTGGAATGTACAAATGATGCGCAGGGCAATTGCTCACCACCCGCCGACCGACACCCAGCCAGTCCCCGAGCGGCGATCCCCCGCCCCCATTCCCCCCAGTTCCTAAACTAGATGGGACGTCCCATGGTATGGAATACACCTTTGGCCAGTTTGGGTCAGCTGCCCTGGCTGTGTCCTGTGCCAGCTTCTTGTGCCCCTCCAGCTTTCTCGCTGGCTGGGCATGAGAAGCTGAAAAGTCCTTGACTTTAGTCTAAACACTACTGAGCAACAACTGAAAACATCAGTGTTATCAACATTCTTCTCATACTGAACTCAAAACATAGCACTGTACCAGCTACTAGGAAGACAGTTAACTCTATCCCAGCTGAAACTAGGACAGTCTGAATACTGAGTAGCCTGACAGTGTCTCATGCCTTTCAGTCATTTTTAATTTATATAGGAACACATTTCTTGTATCTTCAAAGATACTGCATTTTTTGATTCATTGTACAGGAAATTACTGCAACAGTTTTCCTTCTAATACCTACACAAAACTCAATTAAAACTAATACCAATTAGCTCTGAATGACTTTTGAGAACCCTATTAAACAAAAAATATGAGCAGGTGACAACTATTTAAAATACGGGACTATGTCAGTTTTAATATCTGTTATGTTGCTGTATTTCCAAGACATAAAAGTGACAAGAATGGCAAGCGCCGTGTAAAAGAAATTTGTTATGGTCACTTAAAAAATTGTTATTCATTATTATTAACTACTGGAAAGTCAGATATGGATAGTAAGTATGGTTTGATACGTAGTATGGATTTTCATGAACTCACACTTCATACCGCACAACTTAAAATATTTGTTCCTGTTAATAAGCGTTTTGCTGCTGCTTATGAAGTACTTGAAGTACTTTTAATTGCTGTATGGGTTTGTGGGATATATGTAGCTATAGCTACCTTATGCTTACTCTGAAAATGTACAAATTGTGCAAATAGTTCTTGATGTTGTGTTCAGAACATTTACCAAGTGAATCAGGGGGATAGTGGATTGCCTGGGGGATAATATTAAGCCATACCAAAGGTTCAGCTAACCAGCACTGGTCACTAAAAGGTGTCCAGGGCAGAGAACAAGACAAGCATTAAACAAAGACCTTTTAGAATACTTCCCCAATCATCTGTGACTTACACATTTTTGGATACTTGTAGTTGTTAACCCTGGATGAGATTTTTTTTCCTGAATATATGAATATATTCAAGTCTTGAATCCATGTAAAATTTCAAAACCAACAGAATCCCATGGGAATAAATTTCAATAGCTCTTTATAATGAAATGTATCTTTTAAATGGTCTGATCATAGGTTAAATAGCTTTGTTCTTTTGAATTTCAAATTTGCATTTGACAATGGTTTCCTATTAACCAACTCCGGTTTCTTAGCTCTTATTGTAGAAAATGTCTCAACCATGGTCCTGATTTTTAAACACAAGTTTATCCCTGCTCCCCACCCTCCCACCCCCTTTTCCTTGTTTTTGCTGATTAGTAGTCAGCTTAAAATTGAGCAAATCTCAATTACAGTTTCTGGACTTGCTTAGTGGAAACTGCAGGGTTTGAGAAGCACCTTTAGAGCGGATTGTACACTGCAACAGCCGGTAGACTAACGCATAAAAAAGACGTAATAGATGAACTGCAGAGCAAACTGAATTAGATACAGTTACAGCAGTGTAATGAACTGGTGCCTTTAGTAATTAGCCAGGGCTGAAGTGATCTAGTGTGGATTATATTCTTTGACTCTCTCTAATAATCTAAGTCACATTTCCCCTGGTTGACATTTACCAAAGGCCTCAAGTTAAATGCATTTTTTTCTGGTGTTTCATAGCTCACTTTTGAATGCTCAAAACCTGGATGTTAATGTTGAGAGCTTCAGTTTAAATTGTCCTTTCTGCAATTTTGTACGCTTCTAACTTTATTACAATTCTGTCCTTTAAGTCAGATATATCAGACATTACTGCAGTTACATTAGAGTATAAAACTTGTCTGGACTCAAAAATGGTAATAAAATTTAGGTCCTTTTCCCTGGAACTTGCTCTTTATGGACCTGTTTTCCTAAGGGAATATCCAACAACTTCTTTAGGGCTTCACTAGTGTCCAGGCCTATATCGGGCATGTGTGGTACTGGGTATAATGGTTCTGATTCTGGACCTAGTCTGCAAATGTGCAGCATAAGTGCACCCAAAGGTGCGACTTCAGTGCTGCTGCGACATCTTGCTTGACGTTCCCGAAATCGCTGCTTCTCCCAGGCCTCCTCTTCTCTGTTTCCCCCCCTCCTTATTTCTTTAGATTTTACCTTTTTTTTTTTCAGTATCAGAAAATATTGCTCACTCTGTGCACCTTTATATTAATACCAACTTCCTAAGTTAAAATAATGAAGCTTTAAGTAATATAAAAATGACATAAACATTTAAAGGTTGAAATACACATTTAAATTTTGAGTATTTGATGCTTCCTTGTGAAGATTTTATGATCCTTGAACTATGGAGTCATTTCTAAAGTTATAGCTTCCAGCTGTATTTCATAACTTTGAGGCCTGTAGTCTGCTCTTAGCATAGGAGCTGATATTTTTGTTAATTTGTTGCTTTTGAGAATGGGAGTTCTAGTATCATAACACTCATGTCAATCTGTTCATGTTCAAGGGATCCTGACTTTGAGAAATCCAAACACTACTCTAGTATAAGTAATAAGCAATGACAAGTGCTTAGTTAAATATATTTACAGTTTTCTATTTTTCTCTTTTAAGACAACTTTGGGATTATCACCTCATATGTAAACCTCAGGCTGATGTATGTCAGGTGTTGGCATCAGGATTATGAAGTTGAAAACCAGACTTGAGCAGTCAACAAATTTTTATTTTCATCTTGCTCAAAATATGCATATGTTGATAGTATTTACTAGCACTGATTTGCATAGGGAAAAAGCCTTTAAATGCTGCTGCTTATCTGGTCTTTAGCCCCGTAGCATTTATAGCAAAGATGCTGTTAGCTGAGTTGTGTTATTTAATCTGGTGTTCAAAAGAAAATGTCAACCAGACCAGCTATGAAAATTAAACTATTCCAATGCCTTTAGGACTTCTTTCTTCCATTAGCTTCAAATGAAAATAAACATAGAGATTTTTCTATTCTCTACTGAAATCCTTCTTCCCCTGTTTCTCTTTTTGTGTGATTTTGAACTACTGCATCTGCTTTTCCTTGCTCCTCTCCAGTATCTGTCATTGCTCTTGCTTTCTGTTGCATTTCATTTCTTCCTCTCTTCTTTTAATATTTAAATCCTTCAAACCACCTGAGTTTTTTGATGATCTAGTTTTCCAAATCAACCAAATACCTAATACTGTTGGGATTTCCTGTCATTTTTCCTGCAAGCATCCTCCTTGGTGTGCCCATTTGGTGACTTGTACTATGCCTACAATATCGTTCGCTTGAAACAAATGCTACGTTGCCTCCCTGCAGTCTCTCTGGTCAGTCTTTGACAACTTGGAAGGATTCACAATCAGCATTTAATAAATGCCTCTTTCTAGAAGCATAGTCTTTTAAAATTTAGCTCCTGGAATGCCAACCAGAGAATTGCATTACATTTGAATTTACTAACTATTAGGAATGCATAAACTGTTAGAGCTAGACTGGGTTTTTTCTTCTGTTTGTACAGTTGATTGACTGTTTCATACTGAGTTCTCTTACAAATGAAGCTGAGACAATTCTTGATTATCTGCATTAGTTGAAGATATGGAGTGTTCCATATAAAGCAAATACCATTGCTAATCCAAACCCTATGTGACGTCATGTAAAAGAGCATGCCATGAGTGGGATTGAGCAGAGAAGGGCATATGACAAAATTGACTGGAGAGTTTATAAACCCCTGAGCTTAAAGTGTCCCAAACTAAAACATCCACAGCAGATTACTGTGCAGTGAGCTTATACTGCTTTCTAGGTGTGGGATGCTTTGCTGGCTTCTTTGCACGTACAGCAGAGTTACCTGAGCCCAGACAAAACACTTGAGGATACTTGAGTTATGATGCGTTGGTTTTGGACTGCAGAGGTGAACATAGCCTTGTGGTTGTATCATTTGATGCTCCCAGCTAAAAGAAGGGAAGGGAATGGAGGGAAAAAGGAGAATGTGTGTGGTCTCATAGGCCTTTTGAAAATGTCAGTTTTTACAACAGCAAGGCTGTGCCTTCTCCTGCGAGCAGGAAGAGGGCCGGGTGGCTCCTCTGGCTCGTGCCCCTGCTGCTGAGGGCTTGGGCTGGAGAAAGCAGGCTTGGCCTGTTCAAAAAGGGAAACCCAACAGTTAAGTGGCGTGCACTATCACAGGCCCATGCTCAAACACATTCCCTGGCCCTGTTTTATGTCATGGCATGAACATAACGCGAGGCAAATGTAAACACGCTATCTCAGCATAATCAAATAGAATCCTGTGTGTAGTGATTGCACACAGTATAGCTGCATGGCGTGGAGGCAGATGTGGACTGACTTGCTCAGAAATACCTTGTGAGATATTCCAAGTTCTTGACTCCCTCCTGTGATTTTTGGACGGTGCATGAGGTGCATAACATGAATTACTGCATTTGCTGATTTGTAGTGTCATACAGGACTATTCAAATTTGTTTGACTTGCTACTTCTTGAAAATGACACAGTGGAACCTATACTTGGCTTGCTTTAATTGCTTCAAGGGGAAGATGTTATTAAAAGAGATTTTTTAATCCCAACCTGTGCTATAGTAGAATATTTTATTCCATTCCTATCACAAGTGCTTGAACAGGTATCCTGGGGAGACAGGCCTCTCCTCCTCTTGAGCGCTATTGTAGAGGTATGTAAATGAAGAGCAGGGATTTTATTAGCCTTTTGCACAACAGTAGATAATTTAAAATCCAGAAAAATGACCATTCTGATATTTTGTAAAAAGAGAACCTGAAAAATGTACAAGAATGAACTGAACTTTTATTAAGCATGAATGAACATTAACAATGACTGAATATTCCTGGAAGCCTATCCTCTTTTGCTGTTCAGCTGTTTTAAATGTAAGTAATCACAATGCAAAGACTCCTCTGTTTTGCAAAATGGGACATACCTAGTAACCTAAACAGCAATTGAGACTCCATATAAAGCCATTTTGAGGCAATAAGGGGGGATTTCATCTGAAAACAAGCTCATGTTTATTAATGACAACAAGCTATTTTTTCTTCGTCTTTGAAGAAGTGATTGATATTGGAGTAATCACTTGTGATCATGATATACTACTGTACTTGCCAGCTCGCTGCTGACTCACATGACATTTGCATTGCATGCATATACAGGTTAGCAATGGGGATAGCCAGATCATGTACTGCATATCTTTAAAGAGAAGTGCCCCATGAAGGAAAAATAGAACCTTGTTAGTATTTTGGAATACTGGCTATTAACATAATTCTTAGTTTAAAAAGTTTGAATTATGTTTTTATTGCTTAAGTTTTACACCAAATTTAGGGTGAAAACCTTTCTATTTGATGTGAGACTGTTCCCATCTCTTACATAGCAAATAATTGACCACTGACTGTGCTGTTAATACGTTGCCATTGTCTTCCAGTGCAAACCCAAGTTTTGCCTATACCTCTTCTTCCTTTAAATATAGTGTCTGCTCATCATCGTAATACACTTTTACTTGTCAAAAGTCAGAATTTTGGTCAAGCAGAGCTGAAAAATATTGTTGGAAGAATTGTTGGAATAAGGCAAAAGTTAAGATGGTCATTCATCCAGAACCCCAGCCAAACTCTAAATGAGCCATTCTTTATCTCTGTGTAAGTTCAGAACACTTTTCTCCCTTTCTCCTTGTTTAGCTTTGTGTGCTTTCATCTGAGACTGAAATAAAAAGACCTAAATTCTGAAAAGATACATGTAGCGCCTTTTCAGAGACTCAGTAGAACTGGAATAGTTGGGAGCATGTTTTGGGCATTTATCCCAGCCTAAACAAATCTCTACATAGTCTGAGAAACAAGAACTGAATTGCTATTACAGAAACTGCTTTCAGAGTTGAAAAAGAAAACAACCAGCAAGTGCTATAGAGTAAAACAATTCTGCCTTTCCCTGCTGAATAAAAAATAAGTAGATTCATCCTCTAGACTTTTTCCTTTCCACTTCACCTGTGAAGGCAGTATTTTCAGGGCAGTGTCTTTTAACTCAACTTAGAAAAAAAAGTTAAGAACATCAGCTCACCCCAGACAGTCCACGCAACAGTGGGACAGAGAATGAAGCTTAATTTGTTGTTCAAAGCAATTCACAAAGTGATTTCTACAAATCAGTTCATGGTCTGTAAACTTAGTTCATTTTGTTGTATGCAGAAGCAACCTGATTTGTTGTTTTCCCTGAGTCTGTATATGCTGTGCAATCATGTACTCTCGGAGTGAATTAATGATTTTCTGTGTGCACATGTTTTCCATTATTCATTTAGAATCCTCTGTTCTCATTAATATTCTAGTTTTTAAACACTATGAATGTGGCCAAAGCAAGTTGTTTCAAGTATTTAAATACAAATTGTATGGAATGTATAGAAAATAGTTGCCACTTCTTACCACCCATCCCCTCATGTAATTGATAGATGTCTTAAACTCACCTAGTCTATTCAGGGTGCATTTCTTCATCTTGGTAGAAAGACCCTGGCTTCCGCTTCACGTGAATGGACAGTTTTGAAATTTGTGTCAGTAGAGCAAATCACGTTCTCTGTGTGTGTGTGTGTGTGTGTGTGTGTGTGAAATGCAAAACCACATACATAAAACCTCTAGAAAACATTTTTATGTGATTTAAAAAATGTTTGCTGACATTTTGGAGAAGTGCATCTGCACGTAGGGAATTGATGTGTGTGCTCCTTGCTAGTGTGGTGGTCACTGCTTTCAGTGGACGACGACTCCTCCATTTAGGAGAGGCTCTTGCCTGTGAGCTAGTACCTGAGCAGAGAGGAAGGAAGGATCCCTCTTTCTTTGGCCTCCATTTTGCATGCTTTTGCATAAATGCAATGCACTGCACCTTTAGTCTGTAGCTTTAAATGTGCCATGTTAATGCTGAAGAAATAATCATGATGTTTTCACTTTGTAAGAGGGGAGAACTTGCTTCAGATTTATTTTTCCCCTTGAAGTGGCTGTTGTGTCTGGATGCTCAGAATATGCAGGAGGAAAATCTCACAGTAGTCAGTCTGCTGATGATGGTTGAAAGAGGCTTAGAAACAGCATAAAGGTCAAAAATATTGTAGCTGTAAATGGAAGTGTTTAAAGTCAGAGAGAGATTTATGGAAGAAGACAGTATGAATTGGCACTGGAACTATTCTTTTCCATTATTTCTCTAAATGACTCTTTTAGTAGTGTTGAAATCAAGATAGTCAAGTTTGAAAATTAATGGGAAGGAACAGCAAATAATTAGGAACAATGCTATCAAGTAGGTAAGTACTCTACTTTGACTACTGGCACACCTGATCCCATAACTGCAGTGAATAAGAATATAGAATGAAAATAGAAGTAGAATACCTTTCCATCCCCCTCCCCCCTCCCCGCAAACTATTAGAGTGATATGGTGATATTGTCTAAGGAGTGGTATAGACATTAATTTAGTTTATCACAGTTGAGGAATAAAGATGTGTCTTTATTTTTCCTGAAAGTGAAGCTCCAAGTACAAATTGCTTGTACAAAGAAGCTGTAGAATTGAGCTGAGGAGAAGCTCTGTATTGAATTGGAGGATGCCATCATATACCACTAGCTATAGTTCTCCAGCATGCAGAACACCAGGCCATGGGATACTTTGAATATGATATTCAAAGTATCAAAGCATACAGACTTATGGGAAATAACTATGCAGCTGTATTTCATGAGGCATATGGGCCAGATCCTTGGCTGGTTTATGCTGTTGCAGTTCCAGTGATTTCTGCACACTGTCATTAATGTCAAGTTACAGCTGCTTAAAATCTGCTCGGTTAACTCTCTACCTTGAGGTGAATTTTCTCCAATAAAAGTGGTAAGAAAGGTAGTAAGCTCTGTAAGCATTATTACAGTTCTTCTATGGAAATTTTTGAATGTGGCCACTTTAACAGAGGCAAAAGTAGTCTCTGAATGTAGGTATCTCTAGCATGGGATGTTTAAAGGCTGAGACAAGAATTGCTCTCTGGCTCCTTCGGAGTAGCTCTGAGCCTGCACATGGGAGGTAGAAGAGCCTGCTTCTGATCTGTGAATGAGAGCTGGCAGGTATTGTCCATGTTCCATCCACTGCCTTACAGAGCTGAGCGCTTCTGGTTTGGGCATTAGTGCCTGAGTAGATATAGAGGAGAAAGGAGAAGTATTTTTCTGAAAAAAAGAAATCCAAGAGTGTGGACAGCATCAAAGATGAATAGGATAAGCTTGAGAAAACTTCCAACGAGCCTGTTAAAATCTAGGTCTGATTTGTACTTTCATATCTGGGCTGAACCTGACCTTCCTGAGCATGCAAGTCCAGAACTTTAACTGGTGGTGCTTAGGAAATACTTTGTGTTACTCATGGTCAGAGAGGAAGCATTTTATTTTGCTATTTAGCAAACTACAGAAAAAGTGCTAGAGGGTTTGAAATAACCTCGAATGCTCTGTGCTACCACTGTGGGTGTTGAAGGATAGAAATTCTCCCAACACACTGCGCTCTGGTAAAGGGCAGTTCTCTGTTACTGACCTGCTAAACCTCCAGATAATCTTTACCCAGCTATTGCCACTGTCACTTCATGATGGATACATGACATTACATTAGCGTAGCTTTTATCCCTTATTTTGATTGCTTAAAGTGATCTGTTGGATGAAAACTGTTTAAACCCCCTAGAAATTCTTCCTCTGCAAACCCAGAAGAATAATTTGAATGGCTGTAATCTTCTATAAATCACTGAATAACTTTATGACTGCACTGAGAGAGAAGGGCCTTCATACCAAGATCTGCCTCAAAATAACAAGCCTTTATGAAAGGTGTTGGTTTTTTGTTTTGTTTCGTTTTATTATGAATGAGTGACTTTTGTGTAGAGAAGAATACAAAGACTTATGGAGATTTTTTCTATGAAACCGGTGGTGTTATGTTTCCTTTGTGGCCTAGATGTAAACCAGCTATCATGCTGTGTAGCCCATCACTGTTTCAGAGAATGCTGAGTGTCAGAAACCCATTTCTACTGGATGATCAAATTAATAAGATTATTTTTTAGGTTGTTTTGTCTTTTTTGTTGTCATTAGGATTCTTTTTCTTTGGAAAAAAAATTTCACTGATCTGAACATCTTTGGGAAGTTGCATAGATCTTAAAGCTTTGTAGTCTAGAATTCATGTTCCACACTGGATCAAGGGTACTGTGACTATGCGCCATGATGCAAAACTTTTTCACAGATTTTTACATCTTTTTAAAATGCTGAGTTGCTGTCTCAGGACACTGTCTTCAGTTCTGTTGCCATTTTTTAACTTTGTAAGAAACACTCTTACTCCAATTGGATTACCAGTGTAAATGGCAACCAGCTGAGAAATCATTTTAGCCTTTTGAGTGCTTTGAAAGGAAATATTTCATAGCTTCTTGTATCCCACATGGCACATAAATTGTAGTGTAGACTGCTGCAAGTCAAATGTAATAATGGCCTCTGATCTAAATTGGCTTAAGAATACAGTTAGGATTCACTAACAGCATAGAGGAGTTCGAGAGAAAACCATCTTCCCATGTATTTTGTAACCCTGTTGTTGCAGTGCAGTGCCTCAAATAGGTTTTATCATACCTGTTGGGGGAACAAAAACCTGTAAGTCCCAGTCACACTGTTATTTCAACAGGACAAAACAGGGACATACATGAATGCAAGAGAGGTAAACTGAACTTGCAGCAAATTCTGGATCCGCTCCTTTCTGTGTTAACTTCGGTTCTTCAAATAACTTCATTTTTTTTTTTATGCTGATGACGCCGTTTTCTTTATCACCATAAATCATTGTTTTATGCTGATGACACTGTATTTCTCTATCACTATTAATCATCTATAATGCTTGAGAAGGAAATGTTAATGAAGAATACAATTTATTAAATGTCACCCAGTGGGTGGGCTAAAAAGGTGGATTAACTGCAAGCGTTATTACAAACAGGGCCAAAATAAAGTAATGGCCAGACTTGCAGTTCTAGTGTAAGACCTTCTAGGAGAGGTGAGCAGGACATGAACAGCAGCTGAGGGGGAGCAATGAAGGATTTTACAGAGTGGGTGAGAGCCTGGGGAAGGCTGGGGCAGTCTGGCAGAGTGCAGAGGAGTTGCTCTGGAAAAACAAAGGCATATCTTTACATGTATATATCACAGTGTGCTTCAGAAAGACATGGTTTCCGATTTGGCATTGCTCTGTTACTCTTTGTGAAGACATGGCAGAAATAGACAGTAATTGAAATTTAACTTTTCTCCCCTTAAGGTCCCCCTGCTCTTTGGAAGCACAGGATACCCTCTGATATTTCCATTGTCTGACCAGAGAATAATCAACTCTTACAAATCAGGGAAAGGACTTGAGTTGAATGGCAGCAGACTGACAAAACAAATGCCTCAAGCCATAGCTATTACTGAGAGAGTGTTTCAAACCTTAATTCAGTTAAATCTTTGATTGGCTAGTTTGTCTGTGCTATAAACTTTAAAGACCGTGTTAGTTACCTGTCATTTCAGAGATTGTGTCTGTAGCCTGTCCACTTGAAGTCTGTGTGTTTCCCAGAAGGCACAGATTTCTTTTTTCATTTTTAATTTTTACCACATTTTGATTATGGTGATATTATATGGGGTCAGTGCTCAGTCAACTGTTAAATAAATTGCAAATTCTACAAAACACAGCCAGCAGAGTCATTACTAACTGTAATGCTGAAACTTCAAGCAAAATTACATCTGGCTACAATGCTATTCAGATGCATAAATTATACAGCTTCTGATTATCTTAAAGAAAATTCAGCCATTAAACTTATTTTATGGGCACAAAACAAGGGGAACTGCCAAAAGGAATCTGTGCATCCTAAAAGTCACAAGAAGAAAAATAATTGGCAAACCTTTTCTGCCTGCAGTTTTATAGAATGTTCTCTCTCCCTCCTGATGTTCAATCAGCTTCCACCACTGGCACAGATAAAACATGCAATGGCAGAACTGGTGGGGGGAACATAGCCTGCGTAGCTTTTGAACAGCAGGTGGGTCAAACATTTCAAACCTTACCCCAAACAGCACATATCTTTACATGGTGATCTAGAAGGGAGAATCTCCAGGGAAGAAAATTGTAATTCAATGCAGACCAATATAAGGATGCTTGATAGTGGGCTGTTCAGTGTGCTGCAGAACTCTTTCTGAAAGATTTCCAGCTGCCATGGTGCACACGAGGAGTCGGTCCTCTTCATGCACAAGTAGGTCACTGAAGCACCTGCATCGACTCTGTATTAAGACTAGAGAAGAATGAAGAATGGAACCTGGAGCAGCTGGCTGCACAACAGCTCCAATGACATATACATTACAGACCACATCTGTGTCAGTAACCCCTTAAACTCAGGGGAAAGTCATATTGCTTTTTTCCTTGTTCTCCCACACCCAATTTTATGTCAGTATTGCCAGTGTTAAATTCAGAGTTATCTTTGAAGAATAAGTGAGCACATTGCTTAAAACAGTCCTGTCACCACATTTGCTGAGTTGCTTCAGTGTATTTTAAACCATCCATATATTTGACAAGTAATTGCCAAAATAGGTTATATGTCACTGACCTTTATCAAAGTCTAATTTTTTCCAAGTCTTGTCTCACAGTTCCCTCCTGTAAAGACATTCAGGGAAGATAATTGCTCCCTAAACTAATTGCCTTCTCTGGTGTTCTTTTCTGGACTTCTGCAAGACAGAGGAAAGCTTGCTATTATTTGTTCTTTGAATAGGTCTGGAAATAAGAGGAGGTACCACAGTCCTCTGTTTTAATTTCCTTCCTTCCTTGTGATTGAAGTGCATTGTTGCTTTCATTCTGGAGTATTTCTATGCAGATCTTATGGAGGAAATCATCGTTTTGTAAGCCAGAATGTGTTATTTAATTAAGTATAAATATGAGTAACAGGAGTAATGGATAGTGCCTATGAGTTCACGTGGAAGTACTGCATTACTATTACTAACGTTATGGAACCTGAATCTATTTTTTCCTCACTGATTAATCATAACTATTCGGTATTTCAATCTAAATCGATCTTTGAATCACAAAGGAGAGAAGATTAATGTTGTTTTAACAAAGCTCTCTTTAATTCAACTATACGATAGATTCTGACTGATTTAGGCAGTGGCTAGCACATTTTTATCCAAGCAATGAGCTACTCATTGGTTGAGGTATATTGATAGCTATTAAATATGATAAAAATTATTAATGGTACTGAATCATATCAGGGTTTCATGTAAATGGCTGGTGTCAGAAAATAGAGAATTCCCATGGTGTTACAAAAGGAGTTGTTTCTTTTAGTCTAATTTTGCTTTTGGAGAAGGCTCTTTCCTTCATGTGAGTGTGATTATAAGTGTGCAGTGTGATGCTTGTCTGCTTAATGTTTATGAGCAGGTTTGAATATATAGCACTTTGTGGGGACTAAATGTCTCTGTTTACCCTTATTTAGAGTTAGATGGAAGCAGTTTGTTTGCACCTGTGTTTGGTTGTCTGTTACGCAGGTAAAGTGTGTGTGACGCTCTACCGACAAGATGTCCTGGAGAGCTCTGCTTTTACAGCAGGAATCTTATAGCAGTCCTATTAATGTCACTGATAAAAACATAGTGGTCTCACTGTGTGAATGGATGATGCAAATCTGCTTTCCAAGATTACTTCACTTTAAATAAATTTACTTGATTTTTGAAGGCAAATCCCAAACTACATTTAATTATATGTGCAAACTTCTAAAATAAATTGGTATATTTCCATAGGAAAACAAATGCTGAAAAATTTTTGACCAGGCTTAATTCTTGGGAAAAATCTGAAAATCCTTTAGTTGAGTCCACTTAGTAGAATCTCTAAGCGTTTACAGTGAATTCCATTGGCAATGGTGAATGACTTCATCAATAATATTAATCTATCATCTTAATTAATCAGAAATATATAAATGCCTTTTCATTTTCCGCTGCAAGGAAGACAAGAACATATATTCCTAAGAATCTACCGCAGTTAGCTTAAGACAATTTCTGCCTTTCATTTCAATTGTACTCTATTAATTTTAGAGTGCTTGAGTATAAATTGCCATTTCGGAACTTGTTGATTGTGTGAGGGTCTGGTTTCCCTGCTTTGTTTGAGCCCATTCCATGCAAGTTAAAATATGGAAGGAGAAGAAAAGCAGGGCTGGGAGAAAGCAGAGGGAGTGATTCCCCCCCTCCCATCATAGTTAGCCTCTTCTTACGTGACAATAGCGTGATATTCAGAGAAACTCTTTCTACTCATTATATAAAAAATGTTTGAAGCCCTAGTTAGCTGAAATGGCTCCTTTTGACTGCTTTAGAATAAATAATATTAAAAAATAGAACATATTTTAAATGTGAAAATAACATCTTTTAGGTTACCATTATAGAGTACGTTACAATCTGACATACATAAGGTAAAAATCAGAAGAGGACAACAAAAGGTGCTATTTTTATGCAACTAGAAAGCAAGGTACTAATGGTGGTTAGCTGTGAGGTGGTGGTGGGTGAGCTCTCTTAATTTTTGTCTCTGCTACAGGCTTCCTGTGATAGTGTTGGTGAAAATGCTTGGTTGGGTTTTCCCCCCTTGTATTCCTTGGGTTTTTTATCTGCAAGATTGAGTTGATACAGTCTCTTTACTCCCATTTCCAGCTTCTCTGAGGAAAGGACTGTTTCTTTGGTGTTCACTGTACATACCAAATTAATTTGATATGCTTATTGGCTGTAGCACTTGGTCGCTACACTCTTGTGTGCTCCAGCTTCTGAGAGATGAGTCCTGTCGGTGCTGCTTGCCTGTAAAACACTGCAGAAGACACATTGTCAGTAGTACCACTGGCTGAAGTCATGTCCCCTTCTGGAAATATTCAATCAGAAATACCAGCTTATTTGGAATACCTCATTTTTGAATACATTTCCAAACCCAACAGTTTTAACATAATGTCAAAACAAAATTTATGTTCTTGTTTTATTTGCTTCATGCTGATATTCTGCTGTATGGAGCAGGCTCCCTGGTCAGGTTGTAAACCTCATGATGCTCCAAAGTCTCTGGGGGCCAAATACCTCTCTGTCACGGGAGCGATTCATGGTACCACGTTGTGGGAAAGAGACTCCATTTTGTGAGTTCCAAATTCATAGGAGAAAACGCTTAGACAGATCCCAGTGTGAGCTATAAAATGATAATAATTCCCAAGAGACACCACTGCTGTTTTTCTGTGTCTAAATAATTGAGACTTATTTTTGACAGTTCTCTCTAAATTCAAGGAAAGTGCATAGTTTTAATGAAAAAGTGTTGCATTGTTGAAAACCTTGCTGTCAAGTAAACAAATAACCCAACAGCCCTGGATTTTTAGCCATATTCCTTATGCTCCTTGCTTTTTATCTTGAAATATTCATTTTCTGAAAAATGACCTTTCAATTTCATCACCATTTTAGTGAGGTTATGAAGACTATGTTTTCAAGGTTTATTGAAAAAATTCTTGCTTTTTGGTAGAAAAAGGAGAACGCTAGTGTCTTCGCTAGTATCTTAACAGCAATACACTAAAGAACAAACTTATGCAAGAAAACTTCCCATTCCTGACAGAGGAAGAATGTCCCATTTACATACAGATCTTAAAATAAATAAATAAATAAATGGAAGTTCCACTTCAGAGGAGTTGTTGATAGCTATGCTAGCTCTTTTAGCTTCAGTTTCAGTTCTAGATTTCTGTAGTTCAGGCTGCAGTAAGTTCAGAGATGACTGTCACCACATTTCGTTTGTATCTGTCGTAGTGGTGTTCCAATAGAGTTTTGGATGACTAAGCTACAGTAAACAGGAACTTGCATAACTGCAAGAATCCACAGCCATTCACCTCGCTGTTTGAGAGATGTGTTCAACTCCCTTTGAAAGCTATTCAGTATACTATATTTTTTCTAAACTTTATTTACCCTTTTTCCAGTATTCTGAAGCTGAAATAATTCCACAAAGATAGCTGCTGCCCTGGTGTTTTATACTACCGTATCTGACAGCCTTTCTACTTTGGAGATTTTAAAGTTAGTAAACTTACCCTGCAGACATTCACTGTTTCTGTGTGTGAATGTGGATTGCAATCTTTTAGAAAAAAGAAACATTTAGAAATTGGGAAGCTATTTAGAAGCACAAATTCATTTTTTTTAAATGCAGATAAAATGCATAAATGTCTTCTGTGCATTTGCTGTAACTTCCTATCTTCATTTTTGTGACCTCTAGCAGAAGTTTAAAAGGAAATTGGAAAAAATATTTCTCTCTCTTGAGTGATTAAAAGAAAACTATTGCAAATTCTGTAAGCAGTAGTTTATAATAAATCAAATTTTGTACTCCCCCTTCTGGTTGTGCTTTTAAGGAGTGTGCACACATGGAAGGCAGGAGTAAGATTGTCAATTTGTTATTTGAAAACAGTTTTAACATGTATTTCTAACTGAAATATGTCAGCTAGGGAGCATATAATTTCTTCTATTAAGATTCTGTGTGTATAGTATATAACTTAAAATAACAATGCAAGCAGATATGCCAATATTGTGGTGTTTTTCATTTCAAGCAACTTAAAAAGAGAACAATTTCTGTTTGCTTGGGATTGCAGTCTGATAGTCCTTCTCACACTGAGCAATACTTTATTACTTAAATGTTCCTACCGAGATGAATAAGTTTACCGAAGACAAAGTATGGGTCAGACGAGCAAAGTCACAAGGCCAATACACTAACAGGTAATGAAGGTTTATTAGCAATGTAAGGTCACCAGCAATGCAAACAGAAATGTATTTATTATAAAATGCTGCCTCCACAAGACATGCATAAAATTCTAGCAGTGTAGCACAAGATGCAACAGTATAAAATAACTTTTTTTTGGTAAGCCAAATTAAGTTTTCCATCTGTATATGCAGGGCTGTTCAGAAACAAATGATGGATTTCAATATGAACCTTGGCAGTACATGGATTTGGGGGGGTGGGGAGGTGGGTAGGATCTGCAGACTTGCACATCCTTGCTGTAAGTATCCATTTGTTTAAGAACTGTTCTGCTGGTGTGAGCGTTGGCAGAACCATGCATGTCCCTGCAGGTGTGGCAATGACTTTGTTACAGCTGTGCCAGCTGCGGATTGGGCCCACTGAAGCCTCATCTATTTGAGACTTACATTATTAAAAGTTTGCTATGCAATTCATTAGGGAAGCTGCCGTCAGTTTAGAAGTGCTAGCGATGCTTAGTAGTTTATATGTTCTGAGAGCCCAATAAACATCATCTAGTTCAGTTACACAGTGTAGCAGTTTTAGATGCCTGGTTGCTTTCCCGGATTGTGCTGCCATTCTAATTAAATCAGACTTGGGGATTTGAAATTGAATTGGTGCGAAATACACTATAAGAGAGACTGTAAGTAGTTTAAGACTGGCAAGGCCTGGATGTGTACTTAACTACCATGGAAAGTCAGAGGAACCTGAGGTTGCCTTCCTGTCCTGTGACCATGTCCCACTTACCAGACTCTGCAAAGAGTTCTAACGCTGTTTTCTGTCACTTGTTATTTTGTAAATGGCTTTTGTTCTTAAATGAGATATGACTTTCCTTCCCGTAGTGCTGCTTTAAATGGGATGACAGTAGCACCACATCCTCAAATTTGACTACCGTCATCAGCATTGAGAAGGAAAAATTGAATGACCCATAAAAGCATCCTAAAGCTGCTGAGACAGGACAAAAGATGACAGTTGGAAAGTAAACCACTCTCCCAAGGAATAGAAACCATGTGTTCAAAAATAGGAATAAGAGGTATTTTTGGATAGTAGTGCTACTTTGTATTTATTTCAAAACGGACAATAAATGGAAACTGCGGATCAAATCTACAAGCTCTGTTCAGATCATGGCTGTGCATTAAATGTAAAGAAGACAGACCTTCCAGCTTTTCCAGTCAGAATAACTGAGAAAGTAAATTATATGACAACAATATCACTTAGGAAAGGAAGAAGATGAACACCTCTGATCACAGTGTAAGAGATATGACATCGTGAAAATGGCAGCTATAAACCAAAGAGGTCTAAGGAGGGCAAGTAGTGTTTCACATAAAAGTATGAAACAAAGGTTACTTGCAGTGTAAGGAGAATGAGAAGCATATACTGTGAAAAGCTACAGCCTTGGGCAGAGTGGCATCGTTGTTGAACAAATAATTAGATAAACCCCTCAATTTTTTATAAATAATTCTCTATGTCTTATAGTTAAAATTACTTCTTTGCAAGCTTCTTGCAGCTTTTAAAAGTGGAGGAACCCGTTGCTTAGAAATTTTTCCACAATGCAGCAATTCATGTGGGGCATCTTAAATATTGCCATTTTGCAATGCCTCATTTCAAGGCCATAAAACTCCAATATAACTAGACAAGCCATTGCTGTGATACATGACAAAGCTGGCATTCACAAACAACATAATTTTGTATGCATTTAATTAAAACACATATACTGTTTGCACATTCAGCTGAAATCAAAAGCGGTGCCCACACATTCATCAGAAACTGAAGCATGGCAACTGTTAAAGCACGAGAAAATAGGTTACGGTTCTAATAGTGTAGTCCGTATTAGTGTAATGCAGAGGTTAATGTGTATGCTTAATGCAGCATAGTTTTAAAGATTGCTAGGATATCAAATTTGGACCACCTTCCTATCCTTTTAAAAGCATTTTCTTATTTCATACTCCTGTAATCCTTTTAAATATGTATAAATTGTGCTCAAGTTATAAGGTAGAATAATTTTTACATGTATAAAAATATGTTGACTAGTGCCTAAATGCTAGACTCCATGGCTGTCACTGCCTATTGTATATAATTTTCCTAGACACACAGCTAGCCTTAGGCTGTGAAGGTAGGAGCTCTGTGTCAGAAAGACTTTGACAAAAGATATATAGGTTTTAATTTGCCCAAGGAACAGAGGAAGCAGATTTATGACCTAAAATACAAGGCTGAGAATTGGCTGTATACTTTCAGCTAATGGGTATAGAAATGAGGAAATTCACAATGGCTACTTCATGCACAGACTGCCTTTTTTGCATGTTGTATAAACAGTCCAGAAAAATTTACAGGGCTATAATTTTTTAAAAATAAGGTAAATGGTAGACCGGTGAACGCATTCTATATCTTCTACCTCTTCTTGAGCTTACCGTATTTTGTAAAATTATATCTCTAGCCTGCTTTAATTGATTACTTTGTTTGCATGTGTATCAGGCTAGATTACTAGCATTTTTAAAGGAAGTTTTATGAGAAGGTGCACTTTGTTTGTTTATTGGCTATTTTTCTTTAAGGGCATTTGCAGACATTAAAGAGTCTCACAAAATTGCGGAACTCGCAAATAGTTAGGACCAGTTCCACAGGTAGTATAAAATCCTGTCAAGTTTATCCGAATGAAGTTGCACTGATTTATGTTGGCTGAGGATTTGGCCCGTAGAATTGATCTTGGATTGTAAGAGAGAAACCCTGACGGTGTCCTCTGTTCTTAACTCCTTTGACAAAGATAGCTTTAGAAAACCATTTTGATTTTGTGGATTTATCCTTTGTCCTGACTGTCAGCAGACATAGCAGTTTAAGATCAAAGGGGAAGAGATTTGAAGATTAAACATCTATGAACTGAAAATGTCCTGCAGCCCCATAAATTCCAGCAGAGATCACTAAATTGAGAGTGCAATCATCAGCTGATTTGTTTTAATGATGCATGGATCGAAAGCTGTCTCAGAGGTGCTGTGAGCTCTGTACATACACTCAAAGCAATAGCGAAGGTGCACATTCAGGGATCCTGTGCCACGGGAGTTCTCTGATCATCGGTACCATCACGTCTCCAGGAGCTGCTGGCCACAGCCTCACTGAGGCCCCGGTCTCCTCCTCTAACTTGTGCACAAATAGGGCTGACCCAATAGGATGTCTTTAGCCTGTTGATAGCTCCTAGGTGATACAGAGCTCCCATAATTTCAGAAGCCTTATGGTGATACTAATCCTGTCACTATTGTTAGATAAAGGGGTGCAAGGAAGTGGATTTAAGCTTATGACTGCAGCGAGGAGAGTATGTGAACGAGACACTCTGATCTGCAGTGGCACAGATTAATGTATGTCATAATTTCTATTAAGGCCGTATTCTCTGCTCTTTTATCTTCAGTTTTTAAAGACACTGAGGGATAGAGACTCTACCTCATCTTACAGAAGTTCTAGAGGTTAATTATCATTACAATTAAAAATTGGTTATTTTTTCCTCATCAGCTTCCAACAACTGAATCGCATTATGATGTATCTTGTCAAAGTGCCTTCTACCAAAACTGTAACTGCTAGGTTGAAAGGAATTGTTGGCTCTAGTAGTGATGAATGTTTCTTTGGAAGTAGTTCTAAGGAATAACTACTGTGAGTGAACACCTGCAAAAGATAGAAAGACAATGAGTTGCCTCGTTCTTTAATTCTTCAAAGATTTAAGAACATGAAAACAATATATTAGAAAAAACTCTGGTAGGATTATTCTGCTATAATCCCTATTTATTCTTTTGTTTCTCCATGTAATATTAGTATTTGCATCCTAATTAGTGATTAGAACTGAATTTTCTAGGAAGAAATTTGTTTTTCTAACAAAACTTATTTGGGGAGGTAAACTTTCTACTACATTCATTTTTCATAGATAAACAATTCACTTAAGCCTACATACCAAAGGATAACATAAAGATGTTATTTGAAGATGAATTACTGCCTCAAGTAGCTTCTGTAGTGTATTTGCAAAATGCCAGTTTCAGAAGGGCCATGGGATTATTGACTTAAGATAAATGCCTAGAAATGATATAATTATGAATTCTGTGAGAAGCCCTTGTCACAAGAAAGATATATATTGAAATGTTGCTATTTGCTTTTTTGTTTTGTTTTGTTAACATAATCCATATGAAAAAAGAATTATGACATCAGAATGACAATGATTCATACTTCCTGTGACTTTTACGGATTTTTTTTTTCTCTTTTTTTCTTTTTTTTTTTTTTTTAACTGAGAGAGTCTTGGATGCTATTTGTAACTCACTAGATTTTAACAAATGTTGCATTTACTGAACTGCAAAACTGAACTGCATTTTCTGAAGTGAAAACAGAAATAAAATAAAACATGGTTTCCTGCATTTAAAAGTGAGACAACCCCTGGAGCAAATAGTAGCTTTCCAGTGAAATCATCTTGAGGTTTTGGTGGAAGAAAGAGTAAAAACGAAATTTCTAGTAGCCAAGTACCTGGCATATCTAGTACTCTGTGCCTGGCAATATCATGGAGCAGATCCTCCTGGAAACTATGCTAAGGCACATGGAGAATAAGGAGGTGACTGGTGACAGCCACCATGGCTTCACTAAGGGTAAATTGTGCCTCACAAATTTGATGGCCTTCTACGACGGGGTTACAGCCTTGGTGCATAAGGGATGGGGCTTTAAGCAACCTGGTTTAGTGGAAGGTGTCCCTGCCCATGGCAGGGGGGCTGGAACTAGATGATCTTTACGGTCCCTTCCAACCCGAACCATTCTATGATTCTATGATAATCATGCACAACTATGTAAAATACGCTTAAAGATCTGGAGGTTAGGTTTAGTGGCATTGCCCCATATGGTTTTAAACAGTAGGTACTTGACTCTAAGCCAGATGCTTTTGAGATTACTACATAAAATCCCTCTAACTTTGGCTAATTTGTGGCGATGGTTGCTAGAGATACTGATTTCCTTTTTCAGGTGGAATTTTTCTAATCTGTCTTTTAATGCTAGAATTTCCTTTTTGTTGTTGTCTTGATATTCTGGCATTTTCTAAATGCGTGTCTCATGAATCGGGTCCAATGATATTAGGTTCCTGTGAATAGAGGAGAAAGAAGTTTGTTGCTGTTGCAAAGATTTTATAGACTAAGCAATCCACATGAAAAACTATTGCATTTAAGTCAAACTCCTCTCAGACTTATTTCTTTCCTAGATCTATGCTCTGCATTTCATAGGTTGAATGATTGCAATGAAATATAACTTTGTGCATGTATAGAAAAACTCTTATTCTTGATTTTTGATTGTCATTGTGCATTCAGGGCTCTCTCACTGATACTGATTTAATTAATAGGCATAAAAGTTGTTCTGGGCCCAAAGAAACATTTTTCTGGGTTTCCATGAAAATGTGTAACTGATACTACTCTCAGGAGATAGACAAATGTCTGTGTCAATCAGTGATTAAATAAGCAAAAGATCTCTTTATGTTGGTAGAAGCTTGGTGTTACAATTAATCAAAAAGGAGGAAATCTTTTAGATTGAACAGAATAACACAAAATATATCAAGATGACCTCAAACTCAGAAATGAATGAATAAATTTTTAGTAGCCTCTCAGACTCTAATGAAAAGTATGTGTAAAATAAGCACTAATCGAAAAATAGTTTAAGTACTAAGTAAGGCTAATAATCCAGTCCTGCAAACCTGTGTGGCTCTATTAACCTTGAACACTGGCATCCCAACTTTATTAATGGCTTGCTTTGTTTGTTTGCCATCTGCATGCACTCTGTAAACTCTGTCTTTGCTTTGCCGACAAGCAGAAGGCCAGCCTCGTGGCAACTGGGACCTTAGTTTTTGAAGAGATTGAAGCTTGACAGATAAGAGCTCGGGGTGGCTTTTGGCACCCATGGGGGAACAGCTTGTCAGCAGCAACCGGTACATACAGCACAGGGCTGCAGTCTGCTGGGAACATGCCTGTCTCCAGCCAAGTTATAATGCACATGGGTGTTTCTTCCTTAGCAACCTGAGTGACTACCAGGCATTATTACCTGCAGGCGTGAAAGAAACTGGGCCTGTGCAGTGACATCCCTCTGGTCTCCACACAACCCCTAGACAAGCTGCCACCAGAGAGGACTGCTCCCCAGTGACTGTTCCTCGCTCTTCCCAGTGTCTGTGACTGCCTAGTTTTTCTGCTCCTTGATGACCCATACAGTTCTTGTCCAAGGGCTGGGCAAAAAGAGAACAGAGTGAGCTTCTCCAGCCCAAAAGTACAGAACAGACCCTTAAAGGAGTTTCTTTGGGGTAAAATTGCTTTTACTGCAATGCAGCTCCCAAGCTAACATCCCTGTAGATAACATGTATGTTTTCCCCTCCTTCAGAAGAAGGAAAAATTTTCTAGGATTTATTTAAGAGCCCTTGAAAATCCTTAGGAAAATGAATGGGCAATTTCCATCCCAGTGGGAGGGGAGTTTTCACCGGAATTGGCAGCCTCTAAACACAAAATACATGCACACTGGGCATGTGCACGCACTCACACAGTCTCTCTTTAGAGCCTAGTATGTCAGGGTGGTAGAGGGGAATAAAGATTTGCTTACTATTATTTTTGTATACATATCCTTCCCATTCATGAAAGACTCACATGGCCCCTTTGTGCCATTATATCTAGAAGCAAGAAGACATTCTTAATAGCACTGTCGCTTTTCAACCAATCCAGTGACAGATACGACTGAATAATATAAATTCTCTAGCCATTCCTTGGCATTTATTTCAATGTAAGTGTATTTTTTTTCAAGTAGAAAACCCAATAGTAATTTATCAAGGGACAAATCATTTTTTCTTGGCAGTGGAGTCTGCAAAATCCCCATTTTTAAAGCACTAAATCTCCTTCCTTTGACAGGAGTAAGAAAGCATTAAAAGCTTTGATTTAGCTGGATCATACAAAATAGTTTCTCATAATTATCCTTTTGGATGATATATGCTTGTCTTTTTTCCCCTTCTTATTAAACCTGAGGTCTCCATTTTTCATCCAGCTGTATTACTAAATTAAACTGCCTTTTGTTGTATTCAAGTTAAGCACTTTGCCGAAAGCTTTCCTTGTTCAGGGAAATAACATTTACCCAACGTGCTCCCTGTTTTACTGTTTAAATTTACTGTTTGCAATTGTTTGGTTTGCTAAGCAATTTGAGGTTATCGTTTGTTTTAATAGGAATAATGAATCAGTGTAATTTAGTGTTGTATCTTAGAGTACAGTATCCGGGGGAAAAAAAAACCACAAAAAACCACAGCTCACAAGGAATTCTTATTTTGAATTGAAATGTAGATTGCAAACATGACAGAAAGAGCCTTTCGCATGTCCAGCTTTACAAACTTTCCATTATTATTGCTGCATGAAAAGGAAGTCTGGCTGGCTATGAAAGAATTCCATGGAGGATACAGTCATGCTCATTGACAAAATAATAGAAAACAGTTCAACACGCCACCTTTCTTGGACAGTTTGCATCTTCACATTAAAAAATTGCTGTGAAAGCCAGAGGCAGCTTCAGACAGAGTTTTAATTCTCTTCTTGCAAGGAGAACGCTAAAATTTTATTAGACTAAATTATATAAAAATCTATACCAAAATTTAATAAAAAACTATCCATGATCAGGACATCAAAATAAATTGCTTGTTTAAGGACTTATGATATGCTGTTCAAGATAGTATACAAAGTAATTAATTCAGAGGCCATTGTTTGTCATGTAGTTCTTTCCAATGAACTTTGCCATGGTGCAAGTGACAGTCCACCTGACCACTGTTCCCTTCTTGCTTGGGATATTTCAGATCATGCCCTGGGTCTGCCCCTGAGCGTGTCATTCTTTGCCCTTCGCTCAGCTACAGTGAATGCCACTATATTGGAAGGTCTTTCCTGGGCTGTACCAGTAAGACTTCACAGCTATGACAGCCAGATTATGGTCCGTAAAGACACACATTGTTCTCTTTAACGTTGATCCCAAAGTTAATAAAGGTGTGAATTATACAAGGCCTGATAAATGTGAAACTGAAGGTGGTAATACAGGTCAGTGCAGCTTTGTGAAAAAGAGATCATGTCAGAGACATGTGATGGGCTTTTTGAAGAAATTGTAAATGTTGTTGCTAAAGACTGACATCACTGATGCAGATCTATCTATGGGTTTTTCTGTGGCATGGTGTCTTGACTAATAACTTAAAATGGTGAAAGATCAACATAACACAACAGAGGGTCTGGTGTTAAAGAGAGCTTATACACAGTCTGAACTTCACCAGGCTTTCCTGGTGTCGTGGTTTAACCCCAGCCAGCAACTAAGCACCACGCAGCCGCTCACTCACTCCCCCCCCATCCAGTGGGATGGGGGAGAAAATCGGGAAAAGAAGTAAAACTCATGGGTTGAGATAAGAACAGTTTAATAGAACAGAAAAGAAGAAACTAATAATGATAACACTAATAAAATGACAACAGTAGTAATAAAAGGATTGGAATGTACAAATGATGCGCAGGGCAATTGCTCACCACCCGCCGACCGACACCCAGCCAGTCCCTGAGTGGCGATTCCCTGCTCCCACTTCCCAGTTCCTATACTAAATGGGACGTCCCATGGCATGGAATACCCCTTTGGCCAGTTTGGGTCAGGTGCCCTGGCTGTGTCCTGTGCCAGCTTCTTGTGCCCCTCCAGCTTTCTCGCTGGCTGGGCATGAGAAGCTGAAAAGTCCTTGACTTTAGTCTAAACACTACTGAGCAACAACTGAAAACATCAGTGTTATCAACATTCTTCGCATACTGAACTCAAAACATAGCACTGCACCAGCTACTAGGAAGACAGTTAACTCTATCCCAGCTGAAACCAGGACACTGGCGTGATCAAGTTAACGGAAGAACTGACTTCCCGTAGAGAGGTTGGAGCAGAGCAATGAAAGGATCAGATCTGGAAAAGGAAGCACAGCAATCCACATAAAACAAGTAGACATGGGCTTAAAAATTCTACCTGGGAAGGTTTACTTTGACTACAGGAGAATGCCAATGGACATATGGAGGTTGTGGAACTTTTCTAATTTGAGGGGTTTTTAGAACATGGATATAGATTATTCTAACTTGGAATAAGAGGAATGGAATAGGTTACTTTTGAAAGTCATGTACAACTGCCATGATACAAGGATTGGCGAGAGAACATGCAGAAGAAGCAGGAGCAAGGAAACCCAAGGGAAGGGGGTAACATGCACCGTATGGGTCTGGACCCCCTGAAAATAATGAAGGCACAAGTGACTGGTACTCTGAAAGAGAAACCCAGATGGTACAGGTACAGGCACAGGCAGCAGAGCTGGCTCACATATTTATGACTGTATTTGTAAGATTTTATTGAAGGGAATAGGGAAGAAGTTATGTGACAGTAGATGGGAAGAGAAGACTGAAGAATTTCCAGGAATACCAAAAGATTTGTGGGGTGTGAGAACGTGGAGCATGAGTTTTGGCTTGTTGTACAGGAAGTTATGGTCGTGGTGGCCTTTGTCAGCCCTGAAAATCTATGAATGTGTAATTTCCAAGATAGCTTTGAAAATCTCTCCTAAAAGGCTCTATTTGCCCTTTGTATCCTTCATAATAAATTGAAAAGACATTCCTTTAGAGAAAAGCTTTCTCTTCTCAGTCTTATACTCCAATTTTTTCCTGGTTTTCATCTAAATCCTGCTACTGTAACAGATGCTGGTATAACATCTTGTGTCGATAGTTTCAGGCTTTGTTGCCAATTTCATAATCTTTTTAATTTATTTATTATATTTAATTTATTATATTTAATTTAATTATTATATTGAAGTATCAGAAAGGCTTGTGGAGCTCCACCTCTCAGCAGCTAAATACTGTAAAATACTTAGCTAAGGCTTGTGAGGAAGGCCTGGACCTATAAGTCAGGGAAAGATTCAAATTTCATAATAGGGCATTTTGTTTTGTGCAGTTTGAAGTCACAAAATATTCTTTCTTTTCGTATTTCAGGTTTTGCATTTCATGTAGAGTATAATGTTGATAATAATTAGAAAAGTGTGGGCTGAATTAGTCTTTTTAAAATGCCCCAAATCAGTCTTTAGGATTGCTTCCAACATTGCATGGATATTTGATGTGATAAAGGTATATGCACATTGTCACATGCTAGTGAATGCTAAAATTTATCTCAAAGATTCTCTAAGTGCAGCTAGTACTTCTTCCTTCTGCTAAGGCATTGGAGCATATAAGCCATACAAAGTCTTTCATAAGTTAACATTTTCTGGCTTTTTTTCTGAGAAAAAACACCTCAAATACTACTGAAATGGAATTTGTCTGCACTGCTCTAGACATATGCTCCTGCACTAATGATCGCTTTATGTTGTGAGATTAATCAAATATTAATAAACTAATAACGATGAATGCCAGATATACAGAACTGTCAAGCTTTCTTCTGGATTAACAGCACTTTTCATTGAATTATCTGTGAATCTGCCTTATGGTCCAAAGCTAGTTATTTCTGTGTATTCTGAAGTATCAGCAAAAAGACAGACATGAAAGTAATAGTTATCCATATTGAAGTATGCTACATAAAACATCTACCTGGTTTCCAGGCTCTTAAAATAAAATCTTTTTGCTGTTTTGGGTGGATTTGGGCTGAAACTTGCATCACGCTTTCAGATAGGAAACTAATTTGTTTCCAAAAAGTATAGGCATGATAGTACAGAGCTCTTGTATGATTCTGCTAATTATGTGGTCTACCATATCTTTTGGATTTAGTCATGTTTGTAAAAGCATTTAATTATTAATCATAAATAGGGGAAAAAAACCTACCCACATGAAAGTTAAAAAGCTCTGCTAGAGTATTTTGCTAAGCTTCCCAAATTGTCATTTAGGCAATAAGAAATCAGATTAAACTAGAGGGATATAAGACCATTTGTTCATTGCATATGTTGATTACCTGAAGTTCTCAGCATGCCAATGTGTCGTCAGTCACATGGCAAAATTATATGGAGAGGGTAAATTGTTACTTTGCTTGTGTGGCTAAAAAGACATAGTAGGAATCAGAAGACATATTACAGACAGGTGATAAAATGGAATGAGAAAACATTCCTGTTACACTTGCCATAGGCAATGTACGCTCTTCTTTAACTAAGCATCTGCTAGTATTGGCCTTCAGACCTTAGGGGTTTTTGCAACTGTATGGAGGCTTGTTTAGCCTTGAGCTTATTTGGAGACTATCTGCTCCATTGGGTTCTCTCAAGCGATGTGTCTAGCCCATCCAAGCAAATTTGAGATCCCTCTAAGTAGGGGAAGACACAGAAAACCTGAAGAAACAAATTATTCTAGCAATGAAAGGCAAATTGTAGTATACAGACCTTCATTTGGATGTGTCTGAAGACTTGGAGGGTTGGCTGCTCTGTGTTCTACAAATGGACTTTAATCTTGTTTGGAGGATCTAGAAGGAGACGCTGCTGTGCCTGACACAGAGCGTGGTACTCCTTGTCTCAGTGTGCAGCTTTGTGAGGTTTGCAGAAAGATGTGAGAAGAGATGAAAGAATCACCTAGCCAGCCAGATCAGCCAAGTCCACTCCAGAGATCAATGAGGAGACGGACTTTCACTCTGACTCAATAATTAAGCAACCTGAAAAGACTGGCAGGAAGTGCAATCCCAAAAGGAAAGGTGATAGTGCATAATCCCATATTATGAGAAGATATCGACAGACCCTCAGAAGTCTTTGGCATAGGATTTTGCCTTTACTATGGACGATTGTTAGGTACATTTCCTAAGTAGATAAGAGTTGTGATGTGGGTAGGATGGCATTTTGCACGTTCCTAGTGACTGGGTCTTGTGGTTTATGCTGACATTTAGCCCACTTCACAACATCTTTGAAAGCTATTTTGTATGTGGTCCTCTGTAAGTACAGTTAAGTCATGTTTGGCACTGATTCTGCTCCCCTTTTTGCAGATCCATTGGCTTGAAGGCACCAGCTGTATTAGGATTTAAGAATCTTCAGGTTTGGACTCCCTATTCAGATTGTAGCATTAGGATATGACAGTGATGGAAAGAGTGGATTTACATGGTACTGATGTCATTTGTTTGAGTTGAGCCAACAATCTGATTGGAATATCCCATGAACCTCAAAAAGGCATCTGCTAGTTTGTTGCAGCTTTAAGGGTTCACTATTTTTTATTGTTTTAAAACAAACCTCATCTTTTCCTTAATCATTACTCATCTTAATGTGTTTCCATTATAAAAAGAAACCAAAACCAATACCAAACAAAAACCCCCAAACAAAAACCCTCTAGAGTCTGCTGAATGAACTTCTACAAATGTAGTAACATTTAGAGTACACATATCATGCTTGTGGTGGATAGAATAGTTGAGGAATAGTTGAGAATATCAGAGGAAGGTTGAGGACTAACACACTCGCTCTTATTTTTAATGAAATTATGCACACCTGGGATGTATTAGGGAGTATGTAAATTGACTCAAATTCAGACTTTTTTAAGTACAGATAAGAGATGACCAAAAATCAATACAGAATGCTGTAGAACTAGAAGTCAATGCAGATATTTATTGTCATGAAAGCAATTTCTGTCCCCTTTGTATCCCATAGGTATATGTTGAGGGCTTCATTCATTGCCTGCTGGGTTTTAAAGAGAAGTCACAAATGTTTCTCTTATTCACTGGCCCTGTAATTTAGCTAGAAAAATCACTATGCATTATCATTGCTTGGCAGTCTTTTATCTAATTAGGCCAGTCCTTTTCTGTAACTGAGAAAATTGTACTGATAACAAACAGGCAGGTCAAGTTGTAACTTCAAGAGACATTAATAAAGTCATTATTCATTCTGGTGGTTCTTTATGCTGATAGAGAGCCAAGCCTGGATATGAGTAACAGTTCTGAAAGTTATTACCCCATTCTAGAGAACCAGCAGTTCACCTTAGCTCCTGTCATTGAGAGACGATGGGAAGGGGAATCCCAGGATGGTAGACTGAGAAAAGAAAAGGCAAAGAAATTGCATGGGATACAGGGAGGAAAACACCATTTCACCATAGGTTACACCAGTAGTTGTACCTTCTGGAGACTGTTTTATTAATGCAGTATCATGTAACTTATGATGCGCTTCATCTTTTAGTTGTGTATGGTAGAGCCTCAGTCATTTTTAACAGTAAGCTTCTGATCTGTATGAAGCTTCTTCAATATATGATACCTCATCTTGGATACTTTTTCAGGAAGAAGCTTCATGAAGGCTTACGCTTTACCTTTGGCAGTCTCTGGTAGCTCTGGGCCTAAACTCGCCTTTCCACAGCACCTCATAGCTGTTGAGCAAACCTAATTTCCTTCTGCTTAATAAGCTTTTTCTTCATTTTATCAGCTGAAGAGGATATTCTCATAATAGACAGTAGTAAGGGAGTCTCAGAGAATTCAGCTCATGCATCTTCCTGTGCTGCTTTGTGGAGCATAGTAAGTAACAGAGATTTTAATGTTCTACTACAAAGTCAGACTGTTATTCAGAGGCGGTCTGGAAACTTCATTCAGATTCAACAAAATCCTTGCCATAACTACTGGAGTCTTCCAAACTGGCATGTGGGAAGACCAAAAAGAAGTAAGTGGTTGGGTTTTGGATGTCGGAATGGCAACTTAAGTTTGTTATCTTTAAAATTATTCTTTCTGCAGCCTGACTAGACTTATATATGACAAAAAAATCAAAGGGGAGGAATTCTGAAGTTTATTATGAAATGAGTTGTGAGGCTGTGACCAAAAAGTCAAATACAAAGCTAATTTTTATATTTTTTTTCTGTGTCAAGGCTTTCATTTATTGAAACTGCTGAGCAAATGCTTGAGTCCATTTCTACTCCTGAAGCACTTGGGCATAATGCTAAGTCTTACTATGATTAAAAGTGACTAAAACTTAATGAGTGCTTAAATGTTCTACTGATATATTTAGGTTTATTAATTGGAGGTTGAACTACTGTTCTTGAGCCTTTTTGATGGTGGGAGGCTTCATTCCCTGAGTCCCCACCTGAATGGCAGCATCCTCCCTCTGGAGCACTGTCCACGCTGAGACCTCTGAGGTGCCAGGGTGCTTTCTCTAGCTGGTGCTGGAGATGGAGTGAATAAATTGGTGTGGTGTAGTCTGAGGAGTTGTTGTTTCAGTCCAGGCAAACACTGTCACAGTTAAACTTTATTCAATTAATATTTTAATAGAAAGTTGTTTCTAATGTCTGCAAGTGAGGTAGCCAGAACCTAGCTCCTCTGAACTGCATTGATATTCATTTCAGAACAATTTAAGAATGCAGAAATCAAGAACAAGAACTGAAAATTAACAGTTGTCAATTCACTGCCATAGCACCTGCTTTTATTGTTGAATTAAAAAAGCTCTGGCAGCTACAACTAGCTCCACCAGATGTTGAAAGGAGTTTTTAAGATGAATAGTAAAGAGTGTGTCAGATGATGTAAGGAACTTCAATTTAAAAAATAAAATCATCCTTTTTTCCAAACTGATACAGAATATAATGAAATATCAAGGACAAGACTGAAAAGATGGTTTTAAAAACAAGTTCATATAGGATAGGCTCATTTGAGAGAGACTTTCATGAACATCAACTTCCTAGTTCTTACAAATATGGCACAGGTTTCAAGCAACCAATTCTTCTCATGTACATTGACTCAACTCCTCAGTTTCATGGGTTACATGAAGAAATTTTTTTTTCTATTACCATATTTGTGGGGAAGTTTCATCTGGATGATAATAATATCACTATCTGATAGCCAACTAAACAGAAAAGAAAATCAACTTATGTTGAACATTGTCTTTATACCCACAATGAAATTCTGATAATGTGTGCTTTCTGATACATACATACATGCATGCCTTGAAAGTGATTAGAGGACATTTGCATATTCAGAGACTCCCATTAAAACCAATGGGATTTTGATCATGCAAGTAATTATACACGAAATTTTCATTAACAGAAAATAGGCTGTTATGCCTGGATTTTATTTTCATTATGTGTGCTTTTGGTGATTTGCTGTGCATCCATGAAGGAACTTCTCTTCCCTTACTTGTTATTGGCTAAGTGTAGACCAGGTAGCAGCAAGTGCTGTTGTGTATCTAATTTCCAGCTGTGTTTTGGTCTGGAGTAGAAAAATGGTTAGGTTTATCTCTGCAGTGTCATTGCCTAAAAGGCTGTGCTAGGCTAGAGATCGGTGTGGAAATTTTTTCCCCATTACTGTTAATAATACAACATATATAAAATAGAATCTCATCTCTCTCCTCTCATAAATTTCACATTATCCGTGATGTTTTCACATTCACATATTACAGAGATATAGGTGCAGTCACTCGATTAAGCTGTGACTTTAGCTATTTGGCAAAGGGCTGTTCATTGGTAGTGAGCATGGAATAGGTCCATCTATTTTCAAGGTAAAATCTGGCGATCAAAGAACAGGTTTGCCATCTATCTACGAAGTAAATTTCTATTTTACTATTTCTTAACAAGCAGTAACTGAAATCAGTGGCTGTTACCATTCCTCATCTGGGTTAGTTTGGTCATCTTTAGCCAGGCACAAAAAGACTCTGCAAATATAATAAAACTAAAACATTTAAAGCAATTACTTCCTGGGTAACACACACAGAAATCATCTAGGAGTTTGCTTAAGTATCAGTATGCTCACTGGCCCTGATAAGGTGCCCAAAGAGTACATGCTGTCGCAGGAGGCATCAGTTATGCGAAGGATTGGCATCCTAGGATGAATCTTTAGTGTGGCTGAGTTGCTGTCTCCCACCAGGTCCATCAAAATTGTGGCACTGACAACTTGACCTGATTACCCCACCAGCCTCCCTGGTTTTCTTCCTTCAGGAGTTTGTACTTTTCCATGTGGATAGTTTTCCTTTTGAATCCTTGAGCTACTAGCAATCCCTGGTCTTCCTGGTGCTACATCTACTTGTAATTTTACCTTTCCTATTGTTCTACAGGCTTTCACACATCCCTAGGATATCTCAGGAAAACTGCTAGGAAAACTTTATAGTAGGAGCTTAATTCTCATTGGGGTTAGCATTTCTAGTTAGCAAAACTTTTCTTACGTTTATCCATCAAACTTGACCATTCCCTTTTTTCTACTTTTACTCTTTTTGCTAAAGGCATAGACTGTTACTTCATCTCTCTTCAAAAATGCAGACTATGATGAGCAAAGCTGCAGGAGCATCCACGGTTCAACCGTTTGAAACCACAAATGACTCCAGGAGAGTGCCAAGTGTTAACACCCTTCTGAATCAAGCCCATTAAAGTAATTTGTTTAGAATTACATAAATAACTATGTAGAAATTTATGTTGAAGCATTGTAGGTTTGGGACTAAATACTCTTCTTCCTGGAACAAGTATTTATTTGTCTTCTCAGGCAGGATAAGAGAAGCATATGTTAAACTCAAGATTCACCAGCATTCTGCTAAATGAAAGAGTGGCCTCTCATGTCTGAAATCAGGACAAGATAGTTTAAAAAAATCCTAATGAAATTTTAAAATAAAAATCAGTAAAAGCATTTTTACTTGAATTCAAGTCAGTATATTCCATTGGGTAAGAGCGAGAAAATAGAAAACTTTTCATGTAGAAGATTCGGTTCTGAAGATGAATATTCTTTCTCATCAGTTTTTTCCTGTTTTAATTTAATAACAGTGCCTGTGAGAAGGAAGGGAGTTGGGATTTGATGGAAATATCTCCCTTTAAATAATTTAATTTTTAAATAATTTATTTGATGTTTAAAAAAAGTATGGTAATTATTATATATTGGTATACTTCACAAATTCAAGAGGCTTTGTTTGTATAAATACCTAGAAATTTCCTGGACCGTGTCTTGTTCCAGTAACCCTCACTCTGTACATAGACTACAGTCTTTAAAAACAAACAAACAAACAAACAAAAAAACCCAAGGTACTTTCCATCTATAATACTGTATTAACATTAAATTGGCAACAAATCTATACCTGATTTATTGTGAATCCAACACTGTTGTAAATTCTGGTAAATTTGACCAGGACCTTACCCAAGTAGCCTTGTAAGACCATGCTAAAGTGCAGATGTGTAAAAGGTAGTAAATGTTGGTCCCGCAGTGCTAAGTTGTAATTTCTGTTTCTCCTTGTTGTTCAGATACTGCTTCCTATGGAAGATCTAGCTAAAGTATAAATTGAGAATTTGCATGCAGACTAGCAGAGGTTTCAAATAATTTTAAGTTATCTTGAATCCTGATAGTTTTCAGTTGTTCTCTGGCTTCTGGTTTAAATGGATATCTACAACTACAAGTTATGGTTGTTTGTTCCACAGTATTGTACTTTATGGTGCAGGCACATCTAGCCAGCAGCACCTAGACCAATACGTCTTTCATACTTGGCCTCCACGGCAAATGCAGAGGGGTCTCCTGGGGACAATCTTCAAGCTTTGTGACATTATAAGCTCCCCTAAGGACACTTGAGAATTTTTGTATCTCACCATACCTTCATATTTTCTCTGTGAAGCTGGACACACACCAAACTCCTCTAACCCTTCGACTCTTTATGGGCTAGCCTTATAATATGTTGACAGAATTTCTAATGAGTAGCAATAGATGGTGATGTCGAAGATTTAATTGCTCAGGGTTACTTGTGTTTGATTGCAAGAACCAAGTTAAAACCAGAATGTTATGTAGTGTCTGACTTGCTTACCTTTGTTATCTATTTCAACACAGGGAGTATAAATTTTATACACCTAACAAATGACCAAGACTGAAATTCTATTATAGTACTGTTCTGGGTACAATAGCCTGTGTGTTCCTGTTGTTCAACAATGCAAAATGTGCTCATCAGGAGATCACCTTTTTTGGAAATACAACTGGTTTTTTTGTTGTTTTGTTTTCTTACATTTTTTAAAGGTTTAGTTTCAAAGCACCCCACTTTTCAACGTGAATAAGGTCCCTAACTTCTTTTATAGCAAAAATAAATTTGTTCGAGTTGTCTTCTGTGCCTTTATTGTTGCTGAAGACTTGATCCCTTAAGGTGGGAGCCTGTTTTTTCTCTGTTTTAGCAGTGCCTAATACGAGGGGATGACAAATAATTAATGACCCCCAACTAACGCAAAGTCACTGTGGCCTTGGGATTTTGTGCATCCCATAAAAATCTGTTCACAGCTATGTGTTTCAAAGATTTGGATAAATACTTGTTTGACAGCTACACGATACAGTGAAATGGAGAATGTGTATTTGGCCAGCAGAACTTTCTCCAGATTATATATCTCAGCAGTCAATGTTGCAAGAGCTATGTAAAGGTAATTGATAGTTTAAGACCTTAACAAAATTCATCCTGTTGGGCTTTTTATAGAAGGTTGGGGAATCCAGCTGCTCTGCACCTTAGCTAGTCCTATAACATATTGTCACTATTCTTGCCTCCAGCAAAGGCAAGTTGAAAGAAAGGTAGATCATCCATCCAGCCCACTGAACAGATGAAAAATTGCAGTGTGAATTTTGCCTCTTCAGTAGATCTGTCTTACTTCTGAAACGAATGTTTTTTGCTTTTCTGTATTCCCTTCTTTAATCCAAAGAAAAAAAAATCCAGTAAAGATAATGAAAAAAAAGAGAAAAAAACCTTCAGAATGCTCCCTGCTCTGTTGAATTAAAACTAGTAAGCAATCAGTGCAGTGTGCATCTAGAAATGATACAGAGTATGCTTTTTTTACAGTGCTATACTATTTACAGGAAGTAAAGCCTGGAATGAGTTATGGAAGTCATTTCCTCATGTATAGAAGTGAATTTTATCACATCTCTCTCCAACTTTATGTCTTCTACTTTATCACTAGAGTTTCTGCTGGCTTATAGCCACTGTCCCATTTTAATAAAGAAAGGAGAGAGGGCTTAATCCGGAAAATGCTTTAAGCCCATATTTAATTTTAAGGCTGCTGAAGAGTTGATGACATTGGTGGAGATGTTCATGTTCACATAAAATGTACTATGCATGTGTTTAAAGGCTTAGTTGGATTTTTCCCAAAGGGGCTTGCTGAAGTCCTGTGCAAATGTTTCAAGTAGCACTATTCTTAACAGCAGTGAAAGCTTCTCAGGGAACTCAGAAACTTTGGTTTGGGTAACATACAGCATGATTTTTATTTGTGATTTGGATTTGACAATACATTGTAGAAATGTTAATGATTCGTATTTGGAGACGGTGCTGCAAAAGAGAATACTGTTACACGTTTTGCTGCAGGAATCAGGCCATTTTGTAGGAAGTGGTGGAAGGAAAACATGATCCGTTGGATACTTCAGGAGTTTGATGGAAACGCTGAATGAGGTGTACATTTTAAAGCAAAGCAAATCTTACTGTAAAATCAGAATGAAAAGAATGGTCTCTTCTACTTTTCTAGTTTGGGAGTGTAAACTGTGTTTTCATTGCTATTAACAATAGTGCTTCCGTGTGTTTACGTAAGAACATGCCCAGTGTTTCTTAGCACCTTCTAGGCTGTTTTTGTTTCTTCCTTTTTGCCTTGCTACTTGCATCATAGTTCAGGTGGACAGTGAGAAAATCCCTAGCTAAGCCTGCCTTTTTCTCTTTTTATATGTTCTATCTATTGTAATTTGTATGTCAAATAATTTCTCATCCTGCTTTGCAGTAGCATTCATACATGAATGATACTCAGATTTGTCATTCTGTTGGACTCATTTGTGGATTCATTGTAATAAAACATAATACAATTTTGATGCTTTTGGATGCAGAAAACATAGCTGCTGAAGTCTCAGAAATACCGAGCTGATCCAGTTGTTTTCCCCTCTGCCTCCCCAATATTCCACTACAAATCATGTGGATTTCCATTTTGCCTATGGAGGGTACTGCATTAAGATACTGTTCTTAAAGTGACATGAAAACATTCTAGAAATGAAACAAAATCAATGTGACAATTGCCTTGAATTAAGTTGTGAATAAATCTGGCCAATATTACGTTTTATGGCTTTGTGAAATAGAATAATTTTGTAACTGCTGTCCTATTCTTAACATAGGTAGGTGAATTGCTCTTTAAAATACTGTATATATTTTTAATTCTTTATTGACATTGCTAGAACTCTGAATTCCTTTTAGAACATATGCTACAGGGTTGTAAAATGTGATCATTCCATATACTGTATTGAATTTCATGGTAATTTAAATCCACTGAGGATATTGCTGAAATAATTTGATGAAGATAATATTTTTTTCCTGCTACAAATTGTCAGATTGATTTTTGTTTTCTTAAAGTCTAAATAGTTATTTGTAAATGGTTTAAGTTGATTTGAGAGTAGTAGATTATCAAAAGTTGAGGACTTTAATGGATGTATTTCACCTTGCACTTCTTGTCCCTCACTATTGTAAAGAATTAACTTAGTCCAGGAATGTTTACCATCATCATTTCTTTGAAGGAAATCCCAGGGAAAATTATGTTTAAATATTCACACTGGAAAACGAATTCTAAGAATAAAGGTTTTGAGGGAGAAGGCTTATGGATATGGTGAAGACAAACAGATTTAAATTTGGCTTGATGCTGTTTGTGCACCTGTACCATATTGAAATGTGATTCATTTGGCTCTTTGTCATTTGGAAATCTGAATCTTTTGCCCTTCTCTACATCTAGTGCCTTTACGTTCGCAGCAGTTTTCCTACCAATTTTCTCACAAATTATATGAAAATACATGAGGCTGTATAAACAGCAGTGACTGTGGTCAATGTCGTCACAGGTTTCCTATAACTATTGCTGCTCACCATTCAAAGTAGAAATAAATGCTAGGGTTTGGGTTTCTTTTTTTTTTTGGAGGGGCGGGGGGAGTTGTTTGCTTGTTGGGTTTTTTTGTTTGTTTGTTTGTGTCTCCTATCAGTCTGCAAGTTGAAAAAAACATATGACAGGTGGTCTCCTTGGAACCTTGCTGAGAGCAAATGAGCTTTATAAGGAAGGTTTAATCATCACAGCTACTGCCTTAAAATGGACGTAGCAGTTCTACTTAGCCTGTCAAGCATGGAAGAAATTGCTGTAGGTGAAATCACCTCTTACTGCAGGTGAGACCAGCTTTCTAGTACTACGCCTGTGCTCTCCTCTAGCACCGGGGAAAGGAGTATAAACCCCAAATGGTTCGTATAAAACCAAACAGATGATCTTTGCAATTACCTGCCTTTAATGTCCCCGCCTGGCGGGTGGGTGTGCTCCCCCGCGGTCCCTCCCTCCCCTGCGCCCAGGCACTCTCAGTATAATAGAGCCCTGGCAGGGAATTCCTGGTTCTGATTGGCCTGTTCAAATTACCTCAGGGCCTAACGGCCGCCTGGCGCTCACTGTTCCCCCCACCCTGCGCTTTTGATGGGGACCTGCGGGTGGTTTGTGCCCGAGGTTCGTCTCTGCTTCCTCTCTGGGGCTGCCTCACCTGCGAGGGGCAGGCCCAGCCCTGGGCAACCGCCCCGGCCTGCGGCCACTAGAGGCCACGGGCGGTGGCCGGGGCAGGGCCGTGCTACCACGGGCAGATCCACGCGCTTCTACATCTTCAACCTGCTGGCGGCAGGGACGGCGCTCGGGAGCTCCATCCTGAGATTTCTGGAGGCCAGTAGAGCCCGTCCGGTGAGAGGGGCTGCTGTGGTGGTATCCCTGGTTGCAGCACCCGGCATCGGTTGCCAGAAGTAGGATTGGTGGAGCGGCAGTAAGAAGGGCTGGCAGCTGGAGGGACCTCATCCCCTGCGTGGTTACCGGTTCAACGGCGCAAGCTGAAGTCTGGCTGCTGGCAGACGCACAAGCCGAGTACATCAGGTCGAGAAGCGGTTTAATACAGTCGGTGCTACGTGCAAGCACTGATAGGAAAGGCTGGAAGCGAGAGGCGTGAAAGGTTTCTCCGTCTCCTGTGCCTCCCCAAGAATACAGCCCTCTTTAGTTTTGGGGCATGGGTTTCCAGGTATGATAATAATAAAAATTAATTGTTACAAGCTTTGTTGTTTCAGCTTTCCAGGCAGGCAGCTTCTGTTCTTATGCAACTAAATCTTTCATGTAGTAAAACATAGTTGCTCATTTTAAAACTAGTATGGCTTGACCTCAGTAAAGTCACTGAATTAAAAGCTGACCAAAAGGACACCTGGCCTTTTGTTTGGTCAGGAAGATGAGGAGTTACCTTAGCTGGCTAGGAGATGTACCGCTACTGGGAGTGTAGCTAGGTGTAAGTAGACAGTTATCAAACCTCAGAAAAATAATTTTAGGCCCCATGGACCACTAAAGGCCATTTTAGTCACTAGAGCTTTTGAGTACTTGAAGATAACAGGTATTTGGCTTAATAACAGTTTTCTCCACTGCTCTGGAAGATTTTTTTGTTATTTATTTATTTTAACATTCTTTTATTCTTAGCAGTCTTTGGTTGGGGGAAGAGATTTAGAAGGTCACATGGAATAAAATTTATAGCACAACCACTGAGCCATTAGGGAATTAAATGAACAGCCTACATGGCCAGGACAAGACCTGTGGACTCTCTGAACAGGGGTGAATTTCACCTGTTCTTAGGAAAGATCGATTTCTCTAAAAGCTTGTCTGCTATCACTGAAGATTGGGTTTTTTACACAGTATAGTCCTCCTGCATATTTTCAGCAGCTGAAGAGCAACATGTTTGCAGGCAAACCATAAAGATCAGTGTTTTTCCTTCTCTCTAAGTCTTCCAAAGATCCCAGTTTGATCTCAGCATGATTTTGAAAGCTTTGATCTTTTAAGGTTTAATTTAGTCCAATGACAACATGGTTCTCCAAGGCAATTCACCTTTCCCTGACTTGTTTAAAAGAAGAAGAAAAAAAAAGGGTGAAAAGGAAAGGCAAAAAATACTTTGTAAGTGAGGAACAAAACCTTTATTAGAGAGAAAGCATCTGAAAATCTCCTCTCCAGCAAAATAACCCTTTGCAATCCTATTAACCTGCCATCAAAAAATGGTTCTCTGTGGTGGTATACTCTCTACACACCCTTGTTAATCCATTTTGAGATACTAAAAAAAAAAATATCCAAATAAATAGTTTATTTACAGTTTCAGTTTAAAGCTAATACACTTTAAAAGTGTAAAATTGTTTCACAGTTGTGTAGGACAACCTTTGCTAAACTCAAATGGAAATAAGTAACAGTTCATTGTACCCCAGCTGAATCTTTTTTTGTCAAATGCTCAGATGCAGCCCTCTGTTAAAAATCTCATTATATCTCTCATCACATGGCTGCACGTTCAGTTTAAGTTGCAACAAGAATTGGCTGCAGTAGCCGTACCTCCTGTAAGATATGACCATAATAATGAATGTAGCTTTGGAACTTAATTCTCTTTCTGTTTTCCATCCCTGTATGACAAAGGAAAGGTGCTGGTAGGAGTCCTGAAATATGCTTTTGCTCTTGGGTTTGTTGGTTGTTTGGGGGAGCACTGGGGTGTGTGATTGCAAGCATGGTCTGCTTCATGGTCATGTGACATTTGTCAAGGAGCACATATAGAAAATAGGTGCTACTTTTTAATGGATGAAATTAAATGGAATAAGAGTAGCACAGCTGGAATGCTGCTAATATATTTATTTTGTACTATAGAAGTGGGTAATTGGCATTGTAACAAAGACCACTTGTCCACCTACCCCAATAAAAGTTATTGCTAGTTGCCTGTACCAAGGGCTTAGAAAGAGCTAAGAAACCATAATGTACTTAACTGATTATGTAATTCTGTTCCCTAGAGGGGAAAAAGAGTTTCTCAACACAGTTGGTGATGAGCTTGTTCCCTAGAGCATGAAACATTAATCTACATTTCTAAAGCCTCTTAGCTAAATATTAGTTAGCAGCCTGTGAACCCGAAAAGGTTCAGAGCAGGGTGAATTGTTAGGGGGTGATTGGTACTATGAATTTAGTACTTCCTTTCAGTCACAGAGATCTGTCTCTGTGTGTACTGAATGTTGCTCAAAATTACAGTTGAACACATTTTCTTAATTGCTAGTAAATTGTTCACTTTAATTTTAATTTCATCACTTGTTTGTCATTCTTTTCATTGTCAATTTGATGCAACAGAAAAACATGACTAACAAACAGCATTTTACCTTGCCATCATCTTGGCAACATACAATGGTGTTTCATCTCACCATCATTTTGGCAAGCGTATAGAAAGGATTATATAACACAAAATGTATGCTTTTAGAAGGAGAAAATTGAGTGTGGGATACGAATCCTCTGGCACTCAGCATGTTGGTGTCAGCAGTGGGGTTTAAAAAGAGACTAAAATTCCATTTGTCTGCACAACATTACGTTGTACAAAGCTTTTGAGGTTTGCAGCATATATTTGAATAAACGAGTAACAAACTATTTTACCTCTTGTAGTTCTTGGGTTGACATTTTTGTCCCCCTCCATCTAACTCTGAAACACTGAACGCTGACTGTAGCAAAAGGCAAATTAGGATAAAGTAGATATGTGATGTACTCTTATGCCTTGTGCTACTAAGGTAACCATTTGCTTTGTGTTGATGATGACCTAAAGCTTAAACTTGCACGTGGGTTACATAGAAATTTTACCTAGCTCAGAGTAGCCATACCTGTTGCACGTTTTTTCTATTCTTCTACAGAAAAGGGACGCAATTGGAGATGATCTGGAAATTTTGCCTACCAAATTCCCTGCTACTGCAAGAATGTAAAACCCTGGTGATAGTTTTGCTCCTACCTCCACCCAGTCTGTGGCATTTTATGATTTCTATGCAATTTTAACTATTCTGTTGTTACTTGTTGAATATTGGATACTGCATTTGAGGATTCAGTCCAGTGTTCTTAAGCAATATTTAATATCTATTTAGTATTAATATTCTTCATCAAAGTCACAATTGTATTTTAAATAATGATTTTTCTCATTTTTTTAGCCATTGATCATGTTATCATGGTTCTGTACTCAATATGACAGCTTAGAAACATTTTTATTTTCTAATAATGAAAACCGAGGTTCTCATATTATTGCTAGCATCTGAAAATGATAGTTTTAGCCAGCATCAAGAGTAATGAGACTTTCAGTTTGGTCACAAGAGATGGTAAAACTATTTGTTGTAGCATTTCCAATTTTTTGCCCAGGTGAGAAATACTAGAAAAAATATTCTGATGGGTTTTGACTGTTTGTTCTGTTCCCAAAAGGATTAAAAAACTCTCTTTCATATTAACTTAGAAGGAAAGGTTTGGGATGTTGTTTTCTCTGATACATTTCATATATTTCAGTACCCCAGGTCTAAATAATTTGGAACTTAACAGATATGTGGAATATAAACCAAGCCCAGTATCAGTGATGGCATCTAAGACAAATGGATTCATACCTTTGTTTTATGCCATGTCATGTCAAATTGGTAATGCATTCACATTAGCTGATTCTACAAGATATACAGCTCTGTGTGCCCACATATCTAACATAAAAATCAAATCCTTTATCTTTTCCCATCATTTGCTAGGTAGCACTCTTCCTCTTAGTCTTGCTGCCTTTTTTTTTTTTTTTAAGGGAATTATGATAACTTACTGCTTTATCTAATCACAGAATGCAAGGAAGAATCCACATAATTAAGATTTTAATTAATTTTATGGCCCTAACTTTCTCATTTTGCCAATAATATCAAAGTGAAGGGAGAAATTTACAATCGAATGATAATAGTAAGTTTGATAAACTGTGAGGAAAATTTAGTCTAAAGCATTATTAATCAGAAGACACCTTGACAGATCTATGGATCTGTTTGTGGATCTTTGTCTGGTACCCTAATAAAGGTTGGTTGAAGGTGGAATTTTAACAGACTTTATGTGTATTTTCACATCACTAAAAATAAAAGCACGACATCATTCAACTGTTATCTTGAAGTAAGATATTATGGATGTATTCAAATGCTAAACAAGAATTGGTTCTTCCAGGGTCCCAAGGAGGTGCACCCCCATGAGAATTTTATTGAGTCACATTAATAAAGTCTTTGTGAATTACTTATCTCTTGTACTTGGCAAGGATGCCAGAGGCAGACAGCCACAGTGTATGTGCCAATAACCTGCCCAGCATCACAATGTTTAGAAGAGGAAGGACTTAGTGCCTCCCTTTTGAGATCCCCATCGGGTAGAAAGAACGACAGCAGCCAGTGGAGTAACATGCTGAAAAATAGTGATCCAGGACACACAGTAACAGTGGGGCTCAGAAAGGCTGCCAAGGTAATTTGACAGCTGTTAGTGGAACTGTGCACTCAGCACTGATTAAACAGGTTGAGTTGCTGGCCTGGGGCTCAGGCTGTGCTTGGGGATGAGATCGGAGTGAGGCTTCTGAGAACAATAAATCTCAGATATGTACTAAGAGCAGGGAACAGAAGATGTTGCTGCAGCAAAGCAAGAGTGCAACTAGACCACTCTATGAAACAATTAAGTTCAGGGACCGGGAAGTCCCATGGCTGTTGTCTCAGCCTAGAGTAAGATTCAGTGTTTGAGAAGGAGAAAACTGAGTCAAACAGGAAGAGTGTATCTGACAAGTGGCTGTAAGCACCAGCAGAAGTGCTGCTGTCAGTTCCTTCACTGAGAGTACTAGAGTGTCATGTGGCTTCAGTTCAGCCTATAGTTAGGTTTAAGGTTCAAAGAAGAGGACGTGGGAGCTCTGCAGAAAGAAAGGGGCTCAGAGATGTTTGGGATAGTCAAGTATGGGTTACTCCTAGATATACCCTCTCTACAGTCTTAGCCTTGGACATCACCTGACTGCGTAACTATAGGTGAAAAAAAGCCACAGATCATAATTATTTTGAGTTAGAGGATTTGGTTTATTTTCTTCTTCTGGAACGCATGATGTTACTCAGAATTAGTGTTCTGAAAAGAATCAGTGTAAAACCCATGGGAGGAGTACAGTTATTACCTGTGTAGGCTCGAATCTCTGGGATTGTCATTAGACTTGGCTTACACTTAAGAGTTCAGAGAATGAGAAATGGGAGCCTTATAGTGAGGCTGACTTTGCCAAGGTCAGATGAGGGCTGCTGTTAGATATATTCTCTGTGCAGCCTTTGGAATATTGTCCTCTGGCATTAGTCTCAGCTCACAGTTAAGGTTAGAGTACTGAGAAGGAGAATTAGTAGACCTATACGAAGACTGGGACTAAGAGGAGATTGCAAATGTCAGCTGAGGTCTGCTACTAGAGTTATCCACTGAGCAGTCACAGTCCCATGGCATTAGTCTCTGCCTACTGTATTTGGCAAATTTGGTAAATCATATATTGAGGACTGAGGACTGGGAAGTCTAGCCCCATCAGAAACTTGGACCCCTCTCACTCTCTCTGAATCTCATGTCTCCTGTACCAAGTGTTCTGATGCATGGCAGTGCCCTACTTGGCAGTACAGCACACCTGAACTGATGGTATAGACCAGAATCTGTAGTATGCACATCAGTGGATGTATGCTGCAATTGCGCATAGCCCTCAGGATGGCAAGTTCTGCCCCGGTCCAAGTGTGGTAGAGCTGCTGTTGTGCTAATCTGTCCTGTGATTTGCTTAGGTAAATGCAGTTTATAATCTATTTTTGTTATTGATGTTTATGTGAATTTTGTGAAATGTCACCTGTTTGGGTTGTTTTTTCAGTGTTTATATTGATGATATGTTTTTTCTGGTTTGACAGTTTTTCTTGTTAATCTCTTTTTAATCAAAAAAAAAAAAAAAGAGGCTGTTCTTCTGCACATGCCTTCAAGCATGGAATTGAGAGTCATATGTCTCTGCACCTGTCAAGGGTATACAATATGTGACAAAGATCCAAAATGTGACACAAACATTACTGAGATTGGGAATGTAAAAGGATTGGGATCCGTTCCCCTAGTAAATAGCTCTTTCTGACATATAGGCTATCTTAATGATGTTTTATTTTGTATTGGAAGTGTTCTCGGTATGAATTTGTGTTAACACTGGCATGAAGCATTGGGACTTTGAGAACAAAATAAATGATGTGTCTTGAGTTAAACCATTCATGACATATTGTTAATAGGTAACCATAGGAAAAATTACGGGAATTTACAATTCTGGGAAAGAAAGTGGGACAACACCAGCAAGCACATTAGAAAAAAACACTACCTGCTTTTTAATCATTCAGAAATGTGACGTGGGCTAAGCTCTGCTTTTGTATTAATTCATGGCAAATAATTTGCCCAGTTCTGACACTAACAAGAGTCTATTTCATATTTGCAGGCCCCCAAACCTCCCATGGTAGTTCAGTGCATTTCAGCATGATGGCTGATCAGGCCTGCACTCTGACACATCCTGCACTGATCATTTATCACAGTCATATATGATTTATTTACTTCCGACCCCCCCTGAGTCGGCAGGCTGCCGTCAGGATAATATGGCTACTCAGTTTAGTTGTGCTATAAATTAATACATTCATTTCACTTCACACTCACAGATTGTGCTTGCTTGGGTTTTCTTTCAATTAAAAATATGGTTACTATTTTGACCAAATTACCTTTGGGTGTAACTGACTCTAGAAGAATCGAGACTTTTGCACATCTGGAAAATTTGGTGCTCTCTTTTCTGTTGTTCTGCTACTTTGTTGTATGGAACCATTGCAACTGTTTAGCTCATTATAGTACAGAAGAATTTTTGTCCCACCATGTACCTGTACGCAAGTCGATCCAGGGGCATTTGGCATAAAAAATGTATAGAGGAGCTGGAGTCAATTTCTCTTAATACCCCACTAATGTGGAGATAGCATTACCAATCCCATAATGTTCCCAATGTAAATTCCAGCATAAGAGAGCATGGTGGAAGCAGAGATTGTAAGGCCTGTACAATGGTGCATGTTATTCCAGGGCTTCTGTACTGTAAGGGTCCAAATTACTGCCAATCTGCATTATATTGAAGCTTGGCATTTTTTTTCTCCCATGGAAGAGTACTGACAAAGCATGGATGAGTTTTACAAAGATGTCTAATTTTGTTTTTAAAAAATTTAGAAATGTATTGGCTAATTCTGGGGAGCTATTTTTTCTATCTGCCTTTTTAATATACAAGGACACGTTAGTATTTAAACCTCATCAGAATTTGGGGGTACTGTAAGGCTACTTTGCTTCAGCTCTCCTTTTACTATATATGTGTGCATATTCCTGTAGGCATCTGTCATAAAATCCTTATGTGGTTATAAAGATTTCCATTCTGCTGAGACTCTAGGCAAAGCATCACAGAAAGTATCTTCACTGGAACCCGTTCCTTTGAAGTAAAAACTCTGCCAGTCCAGCATTAACAAAACAGTATCAAAATATATGACAAGTCTCTGGATCGTTGTCACACCGACTATGCTTTATCTGTAATAGGTATGAGTTTAGCTCATCTTCCTAAAACGAGTGCAGTAGTAACACAGATCAGTAAATGTTGCAGTCAGTGCTGCAAATGGGAGAATTATAGATCATATGCATGTATGTGCTGTAACCTTTCAGAGTGAAAAAGCAAATTTATTTATATATCTTTCATAATTCTCTCCGTTTGCCCGATCATTGCCCTTGCTGTGCTGTGTTATAGCTTCTTATTAGCTTTCCCCTTTGTAATGGAATATTTTATGTTGGATACTCAAATATCTATAAAGACACTAGTAAAAAAGTCTACATTTACAACTTAACGCAAAAAGGGCTGCTGGGATGTCTGTAATGTCCCTGTATTGGAATTGGACATGGATTTAGTAGTAGAGAGATGCAACCAAGATGTTCTAGCAAATGGATTTATTCCAGTGCCAGTTAGAGATCAGAATGTTTGCACCAGGCTGTTAGTAGCCTTCCCTGATAATACTAGATCTCTTAAGGCTAGGGAGCTCTATGAATAAATATGGTGAAAATTTCAGAATGTAGAGGCAGGTAGACTCATTAAATATTTATTTGTCTTTCAGCATTTTTCTTTTCCTTCTGCAGAATCGTCTTTCATAAGAGAAAACTGAGGTCTATAGATTTTGGGTATCAGAATCTTGGACATGGCTTTCATTGTAGCAATCTGTTCTTTTGCTTTTGGCAGGTTATGAGCCCTTCCATTACTCACTACTTTGGGGTATTTTCTTCCCCCGTATCTCTGTCTGAAATATGGTCCTGAGCTTTAATCACTTGTTTGATTAAGCATAGTTCAAATTTGTGGGCTTGGGAGGTTTTGTATGACTTTTTCAAGTTCAAAAGATGTGATCCTGTCTTGCTTCTTCAGCTATGGCATCACACTCACGAAAATCAGTGCACCATTTTTTTCTAAACTTTGACATAAAGTTCATGATCCACTGGCTGTACAATTACCTGCAATAACATTAATTTGGGCTAATTATGCATCCTTATGTGAACAGATATGTCGAGCTCTATCAGTTATCCCTCACCGTCTTTCCCTGGAACTTTGGTCAAGAGCATAATGCCTAAAGATAGGGTTAAAGAATCTGAATAAGCAGTCTGAAGTTAAAAAGCTGATCACAGAGCAGCTTTTGATTAATTGCTTTTTGGTATTAATTGCTTTTGAAAATCCTGTCGAAAATTATGTTGTTTGTTTAGTAGCTAAAGTTTCTAGAGTCATGTTCTTGAATTCTGCTGTCTGTCTTTTTAAGATCAGCAATTCCATTCATCCTTTTAGCTAACTATTTGTTGTTCTAAGACACATCTGAGTTATTCAGAGCCCTTCTTCACTAAAAATATTCGTAGTGTCATAATTTTACTTTATTGGTTCAGTATTGGAAAAGCCAAATGAGTTGAATGCTTCAAATTCATTCCTTTAAAACTAAAATATTAAGCTTCTAACAGTGTATAAAAATGTTGCATTTGAAAAGTTATGCTCTGATTTAACTCTTAAGCAATTACAATAAATTATCACTGGGATAAGTCTAAAATGCTGAAAAACTTACTAGAAAATGTGTTCCCATTAAATCATGGAGTAGAAAACAATTTTATCTGTATCAATATTTATTGTGAAATTATTTCTTTAACAGGGAATAAAAAGGAGGAGGGGAAAAAACCCCTACAATTTGACCGGTAACTACCATGCCTCAGAGAAGCAAGTTATAAGAGTTAATTTACTCCAACAGGGACTGACCATGATTATGTTAGACGTTGGGCCTTTTAGTGCGTTAGTGGAGAGAGTTTGGGTGCTAGAGCAATAAAGGTGGTATGAAAAAATCCATGAAATAACCAACACCCAGAAATTTAAACTTTCCAGAGCTTTGCAGGGTATTATAACACCCAGTCTGCAGATGACCACAGTGAGCCCCTCACAGCAAAGTGTTCCCAGGACAGTACTGGGATCTGTTGTCTGTCTCCTCCTGTGCAGAAGGGTGGATGGAGCCCAGAAGCCTTGCACGAGGACTCTGCTCAGGCACTGAAGCTGAAATTGCCTGTTCACCACCACCACCCCCCACCTCCCACCCCCTTGTTTTATCGGCTCGGGTCTCTGCCTTAATCCTGGTCTTGTTTTAATCAGACATTACTTCTGCAGTAATCAAGCTCTGTAGAATTAGTAATTATTTATCATTTGAGGCCTTTTCCCCTCTAGGGTCTGTCTGTTTGATTTATGTACCTGGCACCTCCTTTAACAGCTGCCACCCTGGTATGTATTTATTTATAACTAAAGAGGGAAGAAATTGTACTAAGTTCAAAGCCTTTAAGCAATCTGAACATTTCCTTTTAGAAGAACATTACATAGCAATAAAGTGTGGAAATGTAGCAAGGCAAGCTTGGGAAACTGAGAAATGCAGAACACCTTACCTTTCTGACCAGGAAAAATAATGTTCCAGTTATTAAGCCTATTTTTTGAAATGGGAAGATAGCTCTTATTTAGTGAAGAAGTTTAAGCTAGGTAGGTTTGATGCTTAAGTTTTTAAGGGAAGATTCAAGTAGGTTATTTTGAATATCCCATTCTTAAACACAATTGTGAACAGTTTGAAATGTGATAATGGTCATCAACAATAAGCTCTCAAACCTGGACAGTGACTAGCAAAATCATCCTTAAATGCCTTATACAATTATATACTCAAGGATGAGTTAAAATCTGTTTCTGACTGGACTTCTAACCATGACCTGTTCTCCTATAGTAGAGATGAACTCATGTTTTAAGTGTTGTGAGGAAGTACTTGCGTTCTTACTACTAAAGACTTCTGAGCAGAAAACTGAGGGGTTGTCACAGCCATAAGTAGTTTTGATTTTATTGAGATAACTAGTTGGATGATGTCCCCTGCTCTCTGTGAATAGGAAAAATAGAGAGATTCTTCTCCAAAGGTGTGGTAGTTCCTCCTCAATATAGCATTTCCTCTATAGCACAAGGGGCTTGGGACATCCAGACAAAACCCATTTCCTTTAATACTGCCCCTAGGCTTGCTTCATCCCGTTCATGCTCGGGGACAGTTTGGATGGATTTCTCTCTCAGTGCCATCCCTCCTGTGCTGTACAGGTTGGTTATTGAGCCAGACCTTCCAGGGATGCATCATTGCTCAGCAGCTCTTTGCAGGTGGAGAGCTTTGGGGAACTAGGAGCAGGACTGATGTGCAAAGGGGTCCCTTCATCTTTAAATCAGTCTCCATTTCTCTTGTCTGCATCAGAGAATTTGGTTGATTATAATACCTATTTCTTCTGAGGTCTTTCTGAGGGTGGGCTATATTTTTTGTTATCTTTTATTAGTTTATATAATTTTATGTATATTGTTAGCATTAGGGACGTCAATAGACTATAATTTTGAAAGCTTACTATAGTGTTTGCTCCTTCCTTTCCTGTTCAGTGGTCCCTCTTCAGCAAAATGCTTAAATATGCATTTAACTTAACTTGCATAAGTCCATTCCTGTTTGGAAATTCACTTAACAAGCACACTGGGTAAAATCTTGAAAATCTTGACCCCACTGAAGCCTGACAGTGCTGATTTTGGTGCCTGAACTTCCTAACCCCATTTATTTTAATGGGCTGTGAGTATGTGTGTTAGAGAGAGAAAAGATAGGAAAAGAAAAAATTTAAATACTACGTGAAGACATGATAGCACTTTAAAATCATAATACAAAGGAAGTGATGTGGCAGCAGTGATCCTCAACTCTGTGATAACTGAGGTGTAATTGCCATTTTGTTGCAAATTATGTCTATAATCTTAATGAAATTTAAAGAAATGGGGAAATAGCTAAATAACCCAGAAAAAGTAGTCCTTTTCTTTTTTTTTATCATTTACAACTTTGTTAGAGGTTAGACTGGCATTTAGCCTGGCATTTAATCCTCATAGCAAATCAGTTGGTAACAATGAGGCAGCCTATTCAGATGAGAATTTTAACTAACTTCTACGTAATTACAAAAATATAGTCAAACTTAGGATATTTTACTTCCCTCTCTTATAGAAGCTTTTTCCTGAAAATGTTTTGAGAGCTCCACATTTATTTCTATCATCAGAGACCTCAAGTCAAAGTCTTGTCTTTTGTAATCAATACAATAAAGCAAAGACAACTGGAATGTTAAAGATGGTTTTCTTTTATCCGTTAAATGAGGTTTAAAAGCTTTGCTTTTTCTCTTTCAGCCATGCTAGCCCTTAAATCTTTTGTTGCGTTAATGCCAGTGGCTCAATATTGTGAATATTGTATCCTGCAGCTCTAGCTACTTAAGAAAATTAACAGAATGCACTGTTCTAATGCTGTTTGAGCTTGAGTGACCAATGATTCCAATGACTCTGTTTGGACACCCCTAATATTCTTCAGAGTCTAAAACTGTGTTTCGCTCTCAGTTCTGCCTGTGGGAAAGATTACTATTCACAATTCACAAAAGAAGAAGTCTTCCCCCTTCCATCCCCACCCCTCAAAAAACGAAAAAAAACCCCAAAACCCAAAAAACCAGGCAGGCAGATTAAAAGAATTACACACAGTATCAAGAAATATCTTGGGTATAAAAGAGAACAGTTTTTGTTGTTTTTTGTCTTGGACTTTTTGTGTGTGTTGATGGGGAGGTCTTAGAAGACATGGAAAAATCTAAATTGGGTTATGGCCTGATCTCTGGAGCTTAATTGGGATTTGGAGTCCAGGTTCAACATCCTGGAGATCTGAAGGGTTTCTCCTCCTGCTTTAGTAATATTCTTCTAACTGTCATCTCTCTTATTTGTGTATTGTAGTAAGGTTTTAAAGTGTATTCCAAGAGAATTGCTTTGTTCAGTTAAGGTATAAGTACAGTGGCAAAAATACAACTAGGTACTGCTGCATAGACTGTTCTTGATCCACAGTGTTAATAGCAGTAGGTTAGATTTAAAAAAAAAACAATCTGCAAATCAGAATGTTGTTAAAATTTGGTTTACTTCTGTTCATTTGATATTGTTACTAAGATTATTACTTCCAGTGATCAAAAAGATTGAATGTTTTAATCTCAGAATCTGTCTTGGAATAGGGTTTCTTATAACTGCCAAAAAAAAATATATTTGTACGTTTTAGCCTCAAGATAAAATTTCTCTATTCCTATGAGGTTACATTATTAAATAGATTATATAGATTGTTGTTGTTGTTGTTGTTGTGAAGCTTTTAGTCACTTACATTGGACAGTCTTTAGTCTTCCTCTAATAGTATGTATTCACACAAAAATGTTGTGCTAGAACTTACCTGATGATGATAAGGAACAACTGGCTACACAAGTATTATTATTATTATTTGTATGAATATAGTGCTTCAAAACTGATAGACAAATATACGGGTTAAGCTGTGTTGAAAGTAGGTGCTATCAGTATTACTTTTATTTGCAGGGAGAAAAGAAATAAAGAAATGAACTGACTCTCAGAATACACTTAGAACTTGGGCACTTTTATGTTTTCAGTCTGTGATGAATTCTCTGGATGATGCAGCAGTACTTTCTCCTAATAAATTCCTATTAAACTGTCAGAATATTCAACTATTCAGTCTTCCTCTCCTGATTTTGCTAGTCACGTTGCAATAGCATATCTGAAGAAATGCAAACATTTCTCATGTTAATTAGAAGACTGGGAATTCTTTGTTATTTACTGCTTCCATCATCAAAGGTGATTGCAGTTTTCAAAGAACTGGTGCGTTTGCTCATGTTATGATTTCCGCAGAGAAACTCACCAAATGTATTCTATCAGGTCAGCTTCCTGCAGACCAGAAAAAAGGGAACAAGCTTTTATGCTTATTTATTACACTAATCTGGAACAGACATCTATGTGAACACTGTTTTCTTCTATTGTTAAACAAAACATGGTGAAATGAACTTGGCTAGAACAAAGCAGGGCTCAGCTACTACTGAGGATTGCAGAGACCCCCATGAAGTATTTCAGGAAAGAAGTTGGGCAGTAAAGTCAGATAAAAAACAGGTAGAGCTGTTATCTGAATGAGGTAGCCGTGTATGCAGATGGGTTGTCTGCGCATTACCTACTAGCCAGCGCTGACACCATGTGAGACAGTGCTTATAGAGATTTGCTATGTTCCTTCTCCCTCCCCCAGCAAAACAGCCCTTATTGTTGAGCTTCAGAAGTTCAGAAGTCATGAGTTAAATTCCACAGCATTTTAAAATCTGATGTCTCTTTGCTTTCCTTCTTCTTAACATGCACTTCCTTGTGTCCCTTTCCTTCCCACTTGCTTTCAAAATACCATGAAAAGTTGATTGAAATTTTCAATGGAATCACTAGAATGTGCAGTGCTGTTATAAAAGCTTGTTGAGATTATCAAGATATGATGCTTTTCAGTGCTGGGAACTTTGGAGAATTCCCACTAGCTTGGGGTTGGTTCATTGGGCATTAAAAAGTTTAACCAAAACATTTTTCACAACCCTTCTCCTGGTCAGAACAGATGAACAACTTCCAGATCACTCAGTTATTCAGAACCCCAAAGAATCCATGTTGCCTTTAGATAGTTTCTTGTTATTATCTATGCCCAGATATTTCTTTTTTCGTGTTACTTTTCCATCCAATCAGCTGAATATGTAGCAGTAATTTGGCAAGCTTGTCTTCAGAATGAGAGTTAAGGACAAAGTTTGAGAATGTCATCTTGTAGGTTTGGAATTAAATGTGTTTCAGCTAGAACTACTGCACAACTGTGTACCAAGCCAACCTTTCAAGGCAGTAAATTATTGCTTAGAAGCTTTTACAAATTCATATTTATGTTATAGCAAAGAAGTTTACCATGGGAACAGTTGCTTTAATGGATTTTCACATGGTAAAATGTATACTTCACAGATAACATCTTGTGTATGTCAGATAGTGCTGTGTAAATAATTGTAGGTAATGTTTTTAAAGTAAAATATAAATCCCTGATATTGAAGAATTTAGTAATAATTTGTGTGTTTTGATCAAGAGATTTGACACAGCTAGCTAAATAAGCTATTTTGAAGTAGAAAATATTACATGGCGATTAAGACAGATAGAAGACCTTGTTGAAGATTAAGAGTTGGGCAAACTCCTAAAATAATGTTCAGAGCTCTCAGAAAAGGTACTAGTTGATATCTAAGTAGCAAGGATATCTGGAACATTTTTGGAATATTTCAGAGATTTAAAATAAAGTTTGTGGACTGATGTTGGCACTAATTGTCTTTACTGTGGCAATGCTAATGTGGTAGTTCTGTATCTACAGGCTTTACATCCTGACTGTATAGGATCATTGGGACCAATTGATCTTTCTCAAAGTAACTATTACATGTAATAAAAACAGAGAGTCACTGAGTAAGAAGTACAAATAAACAAAATAATCCAGGAAGGCTGGTGTGAATGAGATTGTCCAGAATTAAAGTTTTTCATATGTCCTCACTAATCAGAATTATGGACAACAGTGAATTTATTAGATGCATACACTGAGCTCGCCACAGTCCATAAACGTCTGATTACTGCTTTTGCCTTTTTGTATATAAGAAGCAGTTATAAGCACTGCAAATATACCAGTGAAAAAGGGAAGAGAATCAGAACATGTTTCTTGGTATTTCCTGGTCATCAGACTATCCTTGTGGGACTATTTAATCAGGAACAACAAAGTTTAACCGCTTAATTACTTCCTTGATAAGTCATGGGGGAGTTGTGGTCTGGGAAATCTTCTTGTACTGTTATAGGTTTTGTGTTGCACCATCAAGATTGCATTGGTCATACTTTTTAAGCTTCTGTAAAACCCTGGGAGAGTTTTCTGTCAGAAGTAATAAAGTTAGTTCAGTTTATTTTGATACTCTATAATCTCCAGGTTTTTTTTCTTATCTCTGTTACATATCTCCAAAAAGACAGAACTGTTCAGCAATCATGGATTGTGACTGAAGTCAGGCATGAAGCTATGTACCAGAATTTTGCTAGACTTGGTCTTTCCAGTCTGAGGAAGCTTTTATTTGGTAGTTATGTTAAAGTTTACAATAAATATCATACTTCCTTGCAAGGCTGTCAGGACATCCTTGTACTTCACTGCAGTGACCTCATCTTTATGTGAAATCATTGCTGTAAAGCAAGGTGACACCACAAAAAACTCTACCAAGGAAAAAATCTGGAAAACAAAGTTAACAGAAAAAATAATGGATAGAGTGTTGACTCTTGTGACTGTGGCTTTAAGCATCTTAAAGGTTATTAGGTATAACCAGAGTAACAATAGCAACCACAGTTTGAAAATGTAACCCATCTTTTCATCATTGTGTTTTTTAACTGTTCTTGAACCTCATAATATATTCTACAGTAATTAGAAAATCTGCCTTTGGTTTTATTTTTCTGTAAAATTTGTGATTTTAAAGAATGATAGTAAGAAGTGACAGTCTTGGTTGTGCATATAAGGGTTTTTTATGTAAGTAAATTGTATTTGATTTTTTGGTTGGGTTTCTGCCTTCATTACATAAGAAAACTATTGTTCACATCTTCATTCTGAGACTTTCACTGTCTCAGAAGAGTTGAAATTGTTTTAAATTGTAATTTTACTAGGTATTTGGTGACCTACCCTGACTATTAGTTTAGCTATGGTACAACACACTCACTAAAGACAGGAAATTCTTTTAACGTCTCTGCCAACAACAGATGATCTCCTCTCATATATTCTGAGCAAATGTTCAAATATAACTTTTATTACAATGATCCTTTCCCTTCCTTTGCAGAATTATGTGTGGAAAAAAGCAGTGTTGAAACAAGAAGTAGAAAGCCATTCTCCTTCAATACCATGCTCATTAGAACTTGTGTCCTCCCCCCATGTGATGAAGCATGAAGAGCTCAGATATTGTTAAATTACTCTGTATTCATATGAGGTCTAATTGTAAGTGTTTATGTCCGTGTATGATGCAAACACCTAGACATGCTGTTGGAAATGTATCATATGGAAGTAACCTTTTACCCAGTACAATTGCACCTTGTTCAACTCACCCGATTTTGAAGTTCCTTGCAGTTTTCAGACCGAGTTTGGTTTGTGTCACACCTCCAGTTTTACAGAATTGGATGCAATTTGTAGCTTTGGACTTAAACAAACAAACAAAACCAACCAATCCCCAAACCCTCAACTGAGTAAGCCTTAGGGATGTCAAATGACTTTCTCTTTTGTCTCTCTTGGTAAAATCTATATCTTAATTTTCTCATTCATAGTTCTTGGGTATTCTGTGGTCATGATCTTATTCTCTTTGAGTCTCTCTACATAAAAAGTCAAATGTGGAGGACCTGTTTTAAGTAAGAAGCTACCATTTTGAGTTAACAAAAGTGGTTTGACTGTTTTAGGGGTTTAAAGACTTCATTAGACATAATGAGATAAGCAGCTTGGATTCAGCTTTTTTTATTTTTTTTTTTTAATTACTTTTCCTGTCTTAAAGTAAGAGAAATTTTGGCACCATGTAGGATGTTTGCATTTACAGCAGAAACTAACTGACCTTCACATAAGGCTCAATGAATGCTCTAGATTGATAGTTCACATTCCTCACTTTGACACAGGTATAGCTGTTTCCGAAGAATACCAATTCATTGTCGCACAATGATCTAAATCCATCTGAAATTACTGTATTTTAATACTTAGAGGGTGTCTATAATGGCAGAGAGGGAGGCAGGAGTCCTTGTTTAGAGTTCAAGGATAGAAAAGGTATGTCAGAAAGCTCTCTCAGTATATCACATTTATTGTGTTCTTATGCTTTGTTGCAAATGTCACGGCACTACAGTTGCATGGAAAGTGAGTCTTAGATAATAAAAGGCTTCACCTTTCTTTTCTTTCTCTATACAGTACTTTGTAATAAATATCTAATAAAACAGTATTTGTTATTTCCAAGTATTTCTGATATACAGTGATGAGGTTTCCTCATAGGGGAAAGTCTGTGTTGTGTACAATGCTGTTCAGCATTTGGAAAGAACTTTCACAGTTTTTTTCTTATGTTAATGTGCCTTCCTTGTGGTTTTGATAATTTAAATTTTGCTGACTTTGGGTTTTTTTTTAATTAATTCATTTGACATTTACTATAATTTATCATTGATCAAGAGGAAGTCATGTGGTATTTACAGAAAAGAAAATATGTAACTAGTTTCACAGGTATTATCTAATGATTTAGAAAGCTTAAATATAATTAATTTGGTCACTGAACTTGATTGATGGCTGAATTCATGCAGTGTATCTGTGTATGAATTACTGCCATAGGTTGCATCCTGTAAAATGAAATTCTTTTAAAAAAGAAGTGGATTGTGTTTTCCATCAGTTCTCTGAACAAGGAGAGTATAGTACAAAAACTAAGAGCAGAATTAAAAAATAAGAGTACTACTCATTTTTATGTTTTATCAAATATTTTTCTTGTCTGGAGATGAGCCTATGTATCTCCGTGAAGTCAACGAAAACAAAAATTCTAAACCAAGAAAGCTAGAGATATTTAAAAGATGCATAAAAATATATAAAATTCTGTAAACTCCATTTCAGGATCATGGGACAGTGAACAAACAGTGTAGAGTCTTTGAGATTGCTTTGTACTAAGAAATCATTTAAATGGAAAATTACAAAAAAGTGCTGACTTCCCTGATGAGCTGTCAATAGGAGATTTAGGGCTCCCCATGTGCCATCAGCATGCTTTAATTGATTACAGTGTTACTATCCTGGAGTGTGCTAAAATAAAGGTTAGAGAAATCCTGAGGATATCAACTACCTTTATCAAACTGCACAATTAAGGGTACAGTACATAATCTGAGAACAGAAACCATCACTCAGAAATAAGCGATCTGCTTTACTTGGAATGAAGAAGTTTTTTCTAAAAGTCATGAAATAGTCTGCAAAATGGCTGCTCAGAGGAGTGGACTTAAACTGGATCATCATATGTTTCAAAAGAATAACACCGTAGATTATATACTGTATTGCACATAGGACTCAGGGAAAGATGCTTCGGTCAGAATCCACATGGTCCCACATGGTGTAAAGTGGCTGAAAATGTTATTTTTGTGAGCAATTTGAAAGTCCATCTACTTTTATTATCTCCACAGAGGTACAGAAAGGCACCTTCTGTGGCCTCTGGCGAGGCTGGTTAGGGTTGTATTTATGCTTTGGAGTCTAAGTTGGCTGGTAGCTAACCTGCACTCACTTCTGACTGCCCTGAACTTCTTCCTGCAAGGTATAGTCCAGGAGCATGCAAACAGTGGAGACAGACGCTCTGAAGTGTGTTCTATGATTGTGCCTCAAGTCTAAAGGAGAAGTAAGCAGACAGTACTTGGCAAGATTTAGGGACAGGGTGTCAGAAGATGGTCTACACAAGGAGTGCCCATAGGTCAATTGTTCTTGGTCACTGAGAGACATCTTTATTCCACACTGTTGCCTAAGGGTCAGTTTTCAATTATAGAATAGAATCATGGAATCATTTAGGTTGGAAAAGACCTTTAAGATCATCAAGTCCAACCGTAAACCTAGCACTGCCAAGTCCACCACTAAACCATGTCCCTAAGCACCACATCTACATATCTTTTAAATCCCTCCAGGGATGGTGACTCAACCACTTCCCTGGGCAGCCTGTTCCAATGCTTGACAACCCTTTCAGTGAAGAAATTTTTCCTAATAGCCAATCTAAAACTCCCCTGGCACAACTTGAGGCCGTTTCCTCTTGTCCTATCAATTACCTATTGAATTTCTTGAGAGAAAACTACAGCAGCTAAATATTAGGCAAAATACTATTTCCTGCAAATGAGAAATTATACTAATACTACTTATTGGATGTAGGTTATTTTTAAACCTCACTCCTATTTTAAATTTCATTTTAGTTTTTGATCAACTACACTAGCCCAATAAAGATATTAGGAGAGAAAAAACATCTAATTATTTGCTCAATGAAAATATCATGATGTTGTAACACTTCATCTCCACAAATCAACTTCTCAATTTACATAAATATCTGCTTGATATGGTACTGAAGTATCTAACATTTTTGAAACTGATTATTTTCTTTAAAAATATGTTACCACATAGTCAAATACAACACTTCAAATGAATCAAAATTTATTAAAACTATTTTCTAGGAATTTTTAAAATACTAGCTTTCATCTCTGAACGAAAATAAAAACAAAATTTTGAAATGTTCTGATAAATGAAAGTTCATTTTTCTCTATCAGCTCTAAATGTTGCTTGTTGAAAAATGTTTCAAGATACTGAGAATGACAGTAGTGTATTGTGGCTTTCATGAACAGCTGCAAGTGGAATGGTGGTGTAATACATTTATAGCTATAGTAAACTTAAATTGTTGCAGACTCAATGCTCTTTCCCAGCCAATAATTAACATTTTCTAATGCTTAAGTATTGTACTTTAATATATTTGTATAAATATATGATAATAATAAAAAGAAATAAAAGGAGCTAGGAAGATTTGATGTATAAAAGAGCAGTTCAGTCTTGAATCCAAAAAATCAAACTACTACTGTCTATGCAGCTTTTTCAGAGAATATAAACAAGATGGAATCCCATGTAGTACATGACTAAAAGCACTTTTGATCGGAACGTACGGTAGCAATCATTAAATATATCATGTGCAGTGACACTAGGGAAGGCATTGTTCTCCATTCTGCTCAATGGACCATGCTGGAACACTTGTTTCGTATCTTGAAACCATTTATGATTGCTGTTAAAGAAGTCAGTGCTTTAGCAGTGCCAATGAATCAAGTAAAGTCATCCCATTCATCTGTCCGTTAAAAACAAAACATTGGAGAGAATAAAAACAAACACAGAATCTAACCATACCAAAAGTTGCATTAAAAAATTCCCTTTATTTGTTAGTGGAATGTGCCAGATAGAAAGGGAGCAGTCTGTATTTTGTTCAGGTTTTAGGTTTTTGCCTCCACCTCAATTCTTATTGGTAAAGTAATCTTAATGAAACTAAAAGTTTCCAAAGGATAAGAGGAGTTTGTCTTTTCAGCAACTGTCCACCCGCAACTTTGGCTCTTTGCAAATCAAATGCAGGTTGGTTTGTTGTTTTGCTTATTTATTCTTTAATGTGACCTCATCATCCTCCTTTGCAACAAGGGCATAAAAAGGAAAACAGCTTTATCTAATCTTAATTCCTGTGAACAATCTCAGTTCAAGGTGAAGCTCTTTGACTGACAGACTTGAGCAAACTTGTCTGAACTTTTTTTCCAAGTAGGCAGGTCATTGTGCATTCAGCCCTCACATACAGAAAATAACAAATTCTAGCCAAGAAGGACAGGGTATTTTGCTTTGTTTGTGAGTAGAAGAGGATTGCCTGGAGGATTCCCTCATTAATGCCAGTAAAAGCAGACCAACAGACAAGCTAGCTTGCCTGCAGTTCCAAGCTGTAATGGGTGAATCACTTCTTACTGTTAAACAGAATCACGTTTCCAAATAGATCTCTGAAAGGCATGAAGAGATGGCCAGAGTGGATTCGTTGCAATTCTTAGATCATATTCTGCAGAGCATAAGTGGCATCCTGGAATACATGTCCACCCGAGACATGAATTCTGGCTATGTTTTAGACTATCTGTATGTCTACAAGACGTATTTGGAGCCCCCTAAGCAGATGCTGCAGTCATCAAACTCATGCTTCAATTGCTCTTTGTCCAGTTTTCTTATATCTGCCTTGCATTGAACTAAATCCTGCTTCTGAGGTGCCCACACTGAAATATGGGTATGGAATATCACTAAATGGGGAGAAGAAAATTACATTGATCACATGGAGAATGCATCATAGATCACCTTCCACCCATTTGTTTTTGACACCTGGCACACCTGACACTTTATAGTTGAGAAGAAATGGGAAGAGTGGAAAAACTCCTCCTTTAGTTTCATTGGTGCAAAGCATGGAGATCTGCAGTACGTGCCATTACAGGTACTGCTAGGCAAGGTCTGAACTCAAAAGTGTGCAACCTGTATGCTGGTGATGTGCAGATATGTATAAGCACAACTGGAAGAAGTCTAGTTGCTATTTGGTAAGTAGCTTCTTTTTCCCTAGTGGTCACATGGTGACTGTTGGTGAGTGCTGGAAATACTGGGAAAATGAATGACAAGGAATAACATGATTGACCTGAAGTCATCAGGATTGAATCTGGGTTCAGATAACTTTTGAGATTGATGGGAGTAATGGGTGTAACTGAGAGAGACTAGGAAGCAGGAATTTTGATGACTTCGGGATATGCTGTTAGCTGATGGGACCTTCCATTGAGAAAGGAAGAATGCTTCAGAAATCAGGGCAAATCTGATTTTTTAAATTCCAGATTAACAAACACAAAAGTTTAGCTATGTCATTTCATCTGTGCCTCTTATGCTAATGTTTGATGGAGGTGTAAATTTTCTTGTGGTGCTTCCAATGTGTTCATTATTGTATATTCCCACTGCAGCTATAGTTCAGAACTGCTTTTGATCAATAGTTGGTTATTTATGCTTCATTACATTCACGTGTTTAGACTGTGAAGTTTTAGGGAGAAGGACCATGTGAGGTTTTTTTTCTGTGTTTGCATGGTAATATAACTAGTTTTTTATTTCAGGCTACAGTTAAAAATATTCGTGATGGCTCTGAGCAGTAATATTGATGTTCACAATGAATGCAAACAGAAGAATAACAACAAGGGCATTTTTATTTCTTGATAATGAATAAGATGTTGCTAATGGAGACTAGAGGTATACTTCTTAGTAAGTCAGTAAGAAAAGCAGCAGCATAAAAACCTTGTGTGGATGTATTAATTGTTACCTTCTGTATTTTGAAATGTTGGACTAGTGAGAGGAGATAGACTATAGACTGGAAGTTACTGAGGTTTTTTTCAGGATCATATCCTGGGATAGGAACTGCCTGTGCATGGTACATGCCCTGTATTGAAAAGGGCAAATGGAGTGGAGCACTTAGCATACTTGCCCAGTGCCTAAACAAATATCCTCTTGCTTAGTCCTAGATGTGTGTGATTTATATGTGTGATTTATATGTGTGATTCCATTTCAAGCTCAATGCATGGCAGTGGTTGCAATAAGCAAAGATTTTAGATTTCTCTTCATCTACACCCAGAGACAACATTGTAAATAAATATCATTTTACCAATTTGTCAAATATTGCATCTCCTATAGTTACTGTCACATTGCTTGTTAGAAATCCCAGATCATAGGAATCCCAGGTAAGTTGCTTGTGTAAACTAGGTAATAAATGACCACTATGGGAGCTCCCAAATGCTTGATTTCATCTGACATTATAAAGATACTTGTTATTGAGATTGCAGAGAACATAGAAAAGTGAAACATTACAAATGTGCTGAAAATGTGCTTTGGAAAATGGAAGATTGTGTCTAGATTCCTCTGAAATTACAGGACTGAAATCAATAAATACAAATTAAACCTGGCTCTGCATTTGCCTGGTATTCTCAGATTTGGAAGACTGTCATTTCAGACCTTAATTCATTGTTAGTTCTAATTCTTGTGGAATGAGGAGCTCTTTTGCAATAAGGCTGTATTTGCTAAATATTTATGAGTGCACACACACACGTATACACACAAATTTACTGCTGCTTATTACATTAGGCAACATACATGCCTGTAAGAAATTTGCATATAAAGTTCATTCCTGGTTTGGATATAACTGTCTTGTTCAAGGATCCATGATTACAATGTCAATGGAGACTTAAAGAACTCCTTTCAAAGCAGGTGTCAGAAAAATAATGGGACCTGTGTTTTATATGGGCAATATCCATATCTGATAATGTCAGTTGAATGCCTCCAATAACTTCCACAGACTTTGGGTCAAGACTTCTATGTCATGCAGCAGCAGGCAAGGTCTTATATTTAAAATCCCAAAAGAACGATTGCTGCAGAAGTAAATACAGTTAATGAGAATGAATTCATTTCTACAACCACGTCACTTAATTTATAACTGAATTTAGGGATCTGTTTAGTTTTCATTGAATTTAGTGCTTGTGAAACTTGTTAGATTCACAAGCCTCCAAACTGTATCTTTTTATCTGCCCACAGAGCAAGTATAACACAAGTAAAAGCAAAAGAAATTTCCCCATAGGTCAGTGCCAATAAGCTAACCTGGAGGATGACCAGTTAGTGTCAAAGATTTTTACAGCATAATTGACCCACATCCACTGGGAACAAGACTAAAACCATCAATTGTTGCTTAGAGTAGGACAGTGCCTTCTTCTACGATCAACTTTCAATATGTCAAGAAATCATTGGGTTTTATAGTGGATCCTTGGATGTAATTAAAATACTCATACCAACTGCTGTGTATGAAAAATTTAAAAATGCTAAGGGACTGCCCTAAAAATGATGCAAATAGGGCCTATAAAGTATTCTAGGTTTTAACTTAGACCTGTGTATCAAATACTAATATAATGAGTCATTCCATAATGGACCTTACTAGATAATCGTAAATAAACTTCAGCAAGAAGGGTACAAAGATCATCTGAAATTGCTGGTTTTCAACCATCTGTTTACTGAATAACTATAGCAGATTGCAGGCTGATGTTGGATTTTTCACCTTCCAAGGAAAGTGTCTAGGTTCAAGGATGTGTATGCAGACTGAGTGCCTGTGCAGGACTGCACCTCATCAGGAAAAACCTTGTTTAGCAGATGGCCCTAGATTATTCCTTTGTTTAAAGGCTGATTTTGCGTCAGAAGACAGTTCTCAGCCCTTCCTTGGGCTTCCTTGGCTAAAAAGTCTGTTTCAGTAGTCTTTTGGTTCACATGGAGCAATGAAAAGGCAGCAAATTAGGAGGCAGGCGTGCCAGAAGTGAAGCAGTGTGTGTATGTATGTTGGTGTAGGGCGAACTGATGTAAAACTGAGAGTGCGACAGTAGGTTTTGTCCAGTGAGTGAGTTTGCTAATTTGTGGTAATGGTGTTATTACCCAGCATTACAAAATTTAAGAGCTTTTTCATTTAATCATTCACTTGATGATATACAAGGGGGGGGTGGGGGTGTGTGCATTATTAACCGGAGAAAAGACAGAAAATTAAGGGAAGGGTATAAGGTGTTGCACTTGGCTGTTGGTAGAGCTCCTGTTGTATGCTGTAAGCTTAGCTGCTGAATGCGTTGCTGACATGAGCATCTGAGACAACGTCTATGGTTTGGTGCTTCCTTTCTCTCACAAAGACTGTAATTTTCACAACTGTTTCCTATCTATGCAGTTTAGGATAAATGCCTCAATTCTCCTTTTTCACTTGTTTTCCAGCTACCGAAATGCTCCAAAGTTTTGAATTAATTCAACAATACCCCTGTAGACAGGCAAAGGTTTCTCTGAAGCCAATGTGAGTTTTGCATTAGTAAGGGATAAAGGATTTAGCCAGAGATGGTAGACTGCTTATGTAAACTACTAAAGTTTCTCTTTCTATTTCAAGTATCATACCATACTATGCTGAAGTCTACTTGTTTTATGCTATTAAACAACCCATCTTTTGTCATACAACAGGAATGATACCTGATTTAAGATAATGTATTTTCTTTGCTGGGTCTGTTTATGCTTGGAAATGATCTTGCTGTATCCATATATTGAAAATTTATGAAAGGTACTAACATATTTCTTGCTATATATTTTTTCTGTGCACACTTTTCTAACTTTAGCATGGTTTGAAAACTACTTCTTGCCCACAGCTAGCAAGAAACAATGATTTCATATTTCCCAAAGTGGAAGCCAGTCAACAGCATTCCTCTTTATTGCAAAGAGGGGAGACAATAATAAAAAGACATTTGCTGGTGGAATATTGTCAATAAAGTACAATAATACATTAAAACAGGTACTTAAAGTTGAAATTTATGAGTTTGTTTTTCTGTGCCAGTCAACGTATTTTCATATGTTAACATCAAAATGCAGACTCTCAGCAAAACCTTTAATAATAAAAAGAGCAGCAGTCAAAAGCAAGTGGAGAATTTTAACTTTTGATATAAGGAGTTTATCTTGTGATTTTGTTTGTGGGTTTGTTTTTTTTTTTTCAGATTCAATTTTATTTTCTTATACTTTTTTTTCCCCCTAATAAAATATTCATCAGCTTGTTCCTTCATATATACTTCAGTGGAGCTCTCAGACCAATAATGCCTCTGTTCTGCCCCTTCTCTTTGCAGAATATAAATTTGGAAAAACAAATGTTTTGTTTAGAGAATAATGAAACTAATCAAAGCTGGGGATAGCATGCTTTTTAATGAAGGTAAACAGCTTATATATTCCATGTGTATGCAGTGCTAAGACCATAACTAGCTCTGCACATTTTCTAAGTAAAATTATCCAGTATAACCTTTCCTTTTTTATGGGATCTTTTGGTATTTAATAAACCATTTTTGTACTGAATAATTCCAGAAAGTTACTTAGAGTAATCCCAAACAGGCAGTGCAAATCATCTAATAGTTCCATGGAGTTACCTTCTCATTTACCCTGTTGTTACTGAAATCTGGGTCTAACCCAGTTTGCCAGACTCCATGGGCACGTGTGTGCATGCACACACACAACACAGAGTATTCAGAAATGAAGGATGCTGCTTCAGGACCAGAAAAGTCAGGGTCAGGTTGTTAAAGTACTCACTAATTTACTCACTTAATGCCAACCAATCCATACGTATAGCCAAAGACACTGTATTGTCCTTAACATGCTTAGAAGAAGGTAAGGTAAACTTATTTTTGTCACTGCATAATGTCATCTGGAGCCCTGTGAAAGGTATAATTAGGTTCCAGAAAAAATAGTTTCAGATATCAAACTGACAGAGTCTCATGACCAAAAGGATAATGACTATTTTTCAACCTGCAGACCTCTGTTTATAGATGGCCATATAATGCCATTGATCTAAAACAGATCGCCTATTGACTTCCATTTGAGCTCTGTGCAAGGACTGAGGACAGCATGCAGCCTAAAGTTCATCATGGAGAAAAATAAGGTAACTGCAATATGTTCATATTGCACCCATCCAACTGGTGCTGTCTGAACAGGTGCATGCAAGATAACTAAACACAGTAAAATTAGGCTGTAGTTTTAAATTTCTATGAATTTCATCTGATTTGAACACACAGGATTTATTGGAAAATAAATTAGTGTTGTATGCCTTTTATTTTTTTTTTAACATGAAGATTAACCAAAGGCAGTTCACAAGGCTTGCATTCAGTCATCATCTGTGAGCATACCTGGTGGTCAGGGTAAGCAGCATGGCAATGTTTCAGGTGCGTGGCTTAGCCTAAGTACGTATGCACATTGCAACTTAGTGATGTGTGTTATGTGTTAGTAGGATCCAAGCCTTAGGTACTTCGAGATTTTATCAAGCTTTCAGGAGTAGATAATAGGTAAATGAGGTAACAAGCTGCAGGTCCATAAAAGTATTTTTGGGGGACTGTGAGAACATTAAAGAGTTGACAGATTTCTTGTATTAGAATGTCAGAGGAAGCAGAGGCAAAACATCTTCTGGTGGGCTTTTGGATCATGTAAGAACAACTAGGAGAAGACATTGTTGCTTTTTGAGACAATAATGGGCACTTTTCTTAATATATAACTGGGGGGAGGGCAAATGAACATAAATCCAAGTTGTTACCTAGCTAGAGTAGTCTGTGAAGCAAAAGTCAATGTTTTTAGCTTTATTCACAGCATCCCTTCAATTGACTCAGTTTGGACTAGGTAGACTAAAAAAACTATTGTGTGTCACTGCAGTTGCTGTTACAAGGGTTCTGTTATTTTCCCTTGCAGAGTTAAGTGTGATAGTAGGGACAGATTCACATCTGTTTATAAGCAACAATAAGGCCACACTTGTGGGCAATAAAAAAGTGAGGCAAAAAAATATAGAGGATCGTAACTTCCAGGCAACTTAAGGTTATTCTTCTGTTTTTTCTCCCCACTTCTAAAACTGTTCAAATTTAGATCATAGTAAATAAATTAGTAAGAACAAAAAAAGTTAAATAACTTTACTTTAAAACAGCAATTAATGCAAAACAAGTGTTTTATTAAATATCTCCATAACAGTAACTGCCTGAATCTGGCTGGGTTTTTTTCAGCCAACAAGAAGTTTCTTTTTAAGGACTGGTTTTTTTACCCCTATACCTATTGTCTGACATTAGCCTTTGCTAAACGGTAGTAAAGGAAATGTTGCAGTTCTGCAGGAGACTAGCTATAGCTTTGCTCTTGGCTGGTAAGCATCTATGGTATGGGTTTTTGGTGTCCATCATCCATGCATCATTCCCCCCAAACCATTTTTCAGGTAGTGATACCTTTAATAAAAATTATTTGAGATTTTCTTCTATGCAGTTGTGTGTGATACAGTGAAAAGATTTGCTGTCTCTGTTTTGAATATCTAGTGGACAAAGGAATGGCGCTTGTGTATCACAAATATCATGTAGAACAGACTTCCAATCCTTATTGGATAACTTTCCTTTAAAAAGAAATTTCAGCAATGAATCAGACCTTCACTGTGCTTTCAGTCTCCTGGTGCTTTCCTTGTGCAAGTTTATGTGTTGCAGATATTTCTGAGCCTCAGAATTTCTAAACTGAATATGTGTTTAATCCTGTGTACTAATCATGTTTTCCAACTGGTGATGATGTTAATGACCAGAAATTAATGTATAAAGCAAAGTGGTACCTTTACTATTATTTTACATTTAGCATTGTTGTTTTTTATGTCACTAGCAATTTTCTCTCCTCTACCCTGCTCTGGCTGTGTTCCACACTGAACAACTCTGAAAAATTGTCGCATCATGTTCACATTTCTGTGGTTTTTTGATTTGCACTTTGAAGCTCTGAATGAACCCAGACAGGAAACCAAAATTGTTAAATACTGTAGGTTGAAGGAATCTAAAGAAGACATAATAATTTTCCTGGGAAATGGTGACAAGTCAAGTTCAACATTATTTCTCAGTAAATGCTTCAGAGTAGGAGGCAAATGAATTGCAGAAGCTAGAGGTAGTATCAGAATGTCATAAAGGACAGAAGGGAAGGTACCAGGGTCACTGTCAAGCTTGCCAGTTCTTTCAATCAAATTGATACTAGTTTATTTTCAAGTGCTATTTTGCTGTTCTTAGTACTGAGTTAGATGGAATGGAACTTGCAAATAGATAAGATGCACTGAGACATACTGGCTACATGTCATGGGGGAAACATGAACATTATTTAATACCTGATGATAATATATGCATGTAGACCTGTCAGGTCTTATATTGCTATTAGGAGGTTTATATTTGTCTTCCTCTCTGCAACTTAGGGCAAAATAAGCTCATGTACTGCTACAGGCTGGGAGCTGATCAGCTGAAAACAGCCCCACTCAAAAGGAGCTAAGGTTTAGAGCAGGGCAAACAGCGTGCTTTCACCACAAATACCACAAACCACATGTCTGTGACATCTGGAGTGTGGCAGACAGGTTCAGGGAAGTTGTTACAACCCTCTCTGTGGTGCTGGTCTCACCAGAGCATGAGGCGTGTTTTGAGACCCACAGTTATAGAGGGATACAGAGAAACTGGACAGAGTTCTGAGGAGGGTTATCACGATGGTTGGGGGCCTAGAGCACGTGACTTGTATATCCAGGTTGAGGGACCTGCACGTGTTGAGTACAGCAAAGAGGAGAATAAATCTGATAGCTGCCTCTGACTGAAGGTGGCTACAAACATGGCAGAGCCAAATTCTTCCTTCCTCTGGTAGTACCATGAGACATAGCCAGGAGCAATGATCATGTATTACAGCTTGGAAAGTTCAGAATGGGTTTATTTATCACTTGGCTATTTTAGGCAAGGGTTATTTTAGGCCCTTTGTGCTTGGAGATCCATACTTGTGCTTAGCTATCTATGTGATCTTCCCAAGTGCTAGAGGACGGCAAAGATTACAGATCAAAGTTTCTAAATTCACAAGAACCACCTTGATAACTGAGAGCCCCTGCAGCAGGACCTGTGGAACGTCACCACCTGCTCTGCTACAGATGCCATCAATCTCTTGATTAGCAGGCAGATCCCAGGATTTCTGTCTGATGATTTCCTGGAATACAAATCTATTGTTAGTCAACCTAATAACATACACTGTAGTGAGAGATGCTAAGAGATAGAGGCAAACAAATGCCACATAAGGTACCAAGTGCAAGTATCTCAAGTAGAAGTATATTTAAGATGCCCAGACAAATCTGCCATTGTTTCGGAAACAGGTTTTTGGATCTAGTGACTGTCCTGGAAATTCATCTTCAGTGGTGGTGGGATCATTGACCCAAGATTAAGAGACAGTTTTGATGGTTCCTGCTCTCAGTTTATAGCAGAATAAAATTAGGGTTTTTTTGACAAATAAGCCAAGGTACTACAAAAATTTTCATGTGACATAGTCCAGCCTTTACTGTGTCACAGCAGAGCCTGGCTGTGTCAGGGTTGGCTAATTTTTCTCCCTGTATGTTATCGGTAAGGCTTGCTTTTTCTGTCAAGTATATTTTAGAGACCTTCATTTAGTAATTTTCACCTTTGTGTAGATAAGAAAACCCAGAGATTTTTAGGCTTTAAAATTAAAGTACATTGTAATAGGAGTAAGTTTCTCCAGGTTACATCAAAGTCCCATGCAGCATTTCCCTCTCTCTCATGTTTATATTTATAAATCTTCTTTGATATTTGCAGCTGGCTTGTGGTGCTGTTTGATTTTAATGGTAAAATTCTTATCATCTCTGATTTGAGGCAGCAGATGTTCAGTATTCTAGTAGAAGACTTCTCGGCACCGTATCTTGTAGATTCAGTCCTACAACCTTCTCCAATCTATTGCGTAGCACAGTCCTGCTAGGAATACGGGAACACATGTAATATAGCCCTCTTGTTCCAGGACATCTTACAACCCACAAACACATCCTGTACAGTCCTTCATAATCATGGACTTCTAGAAGGAGAAAGGAATATGCTATGTGTGTAGGGAAAGTGGGAATGGATTAAAAGTACCAAGCATAAATACAAGTCAGACGGATGCCAGGGACTGCATATAAGGCCGTAGTTAATGCAGAATTAGAAATCTTGTTTATTACCCTCCCTACTTTTTAGAATAAAAGCAATGCCTTTCTTATAGTTACTTAGTAGTTGAAAGCAAGAGTTTGAAGTTATACTGTAAGTGCCTGCTAGTGACCTACCAGATTGTCTCTGTAAGCACGCCCATGTGAGACCCTAGGAGATTTGGGGATGTTTTTAAATAGCACTGATACAAGTTCTCCATGTTAGTCATCTAGTAGCCTCAGTTTCATCATGTAATTACTAAAGCTATGTTGGCGAGCCTTGCTAATTCAGTTTTTATATTGGAAAGGAAAACATACTATGCCAAGTCGACTACATCCCAGAAGAGCTTCTGAGTCTTACTGTGGTCTGCCTAAGTGACTGGCAGCCTTAAGGTACTACAGATCTCTGTGACACTGGGATGAAAATGAGTGCTGAGAAGCAGAAGTGGGAAAGAAAAAACTCTTTTACTAGGTAAAGAAGCTCCAAGGACTGGTGGCTTTGGGGTTGTTTTTTTGGTTTGTTTTTTTTTCATTTGTACCTTAGTAAATATCTGTATCCTTTATTTATACCATGCATAAATCTACCAATAATAATGAGCAGTATGTATTAAAGCATGCATAGAAATCACCGCCATGTGATATTTTGCAGAGTAAGGTCATCTTGATCAATATGAGATTTGGACCACTGAGGACTGGACACCTGAGTCCCATTTTGAACTCATCCTGTCTTGTTTCCTTTTTGAAGCTGAGTTCCTTTTTGAAATACTTTTCACTGGAGGCTTGCCGTGCATCACAAAATCATGCTAGAGTAAATACAGATGGAATATCGAGCTGCTTCATTAAGATCACTGTGATTTGTGTAAGGAGCTCCGATCTATTCAAACCTGACTTGTTAGTTTAGATTCCCTTACTGAGATATAGTTCAGATTTAAATTAATAAGTGGTGACTGTAAAATCTTAATTAAAATGATACAGTTTTGTGAGAGACAAGGACTCTTTAATTCATGTTGGGGTGGGGATATCTTCTTTCTGTTGGTAAAAACCTGCTTGTAAATGTGTCAGACCAAATTAACTCCCATGATTAATATTAGTGACTTTATTAAATTACCAAAAATTATAAATCTGACCCTTCAGTCACAATTACCTTCAATTTAGGGAAAAATTACTGTTTTGGGGTGTGTGGTTTGTCTTCTGTTTTCCTATTGAATAGCAAAAAGCTTAATAATAATTTAAAAGAATCCCTCATGTTGTTAAATTATTTCCTTTATGTGGGGCTTGATTCTATACTGCTTTGCAGTTTTTGCAATACACTAGTAGGGCAAATGTGAAATGGCTCTGAATTAGATTTTTAAGAACGCAGTGCCTTTTCCTGCCCATTTGCCATTCGCACAGCACTGGCATAAAGTCTGAAATAGCGTGATGACAGTGTGGGATGAGATCCTCAGGCAATCTGATCTCCTCACACTAGAAACCTGAGAAATCGTGCTGGAGATGTTAATGCCGTGCCATTGCAATGGAGAGGTGCGTTTTGGCCTGCTTTGCATAGGTGTAATGGTCTGGTTATACAATAGACTGAGGGCAATAGATAAACAGCACCCCAGTTTGGGGGGTTTGCTTATACTCTACTAGAATTCTAGTTCACACAAGATCCTAAGTCACCTTCAGAGGTACTGTACTGAATATAAAAATTATTGCTAATCTCCACACAGTTCTCCAGCAGGCAGAGGCAATAAAATTCAGGTTGCTATTCCTCTCCCTTACCCCCTTTTTTTCCCCCCTTTTTCTCCTTTGTCCTCTGCAGAGCTGCTTACAAGTACAGCTGGGAAATAATATAATGTCTAGTCTAAGAATATATTGTGGAATCCACTTTTTATCCCAAGAAGACTTTTTTATTTCTTTGCAATAACTTCAGTGGTAAGCACAGTCTAGATTCATTATGGACACGCAAAGGAAGGGGATTGTGGGAGCCCCTAGCATGACTCTTGCTATTCTTTTGTCTCTTCCTCTTGCCCTAAATAAGTATAAACAACATGTAGACAAGACAAAACCTCAGCGGTGAACAAAAGCTGCCTGCATGTTATCCATCAGTATTATTTAAGTAGGACATGCTGGGCTGTTCATGATACACTCATACTGTAAGTGATAAGCTATAACGTATGGTATTCATTTACTTCTCCATTTCAACAGTAATATAGCGAAGACAATAAATTTTCCTGTTTGTTCTCTGACCCACTGTTCTTGGGTTAAGCAGCATGTTTTGTCTACATTTGTCAGTTGTTACAAGCTTCTAGCTGCTGTGGACTAGGGTATTGATGAACCCTGGAAAATGGAGCCTTGAATAATGTATAAAGCATTAAACATGCAACCATTTCACTGGGAAAAAGGGGGGAAAAGTGTATTATATGTTTTCTCTGTTGTAGCTCCTTCATTTACAAAACATATTTGTCAAGTCTTTTGCTAAGAATAATGCCAGGATGCAGTTTCCCATCATTCTTGTTAATGGGACTGTCTTAGTGTTACAGTAAACAACCATAAGTCTTGTGTCTCAGCCATTGTGCAGCACACTTAGTTTTTTCAGCTTCCAATTAAGGGTATTTTAAATTTGCTGTCTACAGTCATAGGAGTGGTTGTGCAATTTCTGGTCTTGCATCAGGAGAGGGACACTAAGAAAAAAGGTGTTTTAAAAGGCAGCGGTGTACTTGCAGGATTACTCTGTGACTGAAGTACGTATATTATTGGGTTCTTTAAAAGCTCAAAACTTATTCCTACCTGTTCTAGCAATTTATTACTAAAAAGCAGTACTGATTCATGCATTTTGCTGAATGAATTTATGTTATAAACCATCGATATATATTTACATCAGCAAATGGAACTTTCTGTCATATTTGTGAGACCAGAGTCCAAGACTTCAGTGGCTGTGAATCAATGCAGCTGCATTAGCTTCAGTGGAATGGTGCTGATTTATATCAACTGAAGCTCTGGTTTGTTAAATTCTTCCTCTTTTGGAAGCATGTATCACAGCAGTGGAAAATTGCTGGATTTGATTTAGCCCCTCTTTGACATGCCACAGAATTCACCATTGCACTGGGAAACTTCAGTAAACATGTAAAGATTTTATTGACACGAAGTTTGAATTAGCCTCTTATCCTGGCCAAGGTTGAGAGATTTTGGTGAACTCTGTGGAGGACAGTCACAGTGCTTCCATTTGGCCTGTATCAGTTCTGTAGGTAAACAAGAAATGTGATGTGAGCTGGCAGTCTGTTTCCACAAGGACTAAATTCATGTGCAAATTCAAAGATCTCATTTAAAAAGAGGAAAACTTCTTCCTGCATACAGGTGTGAGTTTTCTAATGTGAAGCATTTCATGATTTAATATGGTTACCTCTATAAACTAAGAATACTGTCTTATCTTGCCACATGTAGGTTTCTTCACATAAATCCCATACAGAGAGATCTGGATGCACTGAGATGAGAATATAGCCCATCAATTTTCTCGAGCCTGACACTCCTGAAAGCCTAAAGCACTGTACAGAGGTGAAGTCCATGTATGCACAGAGACATAGCTGCAAGACTCCCATTAACTTTAACATAATCACAGAGCTAAATCCCTGCACATTGTACTAAATATTTGCCCCTTATGTGTGTTTCTCCTCAGCAAATTATTTGTCAACAGAGAAGAACAAATGTTTGTGACACAAGGAGAGGAATGTGCATGTAATTGAAGGCAGAAATATAAAACGTATAGAATGTGAATCCCCTTTTCTACCTTTCTTAGAGGTCTTCACTATCCTATAGATGTGATAAGGAAACAGCCACTGGAGCAGAATATCGGCTTCATGTAGAGAGCTGATGGGATTGGTATACAAATTATTTTGGCAGGGTTATGCAGCAAGACAACAGAAGATGTTATTAAAATGTTTATAAAACAAATTGATATATGTGCCATGTATTACTAGTGAATGGTTTCAGTTAAACAGGATCAATATGGTTGCTCCTAAAGGTGAATATGATGGCTTTTGAGTGAGAGTTTTCATTATGTTTTCATGACAATTTCTTTTTTAAGAAAAATTATTTTCTAAATCTTCTAAAGGAGTTTTCTTTCCATTGCTGTTGAACATAGAGCTTTCTGCTTGTCATGCTGGGAAACATCCCCAGCGGTAACTTCACAAAGCTCTTTGTGGTTATTGAGATTGTTTATTAGCATTTGAAGAGATAAGCTCTCTAGTTTTTGGTGCATATAGGCTCTTGCTAGGAGGAGTGCGGGTTTATGGTGCTTTAGCATGTGGGTGTCTATGAAAGGCTGATGTTTAACCTCATGACTTCATTACCAGTCTCCATCATACCTAGTATCTTAGGATATTGTCAGTCTATGATTTTGAATCTCTGGCATTACTTTCAGTTTTTGATTTACTGACTATGTTCTTAACATGAACCTTGCTAGTTTAATTCTCATCAGTGCTGCTGTCCGCAATTCATCTTCTGAAAAAAATTATGGATCCACTGAAAAGCAGGAGGAGATATATAATTCAAGAAGTTTTCAAGATTCATTTTCAGGAAGATGAAGTGCCCACCACATTATATGCTGAGTAGGGTTCTTTGAACAGTAACAATGCCACCTGCAGCACTAAACATGTATTATGAATAAATGTTTTATCGCAAGCAAGCCGGGAAAAGAAATGGTCAATCACTATTGTCATGTATTTCCCAGTAGAATAAAGATTCCTCTTTTGCAGCTGTAATGACTTCTGCAAAAAAGTACACACTAATATAGAACTGGGTTCTGTTTCTGTGACTCTCACTCATTTACAATAGGTAGTACAGGCCATGCATTTCTAGAAGGGATAAATAGAAAATACCTAAATACGATGCTGTAAAAGAGTAGAAAGCACATTTGCACTGCTGCAATATGCATGATTAAAGTGGTACATTCTCCAGAGGGAATATATGAGGGTACCAGTAGGGGCTGCTACTGACTATCAATAACACTGGAATAACGTGTTCTGTTCTCCATCCTACCATGTAATTAAATTAACAGTAGCCTAGCTTTACATCATTGATGTTGTGCATTAAAACAGAATATGATGGAAGAAATGCTGAGCATTTAATTTCAATCAAGAAGCTATGGCTAGGTGACAATGCTGGATGAAGAAATAAGAACAGGCTAAATTCTGGGGTTGCTTTATACATTAGGCTATTGAAACTATTCCCAGTGGAACCTGAAGAAGAATTTGGCCTAGGGTACACCACTTTGAAAACCTAATATTTATACTACTTTCTTGCCACTTTATGTCTATGTTACTCCACCAGTTTTAAGACACTGTATTGATGTAGATTGGGAGTGGAAAAATAACTAGTTCCTGAAGAACAGGGGTCCTGATCCTGCTTCTCTGAACTCAACAGGGACATCACTAGTTTAATCCTGGTAGGATCAAGCAGAATAAAAGCTGAGATTAGTATATGGTATGGCTTGTGTAAAAAGTTACCTGAAAACATTTTTTGATCCTGAGGTGAAATGAAAAGTTAAGAATTTGACATTAAAGCATTACAAATTCTGCTCTTTTCAACAACTGCCTCCTAAAAACAATTGGCTTTCCAGATATTTGAGCTGCTGAATAATTTGTAACAGGTAAGATACCTAATAATCTTTTTCTTCCCCTTCACAAATTGTCTGGGAACACTTTAAGAGGCTTTCAAATGATCTCCTGGATAAGAATTATTTTGCTGCTCTGCTTTTTCTGACCTGTGGCTTGTCTGTAGATTGTGTGTGAATACTCAGTGGAATACTGAGTGGATCTCGGAAGGGCTTTGGAAACAGGAACAAAATGTCTTCTGTAGAGGAGAGGCTTAGCAAAGGAGCCACTCTTCTGAAATTCAGAAGTCTAAGCTAGAGGTGCTAATGATTAAATTAATTATTAAATTACTAAACCTTTGGAGTGGGTTTCTTGCAGAGAGTTACCTTTATGGTTTAGGATAAACTCTGAGTTTTGTGAGTTTTGGCCGACTTAACTGAAATGCAGAATACAAGTCAGTCCAGCAAATTTGTTTTTCATTATTCCATTCACATTTTCATCATTCTAACCTTTACATGTATTTTCTTTCTTTCTACTTATGAATGTATTTTTGGGGTTACTGTAACTGTGTGTGCTCCACAAAATACAACAAAATCCTTCGAACTTCCTTTAGGGGCTGGTATTTCTTTCAATTTGTAATTTTGCTTCAGATAGGATTTTTGTGTTAGAATTTTTTATTAAACATTAACAATTCCATTCTTTTATATTGTATGTTTATGTTATGGCCAAGTGGATTGAGAAAAATGTTATGTGGTTGGGATACATATTCCCTTTGGTTGGGATACATATTTACATTTTAGGTAAATGTAGGTTTTTCCTTTTGCAGATGAAGTTGTGGAATGTTTTTTAAAAAAATTGCTAAATGTTTTCACAATCTGATGGCATTATCATCTACCTATAAGAACAGTTGGAAAGATAAATGAAAAGTGACTGAACCAAACCATAATTATAAATACACAACAATTTGTGTATTAATGTAGATTAAAATATTTTTTTTCATCAGGCTTCCAAAATTTCTCTTGGGTGCTTTTTCTTTCCTCTCATAGTTGTAAAATTAATCAACCCAGAACAAAAAATGATGACTTTTGGAAAAGCTAACCCTTGGTTTGTGTATAACCATAAATTGAAAAAAACCTGGTCTCCATACATCTTCTAAGGAAACCGATTTTTAATACAGTCATGATGGGTTACGTCATTCACTTGAGATCAAATAAAAATATATTGATCTTTAGTAATCCTTCCTTAACTGGGCACCTCCCTCAAAACTTCTCATTACTTCTTAGAAAACAACATGCGATTCTTGGCACTTTCTCATTCAAAGCTGCTAGATGAAAATGAACTTTTAGAAACAATCCAGAATCCATTTGTCAGGATAATAACAATTCTCTGTAACAATTCTTTCTGCCTCTTCTCACTCCCCCTACCCACATTAATTATAATGCTCTAACAGAACAGAGCTTGATTCCCTTTTTTATTAAGGTTGTTTCACTCTATTATTGATTAAGCTTATTTCCCATGATAAATAACCTTCCTGTCAAAAAATGATTTATGAAAGCCAGTGGTCTTTCTTTTTCCAGTTTGCTTTTCCTGTGGTTACATATTACATATTATCTCCTGCTGACTGGTTTGGGCAGTCTTTGAATCTACAATTACCGGTCCTCATTAAGAGAACTGAATTTCAGTGCTGTAAAAGGCTTGGAGATTTATCAGGTGAATCATTCGATTTTAAGTTAGAAAGAGAAGTATCTTTCTAATGTGAGTATATAGCCTTGTGATATGCCTTTACATCTTCAAAATGTTAATAAAGTAAGGTCACCCTGCATCGTACTTGTGGAGACCAGCTCCTTGGAAGCAGCATACTTCATTAGCTTTTTTCTATGTCTTCTGGAATATAAGAACCATTGACCCAAAAGACAAAAAAAAAAAATAATCACAAAAACAAAATTTGCAATTGAAATCATGCACTTCTGGAATGCTAATAGTCCAGTTTGGGTGGCAGTCTTTCTACCATATGTATTTCTATGTGTATATATAAAATGCAAAAGAGCTTCTTAGAAGACAACAGTTCTGTTTCATGAAACTCTTGAGAGGGAGTAAGTGTGGTTTTGTTCTGATATGATTTGTTCTGTTATGTCAGCAAGCCTTTTGTCCTCAGATTGAAGATAAAATGTGAGGTCTTGTGAGTTCTTTTTGCTAGGTGGAAAAACTGAAAAAGATACAGGGTGCATCTAACCTGTTTATTGATGAAAACTGCTCAGAGGTTTATGTCTTGACTGTATCAAGAGCTGAGCACCTTTCCAAGCAGTGGTTTGTCCAAAAACCTCTGTCATGTACCTTTCTTTCATATTCTCAAAGCAAATTCTTTATCTTCCTCCACTGCTTTTTTTAATTGCATCTGTGTTTTCTGTTTTCTATTCATGCACTTCCAAATATCCAGTCCTCTATTTTAAATATATGTTTCAGGACAAATAGCTCAAGTCCAACAGGAATGTAGCTTGTCTTTTGGGTTGTGGAAGGGTGACGGTCTTTTGTTCTGTGCCTGGCACTGCAGAGTTCTGATCCGCAAGCAACTTTTCTCTGCAATAGACTAATACAAATGAACAGTCTTAAAAAAAACACTCTGTAAAGGAATGTCACTGCTTTTCAAAAATCCTGAAGAAGGCTGACTGTACAACCTCTGCTTTAGTAACATTTTCACATAATTCGCATTACAATTCTGTATAGATAGGTATTGCATTAGACAGGCCTAAAAAAAAAGATTGCTCTTACATACCCTTGAACAGTCTAATGAAAATCCTAGTGCTTTTAAGTGAAAAAGCATAAAGCAAAACCTAATATTATCATTGCTTTAATTCTCTGTCTTTGTTCCTTCCAGTCGGGGCTCTTAATAGAAACTAATGGTAACTACATAATCAGGATATTTTCTTTTCTGAGTCAGTAGCAGAATTAGAGTCCTGAAAAGATAGCAGGCTGACATTTGATGTTTTTAATACCTAAAGCCAGCTTCAAAGAGAATGAGTCAATGTCACAAACCTAACAAATCAGCAGAGACAAATACTTTTTACCTGTAGTAGCTCTTTCCTCAGAATTAATTTTGATAGGAAACATTTTACAAATGTTGTATTTTTTCCTCCTTGTATCCTGCTTACCTTGCAAAAAAAAAAAAAAAATAGGGTCATTTTTCTTGTCTGCTGTTGTGGGCCCATAATATTTCAACTCTCACAAATTTTGAAAGGACCACTTGATCCTGTGACAGGTGATAAAATCAAAGGGGCCAGTAAAGGACAATGCTTTCTTGCTTTCTTTTCGAAAGTGGTTTCTCTTAATGTGATATTCACTGCTTGTGGACAGCAGGTCCCTGGATTTCTGAGATCAGAGGTTGTCCTTGGTGTCAAAGATGTTTCTGTTCTCACATTTTCTGCAGTAACTGAACTCCCTAGATCTCGTCACTGTATTATCCCTGTTTGAGAGATGGGGAACTGAAGTACAGAGAGCCCAATGTTACGGGTAGCCTTTAGAATGGAGTGAGTAGGAGCTGAGTCTCAGGCTCTGATCCTGCTCTCTAACGCAGCCTGGGGGGTGGGATCTTTGTTGGCTGAGGAGGTGAATGTGCTGTAACAACTCAGTGATGCTGAGATTAAGAGCTGTGCACCAGCCACCTCAATAGTCATTTTCTGGGTAACTGAATGTTGTTACACATTAACAATCATGAATTAATTTACTTTAAACAGCTATTCAAAACTCAAAATTTCTCAGAATGTTATCTGCAATAATTAACAACTGTTAAATCCAAATATAGAGCTTTGCCTCTCTGAAATGAAAATAAAGGGTCTTGTTTTGCCCTGAGCTGCTGTGTGGCAGTTCATTACACAGAATATTCCATAGAAAGGACCTGGATTATAAAGATGCACTCATAACCTATTTGAATTAGGTAATAGAGGGATGATTATTAAGTAACCAAATCAAAGAAAACAAGTTGTATTTCAAGTTGTTTAGAAAGTTGCAAAAATGACTTGCTGAAGTCACTGTTGGTCTGGAGGGAGATATGAATTAAACACTGAATTGTGTGATTAAAAGGATTGACTCTGTAATATGCGTTAAGGACTTAAAGCCCAGTGGAAGAGAAGACTATGTATCTTTAAACCATCTTGTCTCGCTCCTAATTGCGAAGTGCTCTGGGGACTGGGAAGGCCTCAAGCACTATTTTGGATGTTCATGATGTCCTGTTTGAGGCACATGAACTTTCCCTGGTGATCCTATGCACCATGCAGTACCTCTGGAGCTACTATCAGCATCCTGCGCACCCTGAAACTTGTGCATTGGTTGCTCTGACTGTGCCTCTTTGGGGGAAATCCTTCTAGGAGTTGATCTGAAGAATTTTAAGTTTCACACCTTTGGCAGGGCTAGGAATATTGCATACTTTGTAATGTACCTTTCCAAAACAACAACCTAAGGCTACACAGGGACAAAGCCATGTATGTGACTCTGGACTTGTGACTGCTACTACAGTTCTCTCACTTTCAAATTCATTATTGCCAGCTGAGAAACTTTGTCACTGTTTCACACGTGTAGTGAACATGGGTCTTTATCTTGTAAGTGGATCTGTTGTTGTTCAATCCAGATCTTCACTGGGTTTATTCATTGCCCATGTGTTATAAATCATCACTTGACAGTAAAAACATTTATGCCTCTAAGCATTCAGAATTCACCACTCTTGAAATAAGCCACCATCCTTGAAATCATGGGGACTGATGGGTCCTTTTTGTTTATCTTAGAAGCGTAGATAGAGTTGAACAGAGAAACAGAGGAATTCAATTGCTTCTAAACTTTCAATTTCAGGCAAAGCCTCAAATGATGACATTTATTGTCACATTCTTTCTCTCTCACACTAAGGCAGTCCATCTGGTGGGTTTCCTAGAGTTCCAAATCTTAAGAGTTTCTTGGTTTCCTGGGATTTGTGTTTTCTTAAATGCTGTCAAGAACAGAGCCAAAAATCTGTATTATGAATGGCATCCACTGTCTTACCAAAGCAGAAATAAGAAAAGGACACTTATACTGTGTGGTTTTGTCTTCCCAAAATCGATTTTATTTTTAAATCATGTTTAGATCATTCTTTTTCTATTATGCTATATTTGAATGACGTCTGACATAAATATCTCTTTTTGTTTTAGTAGGAGGCATAACATCTGAGAGAGGAACGTGATATTTCAGAGGCAGTGAATTGTTCTGATTTCCAGAAGTAACCATGCTAGGAAGTAACGCTCTGATTAGTTGAAGTGTCTGGCACTAGGGATTCGGCCATAAAAAATGGCCAAGGAGGAATCAAGAGGCTCTGCAGGGACATTGGAGATGCAGGACATGTACCTACTCCACAAATTTTGCAGTGAGTGTATTGAATTCAGTATTGAAAAAGGATGGCTGGCTCTTCTGAAAATAAATAAGAAGATATTGCCTGGGGTATCATGTGTTCTGGCCCATCAGCATGCAATATACAATGATTATTATTGTGCTTAATCAGATTTTCTTTGATTTTTTTTTTTTTTTAATATCTGGGATGGATTTAATATTCTTAGAATATTGTATCCAGAACCTTTTAAAATCTGATAGTCTAAAAATAAAACCTGAATTAAGACAATTGTGCACAGATATCTTGCAAAATGGTTATAACTGAGTGGTCACTTGAAAATTATCACTGTGTCCATGAAAGAGCTTCAGCCTTTTGAAACCTGTGATTTTAGAACCTGCAGAAAACTTTCCTCCCTTTCCTCCCACAGCTCTGGGGGAAGTACAGGGTTAAGCCCAGAACATAGAGGTGTATTGCAACAGGACTTATTTTGTGGAAACCTAAATAGGATAGACTTACCTGAGATACTTAACTGTTATACTCTAAAGGGAAAAGTTGCTTTTCTCTGAGTTTGAAAATCACTCAAAGACCTACCTTCCATGTGGCAAATCATTATCATTCTTTTTTTATATGCTTAAGCTGGTTTCTCTTTAAAATGCTTTGGCTTAATATTACTCAACAAAATGAAGGTCAAAAGAAAATTCTCTAAGAGTAAATAAATGAGGCACTTCTTCTCTTGGAATATTTTTAGATAAGGTAATTTTACCACATTGAATCTCCAGTCATCAGGTATTTAGATAGCAAATACATGAAATGGATGAAAAGAATTTACTGGGAAATTCTAATAGCCACTTCAGGTGCACTTGGCAGTTTTTTTATGCAGGTATTTCATTGTGGCTATGCACAGTTTTACATGGGAAGGAGTTTACAGATATTACGCTCAAAGTTTGAGCACCGTATTTGTCTCCTTGATCATACATAATAAGGGACCTAACTCTACAAAGAGATCAGTAAGTCCTCTCCAGAATGTCTCTTCTCTTTCTGGGATGTATGTTGTGCCTTACCCTTCAAGAGTTGGAAGAGAGTGAAACAGGTGGAGGAGAGAGTCCATAAAGAGACAAAGTCCCCATCTTATGAGGGAAGCAGGATCAGTTCCCAACAGTTTGCAAAAGGTCTGCTTTTATGGAAGAACTGCTAGAAAACTCTGCTAAACACACAACTCTTGGAGGCTCTTTTCCTCTTCTTGGCTACTCATACATAAGGAAGAGTTGGATCATTGCATTCTGAACCCATACTGCCCTGCTAGAATAGGCATCTTACATGCTATGCTACCAGAAATCAGTGCAGAATTTAGCTTACATACATGGCACACTATGCATTGTCTGGAAAAATGTTTATTTCTTTTATTTTTCCTTTTCAGAAAAATTAAAAAGGCAACTGAGGGCAGGAGTGAAATAAATACTGTTAGTACACAACCACAAGCATGTGAATGCAGAGGCAGCGATTCAAGGAACATGAACTAATGATTTGTGACCTTGGTTGCTACCATTAATTCACCTTTTGACGGTTACTGAATCTAGAAGTCCATTACCGTCTTGGCCTGTGGTCCATAACTGCAGAAACCATGTTTACCAACTAGTGTAAGAGAGAACAAGTAGAGAAAGAGATGTTATTTTCAAACTGTTGAGAGGTTATTATACAATCAATGGAGAGTGAAATGCCTACATTAGAAACTGTATAAAAGCACTTGACAACATCCTTTTACTCAGTTTCAGTAAAGTGTATTAATATGATTATTATACAACTTGCATTCTAAAGCATGATGCCATTATTTAATCTGTAAGAGCAAGGTCCTACTGAAAAATACTGATGAAAAAGCTTTCATCCCTCTCCTGTGTTGGCAGTTTCTGCCATCCAGTTTCCATCTACCTCCAAATATGAGTACCTTTGTGGGATACTTGACATTATTTTATGTCTGACTATGCCACTGATGCACAGGTGTTTCATGAAACAAAGTAGAGCAATTCATACTTTACTTATTGATCGTCCCTTTGTCAGAACATTCAGCAGCAGAACCAAGTCAAGTCTTCTCAGCTATGTAGGCAAAACTGAATTTTATTGCCTCACAGATGAAGACAGAAATAAGCCAATTTGCATTCACTGTTGGGTTGGTGGCACAGGATCCTATGGTGATAAATAGGTTTCAGAGATGATACCAAGACTGGGTGAGATCACTGGCTTTTGGGGGGAACAAGTTCAATGGAGGCTGAGAGATATTGCAGGATGTCATGGTTTTGGCTGGGGTGGAGTTAATTTTCTTTCTAGTAGCTGGTATAGTGTTATGTTTTGGATTCAGTATGAGAAGAATGTTGATAACACACTGATGTTTTCAGTTGTTGTTAGGTAGTGTTTAGACTAAGTCAAGGATTTTTCAGCTTCTCATACCCAGCCAGCGAGAAGGCTGGAGGGGCACAAGGGGTCAGCAGGGGACACATCCAGGGCAGCTGACCCAAACTGGCCAAAGGGGTGTTCCATACCATGGGACATCATGCCCAGTATATAAACTGGGGGGAGTTGACCTGGGGGGGGATCGCTGCTTGGGAACTAACTGGGCACTGGTTAGTGAGTGATGAGTAATTGCATTGTGCATCACTTGTTTTGTATATTTCAATCCTTTTATTAGTATTGTCATTTTATTATTGTTGTTATTATTATTATTATTTTCTTCCGTTCTGTCCTATTAAACTGTTCTTATCTCAACCCATGAGTTTTTGTTTTTTCCTTCCGATTCTTTTCCCCCATCCCACTGCAGGGGGTGGGGGGGCAGAGTAAGTGAGCAGCTGCGTGGTGCTTAGTTGCTGGCTGGGGTTAAACCATGACACAGGGCTTTGATTAAGGAGCTAGGAATTGTTGATGAGCGGTCCAGGAGCAAAGGCTGAAGAAGGTTTAGGGGAAGAAAGGAAGAGAAGACAGATGTGGGCTAGAAGTGGTCGGTTGTTCTCAGTTGATTTTTGGAAGAGAGTCAGTGAGTTGCTCCAAGAGACCATGAGTAGGTTTATTTCTTTTCTGTCTTCCCCATCTACCAGAGTATTACGTCTCTGTCTCCTTCTTGGGCCTTGCAGACCCTCCTCCAACTCAGACACATGCACAGTTAGATGCCTTTCTCCACAGCATCTTCTCCCTTGTCAATCCTCACTCTCTTTACTGCTGTATATAGTCTCCCCTCACATTCTAGCAAAAAAAGTTCTCAGGAGCAGGCTTTATTCATCTTTCTGCTGTTTTGTGAAAGACTGCTGAGAGTGATCCAGTGCCTCACCTGGTTTATGTCTGCCTTGAGAAAAGGAAAGATGTAGGGCCAGGGCACAAAGCTCTGTAGGGCTACAGAGGGCCTGGGCAGAAAGTCTTGCTGCTGTGCTGCCATTGAAAAACACGCCACAGCTGGCTGTCCCACACGTCTAGACCCTGCCTTTGGTTACAGCACTGGGCGGGACGAGTGGGAGAGAGGGGCTGTGTCAAGCAACTATCTGCTTTTCCTCTTAATGTCTAATAATTTTCAGTAATTCATATTTTTGCATAATCAAAAAAAGAATATTGTCTTGACGTTGAACTAATCTAGTTTCATAGCACCAAGACCACTGTATCTAATACCACCATGGAAGCCCTCATCAGTGGTGGGACCTCAGACTGCTAAGCAATCTCATAGTTTAGTTATGAGATTTCAGCTCATTTTGATTTACTTCTAGGCAACATAACCTGGGCTGTATGACAAGTTAATCTCATTAAAGCTTTTAAAGCGCTTTCCAAGCACTTGGATGGAAGGTACTAGGGAGATATTATTCTATGAAGCCATAACTGTTTGTTCATTTAACAGGCATACTTTCCGCTACTTTTTACAAATTACATAAACATTTTATATTTCTTTACATTGTTATCATTTATTCCCATTTGTATTTAGAAATGAAAGTTACAATATAATTTTTTTGTATTTTCTCAAAGCTTTTCAAACAGGTTTGCTGACCTCCTTTTCAATTTCCATTAACCCAACAATATTTCACTCTATGTGAGCCTCCTTTACATGTATAAACAATCAGGATGAATGAGAAATTGTGCTTACTCAATTCTGTAGTAAGGTGGTTTGCAGTTTTTAGTGTGTAATTTGGTCTAGATTGAAGTGACACTCATTAATTTGATTGCAACAAAGCAAGTAATAAGGCTACATCCATGTTTTAAGTAAAACTTAAATTTACAGGTACTTTTATCCTGGAGCTTGACAGTTGCCTCCCCACTTACACTCCAAAGAGTGAAATCTAATTAGCATCAACAATCTGGCTATGGCTAAAGTGTTTCCTTTAACAAAAGTTTTTAGGAAGTGCTCTAAAATTATCAAAAATGGAGGTCAAGCAATGGCTTTATAACACTCCATTGAGCCCTTCTGTGTGCCAATATACATTTTTCATCCTTAGCTTAAGGTTGTATTAATAAAGAAGAGGTCTGCTGCACATTATGCATCTCCTGATCTCGGCTATTTCACAGGAACAGTAAGCTATGAAACTTCAGAGTGATTTTTTTCTATAATAATCTGCTTCTGTTCCTACTGATGAGGATCCAGTGCTCCTCTTTCTGACCTTCCATGTTCACCAGCCAATCAAGCCTGAACAGTTTCAGCAGTGTTAAACTTCACAGCTATTTCTGTTACTCTGAGGTCTGTCCCCATCGATTTTTAAAAAGTCAGCATGCCAGGAATTCATGTCAGATGTCAGCAAGCTTCAGAGTCACCAACGATAACCTGCTGTCTCAGCACATCGTAGCAGAACAGAGCATTCATGTTGTTCTGTTCCTGATTGTCTTGTGAATTGGGAAAACATTGTGCAAAATACAGCAGCTTCACTGGTGGGAAAAATTGCTGAACAGCACCTGCATAGTAAAGCAAGACCATCTGCTTATTTTCCCTACCCCCTATTTCGGTATCTCAGTATCTGTCTCATTTTTGTCAGACAGGATCATGCAGCTGTTTCGATGAGAATATTTTTATATCTATGTAAGGAAGTGAGCAAAGAGAGAGAGAAATCAAGAGCTGGACTGTGTTTTCATGCAACATGGAATTTCCCTGTGGAACTGACTGCTACAAGATACCAGCAAGGACAGGAATTCACCAGTGCTCAGTAAGCTGACTGGGCTATTTATCAAGAAAACGTACACACTTATGATTTTGCATAGTTTTAAATCCATATACTTTAACCAAAAAAGGTTGATGGGAGGTAAACTCTTCTTTGAGAGCATAAATCTTTTTGCCAAGGGAGATGGGAAGAGATACTTCCTATTATCCGTATTTATTCTTGTTCCTCTGTGTGTGGCAGTTTTTATATTTTCTTGTATAGTGTATAGTAGTGATTGCTGTCACAACCACTATATTAGATCAGATGAGTTTCTTCCAGGTTAGTACTTTTTTACACTCTAATGCAAGTACTGTCCTTGGACGGTAAGAACACCTTCTGCATTTTCTTTTTGTTATATGACACCTAAGAAAGTAACACTACACTAAAATTTAGCAACTTCTGCTGTTGTGGGAGCAATTGTGCTCTTCCTTACTGGCGGTTTCATAAACCTATTCACTGTAACATTCTGGTTAAACTGAAGACAGCTTGTATTGATTTTTTCTTCCTCTTCTCCTCCTACTTTTTTTTTTTTATTTCTTGTGCTTATCCATGTGGAGGACAAAGGGAGTATCTAACTAAGTATTTGTTCCTTAATCAGGCTGAGAGAAAAGGAGGGTTTCAAGGTCAGTTACAGTGCAAGATGCCTTTTATGACCTCCATCATCCTGTCTATTTCTTCTGCCTTAAGAAGAGAGGGTTTTTTCCATGACACCAATTACGATACACTCTCTCATACAGGATTTTTCCATTTGGGTTTGTATTTGCTCTCACAGTGAAGTCCCAGATCTCCCTCGGTGTTGTTTTGGTGATGTGAGCTTCTGACCTTTGGGAAACTATCCTGAACTTCACGAATTCCTTCATCCCTCACTTCACTTATTACAGCTGGTGGTTACTATTTGTCTTATGCTGTGTTAGCAAAACACTGTGCAGATAGGGAATATAGATTTCTTCACTGAGGCTAAATTGGCAAAATATATAATGCAGTATCAATTGCCCTTTGTGCCCCAAATTCCTGCCTTTGTTAACTAGGCTGCAGCAACTGTTGAAGTTAATCTGTCCACTGGTTGGGGAAAGAATGTCAGAAAAAGTGAAGGTGCCTGTCCCAGGTTTTGTCCAATTTATCCTTTATTTATTTGGTGTGGTTCCTGACTGCAGTGTTATCTGAGGTGCTTGTGTGCTTTAAAGCAGTTATCCTTATAAATCCCTCACAATGTAAGGTAGTATTCATTTACATAGAAACATTGAAGCATGGTGAAGTTGCATGATTTGCCAGACTTGCCATGACAGAGGTATGTGAATCCAGACTTTTTGACCAATCTGGTGCTCTAACCTCAGATTTTTCTAATTTGGGACAGAAATATGCGTTCACTTTGAAAGCAGCTGAAATACTTCAGGACATTCCTGCTTTGTGTCTGTGTGTTGAGCTGAGGTTAACACAGAGCTTGTTGAATAGAGCTTCTTAATTTGCCCAATTACTGAAGGTGGTAGGCTTGATTGCCTCAAGATGTGGGGATGATAACTTCCAGGTGAGGGTATTGTATAGAGGAGGTGTTGCCTGTGTGTTTTAAAACCCTAGCTTTATCTTTACAAAATAGGAGATGTTGAAACATTCAGAGTTGGTTTATATGAATACTACTTCATGAGGAAAAAAAATAATTACCCCAAATCTTCCTGAATTTGTGATAAGCAAAGCAGTTCCCACTACACAGAAACATGAAGTGTTAGTAGGGATTTTTTTGAGAAAGCAAAAGAGTTCTTGCTTTTTTGTACTTCAAGTTGTCATCTCCATCTATACCTTAATGAGTTACTTTATCCAGTGGTTATCCTTTTCTTCCAAATTCAGCTTTGAGCTGATATCTCTGTTTATCTTTGTGTGTCTTTATCACAGGAGTCTCTTGACAGCATGGTTAGAACTGGTTCAAGGTTACTTTAGATGGCAAGTTTAATACTTCGGTGCATTAAAAAAAGGCAATATCCCGGTCTTCTCTTTCTTGTCCAGTGAACTGATATTTCAGCTTACTTGTGACACTACCGATCATCAATGCAGTCTCTCCCCCCACCCTTTCTTCATGCATTTAAGAAATTTTACCTTTACAGGGCTTTAGATATTGGACATTGTATAGGCTTTTTGTATGAGTTGAAGAGTTTAGCACAGTTACTCATACAGCAATGTCATACAGTTATGCCATATGCCATGAATGATCAGATCAATATATCAAACATTACTTTCTGTGCATATATTTAAACTAAAGTTCTGACTGACGTGATCATCATACATGATGTGAGAAAATCAGGTGGGATCAGTTATACTTGGAACTTGGCTCTATGGTAGTATGTTGCTTGCTTTCCTCTTTTTCACAGATTTGGTGTTTGAGTGGTCTTTCACTCTGGTTCAGCTGTTAAAATTATATCCAAAAAAGCTGTGCTCCCTTCCCTCTCTTCCAGAAGCTGGGATGAGTGTTTGAGGCCGCCCTCTTCCTGCCTGAAGCACAAGCTCAGAAATACCCACCTCTTAAGAGGGGATCCACTCCCTATGTGCTCTTGGGCTCCATGCTGGAGACCAGCCCATGTTTCTTTCACAAGAGGTCTCTACTGATGAGCAGTGACATCTGGTCTTCTTCTAGCTCTGGCTTGAGGGGTTATCTGTATGTCCTCTTATAGGTTTCACTTAGGAGCTACTGCCCTTTCTTAGAGTCCTACATAACACCTGAAAGTCTTACACACCTGAAGCTGTGTATTAGTCAATGCAGCTCTGGAAAATCGGGACGAATGTCTCTTGAAGGAGGAGCTTCAACCATAGGAAGTGATAGCTGTTAGCACTGGTGCTGAGCTTTTCTCATGTTTGTCCTATAAACACTGAGAAAGTGCCTCCAAGGTAAGCAAATTCTGGTGGTTGGTATGCTTTATTATTCACAGAATAGTTAAACCTTAAGACTACAGTCTGTACTGAGAGAAAGGGCTATGTGGTAGTGAAAATTATGAAAGGCCTTCACTGCTGTAAGAGTAAATGATCAAAAGGTATGGTGAGAGATAACAGATGGATGCCAGTCAATTGCAGCAGCAAAAGGGAATGGAGAGACATTTCTGTTTAGTGTGATAAACAGCATCTTGCCTTTGTAGTGCTGTTAATCTAGTATATACCAAAGATGTTTTGCTGTCTAATTTTAGGAGGTGCATAAACTCTTTTTCCCACAAAAGTCAAAGGCACTTAAATGAGAGTTAACGTAGTCATTAATGCTGCCTCAAGAGTTGGCTTGTTGACCTCATAAAGAGCGTGGTGTCCTGAGCCTGCAGCTATGGGTTTGGGTCCAGGCAGTGCATTGTCACGCTTGCTGCTTTGCAAAGCAGAACCTGTCTGTTGCTCAGCTGTCTTTTGGGACCAGAAGAGCTTTGCCGTGTCACAGGACAGGTCCATGGGGCTGTTGACTGAGGATGGAGGTGTGTGTTGTTTATTCCTTCAGGTGTCTGAGATGGCTGTGTGCGCTATCCCAATTCTGAAACATTGCCAAAAGAAAGACTGAATTTACAGTGAGAGGGAGGAGGAGGGAAGTGGTGGCAGGGCAGAGGCAAATAAAGTGAATATGAGGATAGAAGGAGGGGTTTTTTTTAAAGCTTTCCAAAGACAAATCAATAGATTCACTTTAGGATGAAAGTGAATTTAGACTCATAATCTTTCACCGTGTGCAACATTCTGCATCTATAATTCAAGGCCTATTTATATTACTGACATTATGATCAGAGTAAGATATAACAGTGTCTAGATCTGCTTCTTAGATCAGCTGGTGGCTATAATATTTACATTCTTTACACCACTCAGGTCGAAATTCTGAAGTGAGTTTAAGAAATTATAGCTTTCCTTTTTCATTATTTACTGATATGAGGAATAAAAAATAATATTTTCTTTTAAGGACTACTGCATTGCAGCAATGTTAACTATCCAGAGTTAACAAAGATTAGCATGTTCAGAATTAAGCATGGGATATTAAAGTAAATTCTTCTCTCAGGGCACAGGCTGTTAAGGGGAATTATACACGGTCATTGAGAGAATAGTCTTCATTGTTTCCAAGTTACACAGTTAGTGCTGGTTACTGCAGTGTGCTCTGCAATGCACTTTGCAAAAAATTATGTCCTCTGGTGAGGTAAGAAAGGACCATTGCATTATGTTGGTTATTAAGTATTTATTATTCTTTATTCCCCATAGTTTGCAGCCACAGCAATAGTTGAATGTTAGTTTACAAAGAGGCTGACTGCCCCAAAGCTCTCACTTATACAGCTGTGCAAAATGAGAAAGAATAAAGAAGTTTTCTTCAAAGGCAACTCATCCTGGAGCTGCTCAAAATCAAAAGCGTAGCTCTCCAAGAACTGTGTGGCTTATCCAAGAGCATGGGGCAGTCAAGACAGACATGGGGTCTCCCTGTTGCTTTGAATGTTTGGTCCTCTAAAAGGGATATCGCTTGTGCACAAATTACAGCAGGGTGATATTACGTGGTGTGGTTAAATACAGCAGCCTGGCTCTCAGGATTGTGCCAGGAGTCATCTCCCATCAGAACTACAGAGCATAAATGAAACTTGGGAGCCCTCATATTCAGCCTTGCCCTTTCCCGTAACTGCTCATTAAGGGGTTTGGTGAAATTGCTGTGATCTCCTAGGAGTGCAAGACTGGGTCTCTGTTGCTATTTGTGGAGGGAGTCTCTTCTGCTGCTTGAAAGCTTTAGCACTGTTTTTCTTTTTTTTTTTTTTTAAAAAAAAAGAGCGCTCCTTACCATCTGGCCATAACCTTGTACATATGTTACATTTCAAACTGTAAGAATTTTTTTATGATCAGGTTATAATTTGTCAACCACTTACAGATCTTTAAGTTAAAAATGTACAGTGCAGAATAAAGTTGCTCTGTATATTGTTTTCTAAGATGAGTGGAAGGAGAAGGGAGGAAAAAAAAAAGACACTTGAAAGTGTTTTAATTGCACAGGGATGTCATTGCCTCTAGCAAGAGTTCTCCTGCTTCTGTCATAAATTTTTCATATTGCCTCGTGAGAGTGAAAACTGGAAACTTTACCCTCTAAGTGAAAGTCGATGAACCTCATACCAGCCTCAGATCCCAGTAGCCTTGCACTCAGGAATATTAATTTAATTAAGATCGCTACAATAAATTCTATGAGGGAACTCTCCTGGCACCTAAGGTAACTCGTGCAAAGAAGGAGGGAAAAAAACCAGCAGAGCCAGATCTGATGGAGGGAGATACAGTAGTACAATGTCCTCAGAACAGTTGTACGCTTATCAGAAGTGACAGCTAAGAGATGTGAAACCTCCAAAAATAGGCGACAGAGGTTTTAGTTGGGAAAAAGCACACAATTACACATAGTGTAATCATTTTATTTTCACTACACTGACCTATTTGCAGTCTGAGAAAACAATGCAAAACACTTAAAAATTGCCTCTCTCCTGGGAAGCAGAAGGACTTTTTACAGGACAGCATACATTTGGGCTGTTTACCCCCCGCAACCCTCACCTGAACATGTGAGACCAGGAATATGCTGCTTTGCAGTGGCTTATGCAAAAGGGAGCTAATAAGCTCCCTCCACTCGGCAATATCTATGGAGACAAGGGGGACAGAGCTAAAAGCCAGGGGTTCATAGTTCTCTGAGGCTTTGGTCCAGACATTTTAATTTCCTGCATTAGACTAGAGAGGTAGGATTAATTAGAATTATATTCTAGGAGGCGGTTGGCCTGATTTACCCAAGTGTAAGACAGGAGTCGTGCCATTGCAGTGGATGGTACTGCATCTTTAAAATCATGCAGCTGAGATCAGCTGAAGCTCCAAGAGGGGTAACGAGCAGATACCACATGCCAATTACTACTTTTTTTTTTTTATTATTATTTTTTTTTTCTCCTGAAAATGGAAGCTGGGCCACAGAATCAATGCCACAAAAGATACCAGGATTCTGCAAAACTCTGAGGAAAGTGATATCCCAAAGTTACACTATTTCACATTATTGGCTATAAAAATAAAACAGAGTTCCCTGGAAAGTTCAATCTGAAATGATAGGCTTAATAGCTGGGCTTATTACGTGGCTTTTAAAGGCTGAGATTTTCTTAAGAGAGCCTCTATTGCAGGGGTTGGGCAGAGTGTGTGTGTGTGTGTGTCAACACAAAGGGAGGTATGAGACTTCTGGTTTCAGGCTCCAATTCTAAACCATGGACTATGTATCTCTTTATATTAAAATATTTTTTAATGCAAGTAGTTACTGTTTTATTTTCTCAGAAACTTTTAAAGTATTTTCTTTATTATAGAATTTGGGTGTTCAGTATTATGAGAAGAACAAACCAAGAATGAAGGGGGTTTTGCCCCCCCAGGCTTTTGTTTTCTTATAAATCTGTTGTTATCTGAAATTATAAAATCAGCATTGTTTGCTAACATCTTTCGTGCACAGGGACACAGCTTAGCACTCTGCTCAAGCTGGGCTGCTCTTCACATCATCTAGTTTGAATCTTCGTAGGTCCTTTTAGATCTTTCTAATTTTTTGTTAGTTTTGTTTTCTTCAGTAGGGATACTGATGGTATGATATACTCTATAGAACAAATGAAGGTTCAGAGTCGGGCCCATGATGCTTCCTAGAATGAATTGTCTCCAGTGGGACTAACTACATGCTTGGCAGTAAGAAACTATAGCATCTGCTCTGAAGAGGGGCGAGGCTGGTGAGTTAGGCAGATATACTTTCAAGCTGCAGGCCACCTGTGAGGTGAAAAAGATTATGGAATTTAATAGAGAAAGTCTACTTTTTATTTCATAAAATGTTCCTTGAACATGATTTGTATTTTATTTATAAGATTTAAAAATTGAGTAGAACAACTTAACTGACAGAGACCACACAATGGCTACAAGGCTACTAAAACATAAAGCAGCAGGAAGAAGAAAATAGCCAGTTGTGTGTCTTGGGGTTTTATTTATTTATTTTAAATTAAGTAAGCTTGGATGTAGCATGATTTTTTTTTTTTCTTGCCTATTCCTCTATCTGCCCTTTGCTAAATGGCACAGTTCAGTAAGATGCATAGATTGGTGTTACTGCAGGCATTGCAGAGCCCTTAACTACAGTATCTGTTCCTCATATTCCTTCAGGGTTTATTTGCAAAAGGGCAGCATAGCCAAATGTGATATTTAGGCTCTAGTTCCTATTAAAAGAAAACAAATGCAGTGCTACAGGAAGGCTCCCTTGTTTCAAAGCAACTTGTGGCTACTTTAACAAGTAAAATAAAGCTTCTTTCCTGGTTTTGAGATCTTATGCATGAATGTACTAGGCAGGAACTATAGGGAGAAAAGACAAAAGTAAACATTTTCCTGGGTAATCTTGCAGTCACTGAATATCAACAATAAAAGCCAATGATTGCTGGCCAGTGAAGTGCTGCCAGGTTCAAACAGAATTATATTCTTTTTTCAAGATCCTGGGTTTGTCTTCTAGTAGCATTGGATCAACCCTTCATATTCCCAGGAATAAGGATAACTAATTCTGTTCTTGTTAGTGCTGTAATAAATTTTGAACAACTCCTTTGAAGCTGCATGTATGCATACTGCCTTGGGAATGGGGTAAGCCTAATCTTCCATCTGTTTAAGCTATAATCCTTCAAAATTCCCATTTGACATGGTTTCTATGGACTTGAGACTCAGTCCCCCACCCTTCTTTTTGTTTGGTTTCCCTAATTCAACCCATTTATGGGTTGGGTCCATATTTTTGATTCCTATTTCTTACCTTCCCACCAAAGAGAAGGACATTTAGGTCATTCTTTTAAGGGAATGCATGCAGTAGTGTTAACTGAAAAAATAAAGATAAAATGTGGTAAAGTAACAGGGAAATCGTTTGAAATTGTTATGGAAAAATGAAGTGTTAATCTTACTTTTTAATGTTTTATTAGTGGTATCACAGGATTGCTGATAATGATAAGCAGTTTTGAAATGCATAAAGGAGATTATGCATGACCTCAAACACTCAGTATTCTGCTTCCAAAACACATCAAATGGGATAACACCTTTTTTTAAAAGAAAAAAGTGTGGGGAGGAAGTAGTATTTATCATCAGGGCAAATAAACTCTTTTGTTTGAAAGGTTATTCTGGGAGGTTCCTGGACAAGCATGAGAGACTTGGTTGTTGCAGTTGGATATTTCTAAGCAGTTATTTCATGTTAAAGGGCTATAGTGCTTTCTCACCAAAAGCGTTTGTGCATTCTTTGTGGCATTTACTATTATTCTGAGTATCTTAAATGTTTATCTTCAGGATCGTGATTGACTGTCGTTCTTCATTGCAAGTGAAAAAGCCGTTACCATTCATGTATGGCTTTTCAGGTATTTTCCTATAGGCTTTTCAAGTTCCAAACTATAAGCTTGGCTTTTGGTCTTTGGAAATCGACTCTGCTCTCTAGCCACTGCAGATATTGCATTGTGAACAGAAGCTTCTTGTCTTTTGGAGTTGTTAGCAGCTACCCTCGTGCGGGTGCGTAGGTTTGTCAGAGCTCTACGGGCCCTGCCCTGCAGCCCGGGTGGCCCTGAGCGGCCCTGAACAGCCTGCCCTGGCCCCCGCCGCCCCTGCCCCTGCCCCCAGGAGCCCCAGAGACGCTCAGCCCCGGCTGGCCCGGCCTTGCTGGCGGTGTGGGGTCCCTGCGGCCAGCCCGGCCCCGGGGCCTGCACCGCAGCTCCCCTCCAGTCCTCCGCTCTCGCTCCCTGCGGAGGCAGCCTGCAGGCCTGCTTCACCACCTCCTTCGGGGCTGTCGATGGTCCCTGCTCGTAGCAGGGCAGCCAGCTCCGCCTGCGCTGGGCAAGGTCCACGGGGCTGCCGCCTGTCGGGGGGGAATGGCCGGCACTGGGGTCACCCTCCGCTCCCAGCTCCCTGACACCCCCTCTGCGAGCTGAAGTTCGCTTAGAGAAGCCTCCTCGTAGTAAACTGCTCCCGAGTGCTGAAGCTTTCTCGCCTCTGCCAGCAGCAGTATGAATGAACGAAGACAAGAAATAAGTGAACTGGAGCTTTCTGGAGGTCATTTCGGTGCCCGAGCAGCACGGCATGGGATAAGGATGTTATGCCATTGTCTCAAGTTCGGCCCTGAGGGCGGCATTCGTGCCACACAGCACAGCGCTTCACCTGGGACATCTTGGCTCATCAGGAACCCACATGAGCTATGGGATGCCCCAGCCACGTGCTGTGGGGCAGGGGAGTGACGCAGGGGTTTTGCTTTTTCTGCCGTGTTAAGGCACGGTAGGGGCTGTTAGGTGGTGGCTACGGAGGTGCCCAGCGGGGGCTTGCCAGGAGCTGTCAGGGCTCCCCTTCGTCCTGCCGGGTGGGGAGATGTCCCTTCACCAGGAGACAACCTGCCCATGGCGGGGCACGGAAAGCAGGGAGGAGATGGTCAGGCCCGCTTCCTTCTGCAGCATTGGCACAGGCCGACTCTCCCCTCAGCCTTTAGAGTAAATTCAGACGTTTGGGCTAACTGCTGTTTTGAAGGTGGAAGGTTTCATAGTTTCACCTTTCCGACAGGCAGCCTGTGGCTCTGCTTGCCCCCTCCCACAGCCGAGCCTGCCATTTTGCTCCCCCTCTTCCCCAGCTGCGGGTAAAACGCTAACAAAGCAGCCAGTGCCTTCCTCTCAGATGGGTCTTTATTTTTCCCTTCATGTTGCTGTTGTGTTGGCAATTCCAGCTGCAAATGTTGTGTTTGACCTTCAGTAAGGGAGCCTGGTGATTTGAATTCATTTCAAGCAGTTTTCTGACAGCAAGTCTTAACCAAAGCCCTTAAGGTTTCCCCTACAAAAGCCTCATGACAGCTTTGCTTGAGGCTTACAATGGTCAATGCAAGTGGAAGTAGTTTGTAAACTGTAAATGGCCTTATTAACTTCCTTGCAGTACTGGAACAAAGCCCAGGTCTTTGCTAGGCTAAGTCTCAGGAGCTGAAGCAGGAGGCCCCTTACACTTCTCATCATAGCAAATCAAACCATGTGGGAGATGCATGATGCTGCTGAGACTCTCCTGACAGAAGAATGTGATGGAAGATGGGAATATTTGGAAAAGATGTTAATTCGTCAAGGTTTCAACCTTTTGCTTATTCATTCATCACGGTCAGGCCCAGACAATTGTCAGTTTTCCTGGTAAAACCAGGTGGTTGCATTAAGGATACACTGCTGTACTTGGCCACATTTACTATCCATGTGATAATGCAAAGGGCAGCCTTGTACTTTGTCCTGCTTTTGGCTGATGGGCTGCTTGTCTGCATTTTTGATTCCAGTTCTACAGCCACAGCATTAGCACAGCTTTATTAGAAGGTCCAGGAGGAAATAAGTAGTGTTCAGACTCCTTTCTGGGTTAGGTGCTAGGACTTGACAGTTTAGCTGTAGTATGTCAAAAGACTATTGGGTGAGATGCTTATTTTCCCACTTCTTGATAGTTCCCACCTACCTTCCCTTCATTATTTTCTTCAAACCAGATGCCTGTAAATACTGATTATGATTGCTAAAAATTCTGTCTTAATAACCATAATGTTAACATCTATGCCACATCATATTTGTTACTCCCCAAAACTGCTATGAATACATATGACAACTACAAAATAGCATTCTGTCCTCAAAAATAATTGCACTCTTTATAAGAACCAGAATTTCATTCTTAGCTACCCAGGTAGGCAGCCACAGCCATGAATCATATGTCTCTGAGCTAAATTACAGATGATAATCTGGAGCATGTGACTGGAAGATGCCTCCTGAGTTCTTGAGTCCGGTCCTCTGCTGTTATAGCTGGTGCAATCCCAGAGTTAATCCTCAGTAGTGTACACCGTTTTAACAGTACTTTAACAGTTTTTGTTAGCACTTTGGTGGTGGTGGTTTGTTGAGGGTTTTTTTTGTTAATTGTAAAGCTGTTTTAGGCTGTTGCAACTCTAATTAGTAAAAAGTCTTTCTAATCACTGGCCTAAACTTGTAGTTAATTTATACCTACTTGTCCTGCTGTAAGTGCCTTCAAGTGTCAGTTTTTTCCTTCTCAGTATTTATAGTTTTCTTATCCCAGTATATTTAGGGAGCGTCCTCTGAACTGTTACCATTAATTTTGCTCCCTTCAGAACTTGTTCCATTGTTAGACTTACCAGCTTGCAGTTACCTAACTTGCTTTTATTTTTTGCTTTTTAAATTCAACATTTGCTATTCTCCAGCTATACAGTAGCAATTCCAACATCAAAGGCTTATTTAAAATGCCCTGAAGCCAAATGAGTGACTTTGGAGGGAGCAGGCTGATCCAGCAGTTTGCAACTAATGTGAGGTCAGCATTAGATCCTTTTGTCTATCACATTTTATATTTCCTTGGGTTTGTGGGCTCAGCACAAGCCATAGCTGTCTTCTAACAGAACTTGTATTCTTCATGGTTTCATTTATTTTATTTTAAAATGTTTATGATACAAGAATAAGGTTAAAAATGAGACATTTCTCTACAGAGAATATTATAGTCTGAGAACATACCATCCCTCTATAGTGTTTCCAATTTTGCTTTGGAAACTAATTTACTAGTTTATTACCCAATGTAGCAAATTAATGGTAGAAATTCTTGGGAAACAACAAAAGGATTGGCACCATGTAGTTTCACTATATAAAGTAATAGGAAAGTTTTCATGGGCAGATGTTTTTGGCTCAGGAGTTAGAACCAGATGAAATATTGAACTTCGAGATCGGCAGAATTCCAAACAAAAACATTTTGTCCAGAAAATTCTTGGGGAAAAAATTGTCATCTACAGCAGACAACGTGGTCTACATTGCTCATAGCCCCTAAGGCTGGAAGGAAATCAGAGAAAATTGGGGATGAAGGTATCAATTATGGTGAATAAGAACCATTCTCATCTTCTTTTGAAATTTAAGCAAGATTTTAATATAACCTTTTAAACTGTTTGTTAGCTTGAACAACTTGATACAGAAATTACCACTATGACTGACCAGAAGTGAAAGTCTTGTAATACTGGCATATTGAGAGTACCTGCAGTACTTTTGGTTCAGCTTCTGGATTTAAACCAAACCTCTAAACATTCCAAATGCTTTTCTAAACCAGACCTAAAACCACATTAATATATGTCTATCCTTAATTAGTCTAGTTGTTCTCTATCTCAGAGAACTTGCAACAGCTGGGGTCTGTACTGAGCTCTCCTAGAAGCAGGAGCTTAAGCAGTCTCAGCTGTTTGGGTGAGCTGTACTCACACATGGAGGAGAAATTAAGTAACCCTCCCTCAGGGGGTTCCAAAGAAGCTTGAAAGGACGTCAGCTTCCTCAGACTTAGATTTTGGTTTTACATTGGTAGATAATATAAAATATGTCCTGTACGTGTTAGTTAATTGCTAATGTTTTAAATCCATTTCAAAAATAATGTGTTCTAAATGTAAAGAGATTGAGGAGTTCTAGAAGAAGCAGATAATAAAACTGCACCAAGAAGCCAAGAACAGTCCTGCTTCGTATGTAGTTATTGGTTTTACTCTTTTTTTTCTGTATTAATAGTACCAACAGCTGGTATGGCTCCACCTGCTTGATATGTTTGTAAATAGGCCTAGAATTATTTTGGTGCTGATATGTGACATTTTACAGAAATTTTGAGCAAGTTCATGGAACTCTGTGGGCTGTCCACTGACAGCACTATATTTCACTGTGAGTGCCAGTTTCCCAGAGTGAGCTCCTAACCTTTCAGAAGCATGTCCAGGGAGACCTGTCAAAAATCTGAATGTCCTTCCTCCTCAACTCCTTCCCCCCGTAATTCCCCCTTGTGGATATTACTATCAGATCCAATATGGCTTTGGAAAAAAACTTTTCCAGCTTGTTCTATGGCAAGAGAAATGTCTTTTCAGAGAAGCTTTGAAAGTTGTAACTTGCTACCTTCTAAGCAATTTGGAAACACCTAACTTTGGATGTTTTCTTGACAGTGCAGGTATTCTGGATTATGTTTTCAGGAAACTTAATAGTGTTTTATATACCTGGAGAATTTGCTTTCAATGAAAGACTGCTGTGGAAAAAAAAAATTGAAAGCAATGTTGTTGTTGATATGGGAACCGTACCTTTGACAGAATCTGTTTTCTTTTCTTTCCTTGCAGCAATTCAGAAATCTCTGTAGAAATCTCTAGAGAGGAATGGCAATGTGGCTGACTTCTCTCAGAATAAGCATGCAGATGATATGCACAATGTACTTGTGATCTGTCATTTCCTAAACATTTGACTTTGCACAGGAATCTATTTTTATTTAAACACGTTGCACCCCTTGACTGTGGTTCAGATCCCTCCGAGCTGTCTGACTAGAGTCCATGGAAAACTCACAGGTGCTATAGAAAGGTGAAACCAAGTATGTGTCCGATGCAAACCTCTTTGTTCAATTAACATTAAGCATTCACTCACCTAAATGTTACACATGCAAATTTGAGACAGCTTTTTAAACTTTAGCTTGATGTGTCATGTGACAGGGTATCTTGTGATATTTTATTGCCTCAGCCATAGGGTTAATGTGGGCTACTGCTTTTTCTCTTTTTTTTGGAAAAAATATGCTGTCACGCAACTAGAGCAAACAGTGTTGTGTAAAAGTGTTGAATTATGAAACCAAAGTTGGATTAAATCTGAACTTCTTAACAGAAAGTGCACTTAAGAAATAATTTCATCCTTGGTGGGGTGTCACCCCACAGGCAGGAACACTGGTTTTGTGCTCTCTTTCATCTTGCTTATATGTCCAATGATAAAAATCAGAGTTTGATCTGTGTGCTCCGTGTGATCCTAGGCAAAGTACTGGTTCTGCCATCTGTAATAACAAATTGGAGTCTGCAAATATACTTAATTAACACGATAAAATATTTACTGTTCAAAATTTTAAGAAAGTAATGCTGCTTTAATGCTCAAAAAAAAATACTTTTTTTGTTGTTGTTACAACTAAGTGGATAAATTGCTTAAGGCACCACATGCTTAGAGAATTGAGGCTAATGGAATAACTTTAGTTCTGTAGTGTTTCGCTAGCTGGTAGAATTAATCTAGAAAATGCTTTTAAGAGGCATGCTTTGTGCATTGTGGTTCCCTCTGCCTTTTTTTGTGAAGAATTAAAATGCAGAGCTCTTATACTTTTGTTAAAAATACAGCAGAATTTATGAAAAATTGTTTTCATTTCAAAGAAACAAATTGGTTGCTAGATACTAGATTTTTAGAAACTTTCAGTGGAGGGAGGAAATACTTATCAGTGGTTTCTGCAGATGGAAAGAAACTCTTAATTTAATTAGAATTTTGAGCTGATGCGTGTGTGTGACAAAAGCGTGACCTGTATATGTGAATTTTTATTTCTTTATTTTGGGTGACTGAATCTGGAACTGACTCTGAGCTTGTGACATAATTAGTACAATAGTGCAAATCAGCCATTTTTGAAAAGAGTAATTTACTCCATATGCAGCTTCTCAGCAAGAGCCCTCATTAATCAAAGAAGGCCATGTACATCAAAGTGTTCCTTGCTTGCTACAACAACATCCATCATACAGCTAGTAAATGTGCTGTGGCAGGGTTTGATAAATATAATGCCTTTGATGTGCTGATAATTCTGTGTATTGGCATGCTGCTGCCTGGAACTCCCTGGGTATGCACAAAAATCTAAACCAGCCCAGGTCTCTGTTCTAAAACTGTACCTAGACTCACTCTCAAAAGCCAGCCATGTCTGAAGTAGGACTCAAGCGCATTTTCACTCTCACTTATGATTCAATGGGGCCAATTTTTTTTATCTATTTATTTTTAATCTAGGTTCCCAGATGCTACAAAATTCCTTTGTGGATATATTTAGGTATAGATGCAGCTTCAGCTGACAAGAGCTTCTGTTTGTTGAACCACTTGTGTTTAACATGGTATATTCATTATTCTGTATGAATGTGCAGTAGAGATTTAGTGTAAAAATGGTAAGAGGCCTCATATGATATGAGAAGATAAAGCATAAAGTGGTAGAGATTGGAGGGGGCATGGTCTTATGGAAAAAAAGAAAGTAATAAGTAAGCTTTGTTAGATGAAAGTGAATTTGGTTTTAGGAGCTCATCCTCCAGGCACACAGAATGTGATCCATTTGTTTATACTAATTCACTGCCCTCTCTACAGTTTGTCTACTGCCAAAGTGAATGACTCAAAACTCATCTTCAGCAAGTAACAAAAATGATTACATATGAAGATTTGTGACATGTCGGAGTGGGGAACTCAAATTTTTGCTCTGTTTAATGCAAATTGTGGTGTTTCAGATCTGAATCCATAAAGAATAGCAGCTGTGCACTGAAAAGCAGTACTGGTGCATTTTCAGTTATGCTATTTACTGACTTATAGTTTAATTGATTTACTGAATTATAGTTTAATGGAAGGACAAATTACAAACTGGGAATTTTTACCCTGACTGTGTTATAGGTACAGTATGTCAAGTCCCTGGTTTTTTTGCTTCCTCACAAGCTGCAGAAGCTTGCTTTCCACTGTTGCTCACATTTTTTTCCTAGAGTGGAGTGTGAAAGTAAAGCAGGGAAAAGGCTTGGAGAAAAGTCTTTGCCCCCTGGGTGTAGCAGAGCCCCTCAGCAGCTGCCCCTTCAGCCTGTGGTTTAGAACGTCTGTCATCCTTCCCCCCTCCATCATATTTGGAATGTTGGGGGTTACAAGACCAGTGTAAGTGAAGATCCCAAAGTCCTCTCCTCCTGCTTTCTAGCCTCCTGGGTCCTAGTTTACCTGCTTGGGCCTGTGGTGGCCCTTAAATGGGATGCAAGGAAAGCAGGGGTGGATGTAACCTGCCAGTGCCATGAGTGATTTCATTTACTGGAGAGGTATCTGAAAAGAAAGGGACGGATGGGGAGAGTAGAGGAGTGTTTCTAGATAAGATATCAACTGGCTGCTCCTCCAAGAGGTTTAACAAACCTTTCTTGGCACCTCTAGGTACTTTGGGCAAAATTTGTCAGCCTCATGTTCCTAGTGGAAACTGGTGGGGAGGAGGGGAAATGAGACCAACTGATGGACAACAGGTCTTTAGTCTTTCTGCATTATCAGTGAGTCCTAATCCTTGTGTTAGGGCTTCTAGGGGTTACTGCAGTATGATTAATTGGAGTGCAGGAGAGAACTGTCTTGCTCTATGGTTTTATGGTCATGTCATAGTTAGGGGGGGAACAGTCCTGAACAACTCCTTTTGCTCACCTTGCTCTTGCATACGTGTTTGGTTCAACAGCATTTGCTAAATGCCATCCTCCTGTGAAAGTATGAGGGCCACTGAATACCAAGAAGCTTTCCAATGCATCTCAATTACAATGCCAGCTGTGCTGAGCAACTGTATGCTCCTCCATTGTTAACATTTGTAGAGTGTTCAATCATCCTCTAAATGTGTCATTTGTTATCTCTGATAGCTTGTAGTAAGAAAATACGGAAGGACTTCAAGAAAGAGTGCATGCGGTTCATAAGCACCCAGAAAATGTTGAATTGTTTGCTTCTCCTTTGATTAGGGATTGTTTATTTTTTTTAAAGTTAAGCAACAACTGAGATATAATTTTTGTGTAGCTTATGGCATAGCACTTCCTGGGAAGGTAAAACTTAAAGTGAACAGATCTTTTAAAAAATGCAGTAGAAATTTTAAAGGTGACTTGTCTGAAACTTACTCAAATTATACTCCAGGCAAGCCAATAAATACATCTCAGTGGAAAGAGTGGTACTGATGGAGAAGGATAATCTAAACTAGTTTGTAGCCTGAAAGTTGTTAGCTGTGCACTTATTGCGTGCTTGTTATGTTTGGAACGTAACTGGTAAAGCACAAATGCTAATGCTTTGACTCCTGCATTTTGTTAGTTTTGAATATGCATGTCTGATGTGCAAAGTAGGAAAAACTGAGTACAGTGTGCTGCTTGCATTATTGCTTCTCTGTAAGCTAGCTCTGCAATTAAATATTAAGTTATTACTAAAATAATCAAAATAATCAGAATGAGGATTCACTGGAGTTTTCAGTAGAATTATAGAATCATTTAGGTTGGAAAAGACCTTCAAGATCATTGAGTCCAACCATTAACCATGCCCACTAAACCATGTCCTGAAGTACCCCGTCCACTCGCTTTTTTAATATCTCCAGGGATGGTGACTCAACCACTTCCCTGGGCAGCCCATTCCAATGTTTGACAACCCTCTCAGTTTCTCTCTCTCTTGGTGTGATCTCTGGTGTTCTAGGATGCTAACTGATATTGAACTTTTTAATGGCAACTGACTAAACTCTGAAGTAGTTGGGCTTCTGCTGAACAATGTGTTTATATAGGTAATTGATTAAAAGCATTTATCTTGTACCACTGCATCATGTAAAAGAAATTAGGCACTATAATTCTGTCTTATGTGTATAGGCTTACCAATACTAAATGCTATAGCACTAGGTAGTATTAGGTAGAAAAAAGGAATTAAGTTGTATCTACAAAGCCCAGGTCTCCTAGACATGCAAATAGACTGAATAGTCTCTGCTTCCTGTGAATAGGATGGAAATCAACATGAGGCTTTAGCAGCTCCTAATCATATAATCGTAAATGAAATCAAATGTGCTTTTATCAGCTCGGTTCTGAAGCCTGAGATGCTGGGGCTTGTTTATTTTTCTGATGATAACAGGGTAGCTTAAAAATCATATGGGAAACACCTATTTTACCCTTTCCTATTCCATCACCTCCCATATGCTTATAAATGCTTTCTTGATTGGCATCATAGTTTTGAATAAAACTAGGAAAAGCTGGGTCATTTTTGCTTTAGACACAGTATCTGAAGCTACAGCTTGGTCTTTTGTCCTTCCAGATAAAGCTACTGCATGATTTAACAATTGCCTTAAAGACAGTAATGGTTACATTAAAAAGGTATCATTTCAAATATGTGTAACATCTGGAGAGAGATATCCATTTAAATGGAATAATCTAGCTAGACCTTGATAAAGGTAAAAATGTTCCAGCCTACCTTCTCTTTTTTTAATGAATTCTAAAAGCATAGAAATTTAATCTTACTCTGTCAATCATTCAATTTAAACAAAGCCCAAATTCTAAGATTTTGAAACCTGAGGAGCCACAAAAAGTGTAGCCATGTAAATTGTTTGACATTGACAGTACTTTGCCTTATCCCAACTAGTTTGGTAACTTCTGATACCAACGTAACAATCTTTGTAAAAGCCAGGAGAGCAAGCGGATTCAATTAAGCAAAGGTCTCGCATAAATATGTAGATATGGACTAAACTTTTCAAAAGTGACAGGTAATATTTTTTTTTTTTCATTATCACAATTTTGATTGATTAGGAAAGATAGCTGAGTATCCATCCTCAGAAGCTAGGTCTGCTTCAGGATGTGACCTACATCATGAACAACAGAGATGAGCCATTCTAAATCAGTTGATTACTTCTGAAAATCTTTGCCTGTCCTACCCTGTTCTGTAATATTGCTGCTAGGGAGTGTGCCATCACTTCTTTAGATAGCACGGAAAGTGTATTTCACATGTTGGAAAAGTGGCCTTTATTCTGCTTTGTCACAAACTGAGGAGAGAGAAAATCGTTTATGGTGAGGAACCAACTAACTATGAGAAACAGTGGGCTTTTCAGAGGAACTTGAATGCAGACAGGATTTGGCAATCACAGTGCTAACCATGTTTCTTGCTGTTGTAATATTCACAGGGTAAAAGATCCAGTGAAAATTGTCTTCTATGGAATTTAAGCCTCGGGTATGCTATACACAAAGGTGTATAGCAATGAAAAAATGTAACTTGAATTTGTATATCAAAATAGGGAATACGGTGGTTGTTCTTTACTAATTTTAAACTGTCAACAGTGATTTCCTGAACTTGAAGTAAAGAAACTACTGATCAAAGTTTTTCTTTGAATGATATGACAGCAGCCTGATTCTTGTCTTTTTTTTTCTTTTTTTTTCAGATGATGAATATTTTATCATGATCTGTGCATAACAGAACAACACCTATTCACAGTGCAGCAGACACACATTCATCAGCATCTTGAGTCTGGCTGTTCAGTGCCAGGTTCTGGAGATGCCAGAAAATTCCAAACTTCTGCTGTATAAAGAACATTCATTATTATTATTTACCCACTTTATGGGCAGAATGCAAATGATGATACTTGCAATCAATTTTTGCCTCTGTCTTTGTAAGGCTTTCCTCATCCACAATCTGGCAGGAATGCATATTGCCAACATATTTTCTATCAGGAAAATACGAAAAACTTTATCTTGTGAAGTGCGGAACATTCCCAATTGCAAGGCACTTGGTAATGAACTCCAAGTGAAAAATCATTCATCAGAATTATTAACTTTCCAGTAATACTTTTTTTTTCCCTGTACCTATGTTTACTCAACTCTTATTAAATCTTCCCCTCGTGTCCCCCCACAGATGTTATATTCTGAGCATGGGGATGATCATATTGCAGGGGAGAAGCTGTGGCACCAAAACCTGTGGTTTAGTCTCAGACATTTTAAAAGTGTGATTCAAAATCCTTTCATTTCTTTCATTGGCCATGAAACACTTTGAGTTGGACCACTAAGAGTGCAGCTACACTACTGTTTTAGCTCAGATTGGAGTGTTTTTATGAAGGAAATCTCCCATTTTTTTTCCTTAGTGAGCTTTGCTTTGGAGCAGTCATGGAATATGTGATTTGGATACTTTACAAATGAAACTTTACTGGAAGATATTCTCCAGGAGCATGCGTAATGCACCGCAGTCCATGGGATTAGACTAAAGCTAGTTTTGAGTTTTACACTGGCACGCGGGTGTCTTGGCCTCAGTACTAACTGCTTAATTCATAGAACTGCTCCTGCTGGTCTGTACTACTTGCTAATGTAAACAAAGTCTAAGTTCATGCATTGTGAAGATCTAGGATTACGTTTAATTTGTTCTTTAGTATCTCTTTGAATTTGAGATAAGACAAAACTAGGTAGAGGTGAAAATGTCTTATAAATTCCCTGTCTATAGTTCAGGTAGCATGTAACTGAGCAGTGAGAATTCAGCAATGTTCAGATCTTGCTTGAGTCTATTACAACACATTTTTTAAAAGTAGGATGATGTTCTAAAATATAGAGGAAAAATAAATTGTATGAAATGCGTTAGAGGATAACAATCTCATAGAAAATATTAAAATACAACATTATTTGTCCAACTGTAACTGTCAACTTATTTTGCCAAATTACATTACACTGGCATGAATTTACAGAGCAGGAGACTAAAGTTTATGGCTCATTAACAATAACAGTTGTACACCTACACTGTAATTCCTGAAAATGTATTTTCTCCTTTAGTACTGCATATACTGTGGGAATGACAATAATTACAGAAACTAATTGAATGAGATAGTCATAACTCTAAAAGTCATATTACTCATTTCAAAATGGTTTATTTCCTGAAATAAACAATCTTTACAGAGTGAACAGACATCCCTTTAAGTTTATTAAACTCATTAAATTTCCTTAAATATGCTGAAAAGTGTATGCTGTGCATTTAATAGAGGGTATAGATACATGTAAGTATGACATTCATAAAAATTCTTAAAATGAAATTTTAGTGAAGCAGTTTTTCCTCAAAAGTTTGGTTTTCTATAGCTAATGGAAAATAGGATAAGGTTTCAGAATTTAATAGCAAAAGTGTGTTGAAAAAGGAGATCTATGTTTTTGTCCTTGTATGGGCACAGTTGATATCCTCACCCAATGGAAGTTTTAACGATTGCATGGTCAAAACAAATCAATCCTTCCTCGTTAATGCAGAGTTACGCTTCCTCAGCAGTTGCCCCTTCAAGTGTGCAGTTGCAGGTTTGAGGAAAAACTCCAAGTTCTGAAAACAAGGGGTGTGGATACACATGCGAGCGCACACGCCACCCCCCTCTCTCCCCAGGTCTCGCAGTAACCCATAGGAAACACCAAAACCAGTGTTGGATGTTCCTGTATTAAAAGGTGGAGGGATCAACTGCAGCGCTTCAGCAAAGGCTCAGTGCGGCATGAAGCAGTCCAGGAGAGTTGTGCTGCTTGGGGGGTAGCTGAGCCCTTCTTATAATCACAATATAAGTTTGGAATAAACAGCTTCTGAACGTTTCATTTTACTATTGGGTTGTGGCGGCCCTTTCAGCCAAAAGACACAACCGTTTTCATGCCTTAGAGGGGAGATGACTGCAGGTTGAGGTTGTAATGAAGAAGAGGTAAAGACGTAGCATTTCATGACACTGTACGGAGAAATGTGAAGGAACTGTTGTATAGGTGAGTTCCTGTGGTGCTATGTGTGTGGAGCACAGAAGAAGGTACCCTGTAGTTCCTGTTAAGAGATGAATGTGTAATGGAGCTCAACGAATGCACGGTTGGGGTTGGACGGTTCCACCTTCGCTCTACAGTATCTTCCAAAACTTGGAGTTTAAATGGTTTTTCTACTGGAGACGTTTGGGAGTGCATCAGGAAATCCCAATTCTGCACTAGGTTGGTTTGTTTTGGTTTTTTTCTTTTGTTTTGGGTTTTTTTTTCTAATTGCTGAGTGTTGCTTTTTGTTGTTAATAGACAATGAAAGGTTATTTGTAGGAGTTAGTAATGATTTGAACAATTCTAATTTGCAGGAGTTGTTTCCCAATTCATTTGAAGACGCTGTATATGAACTCGGACTCTTGTTAGTTGATACGATGTGGTGTAATAGTAATGGACTACTGTAAAACAGTGTAATGTATAATGTGTTTACATATAGTGCAGTCCTACTCTTCCCACTGCATACTTCTGAGATTATACTTGATCGTTGCTGTAGTGTACTCATTTTACATTGGCTTTTTTTAATGCCTCTTATTTTCAAAGGTTTGGGTCTGATTGCTGTACGCTTACCATAGGTGCATTGTCTTCATTAAACAGGAGCCTACATTTAGAACAAAATTAAAAAAAATTACCTTTAATCAACTTTTACCTGCTTTGCTCCATTTTGTAGGTTGTTTATTTATAAAGTAATCATGTGAATTTCCTCCTGGTGGAGAGTCCTTTAATACAAACTCTTTTACTTGTGGAATTGCTTTCACTGACATTGATGCTGACAATCTTCATCAACATTCATCCAGTGTGTCATATAAAACAAGGTGATAAATGTACCCTTGCACCCTAGGGTGTTACATGTACAACCATTTTTCTCCACTTTGCTTTCTTTTACCAGTCACTATATCGCTAGACTGCAAAACCTAATTGTAGTATCTTCTGCTCTCCTAAACAAGCTCATTTTTCTCCAACCTAACCGATCAGAGATGCTGTCAATCAATGAGAAACATGTCACACGCGGATCAGGGTGGCAAAGGGCTGCAGTGTTTAGGCTATTCACAGGAAATACTTTAAACCGTTTTGTGTTAAAACCTAGAGTTTTCTATTTGCAGTCTTATCAAATGAATCCTGAGTTTTTATCTGCTCTGTGTCTTGAACAACAAATTGTAAACAAAAGAGATAAATGCTAAGAATAGGTCTGTATAAAACAAGCAAAAAATCCAAGGCTAAGAAGGTATTTCCTCCTAATAATTCTGAATATGGAACCTGGGTACAGCCAATTTCACTGTTGTATCACAAGTGACTTTAATGGAATCTAATAACCATTGGAAATAATATTACTCTGCACTCTCCCTGTATCTAAGGGGGACAGAAACCTAAAAGCAAGTGGATGGGTCAAAATAGGGTGACTTTGACTGAAACTCTTTGGCTACAAGTATTCATTATAAACAAAATCTGTCAAATCTTTTCACTAATAAGGGTGTAGATCTTATTACAGCCTCAGGACAGTAGTAACTTATTCTCTGACATATTATGTGAATTTTATGTGCCTACTCTATAAAAAGTGCACAGTTTCCATAGCAATTTTGATACTTCTGTGATACATGATGTGACAGCATGTACCATTTTTCCTTCTTCCATGATAAATTGTCCCCACCACTCAAACGCTAGATTGCTGCTAGAAATCAGAATTTCGTTTTGATGTCACTAAAAGCTAATATCAATAATTAGGCTTAGATGTTTGCTCTGGAAAGAATAACTTCTTTGCACTGCTTCATTACTCAGGTTAGCAGTTTTGAAACCATAAATCAAGAATGAAAGGATGAAGTCTAAGAATTGGTTTAGAAAACATTAGGGATAATCCCAAATTTACAGGAGGAAGAGGTCCCATGTTAATGTTGAAAATTTGGGACTGAGGGGTGGGTCATTTAAGAGTATCTCTCCATATTTCTTTGTCTGCGATCAGCATTTACACATACCTAAACGAGAGGTATGGAAGAAAGCCATCAAATGGCTCCTTGCCCTTGGTGACTAATGGTGTCTCACAACAGACGTAGAAGCACAGGTCTGAGGTTTGCTCCAAAGTGCTGTGAAACTCCTCTCCCCTTAGATTTGGTGTAAAAAAACCCTGCCTGACACAGTGCTATCTGTTTTGCCCCTTTGGATGCATTCAGCTACAGACAGAACTGACAAAACTGTTTAATAGTTCCAGCTGCTGGTTGGGACTGTGCAGACAGGGGTAGGATGCTCTAGGCAAGACTGCAGCATGTTCTTTTTGGCCAAAACCATGCAACTGTGTAAAAGGCTCCTGAGCCTGCCATGCCCTGTGCTTTTTGCTCAGCCAAGCCTCCCCAGTGTTCTATGGCTTGTCTGAAAGAACAGTGGAGTGCTTGAAACTTCATGTTAGTTTTGTTTGGTGGGGTTTTAATCATAGCCATTTTTTAATACTTTTGTTGTTGTCATTGCCCTGAAGCTCATAAAAACTGATTTAGTGGCTGGTTTGGTGAAAGCACAAAACCACTATGGGCTTGTTGGGATCTTGGGAAGGTTAATACAGTCCCCCATGCCCCGGTTTACTCATTTGAAAATTTGATACTTACAATTAGTCTCCTTGGAAGGTACTCTGAGTATCACATGGTTTTGAAGAGTCTATTAATAAATCAAAATATATTTATCAGTGAATAAGTAATATAAGCATTTTGCTAATAATTTATGAATTTTAATAAGGGGCAATGTAGACTATGTGAAGAAACATTGAGATACATTGTTAATATAAAGGTATTTTGGCAGAAAAAAACATTCAAAATAGCTCACCCTTGTTTGTTCTATGCATATAAAAGTATCACTTCTTGAATTTCAGTCTAGTGGATGTTCCAGGTCACCTGATATCTCACTTGAAATGTATCACAGTGGACTCTCGAACTGAGAGCTTGGTAACTCACTGAACTGTCATTGTAGCAGCTTTTTGTTTGGTAAAAGACAAAAAGACCTTCCTTTGAAAGCCTCTCGTCGCATGGGTATCTCATTGGCTGAGGACAGGGTAACTGAAACAGGCGGCATAGTAGTCTTGTAGGCTGGTAAAACTAAGGCCACAAACAAGAGGACGCTAATCTAATACTACCCGTAAATATGTCTTACATGAAAATGTAGTGCCAAATCGTACAGAAGTATCATCATGTGTGTCTAACTGAGTTTAGATCCCACTATCTCCTGCAGTAGTTGAAATTAATTGTTAAGGTTAATTTTTGTGGGGGAAACTTTTTGTAAACTGGATAGACCATAGATTGCCAACCATGCCCACCGCTGCTTCACTTTTAATTAGTTTATTGTGTACTTTCAAAGTTAAATGTCAAAGCGGGTGAAGATGAAGCAGGAATAGGAAAGACATTCACTGCTAATGAATGTGGTCTTAACCTTTAAGAGGAGAGCGTGTTTATCACGCTTCTTTAGTTCTCGTATCTATTTTACTGTTATACTACTCAGTGTATCGATGCATCAGAATTTTGAGACTGTTCAAGGCTTAATTTTTTTTTATCTGTGAGAAATGAACATTATTTTGGTTTGTTTTTGCTTTGTGTGGTGACTTTAGCTACAGCATTTTTCTAGCTGTAATATTTCCAGCTGTATGGAAAGTCAATTAGCAAAGAAGTTCAGTAGATGGCTAACCCAACGGACATCTGAATCCCAAAACAATGAGTAGGACTGCAGTAAGATACCAAAGTTGAATGGGAATTGTGTACTGACTGTCTGCAGGGCTGAATTTCTTTTTTCTGTAAAGCAGATTTTAAACACGTGTTTAGTGCTGTCTATGTTAGTATCCAGTGTTGTTCTGGATGGATCAATGTTTGTTTGTAATGGATCATATTAAGGGTAAAATATGAGTTTGCATAAAAATCTCATTGTTTGGTGTTATTAAATTATACAGTTATAGAAGGTGTATCGATTTATAGGTGTAATATACTGTTATGTCAGAGTGCTGTATTGGTTTCTGTTAAGTATATTTTCAGTGAATATTAGTCATTCTACATAAGTATATGGATTAATTTGTAGGGCACTTGAAAACTTTAGATTTATGTTGATTTTTATGTACCAAAAAGTGTTGTTCCATAGCGCATGCCAGTAATACTGGTTTACATTGTTTTTTGTATTAAAAAGAAAAGAAGTTGATAATCTCCCATTTATTGATTTAGCAGTTAATTGTATTGCTTTTACAAAAAAGTCTCAAAATAGAATTTAATCTTATTCTGATAGGCTAACACAGATTCCAATTTATGAAAAGTGAAACAGGAGGAACTTGTCAGCATTATTATTGCTTTTATTATAGTTGCAAATATAGTTTTGTCATATTATTTTTCAGTAGAATAAATGCTCCTAGCAAAACAAATTTAACATGACCTTGCTATTGCACAATCCTAACTAGCTAAACATATTTTGGGGTTTCAGCTACTGATATTTCACTTTCCTGGCGACTTAGAGAAAGCTGTTGAAAAGCTTGGTGAATGCCTATTGAACAAAAAGAGGGGAAAATGGAGCACGTTATTTTTGAAAGTATCCCTTGTTTCTTGTTCACTTATATGTATCTTTGTGGAGACAGTGGGGCTGTGTTCTAGGTGGCATTATAATATTTATTAACTGTCTTTTTTTGCTGATGGTGTGGGCTCAAGCTCTTGATATTCTTGAAGCTTTTTCCATAAGGGCAGGGTGAGTGTAGAGGTGGAGGACAAGGAAAGAAAAGCGATAAAGAGATGCAGCTCCCGTCCCTGATGTTGACTCTCATTACAAACCTGGGATTGGAGAGACTGCCCTCTGTCCGGCCTGAGGCGCTGCTGCCCCTCGAAAGAGGCTCTTGGAGAATCCTGAGAGCAGCCTGAGAGCGCAGGAACTTAGGCAAGGGTGGCATGAATGAAAAACAGGTCTTCTGGTTTATTCTCTGGCATGACTTTAAACTTTTGTGAACTTATAACCAGCTATTTCAGTGGATTCATTTGCATCATAGCAATACAAATCCTGGAAAAATAGCCTGCTTCTGTTTTCTGTTCCTTTTCTCTTTTTTTATGGATTTTATTTTTGTTGGGGGTAGAGAATGCTGGGAGACTGACCAATATTATTCTTGCTAAAATTTAATGTCATCTCTTGGTAGCAAAAGCCCTTCACACTACTTTGTATGCACTGTACTCTCTCCCAGCGTTTGTGCTACCATAGTGGCAAGTGTGTTCCTCTGCACCCTTTGCAAGTGCAGTTTAAAAGAACAATAAACTGTATGACAATAGCTTGCATTGTCTGAGGGGGGGGGGGGAAGCCTGGGCAGCCAATGGGGGTAATCTGGCAGAGCTACTTTGAAGCCTCAGTGAATTCCTGAACTTTGCTTTGTTAAACAGAAGGGCAACACCTGAACGGTTAGTGTTGATTTTTACCATTTTTCTTTTTCTGTAAGAAGAGATTTTGCTGAGGTGCAATGACCTAATCCTTTCTGCTCTCTCTGCTGTGCTTGCATCTGTCCCACCACTCTAATCATTTTGTCAGATCACAGAGCTATGTAAACCATATGATTATTTAGCAGAGTTATTAGAAAGCTTGTTTATTATATAATGGAGGCTTAATTGACACATTTCATCATGGTTTTTTCCTGTATGTAAAATTCCAGGTTGGCATGATCTTTCAGATTCAGCCAGGCATTTGGGTTAAATGGGAAGTTGCTGAGAAATTTTGAAGACAAAGTAGTTTGAACATAAGAAGACTAATTTGATAGAAGTCAACCTGTTTTCTGCATTCATTAGATTCAGATTTGCTTTAATAATGTTATTTCTATCTTCAGAGGGTTAGAAACCCAAGAATTCATTTTGTTTATAGTACACTTATGGATTAGATGAATCCACTTAATTATCTTGGTAGTTTTCAGTTCCATTTTACAATGAATTTTATCTTCAACTATTGAGAAATGACAAATCAGAAGTGACAAGTATTGATCAAATATTTTCAGCAATCAAATTTTTTCAAGCAAAACTGAAAAGTGAAAACTGAAGTGTTTTTCTGGATTGTATCCCTTTTCAATAAGTTTTTCTATGGAGAAAACGCTCAAGATTGCATTTGGTCTCTTTTTGTTATGATTAATTTCATTTTGACTTTTTTGTAAAGTGAAATCAATACAAATACCTTACAAATCATTATGATATCATTGAGTGTACTACACGTAAGCCAAATTATATACATGTAGATCAGGGAACTGCACAGTAAAATCAAACCCAAACAAATAACTGTAAAGTAACAGCCTGGTAGAGATCTCGCATAAACCACCATGTTTCATTGACAAAGCAATATATTTGGTGGACAAAATAATATGTAACTCTAATGAGGTGTTTAAATTTCAGTCCATGTTTCACCTTGTAGTATTTCTATTTTATGAATGAACAGAACCATTAAATTAAAAATGAAATGAGGTGGTAAATCATTGATTTAGTTGTATGTGAAGTTGTCGTATGCCTCTGGATTTTTCTGAAAGGGAAAAAAAAAAAGCTTACAAAGCTGTTCCACAAGTATTGCCTTCAGCTTGGCTATTTTCCTTTTATTTAACTAAAAACTTATTCCTTTTTTAAATTCTGGTTTCTTGGAAATCAACAACAAAAAGTTAGGCACTCTAACTCAGCAGGGATTAGTTTAATGGTCAGGTAGCTCAAACCGCTGGAGCATGGGTTATCTCATTACTTTGTTAAGGAGTGGCACTCACTGGTATGCCAGAAATCTCTTCTATTTCACTATATAACGGTTCCAACTTTTCCAAGGATTCTGGCTGCTTTAGAACAATCAGAATTTGAATTTTACAATATTAGGCAGATCTTTACATGTAATTAGACAATCAACGTGTTGCTGCACTTGCAAAAGTCCTGGTTGACACTCATAGTTGTGCTTGTTGTGCAGCACTGTTAGTTTGGCCCCTGGTTTTAGGAGTGCAGTGGCTGGTCGTCTTCCTGCCAGGGCTTGTTCTCATACGACCCCTTCAGAACAGCCCAGTCTTAGGGCCTCCCTGTAAACTGATTGCTATAATACTGAATTCTTCATGGTTTTAAGGTCCATAGCGGCATGGATCTGATTTCAAGAAGTGTCTGAGGCCTTGCTAATGCTGTGACTATTCAGAGGGAGCACTACAATGGAAACTTCACGCAATTCTGATTGTAGTCAATGTATTGAAACCTTTAGGCTGCACAACGTTAAGAATTTCTGGTTAAGCATAGCATGATAGAAAAAAGTCTTAAGGCCTAGGCTTAATAACTGGCTATCTACCTATTTCTTCAAATACCTACTGTTGTGCTAATACTCTACTTTGGTTTCAGCACTTGAAAGGTGATGTACTGGATCCTGTTACAGTAGGTGACACTAACAGGAAAAAGCAGTGTGCCATTTTGGGGGGCAACTGATATTTTCTCCAGGCAAGCTGCTGTAACTCCTTAGTATTTCCCCTCCAACCTTCAAATCTGTGTGTCTTACTGGAATCTGTGTCTTCAAAACACCTCTTAAATCAAACATTCTGTCAAAGAACCAAGAAGTTAAACCAAGAAACACCTACTTTCTCTGTGAAAAGTGATCATTCTCTTCATCTTGGTAGTGGCCTAGTTGAAAATGGTTGTGAGACACCTGTGAGTCCTAACAAGACTGTTACTGCACCTGGCTTAGTTCTCTGTCTTCCAGTTTGGCTCAGAGCTGCTCAGTGGCTGCCACCAGATCACGCAAAAGTCATTCCATCCAGGTAATTATTCTTTTTCTGCTGTTAGAATAAAGGTATGACAGTTCTCTCTAATTCCAGCCTCCATGACATTTAAAGACTTCTTTAGGGTCAGCAGCCCCAGAAGTGAGAGTATTCATGTGAATTGTGATGGCCCCAAAGTCTGCAACTGTCACCTTTAAGTGAAACAGAAACAAATGCTATTGTCTGTCTTTGGAAAATTTTTGATCGGCACAAGGCATAAAAACCAAACCCTCTTTCTGCCATCAAACCCTAGTAGTACTGGCTTCTCCAAATAACTTCTGGTATTGCAGCTGGGTTAGTCAGTAGGATACTACAGCTTGTACAATGGTAGAATTTACATTTGAAATAGCAACTGCCTGATAGACTTTAAACTTAATGGGGAGACTCTGAACTTCAAAGATTTTTCTTCTTTTTCCATTAAATCAACTGAATTAATAAAAGATACTACCTCTCCCTTGGCTCTTGAACACTAAGGATTATTCTGTCACTGATACATGTAGCTATTGGAAGTAGCCTTGATTAAATGTGTGGTAAGGATTTTGGTGACTGAATTTATATGTATGAGGGTATGTACTTGCATTTCAGCTTTCCAAAATTCAAGATCTCTTTGTGTTCACTTACTCTCTGAGCAGCAAGGCTTGAGCTTTCATATTCAACATTCTGTTTTCGATGTCCAAGTCATCAGGTCCCAAGTTGGGGAAGGGAACTGACTTTGCCTCTGAAAATCAGGCTATCTTAAGTGCCTAAAAGCAGTCACTGTGGGAAATTTGAGCCTGAAACAATAAATCTTTCCTGATACAGAATGACCTGTGAGTAATTTAGCATTGTGTCCTGGGTCATAAAACGTATATTGGATACATAAGACGTGATGGTTTTGTTCTTTCTTTTCCTGATTGCGTGATCTATGCGCTTTGCTGTCATGCAAAAAACTTCAAATATGCACATGCTAAATGGTATATTCTATTCAAATAAATTGCAGAGAGGATTGTGTAATTTACTTGCACTTTGTAACTAAGCAGTCTATGGAGAAAGAATAATTTGCTGAAAGAAAGAACAGGTAATTTTGAGTGACAAAGTCAGGAAAGGCTTTTTTGCAAAGACAGTTCATGAACAGAAAATGACAAGATCTGTTGCAAATCTTCTTTGCTTTTGCTTAATACAAAAAATATTGATTGTTCTGAGTTGGTATACTTACCAAACTGATTTCTGACAGCTCTGTACCTTTGGCATGTTCCTCAAAGGCTTAGAAATCTGCTAACCTCCTGATGAGGAATTGTAAAAAGCAGAGACAATAAGGTAGTTAATCACTTTCAAAATTTAGACTGGCTTCTCAATTTTTAACATATATGTTCTTTTTCCTAGGAACATACTGAAAATATAACACGCTATGAGATTTGTATACGTACAATTGGTCTTAAGCTTTGTAGCACCCCAGCACAGAAATGGCCTGTGGGTTTTTTTGTGGAAGTAGTGTGCCTGTCTCCTTTACTACTGAGCCTTGTCATTGATGTGACGTGGCCTGGATTTGCCAAAAGGGGCTGCTGAGTTACCATTCCTTGGTCATTTTTCCATTGGAGGTCACTTACAGCCTTTTTTTCCCCCACTGTTTGAAAAATGCTTTGTGAGTCTGTAAAGAGCCTCCGAAATGAATAACAATGAGGTCAAAAGAAATAAAATGAGCTTGTTACCATGATGGCTATTGAAAATTTATGAGACCCGCTTTGTGCCAGCAAAACAAACTCAGCTGCCTTCTGCCTATCTGCAAGAAAAATGCCCTTTATAAAAACAACAACAACAAAAACCCCACAACCAAACAAAACAAAAAAACCCCAAACAAACCCCCCCCCAGAAACCAAACACCAAACCCAAGAAATCTTACATTGTTTAAGTGAAAAGGAGTGGGAACTTCTCAGCTAGAACAGCTGTTAGATTCTTCATGCTTCAGTCTTCCTTTTTTCTTAGACAGCATTACAGAGCTCTTTCTGATTTGGGTTATCTTTTTAAGGAAGTCTGTTAAACAATCAAGCAGAATCCATTTACTCATTTAAGGGGGGGGGGGGCAAAACTGATTTGCATTGATTGATAAAGTCCTAAACCAGGTATTCTGTGATCACTTATTCTCTGCTAATCCTTTTATATCCAGCATTGGAACATTGTGGAAATTGGGGACTTGCTGTGTGAAGAGCCACATAAACTCTTACTAGCATAGTCCCTCTCTTGAAAGCAAAATGGGCATAGAGGAATGGGAGGAAAAGGGTGGTTTTAGAGAGGGAAGTGTACAGACATCAGATGACTTAAGGTCATAGCAGGAATTGGTGCCAGAGCTGGGAGCTGTAGATTGTCTGAACCTTAGTCAATGTCTTTGTCGTGGGGTTATCAGTCTTCTGAAGATGTACTTTTTTTAGTGAAAAGTATTACTTATATGTCAGTATGTTTACTCAGTTCCATTAATGTTTGCAAGGATAAATATTACTTCATTTTAATTCTGGTGAATGGATGCTTACCACAGTGTCCAGGATCCAAAGTATTATGAAAGATTTTTTTGTCTTATTTTCCTTTGAAAAAGCCCTTAAGGTCAGGGTTGAGGCACAGTGGTGAAAGTAAAGAAAGCCAGTTCTGCCACTGCTTGTGCCACCCCTGTTTTGCAGATAGACTGCCATATCCCCAACCTCTTTCTGGGATTTCAAGTGAAACATAGAGAATAGCAATGTGCTTTAGAAATCTTGAAGATCAGTTTACTTCAGAAATCACCCAACAAAAAAGTTGGGACAGTTGATAGCCTTTAAGGAAGATTATTGTGTTGACTATGGTTTCTCCATACAGTGTTAATACAGTGTTTGATGGTGCAGCACCTCATGTATGCTGACTGATATCATAGAAATATATATACCGAGTCTGGTTGGGATGGAGTTAATTTTCTTCATAGCAGCCTGTATGGTGTTGTGTTTCTGATCTGTGACCAAAACAGTGCTGTTAACACACCAGCATTTTGTGTATTGCTGAAGAGTGCTTACACAGTGTCAAGGCCTTCTCTTTCTCACTCTACCACCCTCCAGCAGGTAGGGTAGGTGTGAACAAGAAGCTGGCAGAGCACACAACTAGGACAGCTGACTTGAACTCACCAAAGAGATATTTCATACTGTTTAATGTCATGCTCAGCAACAAAACTGGAGAGAAGGGCGGTTAGCTTTGACCACCAGTTTACGGCTCTGTCTTCAATTTCCTCTGGTTTATTGGTTGGTGTGTTATCAACCCTGTTTTGGTCAGAAGTGCAAGATGCAGCACTATGAAGAAAACTAACTCCATCCCAAACAGCCCCAGTACAGTTTGTGAGCTCAGCTTGTCTTTGCTGAATGTGAAGTTCTGGAGCAATACCCCTGGGTCATGGGAACAAAGAAATGGATAGCAGTTAGAAGTGCAAGACCAGTTGGAGGGCGGGGGCAGGGAAGGAAACTATAAAACAAACAACTATGCACAATCTTTTAAACAAAGTGTCCTAAAACTAGCTTTGTGAGGCATGGGGGTCTTTCTTGGTAGATTACTGTTATTCTACTTCATAGCCTGAAACCACTCGTTTGTTTTCTGAGCCTACTTGCAGAAATAAATTGAAGGAAAGGGAGGAAGAGAATGGGGAATTTAAATCTGTGAAACAGTTAATATACACAAACTGGGTCTTTTTTGGTATTCTTTTTCATTCCGTTCCACTTATAATGTAATCAAATTTCTGTCTCTGCAGCTGATGAATCCAATTTCATTAGAAACCCAGTTTTCTGAAACCTATGTCCCTTTCTCCTCACCTTTGAAACTTCCTCTTAATATAATTCATTTACATGTTTGACTTTACTTCCTTCGTTGTCCTTTTTTATCTGTCTGCATTTTGTTCTCTTGCTGAGTCCTAACAGGACCCATTTTTCCCCACAAGGTCTATATCAGTACAGTGCCACCAGTGCAAGACATTCCAGTGATGTATTGCACCTATACATCATCAAAGCAACAGGGTTTTGATAAACAGCTTTCTAATACATCATTAGATCATCACTGATGGCACTTTGATGATGTATTATATTAGTACATCATCAGAGCACTGTCATTCCAGTGATGTATTTATAAACAGATGGTGCTGTCATGCAAGAAAGAAGGGAAAGCAGAAGAGAGCATTTCACTCTGTTACAGTACAAAATGTGTCCCCACCATTCATTCAATGAGATTAAAGGCAAAGACCCTGTGAAGGCATAATTGTCTCATTAGGTATGTTGGCTCTAAGTCCATTGACTTCTCTATCCGGCACCTAGTAAGCAGGCAGATAATCCTTTTTGGCCAGTAGTACACAGAGCTCTTTGAAATGTATTTTCATGTTTGTTGTCACTCAGTCATAAAGTTAGGATTATATATCATTTTTCATAGTTGCATGTTTGCATGTATAATTAAAATAAATTTCATTTTATATCGACATACTAAAATTGTATTTCTAGCATAAGGTGTTGTGCTCAAACAATCAAGTTAGGAGACTTCAGCAGCAGACGTACTTGGCACACCACTGGACATTAAGTGTTTACTCCAGAAGCCCACTAGTATGTTTTCCCCTAATTCTGTAGAATTGTTTTCTCCCCTAAAAGCCATCACTTTGAGTAAGTTTGAAGCTGTGAGACGCTATATTGATGAGTCTGTCATGCTCCTAAGAATAATTCTGTTGTGAAATACCTCTACTTGTTAAGTAATCTTCTGATGCAGTAGGGGCAAAATTTTTTTAGGTAAAAAAAAAAAAAGCAAATTATCATTTTCATTTTAAGAGATAGAGATCTTGTTTGGTATAGTATCATAACTGCTAAGGTAATTATTGAATTTACAGTCAATATCAACTGTTTTGAAAGCTATTACGTAGATTGTTAGATAAACGTTTCCATTATTTCCCCTAAATGAATAGGATTGTCAACATGTTCATTTGCTGATTATGTGTATCTCTTGCTCTTGTATTGGCTTGCTGAACTGTACTATTTAACTACTTTTGCTGAGGAAGTCTCTGTGTTTCTCTTTTAGGTGAGGAAAGTGAGAAAGACAAAGACCAGGTGAACTGTCCAAATCACACAGAAGTTTACATTGGGGCTGGCAAAGTCCAAATACTCTCAACCTTCATCCAAAAGCAGAAATTATGCAGCAGGTAGGCCAGTCTTATGCCGTGATGTATTTACAAGGCTATGATTTGGGAAGACTGTGGTGAAATATGACCAAAGTTCTTATCTAATGTTACTGTTGAATGTCTGTTTTGCACATTTGATCTTCATGCTGTTTTGGTAGAGTTCTCCCTTTCCTTAGTTAAAAAGGAGAATATTTTTAGGAAGACATTTTTTAAGATTCTTTACAAGATTAGTCATCAAAATGAAAATTCTGTCTGCAAAAAAGATACACTTGCAGATATGTAATATATATAAAAAAAATAAATAAAACCAATTATCACAAAAAAACATATTCCAAATATCTAGCTGTATTGTAACAGGTCAGGTGGGAGGTGATATGCAGTGAGATTTGCTTTTGTAATTGTGTCTTATTCCTCTAAATCGTGAGTAAAAATTTATTGTACAAGAGGGACTTCAAGGTTAAACACAGTTTCATTTTGCACATAGAGAAATTTGCCATGTAGAATTACAGATGAATCTGTACTTTCTGAGAGAGGACATTCCATCAAAATTGTACACATGGCAGTGGATACATAGGGAAAAAAATTCAAATGTTTCCTTCAGCAAAGATTCGTCAAAAGGAACATAAGCATGCTGCCTAATCAAAACGGTAGCCAGCACAAAGTAGTATCCAGCTAAAACTTTGTAAAAACACCGGCAGTGTGGGGCTAATTCCCTTCTTTGTGGTGTTTGCCTTGAGTAATTATTGTTCTAATTCTTGTGTTTCACTATGTCTTGTAAAGTCACAGAATAGCAATAATTTCAAGACAGTGAATTTCATAATTGGAATACATGAGACAAAAGTTAGGAAAGAAGGAGATACTGTTATATTAATTCTACAGTTGGAGAACTAAGCACAGAGAAATAGAGTATTTTCCCTGAGGTCCCTGTGTCTGTAGTAGAGATGAGACTTAGAGATGAGAAGATACGCAGATCTTCAGTGTTCGGTTCTATTCTCTCCACTGTTATTTCATCTTGCTGCTTGACATATGCAGTGAAAGCACCGTGTGTATAGAGAGGGAGGGAAAACCAAATCAAAGGTGTACTGTAGCTGTACTTCTTAATGCAAGTCTCTGACCTGGGGAACACTAAAGCATTTCCAGGTCTTCAGGGCCCCCCTCAAAAATTGTGGTGTTAATCTCAAGAGCTGGGGCAAGCTCCGGTCAAACTGAGCTTGTGCTAAAATCCTTCCTGCACTGTGAGGGAGTAGTTTGAAATATATTACTGTATTGCATTTTACCAGACCTCAAAACCAGGTTGCAGAAGACATCGGTAATGCCAATGAGATGCTAGGTTGTATTAGCAAGAGTGTAGCCAGCAGGTGAAGGGAAGTGATCCTTCCCCCCCGCTAGGCACTCCGGAGCGTACCTCTGGAGGCTTGTGTGCGGTGTACGGTACAGGACAGGCATTGACAAACTGGAGTGGGTGCAGCTACAGGCTACCAAGATATTTAGGGGGCTGCAGCACACGACATAGGAGGAGAGGCTGAAAAAGCTTCCTCTTCTGAGGAAGACCTTGAACTAATGCTGTGGCTCTTCAGGGACAGTTCAGTATGCCTAAATATTGTGCAGGTTTCTTCCCCAGAGGTACTGTTCTATGTTGTTTGGGGATTCAACCAATGTGATATGAAAAAGGGAAAATAGTGTTCCAGCTGTGATCGGTAGAGGTAGTGGATCTTATACTGTGGAGATTTGCTGGCCAAATAGGAAACAGAAAACTGTGGATATATGCAATTCTCATGAAATTCTCTGAAGCTTGGCATTTGGAGAAGGATAATTTTGTTTATTGGAGGTAATGAAAAATATTGCTTGGCAATCACTGTTTAGCGGTGTTTTGTGCTCAGAGAAGGAAAGAGACTGGTGCCAAAACTATTCCTGTTAGATTTATGCAGTCATTAAAATGGAAAGTAGTGGGCTATTCTGTACTTACTGTATTTTCTAATGTGGGGATGCAAACAACTTCTTCTAATACTGGTGAGCATTTTGCACTTGAAAGGTCTATCAGGATGAACTCTAGTGTATAAGCAACTATATGACTATTCAAAGAGTTCAGCAGGGTCTGAATTTTTCTCAGCTCTTTCTGTGTAGCATGTTACAGTAGCCATGATATTTCCAAGAAGAGCAGGCAGGGTCATCTAAGTCATAGTAGCAACCTGATTAGGTGGTTTTAATCACACAAACGTTTTTAGCTCAGTAAAGAACAGGGGATGGTTGTCTGTAAATCTTCCAAAAGTCAGTTTTAGGAGAATATTTTGACAGTTATTGTAACAAAGAGGGATAATATGATGTAGTTAGTCTTAATGCTAACCAAAGGATCTCATAGGTCATTCAAGCTTTCTTTTTTTCCAAATTATAGACAATGTGGTTATCTGTTTAAAGATATTGTCGTATATTAAAACCAAAATTTGCTCAGTCAAAATAGAAATTACCATTAAATAGGAATATCTGGTTGCTTTTTATACAGATGGAAATGGGAAAATGTATTCTTAATTAATGGTCACTTTCCCATTATTTCGTACAAAAGGTGGATGAAAAGGAATCTGAAATTCCATTTATGTTTTAAAAATTCCATTTATTGGTTATCTGCTTCTTTAGGTTACAGTCTATCTGTTGTAGTCAAAGACAAACACATAACTAAATGGAAAAAATAATCTTCAAGGAGTTGATGAGTATAGGAGCATAAAACAGAGCTAGTGCCTGCAGTCCAGGCAGGCTCACCCCAGGTTGAGGTGTATTTTATGTACAAGGGTGAAAGCCTGTCTAAAGAAAGCATGATGTTTTCTAATTACTTTTTTTTCCCTTTGGTGATATTAGGAGGGGTAGCAGTGTTGGACTACTTGAAATGCATAGGTTGCTCTGAAGACAAAATTTTGAAACAATATAAGGATTTCTGCTAAATGAAAGGAGATGGTGTTCTCTGGTAGACAGAAGTAGATGAGATCATGTAGATAGAAGGAAGTAGACCATGAGATGCGAACATTTCCCTTTACTTGGCACTTTTTAACTCAGATTTGTGATACTGTGTCCAGTTTTGGACCCCCAGTAGATGATGTTGATAAACTTGATCAAGCCCAGAGGTGGGCCCCAAGATAGTCAGGGGGCTGGAAGGGAGGGAAGCCAAGGGAAAGAGGCTCCACTGAGAAAAGTTGACAGTGCCTTCAAATTTATAGCTGTAGACTTTAGCTAGAGTTTTCCTGTTGGATAAACCAGTCATAATGTTACGCTGATTGATATGACCTAATGTTTTCTACTCATTTGAAATGTGAAGCCTTCCTTTTTGAAACAGAGAGGTTCTGGCATGCGGGCAATAAGGAAATATCTCCAAAATGGGTGTCTGAGGTCGTATGTGAAAAGATTTAAAAGATATTTTCATTTTAAGTATGCAAAATAGAAATCTGAGATATCTGGAGTCATAGTAAGATTTGTCAGCCTCAAATATTATTTAATACCAGTTATGAGTAAAATGAAATAATTTCTTATTCTCAACTTGTATAATTTTTTTTTTATCCAAAATAAGATGATTCCACAAGCTTTCAGCAATTATTTTCTATATTGATCAGGGTTAGGGAAATAAACTCCTTTCTGGTCTTTTGCTTTAAAAGTAAAATGAAAGTCTTGGAGGCCTTAAGTACTTTTTCAGATAGAAAAGAACATTTATATCAATGTAAGAATAAAGGAATAGATCTGAAATGTTGGTCAGCCAACTGTGTGTGTCGAAATTATTAGTGAAAATGGAAATCATGTAGTTTGTTACTGCAAATGGGACAGACAAAGGCAAATCATGCTTTCTGTCAGAAAAGTGAAATGAGATTGATACTGGGTAGTATTCCATTATTTCAAGATGCCAACAGTTTTGACACTCCAATTGCAATTACCAGAGATAGTGGCTCCGCAAATTGAGAAGGAAATTAGGTTTGATCGCATGAGAGAGAGCAAGTCATAAAGAGCCTGCCCTCCCCCTTTTTTAAGGTATGCAGATTTGCCGGTATGCTTTTTCCTCAAGAAAGGGGCAGGGGGGATTAAAAAAAAAAAATCATAAATCAGAGAAATCTCAGACACTATGGAAATTCAGGTGAGTTCATCACCTCCCTACAAATAATGTTGATAAACACTTTCATTAATGTGGCCTGCTGTTCTGTGTCACATCTAATTTTCATCTAGGGCCAACAGAAACATAGAATTTTTTCTTCTACTTTAGAAACCATCATCCTGATGAATTGCTTTCCATTATTGACATATGGAACTTTTATACAGTTCTTATAGATATCTTTACAGTTATCTGTAAAACTTCCTTTTCGTAAATTTCTTTGGGGGGAGATGGGAGGTTTAGTCCATGGCTGAATCAAGAACAAAGAAAGATGACCTATATGGCAAGATACATTAGGCAATTTCAAGTATTTAGGAATCTAAGCCAGCCTAGTACTTAGCACTGGGTCTGTAGAACTGCTGTAAAGAAAAGAGGGATCCTCTTGACATGTCCCCTGTAATATCTTCGAAGTTATTTTAATTGTTTTGATCCTGGCATTGGTAAAAATGAAATGTAAAGATAGAATGCAATGTTTGACATGGAGAGTGGGAGAAACCCTGCAAGCCAAAAATCAAAGCTGAAGCAGATGCCATCCTTTCCAGGCCAGCTGAATTTAACACTCATTGCTATGTATTTAGGAAGGTTATTTTGTTAAAGACTCAGAAAAGTGTACCATACTGCCAAACAAAATAATAATCATCCAGTTGTCAAAAAAGAAAAAAATACAATATTAGAGGCATAAAAGCACATTGTTGCATAGTCGCATCTGAACTGCTGCTGCTGTGGTTCTGTAACTCATATCATTTGCTGGTCAGTTGCTATACAAGCACATTTTTGTGGGGGAATTTCATGTCGTCTTTTGAAACTAAGTGTTGATGGTCAACATCTAATGTGTCTAACTATGTGCTTAGTTTTATATGGTTAGCAAACAATTTCATGACTGTTTATTTCAAGCCAGGATTTATACATGGAGCTTGATTTCTTTTCATAAGTGAGCAGAGGATCTAAATCATGTAGAACTGTGAAAATTGCCCTGCCTCAGATCACAAGTACCCTATGCAGTCCCCAAAAGGTCTTGGGAATGTGGTGAACCTCCTCTGAGAGTCAGATTTGTAATGGCCAAATTTCATCTCATTTTACTTTTGTCATGTACTATTAATTACAGCTTTACAAGCACAGCCTTTCCTTAACGCGATATAGGATTTTAAAAGCTTATGCAATTAAATAGGCATACAACAAACAGCAGATACTACAGTTTAGAAGACTAATATTTATTAACTTGTAAAAATTACAGTGATTACAATCCAAGTAAATGTTACAGAAAACATGGAAAGCTCTGGCTCTGCCTCAGCCTCAGTGGTGAGGCGCTCCTATGTCTCTGCCCTCAAAGAACTGGACCTCACTGACTTAGAGCAAATATGTTTTCCCAAGTAATCTCCCTGAGAAGTGTTTTTAAAAAAATAAAAAGAAAAAAAAAGCCTGTGCTGTGGGTCTCCTCTTCACGAGGTGAAACTAGCAGAAACAGCAGATGGGCGTTACATTATTAAAAGAAATGGAGCAGACATCTGTAGTAATGTTGTTAGGTGAATGCAGCACATGATAGCGCTGAACCCAGGACAGTTTATCAATTCTCTAACATCCTCCATATTCTTGGAAATGTGTGCTTCTGATAACCTCCCAGTACTACTGAAATAACCATCTAATGAAAGAAGTAGGCTTTAAATGTCATTAGGCATAATAGAAAGGTCGTAATTACAACAGAATGCTGTGTGGTCATGCAAGACATCAGAGTCTGAGGTGGTTTTGCTGTAGCATTTACGTAGCCTCCAGGGACCATTATTCTTTAGGAATATTCTAATTCATTACACTGTTAGCATCAACTAAACTCCTCTGTCACCTTGGTGGTGGGGGTGCCTTGCAGGTAGTTATCTTGAAGACTGAGAAGTTTTTGTATGAGAGTTTGGGGGGTGTGTGTGTCTGAATCTGCAGTCAGTGCCTGTCTTTGTTCTTTTGACCACATATTTTTCTCTGTGAGAAGTTAAACTTTGATTTCTGAGGCAGCAGGTCACTCTGGTGTGAGGTGGAAACAGAAATTTCATCTTCACTAGCAGTGAAAGCAGGCAGTGCAATTCACTGAACAGAAGCAGCAATAGTAGGTTTTTGTCATACCAAGGCTGTGAGAGGCCTTCATTTCTCTTGGGAAGCAATTACATTCGGAAGAGGGGTTGTGCAGTGTACGCTGCCACTTTCAGAGTCCGTACTGCTATAGAAGGGGGCAACTGCAGGTAATGCTGACAAAAATAGGTGCATTTGCGGTCACTGGAATGAAGTTAATTCTTTATAGATACCAAAAGGTATGCTAATTGACCATCACAATAATAACATGAAGAATTATTTCTGAAACACAGATGTAAAGTACTGTTAAAGTTAGAATCAAATAGGTACACAGGAAAAACATTTATTCCAACATCTTAGGTACTCCGTTTACTTACAAAGGTGACTTAACCTGCCTTCCCAGGATACAATTTCTTGTCCGATGCACATGAAGACACAGCTTTTGCAACTGAGTCAGGCTAACTCCTGCTTGTTGACCTTTATTGACCTTTCAGTGTCCGGGAGTTCCCTCTATAACCTTCTTCCATTTATCTGCCTGCCCAATGCAGTCCTTTTCTGAAGGACTATGGGAGGTAGTATTAAATGCCTCTCAAAAGCCATGGATAAACAGAACAGAGGTGATATAATAGAGGGGGATTTTCACCATCTGTAGATAAAGGAGGAGAGACTTCCAACTGTGTATTTCAGGTTTTTTAATTTGTTAATATAGGGTCTACTCTGTTTAACGAAAATTATCAGAACCTAACTAGGTAAGATTTATACACCATGTCAGTGGGATGTTTGATTTAATGACCTCAAAAGGTCCTTTTGGGGGATGTTTCAGTGATATCTGACAATCTGCTCTAAAAATGACCAAATGAGTGCCTCTACTACCAACATAGTACACCTGTAGGTTTCTGTAGTATGCTGAAGGAATAAGTATATTCTAGACTAGGAGGATTTATCCGTAACTCTTGAGAAAAATATTATTGACAGATAGCGTTAGGCATTTTTAGGCAACAGTCCTACCAAACGTTGGGCTCATTGAAGAAGTTCAAACATACAGTTTCCTTCCCCATAAAGAAAGTTTTAAATGTTCTATTTAATTTTTGTCATTATTGTCTCTTAACCTTACATTGCTAGTAAAAAATGGGAATGCAAATGACCAAATTGGCAATTCTTTTAAAAAAAATAAAAAATCAGAAATTGCAGGACTTAATTCTATCTCTTTTGTGAAACAATTTCTCATTGAAAAAAAAAGTCATTGGTACACAAGAGCCATTTGTTATTTGAACAGAAGCCCCAAAGGCATTTCAGATACAAACCATAGATGGTATCTATGTATGTATGACTGAGAGAAGGAGAATACTTGCAATTGGTGGTTAAGACACAAGATAGTTTATATTTGGAATGTCATGGGTTATAACTTTTTTTCAGAATTGCTTAGCATTACCCATGTTCAAAATAGTCAGAATTATAATGTGGGGAGCCACATTTCAGTCGGCTTCACTTTGGTCTTCCTTGTACACATGAAAGAGAAGATTATGAGTGGGAGCAGTTATATGAATTTACCAAGGGTAAAGCATGCCTGGCCAACTTGATTGCTTTCTGTGAAAAATGACTGGATCTATGTATGAGGGGAGAGCAGATATATCATTTGTCTTGACTCTAACAAGGTGTTTGACACAGTTTCCCACAATATTCTTGTATCCAAGTGGCTATTCTAGTCTGGATGGGTAGACAACCAGACGGGTAAAAACTGGTTGAGTGATCATGGTCAGAGGGTAGAGGTCAATGGATCATAATCTGTCTGGAGGCTGCTAATGAGTGGAGCACTTCAGGGCCTGTATGGAAAACCTGTCCTATTTAACAACTTTATTAGTAACCTGCAACAGGTGATGGATTGCACTTATGTCAAGTTTGAAGATGGCATGAAACTGGAGGAGACCAGTTAATAGAGCAAAGGCAGGGCTGCCATCCAGAGAGACCTGGATAGGCTGGAGGAGTGGGCTGACTGGAACCTTACAAAATACAAGGAAAAATGTGAAGTCTTGCACCTGGCAAGGAAGAAGCCCTTGCACAAACACAGCCTGAAGAGCAGCAACTCTCCTGAAAAGGACCCGGATGCCTTGGTGGACAGCAAATGGAACACAAGCCAGCAGCGTATCTTGGCAGCAGAGGGCTGTCTGTGTTACAAGGAGCACAGCCAGAAGATCAAGAGAAGCGATTATCCCCCTCCACTCGTCAGTCATTAGGCTGCGTTGCAATGGTGCATCCAGTTTTAGGTCCTACAATACAGGAAAGGCACTGATAAACTGGGGGAGTTCGGTGAACGGCTCCCCGGGGTGGTCAGGGCTGGAGCACATTCTCGGTGAGGAAAGACTGGAGGAATGGGGCTTGTTCAGCCTGGAGAGGAAGAGGCTTTAGCAGGACCTAAGAGCAGCCCGCCAGTACCTCGAAGGGAGGTCATCCAGGAGAGAGCGCCAGGCTTTCCACAGAGTGCGGTGTACGGCAGGAGGAAGAGACACACGCACAAACTGAAACAAGAGAGGTTCGGACCAAAGACCGGGAAAACTTCACCACCACGGCAGTGAAGCAGTGGAGCACATGGCAGAGAGGTTGTTCTGCCTCTGTCCTCGGAGGTTCTCAAACCTGGTAGGATTGAGCCCTGAGCTACCTGGTCTAATCTCACAGCTGACCCTCTTTTAGGCAGGAGCTTGGGCTAGAGACCTCCCAAGGTCTCTTTCAACCTGAGTATTCCTGATGTCTTATGAAGATCTTGAAATTCCTCATTTTTTTCAGTATACCACAGGTTGTCAGACTTAAGATAGAGTTCCTCAATTTGCCACTGTGTATCTACAAAAGTTAGCAATTTAATTTTAATTCTAACCAAAATTCCTGGCTCTCTAAAACTTCTTGGTTTTTCTGCACTTGCATATATTTTACATATAACGTACCAGAATTGGCTGCTTAAAATTAATTCAGAGCATGTGTCTATCTAAAAATTAGAATATTGATTGTAATAGATATTGTATCCTAAATTCCTCAATACAAAATTTTCATTTAAAACCTGCTTGCTTTCATTTATTTCCAGGTTTTTGAAAACTAGACTTACGTGGTTTTCTCAGGTGGTCTTTTGTTTGTTTAGGGAGAAATTACATGAGCACTTCCAAAACACCCAGGCCATGGAAAGAAATATATATTGATTTATTCTAAAATTGAATGAACTACAATATACAGATGATATACAGGGACACGAAAGTTCTGGTTCCTCAGCATTCTGATTGGCCACTGATGATGCAATGGTGCATTATTAAGTGATAATTGTTTTATTATGGTGTTTACAAGGAGACAAATGGTTTGTCAATCAGTGCACATGGAGACCGTAAAACAAGTTGCTTATTGATCCACAAGCTGTTTGTGTCAGTTTGCTGCTCAGAAGAGAAAACAAAACCAATGTACTCCAGGGTGTATTCATAAGGATAATAATTTTGAAAGCATGGAGTCTGAATTTACATTCTAAATTGGGTCAACTCTGAAATATGCATTGCTCTTTAAAATATTGAATTGAAACACACATACCGAGCCATAGAAAGCAATTCATAGCGTACTTTTCTTTGCCATTAACTTTCATCAGCCATCAGGTCATGGGGGTTCAGTAAACTCTCATTTTTGTTTCCTTATTTCCTTAAGTTGTGTCAGAAGTATACTTTGTCATTATTTTTATATGTTAAAGTTAAAAACACTTCGCTAAAAAGATCTGCCTTTTTGGAGTTTGCAGACCTTTAAAACTTGGTGAAATCAGATTAGTAGAGGGGCACATTTCCACTCTTTCAAATGGTGGAATATTAAAGAGCATGTAATTTTTGGCCTACATAAACATGGAGTGCCCTTCAGTCTCATGCCCACAGCTTCCACTAATTTCAAGCATACTGCACTGAAATATTCTGCCAATGTAATCTATCACTGGGCTTCTGATTTTGCAGATCAGTGTCTTTAAGAATTCATATCCACAGACAAGTTACTGAAGCTTAATCAATCACTATCCATCTGCTGAACAGACAAAACCCCATTTACAAAGTACTGCAATTTAGCTCATATGTTGGAAACCCTTAGTAAAAAGCTTCAGCAATGTCAGTTTAACTTGCAACTAAGATTAAAATAGGCAACACAGAAATAGATATTGAGCTTAAGCAGGGTAACGTATTGAATCACCTTAACTCAGCAAAATGTTTGAGTCTTCATGGCTTAATTACACACTAAAAAAAGCCCCAAACCCTCTTCTCTCCAAAGTCGCATTACATTCTACATTGACGAGAAAGTTTGTGTAAAACTAAGCCACCTGAGAGAGGAAGAGAGTTGAATGACGTTTTGTACCGAGGCACTTTTGGTAGAATAAAAATATTTTTATTCAAAGCTAAGAAGTAGTTGTGTTCCTTTGATGTCTATGTTTTTTCTTTCATAAGAATCGCTCGCACATTTGAAGGCCTTCACAAACTGATGCTTGCTTGTGTTCAACAGCTTGATCTTTTGCATGCATTGTGTAGAGCCTATTACAAAAAACATGGATCTATTGAAATGTCTTATTCCATTTCCTTTAAAGACATTTTTAATCTAAGCACAATTTCAAGGAATGCATTAGCAGATGAGATAATTCTAAAGTAACAGTTAAGAAAAAAATACAATCTTTTAGCAACTAAATGATAAATATCTTGGGTTTGATTGTATATAAATACAAGGTCGGGCTTTATAAGATGAAGATAATCTCACAAATGTGTAATGTATTCTGTACCCAAAACAGGCAGGATTTGAATGGCATGATCGTGTACTGATCATCATCATCTGTAAACTCCTCATTGCAATCAGCAGGAATTTTAGGAAGCTTGAATAGACAATATAAAACTGTAAATTTCAATATGAGATGATAACTTGATTTTTTGCATCCTGACACTTGTGCGTGAAGACCAAAGCATGAATAATTTTACTCTAGAGTCTTTCAATTATTCATGTGCATAAGCACTTTCAGGATTGAACCTTTGCTTTCATTTTTATAGTGGCATTTTTGTTTCTTTACATATCGGTAAAACCTAGTAGAATAATTCAAACTTTGTGCTTCCTAGTGAAAAATCAAATGTTAAGTATTACTTTATTTCAGTTTATTTTACTTCAGCATTTTGTTTATTTTTGTTTTATTTCAAGCTATATGAGCAATGTTACAAGAATACTAAAGACTCTTTGATACGTTTAGACCAATTTGCAGGAAAAATAACCCAATTAGAAAACTTCTAACAGTCTAAGAATTCTAAGGTTTAGCTCATAAATACAGTCTTCCACTACCTAGTCTTAGGAAAATTACTGTTCTCATTGAACAGAGGGAGTAATAGTGAATTGTATTGGGCTAAGAGCTATGGGATTAAAAACATTTTCTTAAAAAAGGAAAAAGAAAAAGAAAAAAATAATCTCCAATGCTACATCCTTTGCAAGAGTAGTCACTGTTGAATTTTCTCTGGTCTGTTGTACAACTATTTCAAATCTAATACTACCTCCGTAACAGTCAGCCTGCATCTTTCTCTTCCTCTTTGAATTTCAGAAGTGTTGGAAGTCTTAGCTGTCTCTGCTAGTAGAACTTCCTGTCGCCACTGGTGTGCCCTTGTCTCCACCTGCAATGCTGATTTAGAGCGTCTTTCTGAGAAGACAATTAACAATATCTTAAACAAGGCCAGAGTGTTTACCTAAAGTTAAACACCTTTTTGTATGTTTTTAGAAAGAGGACTGACGTTGGCATATTCTCAGTTGTTCTCCTAAATCAAAACTTATGTTTTTCCAGTCTCAAGTCAGGTCTAGCAGATACTTGCACCATATCTTTATAGCAGCTTCATTTTCTTAACGTTTCTATTTCTTGAAAGTCTCTAATTCATCCATTCCATGATCAAGGGAGACTGAACTTTTTCTCCCAAGAGCATCCACAGTGATCTGTCATGAATCTTTTCCTCACTGAGAATCTGATTAACCTTTTAACAAACCATGCACTGTAAGCAGGTCACTACTGTGTCCTGGCTTAGACTGCCCTATTGCCCACTGTCCCACGCAGAGAGTTCCTGCGGAGAACAGCTGTTATACCTGTGTTAGCCTTCAGCACCTTGTACAACAAGGAACACGTATGTAGCTCTTTGAAAGTATGCTTATGGACAGGAAGGCCCATTTTGATATCAGAGCGAGGAGTGTGTGTTGAAAGCTGACTGCTGCTTGCTGAAAAGGAATGTTTGAGGGAACATACACTTGTACAGTGTCCTGGTTTCAGCCGGGATGGAGTTAACTGTCTTCCTAGTAGCTGGTACAGTGCTATGTTTTGAGTTCAGTATGTGAAGAATGTTGATAACACTGATGTTTTCAGTTGTTGCTCAGTAGTGTTTAGACTATAGTCAAGGATTTTCAGCTTCTCATGCCCAGCCAGGGCACCTGACCCAAACTGGCCAACGGTGTATTCCATACCATGTGACGTCCCATCTAGTTTAGGAACTGGGAAGGGGGGGGAGGCAGTTTTTTTTGGCCGCTCGGGGACTGGCTGGGTGTCGGTCGGCGGGTGGTGAGCAATTGCCCTGCGCATCATTTGTACATTTCAATCCTTTTATTACTTACTGTTGTCATTTTATTAGTGTTATCATTATCATTATTAGTTTCTTCTTTTCTGTTCTATTAAACCGTTCTTATCTCAACCCAGGAGTTTTACTTCTTTTCCTGATTTTCTCCCCCATCCCACTGGATGGGGGGGAAGTGAGTGAGCGGCTGTGTGGTGCTTAGTTGCTGGCTGGGGTTAAACCACGACATACAGTTTGTTTGTAATCACAGGTATTTCTTAGATTTGCAGTCAAAGGCGTTGGACCAGGGTGAGTCACAAGGTGTCAATTAATATAATCTTTTTATAGCATCACAAAATGACAGAATGTTTGAGTTTGAATGTTGGTAGGTACACCTGGAGATCATCTTGGCCAACCCTACTGCTTAAAGCAGGGTCAAATAAGGAAGATTGTTTAGGGCAGTGTCCAAATGGGTGGTGAATATCTCCAAGAATAGAAAATTCACAGCCTCTCTAGTCAACATGTTCCAGTGTTCAACCACATCTGAGGAAAAAAGCTTTTTCTGATGTTTAAATAGGCTATCTTATGTTTTGGTTTGTGCTTGCCATCTCTTGCTCTTTCACTGGATGCCACTGAGCTCCATCTGACTTAGTCTTCACTGCTTGTGAATAAGGAATCAATAGTGAGACTAGAAAAGGTCTATTGATTATTTATTATTAAGGTCAGCAAAAGGACTTTTTTTTCAAGCTGATGAATAGGCAGAGGTCAACTATAGTAGTGAGAAATAGAGAGACACTGAAGTGAACAGTACAGGACTTTCTGGCACCCAAGTTACCTGTATTCTGCCTGGTGTAAGGATCAAATCAAGAGTGGAAAATAGCTTCTACCATGTGGTTATGTCCTTACTGAATTATTTGGCAAGATGTAAAGATCTGATTTACAAACCTCTCTGACCCCAGGAGCGTGGCTAGAAAGCCAATTCTTTTTGTTAAATAAAAGCCTTTGCTACCAGACTAACCCACAAACTTGTAAAAGCTGTTTGTTATGCTGCTTTCTTCATCCACCTGCGGACTGTGTTCTCTGAAGCATAATCCTGCAGAAACATTTTTATCAGATTGTCGCCTTCTTTCCTTGAGACACAATCAAAATACCTCTGCTGCTCTGCTGTTCCATCAGTAGTACATCAATTGTACCCAGCTTTTGAAGCATTCTCTCATTGATCTTGCCTCCTCCAAGAACACGTGGAGAAGCTAATAGCATCATATCTCTAAAGGTTTCAGTTGACACCAGTTCTGACATTTGTAAAGTGAATGACATGCATTCACGGGTATAATATTTTAAAATCCCAGTAATTGTATGACTTGCAGTATTCTCTATTCTCCCCCCTACAATAGACTTTTGTAATATTAATAAGAATCACAGGATCCCAAGATATGCTCGGTGGAGACATTTTGCTGAAACTTGATGTATAATACCATGCTTTTTAATTCTTTTATCAAAAATAAAGATCCTGTCAGGAAGGACTACATTTCTGTAGAAAATGAATTATTGTCAGAGTTAGTCAGGAAAAATCATTCAGCAGAATTATTCAATTCAGTTTCAGGTTTCTCCCACCCTGGGTACAAACTGAACATGAAAAAGTGAATAATGGCATCTTATGTGATTTTGGGTGGAAATAGCAGTCTGTAGATTCATTATGATTGGAATATTAGGACATTCAACATTCAAATCAAATTTTTTTTATTTACTACATGTTTTGGACTGATCACAACACATTTGAGTCCAATATTGTCCTCGTTTATAACTACCTTACCTCATGAACTAATGGTAATAGCACTAAGCTTGAACCATTTAACACTCTGGCATATCACATGGTATTCAGAAATACATCCATTACATTAATACATTATTATTTATTTCTAAATCATTAAGCGTAATGTGATTTTTATGTAGGTTTACAGATATACCAGTAAGTAATAATGACTTTTCTCTCATTTGAGTCTATGCTTGGAAAGCTTTTGGTGTGCATCAAGCTTTTATAACCATGATGAACTTATATTTTTAGCAGGCGGGAAAATCAGAGGCAGAATTTTTGAGACCTGTCAATCAAAAATAACTGTTTTATGAAAACTCTTAAGAAAACAGTCAAACATGATTTATAACTAGGCTCAATGACTAGTCTAACTTGACAAATTTTTGTGGTCATTTTTGGTATCCTTTCCTTTCTCAGAGTTTTTGGTGATATGTTTCAGCTTTTAAAGATTAATTTGCAGTGTCCATAATTCTTAACGTTTCATGTACTCTAAATGGCAAATTAGATCCACAGTGATGGAGATTTCTCCTCCAAGTCCATGTAGTCTTCATTATGAAATCAGTCCAACTGTAACTCAGTTATAGTTTCTTCATATATTTTTGTCAAAGATGCAGTGTTATATATTGTACTGGTTCAACTCAGTGTGTTGTCTGAAATTGCTGTTGACTAAGGCATCATATACAGGTGTGGCAAAGAACTACTTATGCAAACTGGATACTTTTAACACAGTAGTTCTACATTTATCTTTCTTAAATTCCCTGTATTTTCTTCCTCTTTAATGCCATACTTTAAATTCTTTCTCTGCTCACCTCGTACAAAATCTGTAGCAAGTATTAATTACATTAAGCATAGTAATTATTGTTTTTCAGTCAGGAATTCAAGCACCCCCTTTATAGTAACCTCCAAAAAAATGAAAACTTGAGATGTGAAATTCTCGGGAACACAGAAGAGCAGCACAATATACTGTGTTTCGGTCTCTTAGAACAGCTTACCTCCTTTACTTCCTTTCAAATTACTATAGGACTGCAAATATTTTTCCAGATTAATTTTTGAATAAACAGTATAATAATAATTTAAAAGTTGCATATGGTCTGTAGGTGAAAATGGGAATAGCTGGGGTAACTCTGTGTATGGACTGGAAAGTAGAATAATATTTGATGTTGAATTGAATGAGACAAAAACCTTTATTTATAACTGTACCTACATACATGTATGTATGTACGCATGCATTTGTTTTCTCCCAGTAGCTACATTTAAGTTAGGTTCCACGAAGGTTTCTATAACATGCTCCTTTTTTATTGCCAGACCTGTTTGTCTCTCTTGTATGTTTAGCAAGTTGTGAGCTGCATTGATTGCAGCAGGCTTTTTCCCAGAGAATTGCACCGAGTTTCAGCAGCAGCAGAACACTCAGTATTTTAGTACCATGCCCTGTGACTGGGAAGGAGAGAGGGGGAGAAGCCATGGCTGAAATGCATTTGCAAGGGCTCTTTTATCACCTTTGTGGCACAAATGTCAATTCAATCCATTTTTTACCAGCTGGAAATCTGGCCTCTGATTATGCTGTTTGCCCAAATTCTTTTGCAAAATGGGTAATGTTTCTGATTTTCTGACTTAAATTAAAATTTCCTTCCCCTGCAGTTTTTATTGTAAGCAGAATGCAGACTATAGTGTATTTGGAATAGTGTTATACAGAGGAGCCCCCCCTGGAATGTTTTATGTATGCTGATGCCTTGCACAAGGCAGAAACAAGCAACTTAATACAATAAATTTTACTGAGACATAGATACAGGTCTTTTCTGGCTTGTCTATAAAGTAAAAAATATAGAATGATTTGCTTCCCCTTTAAGGAGGTTATTAGCTTGCTTGTATCTACCAGAGGAATAGAGGTGCACACAGTCTCCCATTATTCACTGGGTTTTTAATCTTGATCCCTGGCTTCTGCGATAAGTTATTGCTGGGGACTGGAATTGCTTGGGGAGTGATGCAGGTGCCTGAGGGCCAGCAAGTGGCTCTGTTATGAGAACTGGCTCTAACGATTAATGGTAGGATGCAGTGCACTACTGCTGACTTCATTGGGAAATACAACATTGTTAATTTTATCATTATAAACTCCCAGCACTGCAAGAGAATGTGTCTGCCTCCAGGATGGTGAATTTGATAAGAAGGCTTTTCTGATAAGATATCTCGTACTCCCAGGGAAAAGCATTCATGTTTAATCAGGGAGTATTTAACTTGCAATCCAAATGTTACCAAGTAATATGTACAGGTCATTTTAAATTTGTGCTCTACAGTTCAGGTCATAACATTATAAATGAGTTTATATACACACTGAAGAAAGAATCAATATACCACTGCTCTTTACAAAGACTGTCATAAGCCGGGGAAACTAAATATTTTTTCACTCGAAAGGGGGACAGACTTTTTAATGAATAGTAATACTACGGACAGATAAATACACACACAGAGCCTGGGAACCATCTTGTAAAGTACTCAGCAACTTCCGCTCTTGCTGATGTCAGTGTCTATGATTTCAAAGCAAACCACTGAGGACAAGAGGGATTGCATCCTCTCCCTATTGAATACATAAAACAGGTCATAGGACTAGTATGCAGTACTGCGGTAAGAAAAGACTATAGTCCTTAGTGTGCCAATTCCTTATTTAGGCGTTTGTGGGATCAACGTGTACACTGCTCTCTTGCAGAGACATTTGTACTGGTTTTGGCTGGGGTAGAGTTAATTTTCTTCATAGTAGCTTGTATGGTGCTGTATTTTGGATTTGTGATTAAAACAGTGTTGATAACATACACTTGTTTTAGTTATTGCTGAACAGCGCTTTTACGGTATCAAGGCCTTTTCCGGTTCTCACGCTGTCCCGCTAGGGAGGAGGCTGGAGGTGCACAAGAAATTGGGAGGGGACACAGCTGGAACAGCTGGCCCTGACTGATCAAGGGGATATTCCATAATATATGACATCGTGCTTGGCAATAAAAGCTGCAGGGAAGAAGGAGGAAGGGGTATGTTCCCCCAAGATGAAACTCCTCCTCCGTCTCAGTAAATACCTAACTTGTATTGAGGATTTTGTACAGTCTTGGCTTAGCCTCACGGTAAGCGTTCCTACATCTTCACTGCTCTTTACAGTATCTTCACCCCAGTTTAGATCTGTACCTTTCTTTCCATGCCCTCATGTCCCATGCCTCCCCCAGTACCTCGTACCCTCCTAGCTACTTTTTTGTTTCCAAAAGCTGTTGAATGATCAGTATTTTGTTTGTTCTGCTTGTGCGTTACATGTTTTTCTGGTAGGTATGTTTGTTGGGTTTGGTTTTTTTTTCTCCCTTTAAATTAAAATTCTTAAGGTTATGGTCTTTCTACCTTTTTAAACAGTGCCTCGAACAGTTGGGCTGTTATTTAGTAGCTCCTTAGGCCATGCTAATACATATGATGAAGACTTTAGCAGATTTGTCAAATTTTCCAAGAAGGTAATATTAACAGATATAAAGAAAATTTTGAAATAGTGAATAACTTCATTTTTTTCATGAAAGATATCCAGTCTAGGAGTTATGACATAAAGCAGAGAACAGCTTTTGAAGGTGATAAGGTGATTTTTATGGAAAACCTAACGGGGTAGCATCACTTAGTAGGTAATTTTAAAACTAGGCTTATTCGTCTTGAAAGTGGCATAACTTTATAGAACTGAATGCAGAATGTCTTGCAGTGTGACTCATTCTTTAACTCTATGCATTATGTTAATCATTTGATCTGACTGGCTCTAATGAAATAGATTTTGTTAATAATGTAGATATTGTACTTGCCTTCTGTTTGAATGCAAACTAGTATTGCTGTGACTCATTTTGTAACCTTGTCACACTGTTTAAGTGACATATTTGGTACATGAATGGGGAAAGCTGTGAAAACTGAGAGTCCTGTCATTCAGTGGACCAATTGAACAAAATACTGGAGTGAGAAGAACATGTCTGGTTCTCTTGTTCTGGTTTAGATCTACAGCGAGTGTTTCTTTTGTGAGGGGAAAAAATTGACATATCGGTACTGAAACAAGTAATGTTTACCTAAGGATAACCAAGAAATCAAGATTATAGCTAACGAATTTCAAAGCTGAGATTTTGCCATTTCAGGTTGTTTTATAAGCTCTAAGCTAAATGCTGCAACATTTCATGACTTTGCATCCTCTGGAAGAGGGAGGAATGGCAGGTTGATGTCTATCAACTCCAGTATTCATAACACAGAACTAATGGCAGCTGGTAGTATCAGCTTAAGTTAAGTAGATGATATAGTAAAAGCATGTAGCTAAGTGGATAATGGGAATGCCATCCTGAATCTCCAGGGAGATGGTAATCCATAGCAATCGAGATGACTCAGAGGCACAGAAGAAGTGCTTAAATGACTTGGATGTTAATGTGGGCAGACAGAAACTGCTGTGCACTTTTCCTGATAGCCCTGAAACTGTTGTATTACCTGCATTGTATATGCATCTGTTTGTCAGTCTTGAAGAATTCTTTGGCGTATTGTTAGAAATGCAATTTCTGCATTCACACAAAAGAACTGCATGGTTTAGTAAATGAGTAGCAGAGACAGCCAGCTGACTACTTCAGAGGCATATCTCAAAAAGCTGAAGCTTTAGAAGTCATCACAGAAAGAAGGAGTTTATCCAGGTTTGAAAAGGGAACATGTGCTGAACTAAACCAGATTTTGAATTGCCTAACACCTTGTGCAGAAATAAATACTAGTGCCTTGCAACTGTAAACAATTGTATCTGATCAAAATAGTAGAAATGTTTTAAAGTCATTTTTCGCTGGTATAATATTGTACAATATACAGACCATTGAAACTCAGGCTGAGATTCTGTGCTCAGTTACTTGTATGTTAGTCTCCTACAGGCATTAGAAGGATTTTTTTCTTCCAGTGTGTACCTGGCTGTATGAATCCTGTTTGTTTTTCTCCCTTCCTCTGAAGCAATAAAAATCAGCCATGGTTGGGAACAGAGCACCGGATAGGATAGGCAAGTGCTTTGAAGCAATACAGAGAATCTTGTATCCTCAGTGTCTGAGGTCAGGAATGAGGGCTTGCTTGGTTTTTGGGGTGATTTTGTTTTGTTCTCGCCTTCTTACCTCCACTCCTGCCCCAATCCGCAACACCGGTCATATTGTTAGAGCCTTCTGAAGGAGATTTATTCTTATGGAAGATGGAGAGTAGTTTAAGAGCTGACTTCATTTAGATCTATATCTCTCCCTCAGAGTATGTCTAGTGTCCTTAAGAAGAAAGTAGTAAAGTGATGTTTACCTCTGACAGCTTTATTAAGAGATTAAACATTAACTTTTATGTGATTCTTATGAAAATGATGAGCTAGGGAGCGACTAGTCCCTCAAAAAGGCTGTTCCCTGACTTGCTTAGGGCTGTGCTGTACAGTGCAGGCTAATGCAGTGCTCAGGGCAGACCTGTGCTGGGTGGAAGGCCTTCCAAAAGCCTTGACACCAGGAATATAATCAAAGACAAGTGTGCTGGCATTAAAAAAAGGCCTGGATGTAGTAAAGACAGACTGAGGTAAATCTGAACTGTGTCAATGTACTTAATTTGTACTTTCTTTGCTAAAAAGTTTGTCTCTTTTAGGTTTAACTTGAAGCTTAACAAAGCAGAACACATTGTTTAATATTAAAGTTCTAACTTGACTGAACTATGATCCTGTTTTGGGAACTAAGGCGGGCTGCAACCACCACATCACCTCCGGCAGTGAGGAGTATCTGTCCATATCACTTACCTATTCACTACGGACTGAGATACCCAAATCCTTGTTGGTTATTTCACAGCAGCTGAGCTGCGGTGCTTTTTCTGTTTCACAAAGATGAGGAAGAACAACTTAGGTTCAACCCATTCATTTAGGCTAACGCATTTAGAGGCGTTTTCTGCTGTAGGCTAGGAATGTGAAAACAGCACAGTTCAAGCAGTGAATTGTAACTAAGTAATGCATCCTGATCCTTTAGTCTTTCTGCCTGTGCCATGCTACTTAGTCTTCTGAGGACCAAAGTTTTTAGGAATAAGAGGACATCTGGATGAAACATGACAGACGATTGGAGTTGATGGTCAGTTTTCCATCTCTAAAACAAAGCTTTGTAAAAATCTACATGTCACTACATGTCATGTAACCCAGTACAAATACTGCTGTCTTTGTAGTGTCACATGCATACGTACATTATACTTACGATACATGGTTGACAGGTCTAAGAGAGGCAGAGGTCTTGTGTTAGCACCGCAGTCTCCTTCAGTCCCAGTGTATAATGGCAACATTTCATCTTGAAAGTGCCCAGACAAGTGTTCCTTGTTTAAACAAAAGCACTTATTCTCTTGTAGCCTGCTTTTCCCATACCTACTTGCAGAATGCCTGTCTGACAAAATGCTACTATTGTATGTAACCCTTTCCAAAAGACAGAAAATTCCACCAAATTAGTAATAATCCTTCCACACCACCACCAGCACAAAACTGTGCAATCTAATTTTTGAGAGGGAAGAGCAGAACTTTTTGAGGATTTCATAGGCAGCATCTGAATTAATCCTGGATATAGTATTCTACTGTGGTTCTGGGGCCTGTTGTGCTAATAGAAATACCATTCTTCCACTTATTTTCTTAACTGATAAAATCAAACAGCAGCACATTTTCTACCTACTCAGGAATGCTCTTGATGGTATAAGACATAGCTTAGAATTTTCACCTTAGCAGACTTTATTGAATAGTCTGTTCAGGTGTCAGAGTAGTTAGGAAGTGATGCACTTTTCAGTAGAGACAAATTTGATCCAATTTAGAAGAGACAATATATATTGAAATACAATTTCAAAGCCCCCTTGGATCCTGAAGGCCTCTGCCTTTGCCAGCTTAGGTATCCATGTATAGCTATACAGCTGAGAAGCTGACATTGTGATTAGCACAGGTAGGAACAACTGCACAAAGGGTACAGCAGTGGAGATTCAAACTGAATTTCTGCTAGGAGAAGCTGTATTTTTGTGAAACACTTTTAGATTTGATATGAATGCTGAGAAACAGAAGCATGCATCCACCTCAAAGTAGTCACAGATTTACCCTATTCTTGGCAGTCAGGCTTTGTGATCCGTGAGAGCAGTTTTCTCATACTCTTTTATACGTGGGTAGTTACTGTAGCTATGCATGAACAGGAGTATGAAAAAGGAGTGAGACATGGAATGGAGTTTTTTTTTTTTTCTTTTTCTCTCAGAGATAACACTGTGAAGTTAGGAGGCTGTTCTCTTCTCCGTGACAGGCGTGTTCTGGGCTGGTGTGCTTGTATGCCAGTTGCAGAATGACAAACTGAGGTAAGGTTAGGATTTTGCTGTTCCATACTGTGTGGCATATGGAAAATAGTCTAATTTAGTTATTGACATAAATAGGCTTAACACCTTGGGTTTCTATTTTCTACTTCATGTTTGAAAAGCCCTTACACCTCCCAAGGCACCTTCTCATCCGGAGTTCTTCATAAAAAAAATGGAGAAAAATCATTGCTTCTAGGCTGCGATTCCTCTGACCTGTTTTAGATGTCCCTCTTTGGACAAGATGATCCATGCTCTAGTAGCAGTGTCAGTTGCCTTCCACTGGTTATACAAGGATAACTAACCGAGATGTCAACATCTACTTTGTGAGCACCTAAGATGAGGTTAAATGAGTCCCCTTGTGACTGAATAATATGCTATGAGTCAACATAGCGCTGCTTCTAGCAGTGGGAGGAACACAGGTGTTGGGCTTTTCAAGTGCTAGTTAACTCCATGTATCAGTGTGTCCCTGGAGGGATTTGTTGTCTCTCCTTCTTACGTACTTAGGATCATTGCCAAGAGTTTGCACTGCTTTTTTTTTTTACTCCTGTAGTGAGAGTAGCTGTATAACACGGCATCTAGCCTAGAGTCTTATTCGTAGAGGCTTCTGCATGAACTTAGGACAAAACTTACTTGCCCTGTCAGCACCCTCTGTGCTGCAGAGTGTTCAGAAGCAAATGTGATAAAGAAAATAGAAATGCAATTAACAAAGACCAATAGATACAAAAGCCCAGAGCCCGTTTTAGCTACTATTTGTTGATCCAGGCTGCCATTGTACCAATGCTGAGACGTGGAGTTATTGCAAAGTCAATAGTAGTGGCATGGCTTTCAGTAATGATTTCAAGTCAGTCGTGATATGCTGCAGAAAGTACTGCAGTCAGCTTGTAGCGTTCATCCTTGCTGTAAGAAGTTTTGAACCAGAGTCTTTTCTCCTTGTTCCAGTAACATATGTTGCCTGAAAGCTTCGTAGCCTGCCAATGTATGCCACATATCTCTTCATCTGCTTTATCCGCAGAGTTTAAAAAAAAAAAAAAGTAAGAAAGAAAGAAAAATGTCTTGACCACTTTACATGTGCCTCCGTGGATAGAACTTACCAATTTAGTTTTCAACAGTAACCATAGAGATTTGTCAATCCCTAGCCTAAGGACAATTGCTACCCTTTAGGGAGACCCCACTGTATTTTCCTACAATGTTCTGAAGATTTTTAGAAAAGAGTGAGTTTCCTCTTTGGGTTTCAAGTGCTGAAATGCTAGGGTAATCCTTGTCATACAGTGTGACTACACTATGAAGATTAAACAGTCTTTAAACAAAGATCAGAGGAGAACATCTGGGTGTATGTTAATGTTAATGCCTTACAGTTGAGCTGAAGCTCTCTAAACAGTAACAAAGTTGGAAAGCATCTGTAAGGAGCACCAGGGACCTTGTGGCCTGAGGGCTTAAAGTTTATACTTTGTGTATCCCAAACACCATTTAGTGTTTTATAATATTTACAGTGCTTCTGGTGTGCAGCAGATACTCAGCCTCCTAAGAGTCTGTTCAGTATCCTTTAAAAATGTCTTGAAAACTGTTATCATCTACTTATCAGGGTTTTGCAAACAATATCCCTGTTGTTTAGGTTGCTGAAATACTTTTTGAAAAGTCCAGCACTGTGACAGAAGAGAACTGTGTGCGGGTCTTCAGTAATGATTAAGCAAAGGTGCAGAAGAGAAAGAGGATTTTGTAGGTAGATGTGAGCCTCTTATCAATGTTTTGTTGCTCCATAAAAATACAAAGGGCTGAGATAATCCTTGATATGAAAAATATAAAGGCTGAGAAAAGAAGAGCTGCATGAAGGAAAAGGCATCTTTTGATACAGAAAATTCAGTGTAGTATTAGTGCTATTGGTGTGATTTATACTTTACCACAGAGTCACCACAAATAAGAAGGATCTTTTAATACTGTAATATGGTTTCCACAATGGCAGAAGGAGTTCTCCTGACACAGGTTGGGTCAAGGTAATATATTTAAGAGTGGAAAAGCAAATTGCATATTTGCACTGAAGATGGATGCCAAGTTGGACATCAAGGCTTTCTTTTAAGCTAAGATTTTTGTATGTGCCAGGCTTTTTCATTATTTCGCTTGTAACAATTTATGGAGGTAATGTTTTACCACATTTACAGTTGCAACAGAGGGCGATGTAAACCAGGATCGGTCTCTTTGGCAGAGACCCTTGGGGATGTGACTGGAAAATATTGGACACAAATTGTGGGGAATGTCCTGTCTTCAATTCAGCTGTTTTGGAGACCGGTGTGCTTGCCAGCTAGCCCCACACGTGAATACCTTCTAGCAGTCAAAGAAGTGCAGTTCTTAGTTACCGCACTAATTTCACTGAAGCTGTTTCAATGAAGGTTACCAGTCCTGTTCACAGAGTTCTTATTTTCAGTTCTCTGAAATTGGGTAGAAATAAATTTAAAAGAAGGAAACTCACTGTTAAAAATTTTTGCTATTAAAACAAAAACCCCCACCTCTATACTTGGCCATACTAAGCATAAGCATAAGGTAAATATGTTGCTATGGGATTGCAAAGTACAAAAAAATAAAAGAATCAGTGACACTTCTTACTTGCCCTTTCCTTATCCACCATGAAAACCACATATTGTGGGTAGTTTGTAATTTGAAAATAATAGTCAAGATGATGCAATTACCTAAATTAAAGACAAGGTGAATGTAATTCCTACAGGTCTGATGTATACAAGATGTAAGTTCCAGTTTAACTGGGTGGAATTGGGCACATGAAGAGAAAATGCCAAGAGCCCTGCCTCCAGACTACAGCTTTTGTGTTTTCAACTGTATGTTTTAAAATTAGCTCTGGGTAGGATATCCTCAGTTGAGATGAGTGAATCTGGTCAGCATGAAAAAAAATTTAGGCTTTTTTGGGAGGGTGGGTTGACTTATGACCAAAACAGTAGCTTTGATTTCATAGTGGTTTATGGCATTACTGTTAAATTCTTTTCACTTCAGAGTCTTGTTTCTTAAGGAAGTGTCTTATCTAATAATGACTTTTATCTGTTATGATGAGTAAGATCCATTCTGAGTGCATCAGCCTATTTCAGACAAACCTGATGGAATTAATAGTTTAAACACATTCACTTCTTGAAAATAGCTGCTAGAATTAAGAATTGGCTTCCCTTCTCCTTCCCTTCTCCATAGCAAGGTTTCCATCAAAGTTTCAGAGTTTACACTGTATTAAATTTCAATAAAATCCCATCACAAAATAGAAATCTATAAGAAAACAGCTTTACTAACTCTCCTGTGCACTCAACTACTTCATTTAAAGAGAAACAAAGACAACCTCTAAAAAGACCTTGAAACATTAGAGGTAACTCGCCTCACTTCCCCAGAGCTGTACCTGGACTCCCAATAAAGTTACTTTCTTGCTTTACCTGATCACTTTTCTGTCTGCTGAGAAGGACACAGGTGTGCAAGAAAAGTTGCCACAGCAAAATTCCCAAGCTGACTTCCCCCCCCCCCCCCCCCCTTCTTTGCTAGCATATATAATCACTCCTCTTCTGGGTTGTAAAAACCAAATGCTTCTCCCTGTCATTGGCCCAGAATTTAACATTTATCTTTTTGTCTGGAAACCTTTTTCCCCTTTGCTGAATTTGGAGCCAGCATAGCTTAATCTCTCTTAAACTCAAATCTATGTGAAGTGCAAGTGAGAACACAGGTGTGCATGGAGCTGTGGCTTAAAATAGCAAACAGTAGTAAAAGTAGCTGCTGTTCATTTGGGAGAAGATAACAAATGAGACCTCCCATGAGTCAGCAGTGCGACTTCACACTGTTTCTCATCTATATAAATGATCTAAATAGAGATAGCAATGGTAAACAAGCAAATTCTACTGATAGCAAAAGTATCAGGGAGTAATAAGCCCAGAGCAAACACCAGAGTGTTCAGGGGATTTTGATCTACTACATCTGCAAATGCATAATTGTCAGTCTTTCCAGCAAAAATAATAGCGTAAGATAATAAGCACAAATAAATGTGACTGAGCAGCAGTATGTTGTACAGACATTTTAGCAAAGACCTTGAAATAAAAAACCACAACCTTGATCTGAACTTTAAAATGCAACTGAAGTGCTAACAGCAAGCCAGGATACCACAGCAGATTGCTATAAAATACCCAGGTTTGAAGGGCTATCGTTTGTAAAGTTGATGCATTCCAAATAGGGCCTTTCTGAATATGAGCACCATTGTGATTAAACAGCCTGTCAAAATTAAATGAAAGTTTCCTTTCCTTAAGTTTGTTTATTTTTTGCCTGGGGTTTATTTTATTTAAATTATTTTGATCAAAACATTAGAACCAATTTAGACAACTGTGAACAAAAGATTGTTCATTAAATATAAATATTTCACTCCTGTGGTTTGTGGGGTTCTGTTTTATCTCTTTTATAATGCTACAAGATAGGTAGGTGTATTCTGATGACCTTGCCAATGCTGCTGCTTATTGTAAATGTCTCTGTAAGCTCTGTGGCATAAGCAGATGTTTTCCTGAGTCTCTCATCATTTTCCTTTTACTCTGCCGACCTTCCTTTATTCCTGCTGTAAGTTTTTTGTGAAGCGCAGGCCAAATGAAACTCAGTGGCTAAAGCATCAAAGAATACTAGAACCTAGAAGACTCCAGTTAGAATTATTGCATTGCACCAAGTCATATGATGATATATTGCATGATCTTAAGAACCGCTGTCTATATCATGGATTACGGAGTATGTGAACAGATAGGTAAGAGAAAACAAATTTACACACACACTTTTTTGTGAGGGACAGATGCAAGGCATTTATTTCAGAAGCAGAAGGGATACCAAGTTCCTGCTGAGCTTTGTTACTAAACTATATGTTCCTTATCCTCACTATCCCTTGATGGAATGCTAGTTGGCTGAGTTTGTATGGTTAGCGTTTGGTGGGCCCTTAAAAAGGGAGAGAAAATTGTTTCCTTTGATGGAAAAGGAGCACTCTCATGAATAAGCAGATGACAAGTGGACTGATGACTTGTTCATTAAGAGTAGAGTGAACTAGGTGAGAAGGAGCAGGAGGAGAGAACACACCTGGAAGGATAAGAACGAACTAACTGGCACATGACTTTGTGCTCAAAGAGACCAAAAATAAAGATAAATTTATACCCTCCATTTGTAATCTGAAGGTAGGTGAGGCTCTTGGGTGTCTGAACAAAAATCAGACTTCAGAATAGGAGCATTCTGTGGATTTCTGGTCAGGAAGAGAGAAGCCTGAACATGCTGGCCAACTGAGCTGGAAAAGAAAGGGAAGAAAGTAAAGTACAGTTTTGCTGAATATCAAAGTATTGATCTGCTGATATTGCAAGATTATTATTTTTTTTTTAAATATCTCAGACACTCCACTCCAGGATGAAGGCTATCCCTGTTTGATACAGTGAGGAAAATTCTAAGCAGCTGTGGAAGCCCTTTGGCAGGGAGTAGCCCTGGTGCAGATACCCACAGTGCCAGGGAACAAAACATGATGCAAAGGAGGTTTTGTGATTTTTGTTTGTTTGTTTGGTGAGGTGGGTGGTAGTGCTCTTTGTAGATTTTTCTTTCCCACAGATACCTTACTCTTGACTACTCTCTCTATCTTTCGGCATTACAACGCAACTTATTTTAAGCATTATTATTTCTAAAGAAACTTCTCTACCTCAGTTGACAGCATGTCTTCTTTTTTGCATGCTTGTGATACTTTAACTGGTGTTTAGTACTTTTTGTGTAGTATTTCAGACTATAGATCACCTTTGTATTATTCTGCATTCCCTCTTACCCTCCCACCTCTGGTCTGCTCTTGAGAGCTCTGCTTAGTTTGATGAGCTCAGAAAGCCCATCTAGCACCCTCACCTTGTGTATTGCCATGGAAATCTATAGCATGATGTAAACAACTAATAATGACATGGCACTAGGGTGATAAATTTAACACAAACTTAATGAAAGCATTACTGGTAATGATCGTTACCTGAAAATGACTTTATCAAAACCAGTTAGGTGTTACGGTGTATGTTGGTAGCAGGTTCTTGAATTTGCCTGTACGTAATCACCTATTAAGAGTTTATTCTCCTCAATGGCATTAGTGGTTTTGGCTAGCCTTGACACCTCCCTTTGTATAGAAACTGTGAAGAACAGCTATCTTGGCAGTAGATTACTGCTAGCCCAGACAGACCTGAGGATTGAGAAAACAGTCAGTTGTCAGGGGACAAGGAAAAAAAAAAATTAAAGAGAATATATATGTTTAAAACTTTAAAAATAATGTTATTTTGGGACTTATCAGGCTATTCAGTTTTCCTTGAATAAGAGGCATTCTTAAACATTTCTTATTTATTTGTATTACAGTTGTGTCTCAGAGTTACTGTCATGGCCCAATGCCCTGGTGTGCTAGGAACTCTGGAAACATCAAACAGAAATATAAAATCAAACAGATAGGGAGCAGAAAGAAGCCACAAGGCAATCTTGGTTAAGTCTCATCTTGCCATCGTTGAAATTCTGTAGGCAGTGTAAGACAGGAGCCTAAATGAGAGGAGATGATATTGTTGTTGTTGATGGGGGGTAAGGGTGGCGAGTCCTTTCACTTTCAGGAGGAAAACTATGAAAAAACCCTAGTTTTAAAACTAAAGGTTTAGAGCTTTTCACCCTTTTCACTGATACATCACTTCATTAGAGTATAAGGGAAGCGATAGGTACAATATATACTTGCAGAAAATTCTATAGTGGTACTGACCTAAAATATTGAATGAGCATGGTCCGTCCTTCAGTTTTCTTTAATTAAAACAAATGTATTGAGGACAGAGTGGTATAATCCATCACTGGATTAATGGGAAGGAGGAAAGCTTCAATCCTAAATTCTAAGTACACTAATTTTCCATTTTATCACCTTCTGATTTTTACCTAATTGTTTTGTGGAGATGTGTTTTCTCTTCTGCTGATATGCCGAGATGTTATAGAAGCCACCCAAACTGAGCTTGTTGGCCTGATTCCAGCATGTGCTCTGTTCCGTTGTTATGGTAATTCAGCTAGCAGAGGAACAAAATCCATCAACTGAGCAAGTGTGGATTTTTACTTTACAAAACTTCCTGAGAAACAAAAGCTGTGAAAGACATCTGAAGCCTGAAGCAGCAAAATCTGGGGCAGAGGGAGGAACCAACGCCCTTCTCTTTGACTCCTTGCTGTGCATATAACTCACATAGCTCAGTGAAGCGCATTTTGCTCCTATTCACATCTACAAGCCAATCCATCTGTGAGGTTTTATATGTAAATTAAATAGGAAGTAGGTTCAGATTCTGCTCTGTTTTACCTCTGATGTGGGTTACTAGAAGTATCAAGTGAGGCATTGCTTCACTATTCTGATCTCCAAATCTCTTTTACTTAACTCTTTAGAAAGGTGATGTGTCTTCTCTGAAATGCAAAATGCAATGCCACTGATCCTGTGCAGTCTGAATGGCTCCTATAACTGACCTGATGTAATAAAGGGCCATTTTCTGCCTGTGGTTGGTACCTTTGTGAAGTCTTAGGAAAAGAAACAAAAGCCTTCTAAGTAAATTGCAGCATTTCTGGAAACGTTTCACTTCTAATTTTTAATGACTTTTTTTTTTTTTTTTTCATTTTCCCCGTTAGCTGAGGAGGAAGAGCTATACCAAATTATAAAATTATATTAAATAATTTTCACAATTTTTTCTCCATATTTCTAAGCTTATGGTATTTTATAAAAAAGATTCTTAGAGGCTTTTTGCTGCCAATTCCTATGTGTCCCATTGCTTAACTAGAGCAAAAATAGTATGATATATAGCATAACTAATTAGTGACTGTGAGATAAAAAGGTACATTTGCGCTCTACATTTGCATCACACAAGGTTAGACCTTGTAAATTAGATGAAACACCATTAATAATCAAACAAATGAGGTCAGATCCATTGTTCTTTTCATTCTCTCCACTTCTGTTATGATAATTTTACACTTCTTGTGTTCCACAATTGAACAATGATTAGTTTCCTAAATACTACATGGGTTTTGACAAAACAAACCCCTGCAGAATCAAAATAAGTAATTTCTATTCAGCAGAAATTATTTTCACATTAGCCTGCATGGGATATTATACAACCCAATTATTACAATATGTGGACATCTATAACAAATAAGATACAGGAAATCTAATACACTATGATGCTCTATCAACAGTGTTTTGCAACAGAAATGTGTAATGGTCCTATCCATATCCAGTGAAATGTGGGGTGTGAAGTAATAAATTGTTTCTCCTAGTTGAGTTTTTGATACCCAGAAAGTGCAGCACTAACGGTGGGGATGTATGTCACCAATTCTGCCTAAAGGTTCTGGTGTATTCTGTAGGGCAGCACTCTTTGCCAAAAGGGATATGCTGATATTTTCCCTAACAGAATTTTCATGAATGATTAAATCTGGTCTAGGTTTTGGTTCTGGGGGCGGGGGGCGGTGCGGCTGAGGAACAGGGGTGACTTTCTATTAAGGGAGCAGGAAAGGCATGATTTAATATTGTCATTAATGTGTAGTTGTTTCCGTTTGTGAAAGCAAATGTGAGTGTGGAACTGGGAGGAGATATTGCTTGAACAAACCAAGCTTACATCAGGGCTGGGGAAAGACTGAAGCTCTTGGGGGGTGACACAGTTAGTTATGGAAAATGCTATCTGTCTCCTCGACTAGTTTTGTCATGCGTGTGGAGGCGTGGGTTACCTGGCAAACACAATAGAGCACAGCTGATAAAACTGCTTGGAGTTTAAATAAAAAGAATGTACAAAATGCTAAGTATTAATTGGGAAGGAGAGTAGGAGGATTGAGGGGGCCTTAAATCTGGGGTTTTAACCACAGCCCTCATTGCCCTGTCCCCCTGTGCCACTCAGGGTGGGGGGAGAAGGTAGAGGAGTCAGGAAGGAAGGAGTGAAGTTGAGCCTGGGAAGAAAGGAGTGGTGAGGAAAGGTATGTTGGTTTTTGTCTTTGTTTCTCACTATCCAACTCTATTTTAATTGGCAAGAAACTAAATTAATTTTCCCTAAGTTGAGTCTGTTTTGCCCATATGGTAGTGTGTAAGCAATCTCCCTGTCATTATCTTGACCCATGATCTTTCCCATCCTATTTTCTCCTCCTGCCCTGTTGAATGGAGGAGTGAGAGAGCCAGCCAAGGTCAGCCCACTACATAAGACAATGTGAAAAATTTCATCACCAAAAATCCTAGGAAACTAGTTCATTGCATCATACGCTGTAATGTAAAGAACATTTATAACTCATTGGAAGCTTGGGCTCTAGTTTATATGAGCATGACCTCTGTTGAGTTGAAGTTGTATCATTTAGAACTACCGTATAAAACTAATGTGTTAGATTTTATTATTGCTTGTGATGGTAGATTTGGTTTGTATGATGGTTTGGTTTGGGTCCCTGAATGAGAAATTCTTTGCAATGTCTCTTCGAAACAGGGTGATGTCACATTCTGCTTGTTCTAAAGCATAAGACAAAAGGCATCTCCCCTTCACTAGCGGAATACTTTTGAAACTTTTGAGTAAACATTACAATATTTTGCCCTCATGGTTAGGTTTCCACAGATAGCTTTATTTTCATCTGATGGCAAATCGGTTACGAGCCTTCAGCTTAGGAAGGTATGGACTAAACACTTGGGGTTTTTTTATGGGGGAATTCCCATCGAATTATGACATGGTGGATGACTGTAGTACCTATTTATCCCAAATATTCAGGTACCTAGATTCTCTAACCCTTGAGAAACTTGTGAATGGGCTGTGCAGAACTCTGCAGAACTACTTACCCAGCCCTTACTACTGTGGAGACCCAGTTCTGAAGGACATGACAGCTTATTCACAACCACTGGCAGAAGAAAGGTGTTATTTCCTTTTATGCATGGGTATACAATTTTATCTGTATAAATAAGACACATGTTAAGAAGCTGTAGATTTGTTATCCCTGCCATTCCTTTGCCTTTCTAATTAAGCCTAGCTCATGCTCATCTTCATCTTCCAGTCCTATTCATTACTATTTTATTTTCTGGCTCTAAAATGCTCTAGTACTCCATCCTCCCTTTCTGGCTAATTATATTTGCTCCACATGTTTCCACTTTTGCCAGTTCAGCACCTCTGGGAACAAAATCAGCTGTTGAACACTTGAGGTTCTTTTCTTTGAAGTATTTTATTTAGCATAGTTGGACAGCCAGAGGACAACAGGAGAGTCAGGATGAAACAAGAAACAATTTAATGGCCTAACATTTTTAAGCTAACTGTTCCAGGGTGATGCTTCACTTTTATTGCATGTGATGTAAAACAGTACTAAAGTTAATCTGCTTTCCTTCCTCTTCTGCCCAAACCCATGTTGTTATTCTCCAATTATCTCTTTTTACTCTTAAGAATACTTTTAGTGAAAGTTTTACACCAAGCCTGTTTTGTTTTATTCTTGTCCTCAAATCTCAAGTCTTAGCAGTAATTATCAATATTTCTTAAAATTTTCACTGCATGTTCAAAATAAGAAAAGCAGATTACCCAAGAGACTGAATTCTAAAACAACTGTGGCACAGTATTATTTAAAGATATACATTTTAAAAAAGAGACTTTCAGAGCTCTAGAGCTACATGGAAAAGTAAAAAGGATCTAGATCTTAATTTGCTGTTTTTTTCTGCTGATAAAGCTGTTCTTTGTTTATAGTACTTTGAAAGTCCTAGAAAAGTGTATTTGCAGTTAGTCCTAAAGGGAAATAGATTTAGAAAGGAATTAATTTTAGTGAGTTTCAGCAGAAGATTTTTGGGACATTGCAATTAGGCTGGAGATGAAAAGCACTGCCAGGAAGTAATTTACCTCTGTTATGGATGTGGTTTGTGTATTATTGAGTAGTTTCACACTTTAGTCTATCGAAAGTTAGCATTCCAAAGAGAAAGGAATCTCATTTTCACACACATGCACTATGTCTGGGAGCTCCCAGGTACCTTGAACAAATGTGTGACCCTTACCCCTAAGCAAAGTGTTAAAGTCTTAATGCATTTAATTTTAATTTTGGTTTCTTTCATATGTCAATGGTGGCAATTGACTAAAACAAAAATAATTTAAAAAATCAGAATTCTCCAGATGAAAAATTACATTTGTTTTCTAGGGCAATAAACTTTCACTTAATTCATCAGTAAAGAGCAGAATATAAGTGTCTAAGAGAGATTGGAATTGAGAGAGTGGAGGGGAGGGTGGGATGTATGCCACTCCTCTACTAATTGTAACCAGGTTATCTACCTGGCATAGCAAGTGTATGTAGATATTGCCAGACAGTCAAACACTATTATACTCTATCAATTTTGTGGGGATTTTTATATACAAGCAAGTTTACCTAAAACAAGTAAGTGTTTCTATGAGTAAAGCTTTTCTAAATTTGTGCATTTTGTGATTGACAATACTGTCAATAACATGTGAGCTTCAGTGGATCAGTGGATTCTGTCTGATCTACTAATGAGTGACTTTTGTAGTGCAGCTTCTTTCTGTCTTTTGGTGTGTAGCTTCTTTACCCAACAACCCATATTTATAGAACACACAGGAAAATAATTCTCCTTGCATTTTTCATCTAACTTAGTTGAAATTAGCCAGTAGTTTCCAGAGATGCTAGGTTAGGCATACTCTTATGCAAATGCAGAATGAATGTGTACCCTTTGCTTTAACAAGATTTATTTCTACATGAAACCTGGCTAAAAATGGGTTTTACAGTGTGCTAGAGACCTTGCTAGCCAAGTTAAGTCCATAGAAACCTTTTCATGTCTTGACTTAAAGCCCTCATAGACTGATTTTTATATTGAAAGTGCTGAGACAACCTTAATGTAAAAGCCTGAACAGCGTCGCTCTAATTAGAGTTTACCTTTTCATTTTATCAGAATTCAACTGCTGAGTACTTTGTGTAAAGATTCCAAAAGAAACAAAGGATTAAATACTCATATCACAGCTTAAGGTCCCTTCAGAGGTTTATTGACTTTTGTAAGTTCACATACTATGGACTTGTAGAGGATTCAGAATCCTTAATGACAGCTATGGTAACGAATAATTCCCTTATGGGCTAGCTGCCCCAGCTAAGAGGCAGTCCAAGAGATATAAGGTTGATTTTGTCAAACACTATATTCCACAGGACAATTTTATCCATGCTGAACATGGTGACAAAATGACACTGGGGACAGGAGGAGGAGAGAGGAGAGGAGCAATAAGGGGAGACCACTCCAAAATTACATTAATTAATATAGCTAGAGATTACATTATGTGTGACACTAACAGTAGAACTCCCATGAATAATAATAAGATTCAGTGATCAGTTGAAGCTTAGGACTTATTTTAATATATCTCCCTGAGAAATACTGTCTTCTCAATTAGAGATGCAAACATTTAAGAGAAGTTAAGTGGCCTCATGTAGATCATACAATAGATAGCAAAAATTAAGTGTATTGGGGTTGACTGTCCTCTTTCATATAAGCATAGAACACTCCTATCTTAATTAAGCAATTTTTGCTTGATTGTAAAGAATTAGTCTTTTTATATAACAACCTAATTTTCAGAAGTCACTGTCCTGGTCTTGTTATGTTGGTGCCCAGGCTTTACTTGGATTAAAGCACAAATTAGAGCCATGTTTTCAAATAAATTTTAACTTACCTTCAACTGTTCTCTTTTTGTTGAAAACTTCTACAAACAAATATAAAATGAAACACCTTTAAGAATTGACTGTGCTATACACAATAAATAGAAGCACTTTTTATTTCCCTTACAGTAGCTGTGGTTTCCATAAGCAGGTGAGAAGGCATCCTTAGAGACTGTATCGTCAATTTTTCAAAAGGGTAGCATTCAGCTAAACTGTGAGTTACACTGCAGATTTTATGTTCTAATGCTCTTAACACATCTATCTTTCCCTCTAGTTTCATTTTATCCTCATAATCTGACTGATTCTTGGATAATTTACTCAGTGGAACTAAAATCAGCTTTGAAAAGCGATCAAGGTTGGAAAAACTTGCATAGGGAGTTGTGTGTCCTAAATCGCATTAGAATATGGGATTTTTATCCTTAAACTCAGCATAATCCTACTTTACAAAGAACTCCAGTGGCTTACTCTTTAGTAATAAGCCAAGGTCTATACTTCCTTTTCTTCCAAGACATACCATACAATAATTCCCAAATAAAAAGAGATGCCTAAGCATGTTTGACAAATTGAACTGTATTCTTCCATTTGTAGTAGCCCATTGTGTGCATACAAGGCTTCCAAGTACCTCCATAATCGTATCTTTTGAGGCATACCTGAAGGTGCTTTATGACTGACTTCCTCAATCTATATGCAGATTTATACTAAGCCAGTAAATAACTTGTAACAATTCGTATGGTTTGTACTCTTTGCAGTCCAATTCTGCTCATTTGTAAACTGCTTCTATTCTTGTGCACATCAACAGTAATAAGATTGGTAATAAAAAGCAGTTAATATAATATATAATGGAAATACCAAGTGTAACTTAGAGGGATGATATTTGACACAAGAGCTTTTTCAAGCTTTGGGCAAAAATAGATTAATACAATTTTATTTGTTCTTTTGTTTTGCTTTTGCAGTCTAAATACAGCCTTGTGGCAAACCTTCTGTTTCTAATCCCATTTCTCTTTCTCTCATGTATATTATAACCCTCTTGTTCATTTCAATATTTCTGTGCTTTGACAGTGTCTTGAGGTCAGGTGCCAAAATGAGTCAATTGTACACTTCTGAAAATGTTCACACATTGTTTTCAGTCAACTTTTTTGTTCCAAAACAGAAGCTATTAAAAAATGGACCTTTTCTATACTGTTGACTCTGAGTATAAACAAAACTCGCAGTTGCAAAGTATATGTACAGAAACTTCCTTGGTAACAGCATCATTAATGGTGCACGTGCAATCTCTTCAGGTGACTCTCGAAATTATTTTGCCACTTGTATTACTCCAGATTACAAGCACACCAACATACATTGATGGGAAGGGAATAATCTCATCTACTGTAAAAAAACCACCTCCAGTCTTCCTCCTCTGAGGCAGTCCAAAAACTAGTTTACTTTCAGCCTTCTTTTAGTCTGATTTCTAATGTCTAAGGACTAAATTGTCTCAGTGTAGTGATAAGAGTGCAGCACTAAAACTTGAAGACCTAATTTTTTCTAGCTAGTGCAATGCAGCCAATGTGTGCAGATTGTCTTATGTCATGCTGATTGTGGCTGTGTCCTAGCTACTGGAATTGCTTCTCTTCTCACCACCACTACTGCAGACATACTCCTGGCATTTTGATTGCTACTGCTGTGACCTGAGCGGCTTGAATACTGCAACTTGATTTCTCAGAATCCTGTTCAGGTCTCTGCACATAGCGAAGTTGCTTGGTCAAGGGGCAAACTGGAAGAGCACTTAACTTTTTTTCAGTTTCTCCTTGCATAAGGAGAAACCTTTTCAATGAAGTACAGCCTAATGATTTTGGCTGTTGGTTTCCATTAAATTTAATGCAAGACATTGCACAACTGTTAACATTTATTTAGAAAAGACCATATAGCCCTGATCCCGTGATGACATCTATATGCTTGTATTTGAAGATCCCCACAGGAACTCAGGGACTTTAAATGGAACCCACTTTCACAAACATAATTATAGGTGTGGGCTTCAGAACATATTTTTGTTCAGTAGCAAAATATCAAGAGACGCCTACACTCTCCCTTTTTCTGCAGTTGGATCTGTGGTTTAATATTTTCATAGAATAGGGAATGATTGAGAGTGGGAATTGCAGATCAGAGGAGAGGTAGTGAAATGTCATTTGTGTTGCATAATTTGTACTATCACTTGTCAACAGTGATCCCCTTAATGCCATCCCTTTGACAGATGAGCAAAGCAAGCTTTTAGAATTCTAAAGAGTAAAAGCTGGGATAAAAAGACAACCATGTTTGATTCCCTTCTGCAGTTCAAAGGATTTGAAAGTCATGACACTGGTTATTACCGTGGTCTTTGGAGAGATGCACAGAAACTTAATCTAGCTAATCAAACTGTCTCAAAAGATAAACCTAATCAAAACTTTTGCCTACATACCTTCTACTATGCTTCCCCCCACCCCCCCCACCCCACCCCCCCCCCAGTATTTATTATTAGCCATGGGGATAGCATATTCAGTATATTAGCAATATTAATTAACTGCTTTGCTGCTACTAAATGTATTAGGAATATTCACCTGATATCGAGAGCCTATGCTTCTGAGGACCTCAGTGGTGTCATGGGCAGATTTTAACTGCAGTGCAAGACATGACCCTGAACATCCTGGAGAAAAGGTGGAAAATTTAGTTACATTGCCAGATAAAAGGTGCTGTTTCATAACGTGATTTATTCCAGTAATTGTGCTTGTCCAAACCAAATGGGAGTCCAGCAAAGTATGAAATCTTTATTCAGGATTAGGGCAGGATTACATGTAGGTGCATATATGTGCACAAAAATAAAGATTTCCAGTACTGTCAGTGGGCCTTGGACTGGGCTGAAGAAAGTTAGGTGAGCTAATGCAAAGACACAGGCCACTTCCTCTTCTTTAAAATTCACAAAGGGTATGGATAGTCAGCATAACCTCACTGGCAATGTGGGTTTATCAAATGGAGAGGTTAGCCTAGCCTTATCCATATAAAACACATGATAGTGTGATACATGGGAGATTATTAAAGCTGTCTAAAATGGAAGCTAATGTACAAACTGAAATTGTAAGGAGTAAGTATTGCCCTTGCTGCAAAGAAGGTGAATGGTATCCTGGGATGCATTAGGCAAAGTATTGCCAGCAGGTCAAGGGAGGTGATCCTTCCCATCTACTTGGCACCGGTGAGGCCACACCTGGAATACTGGTTCCAGTTCTGGGTTCCCCAGTGCAAGAGAAACACAGAGCCACTGCAGAGAGTCCAGCCAAGAGCCATTAAGATGATTAAAGTACTGGAGCATCTCTCCTGTGAGGAAAGTCTGAGTGAGCTGGGACTGTTGATCCTAGAGAAGAGAAGGCTCAGAGGGGGATCTAATCTGAAGGAAGGGTGCAAAGAAGATGTAGCCAGGCTTTTTTCAGTGGTGTCCAGTGACAGGACAAGAGGCAGTGGACACAAACCAACACAGGAGGTTCTTTCTGAACATCAGGAAACACTTTTTTGCTCAATGCTCAGTGTGACTGAGCAATGAAACAGGTTACCCAGAGAGGTTGTGGACTCTCCATCCCTGGAGATATTTGCAAGTCATCTGGACGTGGTTCTGGGCAGCCTTCTCTAGGTGACCCTGCTTGAGCAGGGGTTTTGAAACATATGACCTCCAGAGGTCCCTTTCCACCTCAACCTTTCTGTGATTGTGCGAGTTTTGGAAGCGCTGTTTAATATTCTAATGACTAACCGTCAAGTAAGAACTAGGCAGATGTATACTTCGAAAATTTGGGGGTGACACAGTCAGTAGGTATTGCCATCGCTGAGGATGCCAAAGTTTCTTTCAGGAAGAGTTAGAGCAGAACGAAACTTAAGACTACAAAGTGGTATGCTGTGTGCTCATGAATGAGTAAGAGTGCTAACTAGAAGACTAAAAAATTGAAAGCAGAGGTGGAAAGAAAGATCAAGATGTGTCATTCAGCTCCAGGATGATAGTGAGCCATTAGCATAATGCAAATGCAGAAATAAGTTAATGTAGTTATAGAATTTTGCCGGACAACTAAAGGAGGACTAAGATCATTAGAAAGATGTTGATATGAAGATATGCAAAATATTGTGTAACTACTTGTATCCTACATTTAGAAAAGTTGAATGTAAAATGAAAGAATGCCTTTGAGACTCAGAAGATGACCAGAAGAATGGAGAAGCTATTTTAGGTGATGAGACTTAAAGAACTTGGTTTTGCTTAGCCAAACAAGAGCTGTATGTGAATATGATTATTCTCTTATGAGTATCACAAGCATAAAAGTTAGTACCAAGTTAGGAAGAGAACCATTTAAATTAAATGGCAATACCAGTACAAAATCACATTTTAAATGACCAAGGTTTCTAACAATCACAGAAATTAAGCTCTAGAACTGCTAGAACACAAAGCAACATAGAAAGGAGCCTAATTTTTTTTTCTGGGCAGTATTTAATGAAGTTCATGTGAAATGGACTGCTATATGTTTCCAATGTACTTGCACTGCATTCATACACTGTTATTAATCCAAATGGTGGAGTTATTGCCAGTGACTCTTAAAGGCCAAAAATTTCCTTTCACTTTGGCTTCTTAAAGCTGGAGTGCGAGTAGTCTTCGGAGCACCAGAAATTGTCTGCTGTTAGCGTGTCAGACAGTGAGCTTTTACACAATACTGAAATGTTCTGAGGTATATACCTACTGTTCCCTCCTCATACGGTAGAACTAACCCAATTACCACATTCAGTGAAGGAAAGGATTGTAATTCCACTCTGCTTTACTGGGACTACTGGTGGTGTTTTGCCACTGTGTGGTAAATCATTGGTTGCATACTTCGGCGTCTTTGCATGGATGAAACTTTTTAGGTCACATATGCCCAAAGTTGTGCTTTTGTCTTTTCCTTGTGGCACATTGTAGTTCTGAAGCTCTTGACCGTTTGCAATATAGGTCTTACATTTATTCAAAGTGTTGGAAGATATTTTATGCCTGTAAGAGTTGAAGTCTTGTTTGTCCTGGAATTAACGTCTATGGCTTAATCACTTGTCCATTACATGAGTCTGTCTTTCCAATCCTGGGGCTGTAGAGAATAACCACCATTTCCTACATGTGCACAGAGCACCAGTTGCTGAAATTCACTTTGATGTACCTCTTTTAACCTCAGAGAAGGTTCAGAAGTGTTAATATGTTACCACTGCCAGAACTCGTGCATTTGTTCATAGGATATCTATGTGTTATATCACGTCCTGGCCATGGTTTAGAAGAGATGGATTTCACTCCCTCATTATGTCTCTGAGCAGAGTCAGAATACTTTGGCTTCAGGAAGTTAAAGTGAACTTCATGGTAAGACCATAGAAATTAATTAGCAAAATAGTTGCTCTTTTCTATGTGCTGAAAAACACTTTAAGTTACTATTTTGTGAGTTGGTTCTAAATTTGAGCTCTCATGTACTGTGTAATAACTTAAAAGTCAGGTAGCTATAAGAGAAGTTCCTTTTCAGCTCAAATGGCAGCTTTGTTGTTTACATATCTTGTAAGAGTGAGTAAATAAATTGGGGAGGGGGCTGTATTTGGATAGAATTTTGCCCACCTTATTTCTTATTTGTGTCTTTTTTAGTTGATTCTTTCATTAAATAATAAATGTTTCTGGTAAGTTGTAATATAATACAGGAAAGTACGGCTACAGTTTCTTCTGTCTAAGGACAAACTTATTTAACACTAGATAGAATGGTACGCTCAAAATTTTCCTCATTTTTAGCCATAACATAACAACTCTGGACTGCTTCATTTATTCAATTATCTTATCTTTGCTAAATGGAGAGTAATACGTTAATGATTAGTTGAAATTTTGGGGAACTTGAAGGGGTTGGGGGTTTTTTAGTATTAGGGAGGCAGGTTTTGAGAACAAACTTGAAGTGCTGAATAATTTGGGGAGTGGAATGATAAATACTGCAAAAGACTTCAAAAGAATTTCTAATTTATATCATTTTTGATTAGTAGTCATGAGGGATATTTTCAAAGGTCAATAGAGAGGTGGAATGCATAATTAAATACAGATTATTCAGGGGAAGATTGGAGGTTGAAATATGAGCAGGTTAAATTTGTATCAATAAATACTAAACATAGGATGACATTATTTAATTTCAGTCCAGATTATATATCACTCCTCAACAAATGAAAATGATGTATAACTGGAGTTTCAGAGCTGCATATTAAATGTAAGAGGAGTGAAGATTTGATGCATGTGACTTAGAATACAGAAAGACAACAAAGTTGAGTATGAAGAGGACCTGCACAGTGTGTGTATGATTTAATCCAAATATTTATACCTGTGTGCTAAATAATGTGTTAAATAATTGAAATTTATGGAAGATGCAGGAGAAGGGGCAAGATAATTTATATCCCATATTGGATATCTCCGATGTATATTGACTATTGAACAAACAAACAAACAGAATTGTCTTAAATCTGTTCCTTGTAAGCCAGAAATAGCTCTTTAGTTTGATGATGTTTCACTGTTCTACAAAAATTATGTGAAAACAGAATCACACTGCTAGTGTGCCACAAATGAGGGGTGTCAGTGCATATTTCCAATTAGAATTCATTACTTGGTGATACAGTGGGAAAGGCTTTAAAGAACATATAGGATCAGAATCTAATTTTAAATGTGTTATGTTGTGTAACAATTAAGTTATTTTGTTGGTAAGGTTCTTATCTGATTCATCCAAGCAACAGTGTTCTTTTACGTGTAACAGTGTTGTTCTTGTAAACACAGTGGTTTAAGAATATAAGTGAGATAGAGTTTGTAGGGAGAGGCAGTGTCTTTTATTGGACTAACTGATGTGACTTGCCTGTGCACCTGACAGCTTGTCTGTTCTTTCCTTGCTATTTCAGTTGATCTAATAAGTAATATTACCTACAAACCCTGCCTTGTTCTCATCCATACCCAGAGGTGGAGGGGTTTTGTGCGTGTGTGCGCGCACGCACACGTATGTGAGCGTGATATATTAGCAAAATGAAAAAGTGTTAACAAAGATGAATGACATTCTTAAGCATTTAACCTGAAAACTTATTTTCAATTATTGCACAAAATTTTGCCTTAAAAATTTTTCCAGAATGGTGGCAGGAATGACAGTAGCAGAAATTCTTACTCACTGATGATTCTCTACGGAATCTTCAGAAATACTGCTGCTTCACCGTTCTTCTGTATTAAAACCCCTAGGAAATGGCCGAGATGCATGTTCAGGAGCACATGTACTGAACTCCTTTTTTAATTGATAGGACTGTAATCTTTAGCTGGTGTTTGCAGAAACAAACTCACAAAGTCCAACTCATTCTCTTGCTGAGTGCTCAAGTTTACCTAATTTGTTAGTCTTCTTGTTAAACCTTGGATAACTCTTTAGTACTGACTTACTTGTGACCCTAATGTTGGGGGAATGCGTGAGTTAGTGTATTATGTCTGTGTAAAACTAATACATTCAGCTCTAAGAGGTTCGTCTTGAGTCCTGGAAGGCTGATCAATCTGTCCTATGATACGTTGATGGAGGATGGCCTGGTACCCTTTGGACTGCACTGGTGAGCTGCCATCAGCTGAGCCTGTTTGCAGCCAGTGAAAGCTGGAGTGCAAGGCTGAGGGGTGCTGCTCCCAAATCCGCTTCAATCCCATGGCAGCGCCTCATGGTATTTTGTGCTCTTGTTTAACTTAATAGAGACTGCTTCAGCTTTAGCTGTGACTCTTGTCCAAGACTTTACAGCACTTTGCACCTTCTCCAAAAAAAAAAAAAAAAAAAGTAACTTAATAACAGATAAAAGTCTACGAATAAGGTCATGTAGATTTTTCCTAAATTACATTGATATTTTTTATGGCTCTTGGCCTAAGTACCACCTCATCATCTTTCGTGGTAGAAATATTTTTATCTTGCCTAGGCTTGCTAAGGAGACAACATTTCTTTGTATACTTTCAATAGGAATGCATTCTCAGTTTTTGTTAAAAAAAAAAAAAATTGTGTGCGATATCTAGTATAGTTAATTTTCCCCTAACATACATCTACTTTCTGAAATGAATAGAGGTCTTTCATATCCCTTTGTTCATTCTGCTCAGGCTATCAGGCAGTTTGTCTAAAGTTTTCTCCTGTGTTCTTTTTCATAAAAGTAACACAGCTAAATGTCTTACATGATTTATAGAAAATTATGCATGTAATTTGCAGCATTTTAATAAGAGCTTGTATATGACTAAGAATGTCTTAATCCAATAATATAGCACTTAATTTTGCATTTCGTTCTTAGGTTGTTTTTTTTTTTAATAATTTTAGAACATTTCTGTAAATATCATAAAATAGAAGAAGGTTAGATAGCGTAACATGTGCAATATTTTTTAAAACAACAACGTTAATAATAAAAAGACTGACAAAACGTGGTAAGACAAAAAATAAAACAAAGACTCCATATGAAGCCCGTTTCCTGAAGGTAATGTGCGCGGCACTGGGGGGATGTGCCCCGGGCCCTCTGTGAGGAGAGGCCGGGGCTGCCCCGTGCCGGACACAGCCGGTTCCAGCCGGTTCCGGCCGGTTCCAACAGCCCCACCTGAGGGCACAGCTGAGCCCCACAGCCAGGCCGGTAGTGCCTGTGGGAAAACCTGTTTATGAAAAGACAACACGATGCACAGCTGTGAGGAAAGAAAAAGGGCGAGAGCCAGCCCTGCGAGCAGCCGGGGGAGAGCAGGACGGGGGCAGGAGGGGCTGCGGGGCTGGGATTCCTCTGCGGCCCCTGGGGAGACCGTGGCGGAGCAGGGAAAGGTGTGAGGAGGAGGGAGCGGCAGAGGGGGGCTGCCATGGGCCGGCCACAGCCCCCAGCGCCCTGCCCTCTGTGCTGCTCAGGACAGGAGGTAGGGGAGTCAAGAATGAAAAAGTGAAGTTGGGCCTCAGAAAAAGGCCAGGATGAGGGGTGGGGGAAGGTTTTTTATTTTTTGTCCTTGTTTCTCACCATCCAAGGCCTTTTTAATTGCCAATAAATTAAATTTTCCCATGCTAGCTGAGTCTGGTTTTGCTCATGGTGGTAACTGGTAACCAATCTCTCTGTCTTTATTTCGACCCATGAGTTTTTTCCATCTTATTTTCTACCCTGTTGAGGAGGGGAGTGAGAGAGCAGATGGGTGGGTGCCTGGCAGCCAGCCAATGTCAACCCTCCACCTCTGAGCGTTATGTCAATCTCGTTGCCACAGAGACCCGTGTCTTTTTGTGTCCTAATCCAGTAGTCCAATCCAAAAGCCTTCCTGCTTTCTTTAAATATGTGTGTCTACTATTAGCTGTTATAAAAATATAAAACATATGACACTACCTTTTCCTTTTGGTCCTCTATTAAGGATGAGGTCAAAATGAAGTCACAAACTGATGGACTGTACTAAACAAATTTTTTCCTGTCTGGTTCTTTTCTCTTGCTCCTGCGGTAGAATTACATGCCTTTGAACTGTGAGTGAGCTTTGTAATGTCTGTTACAGGCAATGTCATTACTTGTAACCTCTATTTCCATTGACTCATGACAGGGGTTTCCAGTTTGGAATGGAACGGAGCAGGGGCTGGGTTGATGGTTCCTACTAAATACAGGATCAAGCATGAAGAAGTCAACCGTTAATTCTAAATTCCATGAATTATCTAACTGTATGTTACATTTTTCATCAAATACCTAGGCAGTTAAACATGGCTAGGAGGTATGTGTGTCCAGGAGGCAAAATCAATTATTATTTTCCCCCAGTTAATAAATGTTAAGAAATTTATTAAGTGGAATAAAATAGTTTAATGACATACCTCACTGACCATAGAATAAATTATGAAGTTAGAAATACTCCCAGTTCTCTGTGTGTATATCATAGAATGGTTTGGGTTGGAAGCGATCTTACAGATAATCTAGTTCCAACCCCCCCGCCATGGGCAGGGACACCTTCCTCTAGACCAGGTTGCTCAAAGCCCCATCCACCCTGGCCTTGAACACTGCCAGGGATGGGGCATCCACCACCTCTCTGAGCAACCTGTTCCAGTACCTCACCACCCTCACAGTGAAGAGCTTTTTCCTAATACCTAATCTAAATCTACCCTCTTCCAGTTTAAAACCATTACCCTTTGTCCTACCACTACACACCCTTGTAAAAAGTCCCTCTGTAGCTTTCTTGTAGGCCCCCTTTAGGTACTGGAAGGCTTCTCTAAGGTCTCCCCAGAGCCTTCTCTTCTCCAGGCTTAACAGCCCCAACTCTCTCAGCCTGTCTTCATAGAAGAGGTGCTCCAGCCCTCTGATCATCTTTGTGGCCCTCCCCTGGACCTGCTCCAACAGGTCCATGTCATTCTGGTGCTGGGGGCCCCAGAGCTGAATGCAGTACTGCAGGTGGGGTCTCATGAGAGCAGAGTAGAGGGGCAGAATCACCTCCCCTGACCTGCTGGCTATGTTTCTTTTGAGGCAGCCCAGGATACAGTTGGCTTTCTGGGCTGAAAGTACACATTGCCAGGTCATGTTGATCTTCTCATCAACCTACACCCCTAAGTCCTTCTCCTCAGGGCTGCTCTCAATCCACTCATCGCCCAGCCTGTATTTGTGCTTGGGATTGCCCCGACCCACGTGTAGGACCTTACACTTGGCCTTGTTGAAATTCATGAGGTTTGCAAGGCCCCACCTCTCAAGCCTGTCAAGGTCCCTCTGGATGGCATCCCTTCCCTCCAGCACGTCGACACCAAGCTGTGTGGTGCAGTCATCAGCAAACTTACTGAGGGGGCACTCAACCCCGCTGTCCATGTCACCAAAGATGTTAAACAGTGCCAGTCCCAATACTGACCTCTGAGGATCACCATTCGTCACTGGTCTCCACTTGGACATCAAGCCACTGACCACAACTCTTTGAGTGCAACCATCCAGCCAGTTCCTTATCCACTGAGTGGTTCATCCGTCAAACCCATGTCTCTCTAATTTAGAGACACGGATGTTGTGCAGGACAGTGTCAAATGCTTTGCACAAGTGCAGGTAGATGGTGTCAGTTGCTCTTCCCTTATCCGCCAAGGCTGTAACCCCCTCGTAGAAGGCCACCAGATTTGTCAGGCACAATTTGCCCTGAGTGAAGCTATGTTGGCTGTCACCAATCACCTCCTTGTTTTCCATGTGTCCACCATAGCTTCCAGGAGGATCTGCTCCATGATCTTGCCAGGCACAGAGGTGACACTGGCTGGCCTGTAGTTCCCTGGGTCTTCCTTTTTTCCCTTCTTAAAAATGGGGGTTATGTTTTCCCTTTTCCAGTCACGGGGAACTTCCCCAGACTGCCACAACTTCTCGAACACGATAGATAGTGGCTTAGCCACTTCATCTGCCAGTTCCCTCAGGACCCATGGGATGCATCTCACAAGGTCCCATGGACTTGTGCACCTTCCTGTTCCTTAGATGGTTTGGAACCCGATGGTCTCCTATGGTGGGCGGTTCTTCATTCTCCCAGTCCCTGCCTTTGCCTTCTGCGACTTGGGCAGTGTGGCTGGAGCACTTGCCAGTGAAGACTGAGGCAAAAAAGTCACCGAGTACCTCAGCCTTCTCCATGTCCCCGGTAACCAGGTCTCCTGTTTCCTTCTGGAGAGGCCCCCCATTTTCCCTAGTCTTCCTTTCATCACTGATGTACCTATAGAAGCTTTTCTTGTTGCCCTTGACATCCCTGGCCAGATCTAATTCCATCAGGGCTTTGGCTTTCCTAACCTGATCCCTGGCTGCTCGGACAGTTTCTCTGTGTTCCTCCCAGGCTACCTGTCCTTGCTTCCACCCTCTGTAGGCTTCCTTTTTGTGTTTGAGTTTGTCCAGGATCTCCTTGTTCATCCATGCAGGCCTCCTGGCGTTTTTGCCTGACTTCCTCTCTGTTGGGATGCATCGCTCCTGAGCTTGGAGGAGGTGACCCTTGAATATTAAGCAGCTTTCTTGGGCCCCTCTGCCCTCCAGGGCTGTATCCCATGGTACTCTACCACGCAGATCCCTGAAGAGGCCAAAGTCTGCTCTCCTGAAGTCCAGGGTAGCGAGCTTGCAGTGCACCCTCCTCGCTGCCCTAAGGGTCTTGAACTCCACCGTTTCATGGTCACTGCAGCCAAGGCTGCCCTTGAGCTTCCCATTCCCCACCAGCCCCTCCTTGTTGGTGAGAACAAGGTCCAGCCTAGTACCTCTCCTCGTTGGCTCCGCTTTTCACTTGGAGAAGGAAGTTGTCATCAATGCATGCCAGGAACCTCCTGGATTGCTTATGCCCCGCTGTGTTGCCCCTCCAATAGATGTTGGGGTGGTTGAAGTCCCCCATGAGGACCAGGGCTTGTGAAGCTGCTCCTATCTGTCTATAGAGGCCCTCATCCGCTTGGTCTTCCTGGTTGGGTCGCCTGTAGCAGACCCCCACTCTAAAGTCACCTGTCCCTGCCCTCCCTTTAATCCTGACACATAAGCTCTCAGTCCGTTCCCCATCCATATATATTATTTCTCCATATACTCTCTCTGTATTTGTATTTTAATATGTAAATAGAAATTGCATGAGACATGCAAGAACCCTAAAATGTTTTACCAGATTCATCCTTCATGTGGATGAAATTCATCCCTGATGGACTACCAGTGTCATTCAAATTAGTAGAGGGAATAATGATAATAAGCAACTTAACCAGTCACTGTGGAGTAAAATTGCTTAATGCTGAATAGTGAGAGTCAACTCGTAGAATAAAGTATTTAAGACTAGTTTGGAAATGAGCTCTCTAAAACTCTGCAAGGCTGGAGCCATCTTTTTGTTACAGAATTTCAGTGATTTATAAAATCAGTCCCTGTTTTAAATTAGTAGTTACATTAGGAAGAAATTTTTCCTGTAAGGAGTATTGTAAATATGAAAACATGTATGTGAGTTAATTATGGATAATTCATTCAGTCTGTATTCTAGTGGATTGCTTGATTATTTTTTTTTTATTTACAACATTTCAGCTGTTTTATCATTTATCCTGAATTTACCCCAAATCTTTCTCCTGATCTGTGAAAGTGCATTTCCTTCCTTTTATTCTTCAATATCTGATTACGTTTTGGCTCTTAGCCTTATTACCTTACATTCCAATACACTACAAAATTCAGTTATCAGATGATAAGCCTAATTAATCCAAATAATTTCAAATTAATTTGCATTATTCCTCTTTATTTTCTGCATGTCTGACTGTATTTGTGCTGTTCAAAGTAAAATCAGAAAAACTAGGCATCTTGTATTCTCCCTCTTTTATGCCTTATAATCTCTTTCTTGAAGATTGTTCTGCATTAGAACCCTGATACTCAAATGTGAGTATACACAGGAATCAAATTAACTCCTTGATTAAGGTGCTATAATGACTGACACAAACTCAGCTGCTTTTATTATGTTTGAATTGAAAATAAAGAAATCACTTGAGGTGTGATTCTCTTTTTACACCATCTCAGGTGCTAATGTACACTCTTTAAAATACAATTTAAAAGCACTATAGAATAGTAAAAACTTACCTCTAACTGAATTTTTTAAACACTTGGTATTCATTATTATTATTTTGCACCATTCACATAGTTTTGTGAACAAACATGGGGAAAGAAACACAAATGGAGAAACGAATCAAATAAGTAGAAAAATTGAAAGGCCATAAAGCATGTCGTTAAAATCCTGCTATTACCATAAAACAGGGAAAAAAAATCCCTTAAACTGTTCTTTGTTCTGTATTACTTTTGTGTGCTCTCATGCTGCTTTTTGTCAATTGCTGATGAATAGTCACTGATCGCTGAGTGGCTGAAATGAGTGCAGATTTTGTGAGCTTCTGCCACAGGATGTTAGGATAATGTAATTCTTAAGAAAATCATGCACCAACAGGCTATTGAAAGAGCTTGCAAAACATGGTGCACGTAAGACTAGACCATCCAAAACAATTTCCGCAACATTGGTTCTTTTGCCAGTTATAACAAAACCCTGGAAAATGAGGCCATGTGAGCTGTCCAATCGTTTCCTCTTGAAGCTGTGCTGGGATGTTGGCTTCCATGTGATCTTGGGAAGGCAACGTAGCAAAGTGCAGCTTGCTTTTGTAACTTGATCCAGTGGCTGGTGAGACAGATCCTCTCTAGAAAGGATAATGTTCGTGCAATGCACAGATCAAAGTGGAGTGTGCACCCTGTTATGCTTGGGTAGGGCTTGCTTGATGACCTCTGACAGGTGCTACACAACAACAGATTCAGTGCGTTGAAAAAAGATGAAAGAACTTGTAGTACAATACCTCAATAGTTGTAAGTTGTTGGGACCAAATGTTGTACCCCAGAGAAGCTCAACCAATGAGCACCCATCTTCGTAGCTGCCAGAACAACTTTTCAAAAGTTTGGCTGAGTGCAGCAGTACTTCGTGTTCTACTCTTTGTGGCAGGTACAAACTGCTGATACCCCACTGGAGTCAGTTGTTCAGAAGTATGCCATTAGACCAGTGGAAGAGCTGGCCGGAGACTTGCTTTTTAGTGGTATTATTGTAGCTTGTTTAAACACACGCTTAAGCTGTGTTGTGAAAAAGATGCTTTCTAGAAATATCTGAAGACATAGGCCTTCAGAGGTATTTAGGATTCTGACGCCTGTGGAAGTCAATGGAGTTTGACACCTAAATGGTACTGAGCCCTCTAACTACTTCTGACAATCTGGTTCCAAGATACTTTTCATGCTGAAGTCTCCAAACACCCTCTTCTTGTTACTGCTGCTGAACCAGCATTAGAAAATATTATTTTTCTGCTAAAAGATGAAGAAAGCCTGCTTGCAAGTTCAGGGCAGGTTGGCTGGTTTTTCTTTTTGTGGTCGCAGTTGAATTATATTCATTATGACTTTATGAACAAAGAAATGTTTTTATTGGGTAATCAGTTTGGGGTAAGAGGGGCAGTTTTGAGAAGCGTGTTCCTGGTACTTTAAATAGTATGTGGAGGAGAGCAGAGTTAAGGAATTCCCTCAAGCAACTTGGTATCTGTGAGTCAGTAAGTGATTTCACTGGGTGGGGGTTGGGGAAGAGAAAGCTACAGGAAGTCATTCCCTTACAACTTCTTATCTGTAGCTTGATTTTCTACTGGAAAAATAATGCTGATGTTTCTTGGTAAGGAGTTTTGCAGTTCTTAATGAATAAACATGCTTACAACTACCACTGTTCTCTTCCTCTCCCTCAGTTTTACTTGTGGGCAAAAAGATCCCTCATATACCTATGGGGACGAGGCCAACCTGATGCAAGCCCTGCCCAACAGCCGGCACAAGGCCAGCCCTGGCCCACCTCGCATTCCTTGCCATCAGATTATGCTTATGACATAGAATTATCTTATTCTGCTAAGAGTACCACAGTGCATCTCATCATTAGCTGTTGGAGGGAAGCCAACCAAAACTACACCATGCGTCATGTGTAGTTTGCCTTTTCTGTGATATATTAGAAGCTTTTTAAACCAGTTCACATCAGAGAGTTTAGCTGTGGAGGTCTTCCTGAAGCCTGTATTTCACTGGGGAAGAGGAGCTCTATCGTTCTGTGATGGTGATGGCTGTTTGTCAAAGGAAATATATGCAGAAAGTGGTGCCAAAGATCTACCTCGTAAGTAGGGTGGGAAAGCAAAACCAATGCAGGAGAAATCTGTCGGGATGTTACTGTTATTAGACAGGCGGACAAATGAGTGGATAGATCCTGCTTGTTTCCTTACCAAAAAAAAATAAAATAGTTCTCATCAGTGTTATCAGCTTAGCCTCAAAATTACTTTCCTCCCCATTATTGCTTATAAACAAACCTTTATCACAGATAGCTAGCCTGCTGAATTAAGACGCTGTATTAAACAGTATATTGCTTCTGTCAGGGCCGATCGGCTGTTTGTGCAGATAATAATGCCAACTGCAACAACAACAATCAGCTAGTGTAAATTAACTTAACTGTGTGAAATAATGCCTCCTATATCAGATTAGCTTGCTGAATGACTTTATCCTTAAATTAAAGCTTGCTGGGGCGTAATAGTAAATCATTTAAATGGTGCTGGGCTTTTCAGGTAATGTCTTCATATATTACTGTAATTTCAATTCGCCAAGGCATGCAGATGGCTGTAGTCTCTAGTTCCTTGTCTCCAAAGCCTCTCCCGTGCTGCCATTTTGTAATTACAGCGCAGGCATGCTGCCTGCTGCTGTTAGATTTCCCATGGTGCACCAGCAGCCAAGGCAATGTATTTTAAAATTATTATTCTTGTGTGGCCCTCATAACATAAATGTAAATCTTTTATGCTAACGCTGTCAGGGGTTTAGCACTAGGGCTCCAAGGTGCTCTGATGTAGAAATCACCAGCAATCCATCAACCAAATATCATTTGGGATCCAGCAAATGACTTGCATTTTGGGAGGACTGTAAGCAGAGCATTATTGTAAGGTTAGAGAGTGATTTTGTTACTAGGTGCTTGGAGGCCTTGAAGGTGTTCTTTATTTATTTATTCTGCCATTGTACATGGGTGTTTAAGTAAGAAATTCTGCCCCAGCTCAAATGCCCAGCGTATGACTTGATGAAAGCTTACTGTACTTAAAATGCTGAAGATAACATCGGAGCAAATAACAGCCTCCAAATTAAAAGCCTTAAAATATATCAACAAGACCAGACTAAGATAGATAGCTGTTATAAAAGCAATATAGAGAAAGAAATTCTCCTGGGTCTGTGCTGTGAGAAAGAATGGGATTATTTAGTCCTTCATACTCACGTGCAAAGGTTCAGTGATTGCTTGGTATTAAAAATTCAGGTTTTATTGCCTACTGTTTCATAATTTTTTTAATTTGCATTTTATAAAAGGGCAACAAAATCAAATGGTTTAAGAAAGCCTTGTGATCGCTGTTAACTCTGTGTGCAAGATACCCTTGCCACTGAATGCCATGTGTGTTGGAGTTCTTCCTCAGCCAAAGGTGGCATCGCCAAGTGCTGCTTCCCAACTGAGTGGTTCTGGAGCACCGTAATGGGACAAATGGCAATGAAGGTGCACCCATATATTTATGCAGCTGAGGGTAGAATGAATTGAATGTAAGACCTTGAAGGTAAATAGCTGGGAAGCAACATCGTGTCTGTGCAGCTAAAGGGCTGCCTATGCTGGGTCAGTGTTAACTCAGGTGATCACTGCACTGCTCTGCACTTTTTATTTTTACTGACAGCTTGAGCTGCCTGTATGTCCACTGCTGGTCGATGTATCCTACCGAAACTTCTGTTTTCAAAGCAAGGGTGGTTGGGCACCCCTGTTTTCCATGTCCATTTGTGACAGGGCTCAGGAAAAGAACCTGCTCCCAGAAAACCTGCAGGCCTTCAGGTGTCATGCAAACACAGTCACTTTTGGAAGCAGAGGCTAGGCTGCCTGGCTCTGAGGTTTTTGTACAGCATTGTGCATAAATCAGTCCAAGATTTTTCTGATACTGTTAGCCTTGGTTGAGTCTGTGTACAAGTAAAGATTTAAGAGCATCGCTTCTCTTGCAAGGAGCAATAAAATTCAGCTGTTTCCATTTCTTCCACCTGAGCACTTCTGAACCTATGCACTACGTTTTGCTTCTCCCATGGTAGTTGTAACCCCCTTGCAAATTGCAGGTCAAAGCACATTAGTCTCTTTACACAATGCACAGGTAGAGAAAACAATCCTAACATTTGTAAGCAATTGTGGCATGTTGTAGCTCTGCAATTCCCAGGAAAGAACAGGAAAGTGCTAGGTCAATTGCCTCTTGTCTTTTGGCTTCTTTCCAAAATTTGTGCCTCTCGTCTTTTGGCAACCATCCAAATCTGCTTGGACAACACAGAACAGAATATTTGAGGACTGGGCACACACACTGCCACAAAGTGGCATTCCTCCAGTTTTATATGATGCTGTATGTGCAGTCTGATCCTCACGACCGGATCATTCCTCTCCCAGATGGACAGTCAAGACAGCACACTCTTTAGAAGGTCCTGCTGAGCCCAATCTATTTCTCTTCCTGTGCCAGAAAATATTACACTTGCAGCTGGATAAAACAATGGGCTGTGCTAACTAGCTGATGTATTTAAAAAGAGAGAGATGAACAATCAGGTCTTCTCAGCATTTATCTCTATCAAAAAATGACGGATGGAGATAACATCCTTTTCTTGCAGGCTACAAGGAGTAGCAGAAGTCTCTGTTACAGATGAGAACTCTCTTGAGTCTGGTGTTTTGAGGATGAGAAAAGTTAACTGTTAGCTGTAACAATGTAAACACACTAGAAACTTTTAAAACTGAAGAGCAGAGAGACATGGCACAAAGGAAAAATATCAGAAGTCTTGCCACTCTTGCTATGGTTGTCTTTGCTACCACGATAGCCGTTACTGGTTTTCATTCTGCTTCCTCCCTACCCGCTAGTGGCTCATGTCAGTACTTGTTTAACGTGAATATTGGGTTTTTTTCCTCTGCATAGCTCAATAGCTCTGCCTCTTCTCTTCTGGAGATGAGCAACGTAACAGTACTATGCTATTCTGATTCTGCTTCTTGGGATCTTTACTAAAAGTGTGCATATTGGAAGTGTTAAATACCAGTATTATCAAGGTATTCATGACATTGATATGTGGTCCCACTGTGTTTCTGTGCCCCAGGGGTGGACTAATGGTTTTCACACAGCATCATAGCTCCAGTAATAGGAAGGGTGAGGTCTGAAGTGAGCTGAACTATTCCCTTCAACTCAGCCTGATGCCACTTCTTTTATCTGGCAAAAGGATAGAGCAGAAGAGAGCTGCTCTGCACTTGGGGTCTCTGGGTCATAAAGGATGGGGGTGACACAAGTTTCTGCAGTGGAAGGCTCTTCCATAGAGAAAGGAGAACAGCAAAACATCAGCAGTGCTGATCATCTTTGTCCTGCAGTGGAGCTGGCTGGAAGCGGCTGTGTCCTGCACGGGCAGCCCCAGCCATTTCATCACAGAGGCCCCTTGCAGGCTCCAGTGCCAACTCCAGGACAGGGACACCCCATACACGACTTTCACAGCAGAACTGCGTTGTTCATGATATAGATAGCTACTACTTCTCCAGATGAAAGAATTAAGAATTTGTATTTAGAAAGCAATAGCCTGCATTGAATCAAAATAACAATATTGAACTGACCCTATACCAGTCTCTGTGTTACGAGTAATCTAGAGGCAAAGTCTAATGAACTTGGCCTGAAATGCTGCACATGACACATCAAAAGTGGCATGCCAGTGTCATGTATGCCAGGAAGTGATGAGGCTAATTTGCATGACGTTTCTTGCAACACTATTAGCCGAGCTGAACATCAGACAATGCCGAGCTGTACTCTTGAATATGCTGTTCCTATGTAGCCACTGATTGCTCTGTGATGGCTGGGAAGCAACTCTTTCCTGGTTATCTTTCTGCAGGAAATACTGGCAAGGTTAAGATAGGTATCTTTTAGTATACATTGAATGAGAACATACTTCAGCTTCCATTAGCTGTTCCTGAATAAATTGGAAAAGGGAAACTTGTATGTTTTAATTGAGAATAGAGTAATATGTAATGCAGCAAAAGAACAATAAAAACTCCTGTTGTGTTAACGATGATAGATGGAAACACATACACAACAATACTAGGGGTTAAAAACCACACACACTAAATATAATTATATAAGCATGTGTGATGCCTGATTGTGTAACTGGTTTCGTCTCATTACTGTGATTCTGTCATTTTTTAACTGGAGATTGAAGCCAACTGTCTTCCTGGAGAAGACAATGGAAGACTGAGGATTGCTGCCTCAGAAAAGTATTCTGAACTTCTTGCTCCAGAGTCACTACTCAGGAGGGATCATTGAATATTAAGATCTGCTTTTCTTCTTTCATCAGCTCTAGCCAAGTACACTACATGTTCACTGTAATTTAACCATAGCTAATTAGAGCTGGGAAAATGGGAGTTTTGCCGTTGTTTTCAGTGGAGCCAGGTTTTCTCCCAACCTCTTTTTCTGTAGAAATCTAATACTCCCTCAGTGGGCTTGAGATTTTGATAATGATAATGACATAGCTGTTTTATATCTCTGGGGGAGAAAGACTGCTAATTGTCAGCCATGACAAAAGTGTGATTACTCTTTAATTGTGTTCTTATAAACAGGCATTATATGTATTTCCTGTTAATTGCCTAAGCACAAGAACTTTGCTCTGAAATGTGTAAGTTTCTTGTGCTAGAAGGCCATAATAAAGCAATTAATTTGGGATAAAATTTTTTGTCGCAGCACTAAGAACCACCTATGGCTCAATCTTCACAAGGGTTGTACCCATAATTTTGGTAAAAGCAATGCTAGTAGATATTCACCATAATCAGGTGGGACCACAGATGTTTTTCAGACCTTGATATTTTCAGAGTTCTGATGTTGTAACAGTTTCTGCTATATAGTGTGAGTTTATTGACTGACTGACAGGGATCTGAGTTGGCTATGGGATTTCACCCTGATAGTACTTTTTAATATTATCAAAAGTCACTTAAACTTTTCAGTCCGGCTTGGGAGACAGAAGTAGAGTCAGCTTTAGATCTTTCCTAAACTGCTTTTTAGAAAGTTCCCATATAATGAAAATGTTACATTTGTAGGCCTATTTCACACAGTTAGGTTTTCCTATAAAATGCTGCATTTTACACCTCTCTTCCTATGCAAAGCGCAAACATCTGCTGCTAGAGTCCATGGCACCTCCTCTTTTGTTATGTCTTGCCATTCCCAGCCTTGCCATCATCTGACCTTGGGTACTTGATTTTTCAGCAGTCACTATTCTCTCTAGGAAGTCAAAAGGCACACTGAAATGCCCATGCAAAGTCTTTTAGCGCTCCCATTTCAAATTTACATTGTTGCAAACTGCACTAAAATCAGATAACAAAAGTTGTAATATGTCTTTTTGTGAAATTAGGAAGGATTCTGTATATCTTTCCTTTTCAAATCTAAATGTAGGAACTTTTAAACACCTTTACTTTATAATCTTTATCTACTGTACGTGTGATGGAAAACTGGTCTCCATTCTGTGTCTGTGAATTTTAAAAAAAATTATTACATATAAAAATATCAGTATGTCAAGTAAAATCTCCTTACTTTCAGCTACTTAAGCTGGCAGGACATGATACATCTGTGATAATATTTGATAAAGTAACCTGTGAGAAAAGTTAGAGTCCTTGAAGAGTAATGGAAGGCTAAAAAAGTAATTTATTGAAAAGTTGTGTTAAATAGGAATTATGATAAAAGGAAAGTTGCAGTACTGAAAATTAGCCTTCTCGCCTTGAATTTGCAGGGATGTGGACTAAGGAAATGCTAATACTAATCTGTACTCGAATATCATAGTAGGCTTTGTTTTATATCCAAAAGATTATTTCGTTTGAATCTAAGCAGGGTGCATTGAAGACTGACTGCTGACTTTTCAGTGTGGGCTGACTGATCCTGTCTCCCTTCCTGTTAATCAATACTGTACTGTCCTGATGCCAGTGAAGGTAATCCAGGATTTCAATGGGGTAAAGGGAAGAAGAGTCTGATCCTCCATATTAATGTGTAGTTTACTTAATATTTTGCTCGTAATTTTCTAAAAAACTTTTTTTTTTTTTTCTGTAGAAAATAGGTTGGGTTTGTGTGCACGTAGCTCTACCTTTTTCTGATGATTATTTACTGTCCTCCCTACTGCTCTAACCTGAACAGACCTGGGAAAAAATCAGGGGAGGGGAGAATCCTGTTGAAGAGTGTGTATGTGTGTGATTTATTTACATCACTGATTGCTAGGGAAATAGATGGAGCAGTTAATGGAAGAACACCTGCTATTGGGTATTCATATGTCCTTAGTAAGCCTTCAGAATCCTAAAAAGATTTTATTATCATTAGCTAATTGAAACTGAGTTCAAAATAAGAAATAATGGCTATAATTTTTCCTAGCACTAAAGCTTGGATTCCCTCCCCAATCATTGTTTCTAATTGTAGCCTCATCTGCTGATTACATTTACCTTCTTTTTTAATAAGATCTACTGGAAACACTTTTGTATATAGAGTTAATGGAGAGCAGATCAATTGCAAGTTACTGGAGGCTGATTTTCCATAATGACAGAGATCATATCAGTTCCTTTTATTTGTTAAAAATTAGACTAATTCTGGACTTTTAACACACACTCACACACACACACACTCCTTCTCCTCCCCCCTCATAATCAGCATTTTGTACAGTTATGGGTCTGTAGAAGTCTATAGAATTTCTCCATTTACTCCAATGGGGCCAGAATTTCACCTTTATATTTTATAAAGATTTACAAAATATAATAAAGGACCAATGCTTTTCTGGTTTTTTTTTGTTTTAATCTGGGATGGGGACATCCGCCTGTAAATGCTTCTGCTGCATACGTGAGTTCCTATTAAACTCAGCGGAGATTTTTGTGGATGGCAGGAGTCACTACTGTTAATGACCAGTTTCGAACATCAATCAAAACTCTGGCATTTTGTAAGGTTGATGTGCAGCCCTTTTTCTTAGCCTCCAACACCATCTTTCTTCCTGAGACTTGGTGATATTTTACGAAATCTATCATATAACCTCAGTTGCTCTGGACATTTTCTTCTAGGTCTGGAATACAAGAGTCAGCAGCACACTACTATCAATTGTGCTAAAAGATACTGACAAGTCATGTATTACGAGATTTGACCTCTAGCCACAGTATAAGAAGCCTGTGCAATGTGCCTTGAATTTCTGACCCTGAAAAACAAATAAAGAACAGAGAAAGTGTTTCTTCAGCTTCACTTCTTATAGGAATGAGCAGGGAATAAGTGTCTTCTGGTTTATTGTGGGCACTGGTGGAACTTTCTTTTTCTCTAAAGTCTAAAAAAGTATGTGCCTAGACTATGAAGAAGCAGAGAAGGCTGAATAGTAGAACATGATAAACATGAGGAATCTCTGTATTCATCTCTAAATCTAGATGAATATTTGGAGAATTTCAAGAGTGATGAAAAAGAAATAGTCCTTGCTTCAACCTAAGGTTAATCTTGTGACAATGACAGTGTGTTATAAAAATGGTTTAGTGACTAACATTAAGGTGAAAAAGATTATCCTACATATGGGGTAGTCTTTCACAGACAGTAGATGTTGAGAAAGCCTGTTGCTGTGATCTATTTGGAATATTGGACTTGAAACCCACCCAAACCAACATTACATACCATAATTGGAGAGAATCAGAGGTGTAACTATAGCTGTGTAGAATGGGTTACTTCACGTGAGAGATGGTTCCGATAATAATTTTGTGAGCAATGAATCTTTGATGTTAAGGACATGCTTATCTGGCCATGCAACTTCCTTCAGTAAGAGGATGAAGGGACACTTAGTACAGAGTCTGACTTGTATTTGATGGGTAGAACGTTTAGGCCCAAGAGTCCTGGCAACTTTGCAGACTGCTTTTTTAAAATTCCATTGCAAAGAAGGATTGCAAAGGCTTTTTCTCTGCACTTTGCCTTTCTTGGCAGGAAGATAGCCTAGATAAATTGCAAACTATGCAAGTGAGGTCTTGGAGCCAGTTTTGGGTGCAGTCCTGTAGGTTATGTAAAATGAAATGGAAAGGATTCTGGCCCTCATTTAACATTATTGTATGGTGAAAATGGGAAACCTTTATTAAGCAATTATTACAAGCACATATTAATTTTATACAACTCAGGAGCGGCAAACAGAGTTATGGTGCACTAAAGCCTTTAATAGGTCTTCAGTAAAGGGTATGCTAGACTATGCAGAAAGGAGAAGGGCCTGAGGATTCTTCAAAAAATAGTGGTGAAGAATAATTGGATTTTGTTGCAATTCATCTATATGAGATGTAGGAAAAATGTCAGATGCTTATTGATGCAGTTCATACTATCTGTATTCAATAACTTAGCATATGATTGCGCAAAAGCGTTACTGGTCTCCCTTTCCATCTCTTCCAAAGTGCATCCTGTGCTAAGCTAGAGACAGGGTATCCTGCTTTACCAGCGTGCCTCTGACATTACTTCAGATTGTTGCAGGAGCATGGCTTTTATGTTCTCAGAGATGATCAGAAAGCAAGTGCCACCATGGGGACAGTCAAGGTTTTGCGTTTCTTGTGTGTTCCGTGGGAGCGTGGTTTCAAACTGATCCTCATGGGGAAGTGTAGTGCTCCCTTAGCAATCACTTCTCCCTTCTTATTTTTTTCCTTTTTTTTCCCTGAGATTTCCCTACCTGATCATCTGAAGCAAAATGAAATGACTGTGATATACTAAAATGAAGTGACAGAATGGACTTAGTGCGGGAAAGTACTGTACTCCCTTACCTTTACTGCTTCAGAAAAAGTCATTTATAACCTCTTTATATAAAACCTCACTATAAGATATGGCTTCTTAGTGTAGTTGGTAAACAGCCTGCCTTTTAGTCAAGAACATCTTTAAAAATATGATGCATCACCTTACAAAAACAGTTGAAGATTTTTCCACAAAAATCCATATTTTATCCCACAAATAAGAATGTTAAATGATGAGCGCTTCCTACATTATACATATCCCTGGATATGATGTCCTTCTTGGTGAATTTTTGTTAAGAAACAAAATACAATTTTTATTGAGATCAATAAAAGATTAAGGTGACAAAGTGATTTATTGGCTGTACTGAATGTTCATTTTTTCCCCCAACAGCACAACCAACCAAGAAAAAAAAGGAGGATGCCATGAAGTGTTTTGTATTTAGCTTTGTTTTTACCTTGGGTCCTTGGAAAACTGGGAAAACAGAGCTAAGCCATCCATCAAATCTTAAAATAGTGCTTAAAATGAGTAACTGCTCCTCTGGCCCTCAGACTACAACATATGGAGGAACTTATTATATGACCCACTACACACCAAAGTCCATGGAAATACTCCCATTAACTTCAATGAACATAACTCCAGTACTCCGTAATGAAAGCAGGAGAGAAACCAATTTATCAGTGCACAAGAGATGGTGCTCACCATCAAGTCTTTCTTTTGATTACAGCAAGGCTGCAAAGCCAGTTTGCCTCCTTGATGAATGATTTGACGTGCCTCTGAAGAAAACTTTATTTAAAAGCTCTCAAAGAGGGGTGGATTAAATGTCCCTGGAAAAAGATCCCCTGACTGTTCTTCTTCCCTTAGGATCGACATCTCATATTGGTTGCCCCTTGTGTGGATTTAAGTAGGGTCTGTAATGAAGCAGTATTAAAGTTGTCATTTCTGACTCCTGCAGCTCCTCTCCAGCGTCGGCAGAATTGCTTTCAGTGACAGATCCCACGTGAATCAGGGCATAGGAAATGAAACAGTGTTTTGCGATGTTGTTGCTAAGTATTCCAGATGAACTATCACCACTGGTGCTCTGAGACGCTCAGGGCACTGCAGGGGAAGCTTCAGAGGCACTTGAAATTGGTGTAACCTGACTCTCACTGCAGAAAGTTTTTACACTATCTATTGATTAAGTGGCAAATATCTAAATCTGCTTCTGTCTAATCTGGGAAGAAGAATAGTAGACGAATTGGTTTGCACCCTCAACAAAGTTGTTCACACTTCGCTTCTGTCTGGCCATTGCTTACAGCCTGACCCAAACACCTAACTTGGAAAGAATGCCAGGGTGAATACTGGATGTCTTGTATTTCTGCAAATTGCTATTGACTTGAAAATACATGTTTTGCATATATGCCAACAGATAGACCTTAGTGTGCTTGTTTAAGTGCAGGAAGTGAAATTAAATGCAAATTTGAATTATTTAGAGTAAAAATGTTTTCTTGAAAAGTTTTGTGTAAAGTGACATTGTATCAGATATATCTGAACACAGGACTAAATCCATGCCTATTGTGTAAGATGTACAGTGTAAAGTTTAGCATGGTTTTTCATAACATGAAAAACAGTAGTGAAATACATCTGAAATCCTAAAAATGGGATGCCGACTCCAAATATAAGTCAAATTTACCACTTATATAAAAGCAATGATCCACACCTCACTAAACACGGGTTCAATCAAATATATAGCATAAAACCTAACCATTTATAACCATTTGTGAATGTAGTCATTATTGTGCTCTGCTTTTAAATTTGTATGTTTTACTGTGATATATTCTCTATCAATTTCTTAGAGCACCGTTGCAACGTTTTATATCAGATTTAATGTGAACTGTAATTTCATCTAAATTTTTAATATCAGATCCTTTCCATTAGTTAATGTTTTATGCATATTTATTTCAACTATCGTTCCAGTGTCCTTGAAATTGTTGATACCATTAATTGGAAAGGAAAACACAGCATTTCATAGAAAGTTTTGGGGAAAGCATGTTGTAAATGAGAGAGCTCAGGCCCATTTTCATTGCTGTAGTCTTCTGTACGAGTGTTACAGAAGTGTTTCTGCTTAAACCCTTATGTCTTTTAGTAGTGAGATTCCCAGCCTTGTGAACGTGCACCAGTTGGTTGTACTATCCATCAGCTATTACTGTCTTTCCATGAGCTTGACTTAGTTTCTTTTCTTTTCCTGCTGATTAGGTAGGTTATGACCAGCTGTAGAATATTCGGTAGGAGGGGAAGACTGTATCATGTGAGCTTGGCAGAATGAAGTGCTAGGTTCTGCCTAAGCTGTTCCTTACTTTCTGAGGGCTGCTTGCCCCTCTGCAACCCCATCTCAACACACAGCAGAATTCAATGAACTTTAAAAGCACTGGTGCACCAGATTTTGCCTGATGGTTATTTGGTGCACCTGAACAAAAAGGAACTTTTGTTCACTGCACATACTGAGCATCAAAATTGGGGATTTGGAGTTTAAGCACCAATTAGGCTCAATCCCTAAAGAAGGTATGGAAAGTGTGGCCAACTAAATACCAGCGAGAAATGCCTGGAGAAAGGACATCAGTGCAACACACAGATGGCCCACTACTAAAAGCAAAATAGCGTGGTAGCATCAGACTTTTATTTTTTTTTTAATATGTAGTAAAAAATTATTGTGCACAGCAAGTACTTGTTATACGATTCTTATTCTCATCTGGAATATATAGAGACTGGGTTTTTATCAAGTTTAGTAATTTCTGAGACTTCAGAGTTAAAGCAGCCATCTGTACATTGCTTTAAAACAAGAACTGACTTTTCAGCTTGCATGTTCATCCAACTCTATCAGAGGGAAAGAATACATGAAACATGTAGTATATCTTCAAACTAGACAAAATTTCAGCCGGCAAAATAATCTGTTGGGATGATATTGCTTTTGCATATTCTGAATATTTAGAACGAACTAGTTTGTGTGTGCTTATATGTATATATAGCAGAAAAACTTGCATCAGCCTTCATGCTTTTTGGAGTGTTCCTGCTATTTGACAGTCCAAGTCCAGTTATGATAGGTATCATGGTGTGCAACTTCAGCGGAAAGGTCACTCAACCTTTCTTGCAGTGAAGAACAAAAGGAAGTGGGGTAGAACAGGACAGTCAAGTTCAGTTATTAGTTTGATGTTCTGGAGACCAGTTTCTGCCCTTAATCTTCCTGTATGACTTGGTCAAGTCATTTACATCACTGAGTCTCTGTTTCTCCCACATTAAAGGAGCTAGTAGAGTTGCTTTACTTCACAGATGTGGGTTTTGAAGGTAAATGAAGCTCAAAATTAAATTTTTAAAATTGTATTTTAAACTGTATGACTGGTACAATGACGAAATAAAAACAAGGTTATTGTAATTATTGAACAATTTATGTCTTTCCCCTGAGATAACTGTGTTAATTTGGCTTAGCTCTGCATGTAAAATCGTGGGAATGCAAGTCCATGCCAACGCGTATCACTTCTTTGTTTGGCATATTAGCCTGGCCAAGAAACCCTGTAAAGCATGTTTGTAAAATACGTTTTCATGTCTTAAGGCCATCTTGGAGCACAAGCAGGTAACATTCTATCTTCTCCCAAAATATCACGCAGGTCCTTAGCACAGATCTGTGATATGGGCTGTGTTTCCCCTGCATCATCCTTCAGGGGGTCTTCACCTTTCAGTTTGGTAGAGGTAGTAGCTGCCAGTCTAAATGTGCCATTTTTTTTCATCCATCTACGCATCTTCCTGCTGAGATAAACACTTTTTCTTCTCCATCTTCTCTTTCTTACTGCAGAGAGAAAGGCATATTAACATCGTTTTCTCTTTATGCATCCTATGCATGTTAATGAACATGTGTTCTATATTTTGTTTGTTCATTTTGTGATGCTTTCCAATGGGATAGTAATCAAAAGTATGTGTAGCAAAATGTTACTGACAGCATGTGAATTGAAAAGTCTTTGCCCATAGATGGTCAAATGATTTTGTGCATCATTTTGGAAAGAGCAAGAATAACTCCAGTGTTTTGAGGAGCTACTCTGATTTGCACAGAATAATTCATAGCAAAAGATGTGCAGATGTGGAGCTCTTATCTATAGATATCTTAACATTTATTGCTTTTTAATTATTTGAAACTACATCCTTCTTCAAACAAGATTCAAGGAAAGTCACAGACTGCTCATTAGTGTATATGTATTTTATTGGAGGAGATTAATAAATAATTTCTGTTTAACTAAGGCAGATGAGACATTCAAAATAGCACTACTGTTAATAATTGAAAGTTAAAACAAGTATATGACTGTGTTGCCAGGATTGTAGAAAACAATGAATCATGCATTTATTATTTTAACTGATATGATACAATCAGCAGGGAACTCTTATTTAGAGAGCTGGTTAGTGTCTGCTGTGTTAGTTAAAGCCAAGTCCAGGGTGCTTGTTTCAATGCAGCTCGTGGAATGAGTCAAATGCCTAGAAATCAGAGGGCAGAGAGAAAGAGAGCAATATGAGGTGGTTTCTTGTGTTTTGTTTGAAACAGGATACTCCTGCTTTACATATATTATTTGGCTTGGTTAAAAAGCACTAGTGGAGGATAGAGGATAACTAGAAGACATTTTCCTAACAGAGCTGGGTTTTGCATTAATGCGGGGCAAGACTCATGCTATAGGGAGGTGTTTTGAAACAGGGCAACACCTAAATGTCCTTCACACAGGTGTCATTGCAGGAGGATGTATCTCTTATATGCACTTCATATAGCTGCCTGAGAGGGAGAGAGTAGCAACAGTACCAGATAACTGTTTAAGATGGGACGTGAAATTGCAGGTGTTCATGGTCTCAATATTTATGTATTAATTACTCAGATTTGCATAAAAGTAAAACAATTTAACTAACTCATGTAAAAAACCCTATAAGCCAAAATGGCTGTTGATACCAAAGATCCATCCGCTTATGGTCTCTCTCTGCTCCTCTCTTCCTATATAAAGCTCTACCGACTCCTCCTTGGGGAAGGAAGCTGCCATCGTAAAAAGATCAGATAAAGAGAGGAGAATAATAATGGCAGCATTAGCAAGAAGCTCTGCATAATACCACTGCTTCTGCCACAGTACCTCTGTCCTCCCTAGCAGGTTCCCTGAAGCAAGATGCAATATATCTCTTAGTTTGAATATTTCATTTCCAGGGGTACATCTGCTTTTCTTTCATGTTATATTCAGCGTTACCTATTTATAACATTTTTTAAAACCGATTTTCCAGCTTCTTGGTACGGTACAAGAGAAACAGAAGCTATGTATCAGTGTAATGATAAAAGGCATGAGGAAGAGGGGAAAGTAATAATTGGTTGCAAATCAAGTTCTGAACCTCAAGCAAAAATAAAAGTGGAAGAAAGAGGGAAGAGAGTTTTATAACCTCAGTAAATAGCAGAAATTACAACGTGCTGTGTACATTTGGTTTGTACTTTTATACTGAGTTAGTGGATAAGGATATTTATCTGATGTTGTTTGCTCTACACATAAACTCTTCTGATTTAGATGATAGATAGAAAACATTTATACAGATAAACACAGTAGGGGTCTAAACACGGATCCCTGTGGAACACCAGATGTGAGTAAATGAACATTTGATTTTCCTCTTGTCTGCTTCTGACAACCTGATGGATAAGAAACCATCTCCTGAATTCCCTTAAAACCTGATAGCACTAATGCAGATAATAACATAGAGTGAGATATGGTATTTATTAAATCTGCTCTCTAAATATTAATACGACAGCAGCTGTGATCTTTCTACTTTTTAACTGTACTCTTTAAGCACTGTGTCACTTGCTAACAAAGATAAATGCACAGGACTGATGTAGAGGGTTTAGGACCACAGGGGTATTCAAATACTTAAGATTCATGCAATTTAGAAATTAATATTCTACATCACAATTGATTAAATAAAAGGAGTGTGAGAAATTTACAAAATTGCTTTTAAAATGGAAACAGATTGTGTGAATGGAATAAAAAGCAGCTATGTTAATTCTTTTTTGTCCATTGTCCCAGGTGGATCTAATGCTAACCACTGAAGAGTGTATTAGCAGAAAGGAGCTTTAGTATTTCATAAGTTAGAAATATCTCTGAAGTGTCAGCAGTTTTATATCCATTTTTCTCTCCCTCTCCATTTCCTCCATATCTCTGAGACGAAAGTCTTACAGAGGAAGAGGCCACCAGGGGCCATGTCTTGGCCAGATGCTTTTATTCACTATGTAACAACTTTTCCAGAGTTAACTGTCAAATGCACTTGTAGCTCAAGAATTCTCGGGTGGTGGCAGGTGACTTCCAGTGCTATAACTTCTTACCTAAAGATAAACTCACCAACTCCCTCTTGGCAGAAAAGCCCATAAGCCCAGCACCTTTCCCAGGTCACGTGTGCTTCTTATTTATTAGCCCAGTTTGACTTTGGCTGAACTGGGCTTCACATTTATCAGTGAAAGTGTGGCAAGGATCAGTACAAACTTTTTCTTTTAGGTAACATAAATCCCAGTCTAAGGGAACAGGGAAAACTGAAACCAGTATCATCCAGACTCCTAGAAAAGCCTGCAATCTGTTGCCTTAAGCAGCTGGTTTCTTTATATCTCTGGGAAAGAGTTACAGTGTGCAAACACAGATTGTGGAGCTGTGTCCACATTTGTGTGGAGTTTGAAGAGCTGATCGTGCGTAGCTTGTGTTGACTACAAGCAGAGCATGAGGTGGTATTTAGCATCAATGTTCAGGCAACTTCTGGAGTCCCACAATAGGTGCTTGCAGTTAGTGTGTTCCTTCTGTTCAGTCGCATACATGCATGGAAAAGGAGGCCTCATTTGTTTCATATCAACTTCTCTGGGAAAGAAACTCAGTCCACAGAAAAAAGGCCCAGTTGTTTACAGCAAGGCTAAATTGCTGAGACTGCAGGTTTAAGAGGAAGAGAATTCTTGGAGACTTTCTTGCTAGATTCATTAAGGATCCTTTCAGCTCAGCTTTGTCCAGCTAACTGTCCTGATTTGAGCTGTTACAGTTCTGGGTACCTGTTAATCTCTTCAGTGTGATGTTGTCTGATACTGCAGTGTTTGTGGGTATTGCAAATGGGCTATAACAACCTTCTACTCCATGGCAGCATAGCCTTGCTCTTGAGGAGGTAGTGCAGCTTTATAGGTTCTGCATCAAGTCTATCAGTCCCAACTTGAATATGTTGATTAGTGGTTTCATACTGGATTCAACAAACACAGTAGCGGGTACTTAGAATAATTCTACTGTTAGGAATGAAAAGCTAATTGGCTTTGAAGAAAATAACCCACACACAATTTGTACCACTCCACTGATCAGAAACTGGACCATGGATAATTGAGATGGTATGAAACACCTACTGCCTCATGCTCACAATTTTTGGATCCATTAATTCCTACAGTGTTTTGTGCCTACCTACAGGAGGATGTTACAACAGCTTAGTTCATTATAAACAATTCTGCCCCATTTACTTTAGAATTTTGTGGTTGTTAATCCACAAAATGTGTAGAATGCAAATTTGCAAACAAAGGAGCTTGGAGATAGTGACTCTTTTCTGCTATCCACTGTTTCAGTATGATGTTAAAGATTAAAATTTTATAAAAAGGAGAACCACATTTTCACTTAGATGCCTCTATTGTTATACTTCAGCCTAAATGTGAAGAAGGTTTTGGATGGTACATCGTTTGGGGGCTTGTTAGGGTTTTTTGTTTTGTATTGCTTCAGGGTTTTTTTTGAGGACATGAATTGCAAAAATTGTGTGTTCAATTCCAAAATGAAATAGCAGTTTGATGTGGATTATGGGAGCATGGAGTTTGTGGCCAGTATAATTGCATTTGATTCTACACAAATAAAAAATTGACTGAATTCTGTTTCATGCAATAAAAATGTTATTCGACATTGTTATTGCTGCTCCTGTTCTGCTTTTTAGAAAGGGGAAGGAAGGAGTGTCATGGTGCTTGCGACAGAAAAATTCAAACTGTCATTGAGCACTGTTATTTTCGATATGATTCTAATGTCAAATGAGGGGCAAATTTTTACAGATTTAGAATTTTGTCTTAATCCAAATGATACATCTTGAAAATGTTTTTATTCTCATGGCTTTCGTTAAATGATACATTTCTAAGTCTTTCCACAGCATTTCAGGATGCTAATTGATAGTTCAGATGCCTTTCTCCCAGAAGACAACAAACTCTATCCCACTGTTCAGTAACCACCAGATTTAACAGCATATTTTGTACATGATGTTTTCCTAGATCAGTTTTTTTAAAACATTTTTGATATATGGTTTATAAAATCTTTGTAGTCTGGAGATCCAAACTCCTGTAAGTTTAAACCTACCCATAGTAGGCTTGAGTTTCTTGATTTTTTTTATGGATCCATTACAAATAATCCTCAGATGCCTAAGAGTAAACCACTGGAAAACCACTGTCATGGGTTAAAATAGTCTCAACAGATAAAAATATCGTGTTTAAAAGAGAAATTTGTTTCATCAGATCTGGTAAATTTATGCTAACCTCAATTTTTCAGCCAACCTAGCAACAGAGTAATTGCTAGGGTTCTGATGTTAACATTAAAAGAAGAAACCTTCTTGGAATATTGAAGTCTTATTTTCATCTGGTATTTCATTTGATTTCACTTTTTTCACTAGCGCAAGTCTAGATAAGAAATTGCTCATTGGAAATGGTATCCTGAGTGAATAACAATTTCTGTGAATGAAGTGGAGTCGCCATATTTTTTTGTCTGGGTCTGCAAGAAGCTGATCCAGTCTAATGGATAGAGAGAGCAGCAGCATTATTCATAGCAATATGTAAAGTACCCTCTTGGGCTCACCATACATTTTATCTTTCATTATCAAATTGACACTCCTGCATGGGTAGATTCATTCTCTGGCAGGGCATACCACAGGCTATATTTCTGTACTTTTTTTTCCCTCCATCCAGGCATTCTCTCAGTGTCTTGGTAAATCACCATGTTAAATCATTAATAGTGAAGAAAGGCATGCTACGTAAGCAATTATATACTGATTAATGTCTAAGTTAAATCCCTCTCTTCAAAGATATTGCTGACCTGCTGAGTATCTCCATCATACTCATTTTCTTTGTTCCTTGGAAGAAGCTGATGGCTTAGCAGTCCAAGCACAAAGGCAGGAGTGTTCTTAGGTTCAAATCCTCATGCACAGCACTGAACATGAATAGTTGACAATCTCTCTCAAAACCAACACAGGGGGATGCAAGGGCTGAAAATTTTCAGTAAAGCTTTATGTAGCTGGTAAAATTCTGTGCATGCCCTCAAAACTCTCATCCTTGTTAACATCATGGCAGTTGCAGTGGTACTAGCGGTGACGGGAGCTCTCACAGAGATGGGCCATTAGTGCTGGCAGTACTGCATCAATTCAGCCTGCTGTGAGTAAGCGTAGATGACATGGTGCTTAAAATGTGGGCAACTGTAAGTGCTTTTCTCCAGTGGAGCTCCCAGTGTTGCTACTAACATGAGAACCAAACAGGCACTGGCTCACATAGGAATGGTTTGAATCACTTCATTATCCAGGTGTTAGAGCCTGTACAACACAGGCAGAGAAACAGTAGAATAAAATCCTGACTGGTGAAGCAGGGTGGGATTCAGGGGAAAGAGATTATATTTTGGTGTTTTCCTAGCAATAAAAAAAAAGGTATAAAATACAGAACCTGTTGGAATTCCCTGAGATGTCTGTGACACTCAGTTTGTATAAATACAATGGTAGCATCTGTAAAGTTATTTTGTAGGTGAAATTCATTCTGAAAAAGTACCATGTTAACCCTTATGTAATTTACTGTAGGGTGGCCTATCTGTGCAGAGGAGGACACCCTTGATAGACACCCACTAAAAACATGAGCTTCTTTTGCTGCATTGTACTAAGAGTTTAAACGTACTGATTTCTCCTTGCTGTATGCATAAATGTTTAACCACTTACAGCCAAAACCGCGCCCACAGTGGTGACCTTATGCCACAGAAGTAGAAGTCTGTGCTATTAGCTCTTCGGGGTGTAGGTGGTGCTTTCTTTTTGTGCTGAGGGGCAAATTACTGACAAACAGCATTCACATACTTAGTAGCTAAAAAGGAAAAGGAAATACCAACATTGTGTATCTGCTGAGAGAAAGAAATATTTATAGGACATTTGCATCGATAGTATTTTTAGACATTTTCTGTTTTTAAATCAGAAATAGGTACTGAAATATGACTGACAAGTTCCACCTCCTCTACCCCAAAAAATAAGACTCTAAGACCAATCTCTTTTTTTTTTTTTTTTTTTTTCCTTAGCTGTGCTTCCTTTTCCTTTGCATTGGGATTATGTGTTCCTTACTAGACCAAAGCCTGGATGAGAAAGCATGGTTCAGTACAGTTGTGCAGGACCGAAAAGGTGGTAGTGTCCTAAAGGGTATCTTCTGCAACACGAGACCCCACTTTGCCACTCTGCAGGAAAGAATAGTAACATGAGAAGGATGGCTTTGCAAACTCTCCTTATTTAAAGCTTAATCCTCTCCCACCAAGGTTCAGGTCTCTCACTTTCATATGCAGGTATCAACCTTTGAATGCTGGGAAGTATGTCCAGCTTTCAACTAGGGACAGATGCCTTCCCAGTTAAGTAGCAGAAGTGAAAATATACCTCTTAGCATGACCAGGGATAAGCATTTTGTCAGACCCACCGAGTGAGAAGCTATCACTTCAGAATTGTTACTCAAGCTGTCATTTGTGCTGTTAGTGCTAAAATATTAATTGTATATTAATTTCTGATTATACTGACGTCTTGTGCCAGGTTCTGTTATAGCCCAAGGACTTCATTGGATTGTAGGATTGAAATGGAAGTTGAGTGTATCTTCAAAGGTATTCAGTTGCTGTACTGAATGCAAGTCCAGCAGAAAAGGATCAGTTCCTTTTGCTTTGTACAATGAATTTTTATTGTTTCATGCATACAGCTCTGCACATATTTAACAATATTCACTCTGTTTCTTTAGAAGTACCAATTGTAAAGTTATTTGTGCAACAAACGTTTCTCTGGAATTTGAACTTTGTGCTACAGTATTTCAGCTGTTGTAGTCTGTAAGTTTTGGCAATGCTGATTACCTGTAAATCTTCTTACCTGTTTTTCCAATTGATGTTATTCAACACTTGACAAAATCTGGCACAGGGATTCCAGAAATGTTGTAGCTATTAGAAGTTTTTCTTTTTACATGATATTATATCTGAGTAAGAATTTTCTAGTCAGTCGTCATGAAGCACCATAGTAAATTGCGCTAAGTTTGCGCTTCTTGAAAGTGCCACTACTCTAACACTTTCTCATCTCCTTCCCCCAGCACCTATTACCACTCCGTCTCTGTTACCAGGCTAAGAAAATCTGTATTTTGTGCAAGCTTGACTGTACTAGTAATAAGCAATGGAGTACCACAGGCAAAATCACTCAAATAGCTCATGGTAGGGCTCCCAGCCACACTCCTTATGCTCCTCCAGAAGAGGCTTGTATGTTGCCCTATAGCCTCCTTATAGACGCTAGCTAGCCAGCCAGCCTGATGAGAAAGGTGCTGGCCACGCACCCTGGGGCGAAAGCTGCAGTCCCTGCCGAGGTCCACCTGATCGTTCCGGGGGTGGAGGGAGGAAGTCTTCTGTTAGCTCTTACGGGCGTGCAAGATAAAGGAGAGCATTAGCCTTCTGGATGAGCTCAATTAAAGTCAACAACGAGTAGAAAAGCAAGCGTCTAAAGTGCTACAGTAGTTTGGGACTCATGCGTCTGGAATAAATGAAAGAATAAAATATTCAGTTGCTGCAGTAAGACTTTCTGTGAAGAACATTTATTGCACACAGTGTTTCTCCCTTTCACATTCATTTTCTCCATCATGATTGTTTATTTTCATCTCATGCTCTAGGGTGAAAAGGTCCATTAAAATAATGGAGTTTAATGTTTAAATATATTTTTCATCCCTTCTGTCCCCTTCCCTCCTTCTCTCCCCCCCTCTCTCACACACACGCACACGCATTTCAAAAGCGTGGACCAAAAGCACAAAACAAGATCACCCACCCGATGAGGGCTCCTGAGCGTGCCAGAGTTTGAATTACTGACTGGGTAGATGACACCACTCTTGGTGCTTTTCAGAGAAGGCTGGCTGACTTACAGGAAAACTAAGTCCTTTCAGGCTTGCAATGAAAGGTGAAACTACAGGAAGTAGCAATAAACAAGTAAGATTTTAGGGGCTCCCAGTATTCTTGGGCAAAGCGTGGCAAGGGAATAGAAGAGGCAAGAAAAGGTAGCTCTGCTTCAAAGGAAAAGCAAACAGGCTATAATCATTCCAGAGGAGACATAAAATTAATAGCAGTTTGAGGCAAAATATTCTCTCCTAAGTGATGTTTGGAGAATATTATGCCAATAAATTCAATGTCTTTTTAAAAGTCTATTAATTTCATCAACTTCCTCAATGATTTATGAAACAGGATGACTCATAGATACCGGTGGAGCTCAGGACACCTGTGAGCCCTTGGTTTTATTGTCCTTGCCTTTGACTAGTTGTTTCAGCCCCTTGCACCTCAGTTTTCCTTCCCTCCCACCCCCAGTTTACTCTCTGTCTTTTCTACTGTAACTTGTGCACCATTTGAGAGACAGTAGTACACTTGCACTATACCTACCATACAGGGCTTGATTTCAGCTGGTGCTTCAAAATTTTATTGTAATTTAAAAAAACAGTTTTTTGTATATATTTTTATTAGGATGAGTAATAGACCTTCTAAATTTTTATTTTAGTGATGTTCCCTTTTTTTGGTCAAACTTACAAATCATACAGTCCACCCCCTGAGTTGCCCCCCCCCCCCCCCCCCTTTATAAACTGTTAATATTAAAAGGGAAGTAATCACTTGTATTGCACTGAATCTGTTCCTGGAGCAGAAGTCGTGTTAGTAAATTCTGAGGAAGAGAATTGAGGCTTAGGGGAACCAAAGGTTCTTAGGTTTGCCAGAAAAGAGAAAAGCATGGATGTAGGTTGTTTCCTGAAACACTGTAGAGAAGCGTGGTTTAAGCAGCCCATAATCATGCATTAACCTTTCTGATCATGGTGGAAATACTATAGACTCTGTCTCGCAAGCTTTCTTGCTTTCATGGATGGATAGCATTTACAAGCATCTATATATTTCCCTGCTAAATCAAAACCCAAAATGTCTTCTGGGCTGAGATGTAATTTATATTATCAAAACTGCAGGACCCACTAAATCTAGAGCAAATGGAAAGCAACTCAGTTTTTATTTAGAGATGCAGCGCAGAGCAAAAATAAAATTTAGATTACCAATTGATGATAGGCATTGAAGCTAATCCTGTACAGCCAGAACCAGAATGGCATGTCACAAGGATAGAAGGAAAAAACAAAGACATGTTATTTGGTAAGAAAGTAAACAATTACAAATTCTAAAACTGAAGGTATTAAACAATGAAAATGACTGTGTGAGTGATGCAGCAGTGGAACGTGGCAAAGGTTTGTGAGATGCTATCAGTTTATCTCAGTGTCCTGAAAATGTAATTTTATTATTGCCGCTGTTTTATTACTTGTGCCCAATAATGTTTTTGATAGGTAGACTGTTTCCCAGATCTCTAAGGAGTGGTCCAGACTTCACAGTTTAAAATAGATGGGGAAAATATTCAGGGAACATTAACTTCAAGCGGGACTTTCTGCTCTGATTGACAGAATTCATTACAGAAGGTGTGTTAGAGTTTTCGTGCTCTTGCAACTGCTCAGCTGGACTTTAAGCCTCACTTCTCCAAGCATGATTCAGCTCAGATCCCCCTTCACCCTGTATTGATAATTTTTCTCCTGGTCTTTATGTGGTGACACAGAACACTAATTTTGGTTAGTTTCTTAAACAAAACCTAGCTAGTTCCAAATTCTCTATTAAATCCCATTCAAAATATAACCTGATCTGAGAAAGTCTTTATTATTTCCTCTGCTCTCACTCTGCCTTTGCCTGTTGAGGTTGGAGTCTCCCCAGAGCCCGGTGGCTTCCCTTGTTTCTCACTGCCCCTCCTTATCACGTAAGCACCACAGGAAATTTAGCCATTTCTACTTAGGAATCACCAGGATTTTTCACATCCCATGAGGGCTGTCCCAAGATGACACTCAAAAGCATGACAAAATCAGTAACTACAGGAGGCAACTCTCTTGGCAATGGCAAAGTGCATACTGGAAGATGCTGTGTTTGGGGAGATCTCCCAAGAAAGGAATTTGCCTACTTACCTAATAAGGCACATCCTGCAGTTTTCTTGGAGGGCTGGTTAGGAATCTTAAGTTGTTCTTTATTTATTTAAAGGCTTTATTTAAAAAGGGAAGCAACAAGAAACCTCCCCAGGCATTTCCAGATGCAAAGATTCCTGAAGTTTGGGAGTATTTCGAAGATGTTTGAAGCTGATAAATCTTCTCAAATGCTTGTGACCCACTTGCAAGTCAGTCCTTCCTAAATGGGAGGTATACTGTTAGGTATTTATCTATCAGCTGCTCATACCAGACTGTTCTAAGGTGATGCTCAGAAGAGAAAGCTCACACAAGCTAATGTTAATTTGGAGGTCAGCCTAGAAAATTCTAAAGCTCCTTATTGCCCTTAAAAATCTATGAATTGATGGCAAGTGCTGGCAAAAGGTCACTGGTCACAGATAAAAGGCTAACTATCAGACTATCTAGCAGAACTACTAACACTCTTTTATTATAAGGAGGTTTAAGTAAATCCTAGATTTGGTTGTCAGATACTGGTCAGTCACTTTTCTTCCCCTTAAACAGTTTCACACAGATGTTTTCTACCTGCAGGCTGCTCCTGAAAAATTACCAGCTACTCTAGAACACTGTATATAGCTACCTGTGAGCCCACCCCAAACATTTCCCAAAGTATTGTGCAACAAGCAGTAGAGAAGCTCTCCAGTCTGAGTGCCTTATGATTTATGAATAACTGTGGTTTCCATTAAGCTGCAGAAAGGGGATAGTGTGTTTCACCCTGTGCTGAGAACCCCATTTGTTTCCGTTCCTGTCAGCAGTTTGCATAAGTGAATGATTTTATTTCATGTGAGAGAGAAGGCAAACACACAAGTTATCCCAGCAGTGGAAGATTTGTCAAATAAAGCTTTTAATAATGGTGTTATTTGACAGTTTTATAGTGCTTCAACTTTCGAGCAGTTTGAAGGTGGTAGGTTTTCAATAAAAATTAAGTCCTTATCTAGAAGAAACTCAGTCCCTGTTGTTTTAAAAGAACTAGTCTTGGCTGCATTGGAGCACCTTAATCTACTATTGAAAGTAAATCTCAATCCTTTTCTGTATTAATATATCTTGCAATCCATCATCAGTAGGTGTTCTGTGTATTTTTTTTTGCCCTAGTATATCAAGGTGGCCTGATAAACCACCTTCCTAACCAAACTTGTTGGGTGATCATTATGTTTCTCACAAGAATAAATTATCCAGTGTAGTTCTCTGCGGCTTACTTAAATAGTCGAGCAGTGTTTCCAGTCACTCTTACTTATTTCTTTAATTTGTTTAAGGGATCCAGTAAGTTATTCAGGTGAGGAGAAAAGGAACAGGGAAGTTGTTGGTTCTCACAAGGTCAGAGTTAATCCTATCTGTGTTCATAAATCATTGTACATCATAGGATAACCACATAGCAACTGAGAACATGTTAATAGAAAACCACTTGTGCGTTGAAAGTTTCCTTGCTTAAAGGAGGGATTTTCAAAAGAATCTAAAGCTGCTTGAAATTCCCTGCCGGTTAAATAAGCATGAGTTTAAAGGGTTATGTTATTTACAGATCTACGTTTGTTACAAAAGTTGGTTGATCTTCACCATCCTGCGGAGAAGTTAGATTTTAGTACAAGCCTTTTACCAAAACAATTTCTGAGAAAGAGAGGGCTCTATAACCTTGATAAGTGTTTGATCTGGACAATCGGAATAATAAACAATGGTATGAGTGGAAGTGGCATATCTTAGATTTAAATTAATCTGCCCAAGTTCACATATAAAGATGTTGTGAGAGCTAAGATTTGATGCAAACAGATCCTGCTTCCAAATTGTCTTACAAACTAGCTCCATTAAGCACAGAGCCCTTTCTCATGCTTAGGAATTCAATTTCTGTATTGCTATACCAACTGATATTTACAGGAAGAGTGCTCAGCTGGTATATACCTGGCAAAATTCGTTCCCATCCTTTGTCTGCATGTCAGACAGAACATCCTACACCCCAGCGATTTCAGCTAAGTTTCAGGAATCGTTAGAATGAAGCCTTTCTACTCGATATTCTCATTAGCAGTGTTATTAAAACCAAACATGCATATGGCGTATTTTCAAATACAGTGCCACAGTTTTTGTTCCAGAGATCTTACAATCTGGCCCAGTAAACAAAATGAGCAGAAGACGGGAGCTGGAGGCAGGAAGGACAAAAAACCAGCAACAAGATTGTTAGCTGATGTGCTGAAGCTCTTTTTACAAGCTGCTGTCTCCTCTAAGAGGGCTTAGGGGAATTTTTATTTTCTCCTTTCACTAGAACTTGCTGAAAAACTCTTGAAAGAGTTCGTTCTGTTTGAAGGCCTTGAAATCTTACAACCTGCTCTAGAAAGAGTTATTGGTTAGGTATGCTCAGTCCTATGCTGCTGCCTCACCTTCCACTACTCAATTGGGGTGTGCCAGCATGGCATGGGGAGCACCCATGTGGTTAAAGGCAATCTCTGTTTAATTCCAGGGGAACCCCTTTCACTGTTATTCTGATGACTTTGTTTAGCAAGGATCAGACGGAGTCATTCTGTGTTTGACAGCTCCTTCCTATTGTCAAGCCCAGGAGAAGAGAGGGACAGAGACTGGTTTTTATTTACTGACGGCTTGAGGCAATGCCACCAGAGAAATTAGAGGAGTCTTTCCATTGACTTTGTGAAAGTTGGATAGCGTCTTGGACTTGTGCTGCATGTATTATTTTTTTTTTATTTTATACACAGTCAGCTCAGAGTCTCCCTCATATCTCTTTCTCCCACAGTGCTCAACTCCTCTCTCTCATCACAAAAAAGTCTGACAGGAACTTTCGTCTCTTATCTGTCTCTTTCTCTGTGCTCTCCTCCCCCTACTTCTCATTCTTTACCTCCCTCTGTCTCTCTCATTCTCTCCCCTGCTGCTCTCAGATGGCTGGCTTTGCTCAAGGTCTGCAGGCTGGCATAGAGCATGCCTAGAACAATATGTTCCTATTAAATTTACCCTCTCTCATTGCTGCCTGAAATTAAACTAAATTTTACTCTCAAGTTTGTTGAAATCGCATAATAAAAACATCCCTGAATGCAATCACATTTAATCAGAAAGGTTTCCAGGATTTATAATGATAAAACACTATTTTTAAAAGGCTTGTTCTAGTGTTTTACAGAAAAGAATAACCATGTTTCTTACTTACAACTGAAACTAATCTCTAAAAGTCCCTCTGAAGTCTGAGTTCCCTCCATGGTTTTACTTCCATTGCTTTCACACCACTTTGGCCACTTCAAGATCACCAAGATAGACAGAAACAAAACTCGGGTATTTTCAGTCATAGTCCTGGGCTTTATTTTGTAGCTCGTTAAAATTCAGACTGATACTAATTCCGTGTATATATTTGATCAGTATTAGTATGTTCTGCATTTATGCCAATGGCTGCTTTATAGTTATTGTAAGACTGTTAGGTTTGGAACTAGTCAAAGGCCTCACAAAGAGCACAGTAATGCTGTTCAGGGTTGGACCTTTAAATCAGATAGGTACAGATCACAGATTTTGGGATGCTGAGCCACTATAGTTGTGTCAAAGGAAGTAAGGAATTTTCAGCACTCCTGAAATGCTAGTAGTTTGCACATTTCAGGATCAAATTTGTGACAGCTGGACAAGAAGGTGTGCAAGGTTTGGGGAGATAAGTATATAGAATAGTATGCATTGCACAGCTTAAAACTGCTGTGGTGTTAAAAAGCCACAGGAATATTTTATTGTTTCAGAAACATTTTTCTTTGATTTGACTACAATTTGAAATAAAACCACAGCAGTATCACCATGGTAATATATAATAGGTTCTACTTCAGAGAGAAAATAAGGCATGTAAAAATTGCAGATTGATAACCCTGTAAGGTCCTGCAGGTTCGGGCCACTCATTGGCAATTCCAACACCTCAAAAAGTAGAACACTGCCACAAGAATATGCAAAACTCCAGAGGCATGCTGTGCCTCTCTCTTATATACCCTGCACTTGTTTTATATGCTGAAGACATCTTGACATCAATGGGGTGTTTTCAGAGCAGAATGTTTGAAGTCTGTAATAGAAATCCATTGTAGAGAGAAGAGGAAGATGTGAATGTTGGCAACAGTTTGACAGATCTTTTTCCAGTAGTGCTTCGGAAGATCCAGTGCTCATCTTTTTTATTAGAAATGGTGGTGTTCATCAAAGCAGACTGATGAGTCTGCAGCCAGTTATGATTTTTCAGTAGTTTGCCTGGAATGTGTAGTCGTTCCCTTATTAGACAGTGGGCACTGCAATACAAAAGTATCTTGCACCAGGAATGCAGCGTCCTGTACAGACTCACACACAAAAAAAGAGACATCTGGCAAGCTTACAGTGTAAAGACTGTAGCAGACAAAGGGTTAAGGATGAATATGTACCTAACGATCCTGAACTTATTGGTACAGCTTTGTTAGTTACATACAAGGTATTTTACTTACAAGTAGTCTAGAAGGAGAAAGAAAAATGAGACTGGCTGCTATTTGCAGGCTACCTTATTAAGCTGACAAAGCTACTCTAGTGGGTTACCCTGACAAAGTGTTGAGGGAATGATCTGAAGAAGCATGAAACTATAGTAGCCATTGACATTTTGTCTGAGAAGCAAAGCGAGAGATCATGGAGGAGCAGAGAGACGAAATTTAGAGCAGAGAAAGCAGGAAACAGCAGTAGAGGAAAGGCAAGCATCGACATCTACAAACATTCAGCAAGTACCTACTGTCCATTTCTGCTGCTGACTTTTCCCCGTTAATATGGAAAGGCTTGGCAGCAACTAGTTACTGCTCCAGAAATATCTGGATAGCTTCTTTTCTTAGTTGCTAGAATAAATCTCCTTACTAGAAGTCCCAAAGTAACTCGTAGTGGCTAGGCAGCTGATTTCCATTTGAGAGTTTTTATAGTTTGTCCCTATTTTAAGGGGAGATGATAGCTAACCTAGGGTTATCTACTTGCACAAAGCTCAGCTATAAATAGCAATAAAGGCAGCAGTGTAGGCCCAATCGCTGCTACATAGTTTGAGAATAAGCTGAACAAACCTTTGCTTGGAGAAATCAAAGGATATAATCATAAGCTGTTGTTGCAGGGGACAGGCTAATGATGTGCCAGTGATTTTTATTGCCTTGGGTTATAAGACATTGAGGGACCTTATGGTCTTCCCTTGGACCTGAAATATTTCCACAGTTCAGTGCTACCCAGTAGATATAGAATGGCAAAAGATTGCTTCTCCATCACCTTAAAGATAAATCTTGAGACCTTGGCAACCTTTGGGAGAAAATATAATTGTCTTCCTAATTAAAATTGATTTTTTTCAGTGAATGTGCCCTTCTATTGCTATCCCAGCTGTATAACTGACTGTATCTCCCTTATTACAACAGATATTTATGGTCACCAATTGACAGCATACTCAGCACAGTATGCAGCGTGTATGATACCAGCTTTGGCAACAGATCACAGACCAGTTAATCCCTTTGGAATATACATATCTCCCTAACTAGTGCTAAGAATGGCTGTGTGATGTGATTTTCCTTGTTTATTGGACTGTACCTGTGGGTGTTTCAGGTGACATGTTAAGTAAAACTATCAACCAAGGGACTAGGCTCCTCAATCCTATTGTCAAAAGGAATTAGGTACCTCCCTCCTTCGAACGTCTTTGAAAGTCCTGGGATTAGTAGTTTGAGTATGAATACCAGTCTTGAATATAAACATTTGCAGAACTATGATGTTAGTATTCTTCATGGGTTTTGTTGCTTTATTAGCTCTCTCAGGGTATAACTTTACCCTCACAACAGTCTGCCTCATGCTAATGGTTCTGACGACGGTTGTAGAGGTGCAAGTGATGTTGTGGTTTGGCCTTCAGCCATCTTCTATACTGTAGCAGAGGTAATAGATGTATCTATATTGTACATCTTGCTGTACTTTAAAGGATAATAAGAGAAGCTCTTGCGTATGTTTTTGGGGCTGGCACTTTTTTAGGAGGAAACTGGGAAAAGAAAAAAGAAAAAGGGAAATGTTTCCACCTGGGAACTAAAGAGAAGTCCTTCGGATACACTAAAGTATAATAAACATGATAGTTCAAAAGGCATTTAAGAGTGATACCTCAAAATACACTGCAAGTTTAAAGGTAATGGGAAATGTAACATGAGAGGGAAAAAACCCAGAAGGAAATGCTTGCAAAAGTTTCACTGAGTAGAACTAAAAAAGTCGAGCGACCTAAAGAGGGAAAAAAACCCAGAAGGAAATGCTTGCAAAAGTTTCACTGAGTAGAACTAAAAAAGTCGAGCGACCTAAAGAGGAATTTGCTGTCACTGGACTTTTTTCCCTACTCATCATGTGTAGTACATCCTCTGACAGGTTGCAAATGTAACAACCTCCAGACATGAGTCATCAGCAAGGACAGACCCTCTCCCTCTCAACACTAAAAATAAAGATCTCGCTCACTGAGCCTAAGGAGCAATTCTCTATCTAGTAACTTAGTATCAGCCAGCAGAGCAATACAGAGGGAATGCTCTGAACTACTGATTTATTCAACCTGGAGGCCTTGAACTTGACATGACTAACCCAAGTGCAGTAAATGGGTTCAAATAAATGCTGGCATTACAGCAGGCACCATGTTTTATGACATATGGGATATGGGTCCAGGGGCTCTGGGAGCCGGTACCTTGGGCTACTAGTCCTGAAAATGAAGAGCTCCATCACCAGCATTCATATTGTTGAAAACTGAGCACAAGAGAGGATGCCATGGATTACATGCTAGTAGAAAGAGACGCCTTTTCCTTTTCCTTTATTGTCTGAATGTTCCTTTTTTTAGCATGACAGTAATTATTTAACTACCCTTCCAGGAAGTAGATTTGAAATCTTTTTTTCAACTTGTGGTGAAAGCTATATCAATACTCTCAGATGTAGGGCAGTGGAGGTGAGGGAGAAATAACTCAGTAGCTTGGCTTAAACCTAACTGAACATATTAGTCATGAAATATTTAAACCATCAATATCACACATTGATGTGCAAAATGTTTAATTATGTATCATTTCAGTTATTATTCATGTTAGATCTTAGACCTTAAGATGTACATACATTTAAAAAATAGCTCAGGAGATGTATCAGGAGTGTAGAGCAGCATGAAAAATCTAAAGGCTGGCTGTACACTTTCGTCTTGAAAGTATGTGTCGGAGTTCCTTTTTATTTTTTTTTTTTCCTAAATTACCAAATCCTTTTCTAGGGCTCAGTGCAAAGTGTTTCTGCCTTTAGTAAATGTCTCTGGTAAAACAAGACCATTTCAAAGGAAAAGCTTCAAAGTTTTAAGCTTAATGCGTCTTCTATTCTATTTAGGTCCATATGCTGTTTCCGTCACTGTATCTTAAGTGTGTGTAACTAAGTGTCTTCCAGTATTGCATTAAGCAGCATGACTACCATCTGTCACAAATGGTTTGTTCTCTCTTCCCAACAGCAAAATTGTATGTACAGTGTCATGCTTCACGTGTACATATCTGCTAAGTATTTGCTAGAGAAGGCAGAAGTGAAGTGGATTGTTTAGCACTTGTACTAGAAAATGGCGAGGGCTGTGTTTGGTGGCCCTTTGCTCAATGCCCACTAATTCCACATAGGGCGGTGGGATCTTTGTCTTCCAAGGGCACCTGATCACACCCACAGTGCTGACTCCTGGGAAATTTCCTCACTGTCTGTAGACTGCTCATGTGAATAATAATCATAATGAGGGAACAGGCTATTTGGGTTCTGGGCCTGAATTCTTCTGTTGCTATATTTTTATCACAGTAATTTCAGAAATGCTGCTGTGAAAAGCACTCTACCTGTTTGTTTCTGTAGCTACCTGTGGTGCAGCTGCATGCCACTAAAAATTTGCATTGCCAAACCTTATGCTGGCAGTTCCTAAGCCAAATGAAGGGGACAGATAAGCAGCAATGGTAAGGAGAGTAGAGTTTTGAAATTTTTCTTTAGTAGTTTTCAAAATATTGGAATAAAAGAGTGTCAGATGTGTTTACTCTTTATCACCTGTACATTAATAAATAGTGAAAGGTGTAAAATAGCCAACTTCCAGACTGTTGGGTTTGAGATTAGAATTTGTTTACAGGGACAGAATCTAGTCCTGCTGTATTAGCAGCTTTGTTCAGTCATTCATATGCAACAGTAGTGTCATACAGTGACTACTGAAATGAACACTAATGAAGGTATCTTTTGTTTTTGTAGAGATTAACACATTACTTTCTTCTCATCTTTAGAAGGCATTCAGAAAGACTGGATTGCTGATGCCTATATCCAGTTTCATCTTTCAATTAGTGATTTGCTTTTTCTTACAATCCAAGTGCTAGTGGAATTAACCTAAGCTAATTATCACTGAGGGACTGATCTTTCTGTGAAGCCTAGAAAGCAAGGCTGTCATATTTCATCTGAAATTTGCATACACATTTGCTTTGTGATTGGATTGCTCAGTTTTGGAAGTCTATTTTAAGGCTTAAACAGGCTCAACTTCTCAGATGTTTCATAGATTTCAGCTGCAGCAACAGCATCTGTGTAAAATAAGCATTAGGTGTGTTTAGTTGGAGGCCTAAACTGTGAGTTATAGATGCTTGTTGGACATGGTTTGAAACTTTGAGTCTGGGTTGATGATTATTGTCCTGATACGGCTTTTTTTTCTTTGAGATGGCTCTCAGTGGCTGTCCAACGCAATCACTGCTAGCGCAGGCTGTATACCTTGAGCAGTGTAACAAAGTGCAGGGCCTGTATGTCTTACTTGCCCCCATGTAGGTGCATTATGTGCCATAGGAGTAAAACTGCGTTATTATGGACTGTTCGTGTCACAACACAAGCCTGACTCCTCCTGCCTCTGTGCTGTCTCTCGAGCTGTCTCCAGAATCCCTTCAGCTTCTGCAGAGACTTCAGGTGAAAATACAGACTATTAGTGGGACAAATTAGCCTAACTTCAGCTTTTGATTTTCTTCTGTGTGAGAGTAGTGAGATCTCCTTGTTTATGTACCTCATTGGAGCAAAGTAAACGCTGCCTTCTTGGTGATACGGTGTTCAGGTAACAACAGAAGTGAAACAATCCGTGTAAACAATGTGCCCATAGGCTGCCTGCAATGCAGTTCTGCAAAATATTATTTGCAGATTGCATTTGTAAATGCAATCTCTGTTCTCTTGCACAGAAGGCCTTACTTGCTCATCCCACCACTTTGAAGTATTTTATAGATTTAACCACATTAAAACGTAGTGGTTTAGGGAAATTTACATCTTTCTTCTGTAATTTACTCTGTTGCCCAGTAAAATGACACTTTCTTATCTGCTCAGGCAAGATCTGCAGCTTCTAAAATCTATTCAGAATGGCTGCACTGCATACCAGTTGCCAACTTGCAAAGCTTTTTTGAATGCTCTTGTGGCTCCAAAGGATTATTTATTGAACAGCCAAGCTTGTGAAACTTTCCCGAAAGCTGCAATGCAAAGCTGTCACAAGCATGATTCTATTGAAAATTCTTTACAGAAATGTGATCCTCCAGGAACAAACAGGGCTTCAGGTCCCACCAGTCTTGGAAGAGCACTTTTCTTCCCCTTGAGTAAGATGACTAACAGAAATGTGCTATGCCAAAACAACGTGATTTTCCATTGCCTTACAGAAAGTTTTCTTATCTACTGCGGTGAAGTGCCAGTATAAAGCATTTTTGTGATGGGGGGAGTTATGTTTATTTATGGTCTGCCTACTCGAAGGTCTATAGTGCACCACGGAGAAGGCACTGGAGAAAATGACCCAAAAGCTTGACTTGTGAATTCATGTGGGGGGCATACATGATGCCTATGCTCAACAAGCAGTGAAAGCAGCACATGTTGGTAATAGCTATATAGGTGTTTTAATGCTTTTCTGTTTGATTTCAGATGTGTTAGTGACAGATGGAGATTCCTTATTTTCAAGTGTTAACTGGTTAGGCCTATTCCTTCCTTTAAGGAGATACTGTTGACTGTAGTAGACAACTACAGGTCATTTTAAACTGAAGCCATTTTTGTACTTAATTTTGTCCTTTCTTTGCCTCGGCAGTGATATTTTAAGAACAAGTAATACTCCATCCCAAAGACAGGTGAAATAACACCATGCTAAGCATGGGGTCCACAAGTATTTTTTAATACTCTTAATTGCAACTGTTCTGGTTTACTTCACTTGGACCAAGATTTCACCTAATAAAAGAGCTCTGAGACAATCTAGGCAATTGTAGACTTTGACTAATCCTGAGATCAGATTAGTTTACACACACAACTCCAGTTGGAATGCAGGGGGACAGAAAGTAGTATAAACTGTGCCAGCCAGTGGCATTTGGTGTATCTTGTTTGATCCACCAGTGAATGATGTGTTAGAGATCTGAAAAATATAAGATGCTGATGTACAAAAAAAGAACATGAAAGGTGGAGCAGAGCAGGTGACTGCCTGTTGCAATTTTTACACCAGAAGGGTGGAGGGACCCGTATGGACACAACTGTGGGTTTATCAGATGTATGCCACTGTAAAACCCCAACAGTACACAGACCTGTAAAGCTCTATATAGCAAGTTGTTCTCTTGACGGCAACTTGGTTGCGTGCCCCACTCGGTGGTGCTAATTGTAACACGTATGACAGTAAGTCTATGCAGCAGCACCCCACAGTCAGTCAAATTGGAGCACAAGATGTCCCTAGGTCTGTCAGTTTGGCCATAGATACAGGGAGGAGGACCTTTTCACCCATAATACAAAGTCTCAGTTGTATTCAATGGGATTCCACCCATGGGCATGGCGGGGGAAAAAAAGAGGAAGCCTGCCAATATTTTTAAGCTTGCTAGGCAAGGAAAAAATGTATTCTTAACCATAATCTTCCTTTTGCAATTGTAAAACAGGTTCCTTTAGCAGGAAAAGTCTAGAACTTCATATGCAATTCTTAAGGGGAAAAAAATAAAAAGAATGTTTATTCCCAGCACCCCGCAACAATCAAACTGACTTCTGTACCTATGCATGCATTTTAAGTGGGCAGTTTCAGCGCTAGTATGGTGTAGTCGGGGCACAAAATTCAGCTGAGATGCAGCAGACCATCTGCCAGAAGGAAAACTAGGGGGGTGAGTGGCAAAAAGCCTCTAAGCTCGTGGGAGGGGTGGGAGCGTTGCTGGTTTGCTGGAGTTCGGAGCTCTGGCAAACAGCATACGCTAAGGTAGCTCTTGCCAAAAGGAGGAAAGGAGGTAACAGAAGGGCAGTAAGTTGGATAGCTTGGAGAGTGACATTCTTTTGTGTCAGAAGTGGTCAGTATTTTACCAGCTGAGTTCCATAAATTGGCCCTGGGCTGTCAATGCTAGTGCCAGCTGTTAACTTTGTAGCAGCCATAATCTCAGCAGGGACAAATAGGGAAAGATGTATTGACAAATGGCACTGAGCATAATAAACTGCTCATCTTTATGAATGCTGGGATCCAAATGATCAAAACAGATGTACAGTTTCCAGATCTTAGCTGCACTGTCAGAATATTCCTGGTTTCCTCTTGCATAGTCATCCATAATGAAAAGAAAACAAGCAGATTTGCCTTTCTCTTGGGTCTTTCTTTATTGCTCGCTCAACATTAATTACAGAATATTGTTGGAATAGCAGACTGGCAGGCACCAGCACCCTGAACAGAGTATGTTGCTTACTCCTGTCACTTCTGCATCTAACTTTAGCTATAATTGTCCTCAGTACAAGCATAGCATTGACATGGTCATGTGGGAAAGAATTGGGTTTTTTCTACCCCTTTGTAAATTTAAGTTATCCCACAAAAACATGTCAAGTTGTAAGGCATGGGAAAGGAAAATGAGTGAAGGCTGCCATTTTCCCATTGAAGCTATAAAAGGGGAGGTAGGGAGCCAAAGTGAAAAAATGTTTAATTCAGATCAGTTAACAGAATGATTTCTTATATTTTCATGTCAAGGGAATTGTAGAGGGCAAAAAAGAAGACACAATGGAAATACATGCCTTTAAAAATATTTGGACACAAAAATTCTCTCCTGATTTATATGTGATTTGCAGGTTCATCAAAATGACTTTTATACTTAGTGTTGCCTGAAGTGTTTGGGGTCATTAGGGACTTTTTCAGCTTATCAGATAAATCCTATGTATCCTGCCTTGCTGTTTGACTATAGCATTTTTTAAAAGACTTGTCAAGTCAATGGGTTACCACATCCCTAAGGCAGTGCATTTAATAGTTATAAAGTGCTGTCCTTTGCTAAGTGAAATACCGAGTGCTGAGAAGAGTATACAATTCGCAAGCCATAAGCGAAAAGATGAGTTCTAATATATTTCCCATGTACAATAGGCATAAGAAATTCAGAATACTGCCCGTTTTCACTCTGCTCAGGATGATAAGCATATTGCTTATTAAATATTAATATTATCAAGCTGATACATTAAGTTACAAGAAGAAGTGACTCAAAAATCAGAACATCTTGAATCTTAGACTTCCCAGTTAATTGAAACCTACCCTCATACAAATGGTATGACTAGCACAATTTCCTGGTGGACTTCAAGTCATGTTGCAAGGGAATTCAGCATCTCTGTTTGCCTCTAGGCTCCCAGAAAAGACTCAGATTATTGACAAGGACTTAGTGCATCCTGCGCTGCCTAGAGCCATCCTCAGCAAGCGACAAAGCTGGCTGCCATGGAACTAGGCATTTTTAAAGCCTTAATACCTCTGGACAGAAACTTACATAATTCTCACCAACTTCCCTTCTGCCAACCATTAGATAGCAGTGATGAATCTGAAAATCTCCAGATTCCTGTCTTTAGGTGTCTAATATTTTGTAACTGGCCCGCACAAATATTTCCTTTTCTCCACTTTGTTTTGCTTTCCATATAAAAGCCTGACACACTGGGAAAATGATTTTAAAGCAGTCTTCTCCCCCTCCAGTGTCCCAGAATGAGGAGCAAAGTAGCAGAGAATCAGGACTCATGTTCACAAAGGGGATCTTGTTTTTTAACTTCCCTGTGCCTTGTATCCTCTGGTTGGCAACGTGAAAGACACTTTAATACTTGAAATAATTTAAAACATGTTAAATTAGAAATAGCAATTATACCGATCTTTTCTGGGTATCTGCTGGCTCAGTCTAAGAAGTAAAATCATTAAAACTCTCTCCTGCAGCCTGTCGAGAGAAATAATATTTAGTGGGTGTTGAATTTCATATGATTCAGCTCAGTCTTGAAAATTGGCAAACCTTTTATGCTCAATTAGATTTAAAATCTGCTTTCAATACTTCATTCTTCGTAGACCTGACTTTTAATGGAACTAGGAAACAAAGCAAGTACTGACCTCCTCAAGTAGGGATATCTGCTGTCCTTCTTAATGTGGCAAAAGTCTCTGACAGAACCACTGTCTTTGTGGGTTCAGCTGAGCAGTTCAGAAGAATGATATTTTGGCCCAAAATACCACAAATAGCATTACAGAAGAGTAATTTAACTACCATATTGTTCAAGTCAGGCATGCATGAAGTTACATGGAAATGCCATCAGACTTTAATGCATTCTTTTAGTAGCTATCTAAGTAAGATAAAGTTAACCATAGCACGGATTGTGTTAAGGCAGTGCAAAGAATGAATATTCCTTCTATCTTGGATATCCTGCCAAGTCAGGACATCCTGCTGTGAGTTACAGTGAGGCTTTAGTTGTAGGTGGCTTATTTTTCTCTGCTTTCCTTTACATTTATACTAAAAATAAATTTCTGATCTGTGACTTCCTCTGCTGCATTATACTCAGTCTTAACATTTCACTTTTTGTCCATTTGGCATTAGTGTCTGGCACCAAGTCAACTGGAGCCCCTGTTTTACCTTTTAAGGCTTCGTAATTAAAACTTCGGTTAGTGTCTCTTTTTTTGTTTTTTTTTTTTTTTGCTTTGGGACATGATACTCCCTTTTAACCTCCTACTGCCTTTATTTAAGTTGCCCAAATCAAAGTCATTAGACTGTCAATAAATTTTAGCTCTTCTAGCAAGAAAAATGTAGACAGAAAGGATTTGAAGAGGGTTTGGGTAGGTTATGAGTTTTGACAGTGTGGAAATTGAGTTTGTGAAAATTGTTCTAACTTTTTAATGCTACTTGGTCTTCTCCAGAGGTTATACATAACACATGGGATCCTGTAGCGCTTATAAACCTGGCACACCTAGATTTTACTCAAGACCAAAAGTAGAAATGACTTATCTCCTAGATAAAGCTGTTCTCACAAGGTGTCCAGCACAACTTTAGAAACCTAAGAAATTCTATTTAGTACATCTACGCTTTTTAAATGCAGCTTCAACTTAAAGCATTTAAAGGATATTTATTCTAACAGTATAATCTTTATCTGGTTCATTCTACCATCAAAAAGAAACAAGTCTTATCTTGGAAGTTTACAGTCTGAATAGACAAGAGAGACAGAAAACAGGAGAATATGAACATTATTATCCTTGTCTTGCAGGTAGGGATGTAACACACTGCTTTCTCTGCCCCTTCACTGGGAACTGCAGGACTGAACCCTTATTTTTCAAGACTAAGTCAACTGTCTTGAAAACAAACCTACTTTGTTTTGTTTATACTGCCACTAAAATTCTCAGTATTTTTCTAGAACAAATGATGATACAGTAGCATTTTTATTTTTAATCAGCCAAGTAATAAGCCACATACAAAGAAACCCAGAAATATTCAGGCCTAATCCCAGTCTGTTTTCATTGACTGTAATGAGTGTCCACTATTGATTTTACAGAAGCAGAGTTTGGTCAATTAGTGATCTCTTGCAAGTTACCACTCCTAAAACCCAGTAAAGTTTAATTCATGGACAAATTTACTCACATGGTTTTTAGGACATTTAGATGTCTTCTAAGCACCTGGCTTTCTCCTTAATGTTTCATTCTTGTGTAATGAAGCCTGTTCACAAGCATTCACTTGACTATTTCAGAATTCTGCTTGCCTGAATTTAATATCTGAAATTACACAGAAATGTGAATCATTATATACTAATTGCAGTGGCTTTCTGCATGTACAGAATAGCCTTCATCCATTTCAGTATTTTGTTTAGCCTTATTGAGAAGTCTGCATTTCCTCAGTGTACATTCTATATAATTATAAAGTTTCTGCTGCTGTTGAGTTATGAGTTATTATATGGCGTTTAGTTATTAAGGTAACATTGTTGCTGCTGGAAAAGTGAGAAAATTTAAGGGAGAGAAGAACCCAAGATTAATTTGGAGGTGCTATTTTCTTTCTGTCAATGGTCAACTAAAACCTTTCTTCAAGAGGGCACACAGTCATTGCATACAAAGAAAAATGACACTGGAAAAAAATGATTGATTTTGAACTTCCATCCTTTTGGATCCTATGGATCTATCCTTTTTTCCTAAATCAGATACTATGGGAAATTCAGAGGCCAGACTTGAGCTTTGGAGCCCCTTCTTTTCCAGGGGTCCACAACCTCTAGACACACTGTGCACTGAAACCTGTTTCCTGTGGAATTCTGCTTTGGGGCTGAATTATGGTTTGGGATGAGCTCTGCCTGGAGCTAGATATGCAGATTTTTCTGGAGTCTAATGAAGTGTGGACATACTCTGCAGCTGTTCTCCCTGCTGGGCCTCTATTCTCTACTCAGATTTCTGTGTCCATGAAACATTAAGATCTCTATCAAATTTGGTTGAAGTCAGGTGTTGTGTCCAAAATTCTTAAAGACGGAGGCATAAAGGCTGTACAAATGTATGTGTCTCTCCTTTGGGAAACAAAGCAATAACATTCTTCATGACATGTCAGGTAGTGAGAAGTTGAGTCTATGTTGCTGGGGTGATAAAAACTCCATAGTCAACACTCACAGTAGCTTATGGTAGAGACTGAGTAAAGCAGATGAAATCCTTGCCTCTTCAGCTCCTTTAATCAAGACCTGATCATAACCTGGGAGTCCTTTCCCCTCATCTATGGCACTGGGAATTGAGCATGCAAAATTGTGAAGGTGTTCTCCGTACATCCCAGCATTACCACTGACTTTTTTTAATCTTCATAGTGATCAGCTCTATTATTACTGCTCATCAATTTCAGCTGTTTCAGGGGTTTTTAGGTTTTCTTTTTAAGCGACAGTTTAATATACTTCAACTTAAAACAGTAAATCCTAAAAGTCTAGCAGAGCAGCTAAGAGTGGGGATTTGCCTGAAGAAATGCATTCATTACAGAATCGTATTTTGAGTACGAGGGTGACATACCTTTACCTTGTCCTTGCATGCTGCCACAGTAATAAGACGCTACCCTGGGAGGAGGGCCAGGAAATATAGGCTTTGGGGTACAAACTAAACATGTGAAAGAGGAGGAGGAAAAGCTGCACACTAAGCAAGCACAGATGGCATGGCACTGTGGGAAAGCAGGGCTTGTTGGAGGCAGTGTTAAGTAGACAGTTTGGGAACTGGCTGTGAGTTTTAGCAGCTGATTCAATCAAACCACCTGCGCATAGCCTGGTTCCACCTTACTTTGCCTACTGCAAATTAAGAAGTAGACTGGTTACTCTGGAAGCTTGTATCCAAAGTATCTGTGCATAGCTACTAATACTGTGTAAGTGCACGTGCAAGCACGGATATGTGCATACATGTATGTAAAATGCATGATTAAGGGTATTTTTTAGCAACATAAATAAGGAACTGAATTTGTCTCCTTTCTCACTCCACCTTCTGATCTGATCCCAAGATTCTATTTTTAATATAACAATGTAAAAACACTCAAGATGAAGAGATGAAAAAACTTTTAGGTCATTATTATATTGATTTTGGTTTTGGAGTATTAATTAGAGACTAGTAATCTAGGTTTGTGAGTGGCATGATCATAAAACTGTAAAACTTCATAGAAAAGATCAATGCATTTTGTTACCTCTGAATGCATTGCTGAGTTTCATAAACAAGGAGAAAATGGTCTGTATAAACTGAGCTTTTCTAGTAATTTGGATAAAAAGTTCGCTTCTTCCCTCTTTGTAAGATCCTATGTGGATTTTCTTTCTTATAGAGGGGTGCAGGGGATTAAAGGTTTATTTCTAAGAAGCTACAACTGGCTTTTTGGGTAGTTGGTATGCTCTAAAGACATTAATAACTAAACCATTCAGGGATAATTGCATTAATTGTCTTTTCTCCCAACTAAATTATTTGAGTACATTTAACAGTCAATTTTGTGTTGACAGGGCATGAATTTCTACTGATGGGAATAGAAAGCCTTGTGTTATCTCAAGGAAAACATCAGTCTAAACTTTCAATTCTAAGAGTATATCATTGGATCAGGGACTTTATAGATGATATATTGCAGATGGGAGAGAGAGATCTCATTTTAGCAGTAATGGGAAGCAGTGGATTTAGCAACAGATAAACCATGTTTCTAGTTGGAAGTGTTGCTTTTAACACAATAAAGCTTCAGATCACAAGCCACTCCTTCAAATTAGATTGTTAATTTTTAATGCACGTAGCAGTTACTGATGTGACAGATAGCAGACCTGATCTTGCTCCCATCAAACTCTGTGGGAGTTCAGGCATTGATATCACGTGGGGAGACAGCAGGTACAAATGCAGTTAACGAGGCAATGATGTAAGTCCTCTACATATGTTTTCATCTATATATGTGAATGCCAGTAATATGTACCTTGTGGCTTTTGACATTAGAAGGTCGTTTTGAAGCAGTCTAAAAAGCAGTTTAAGAATGGGTGAATATGTTTTACATAGTAATTCCTTGTTTCTGATCCAAATGCATGTGAAAATTTCAGTAAATTCACTTTTTTTCAAATACAAGCAGCAGACAGGGAACAGCCCAAATTAGAAGTGGATCCCATCTTCATGCTGCCTACATTCTTGTTCAGTTCTGTGTTTTTCAATCTTCCATCTCTTTGACAAGATTATTTCTCCTTCCTAGAATAATACTCCAACTCATTCTTTCACAATTGCCCTTTCTCGATATCTTCCTTTTGCTGCATCTTCAGATACCAGTGGCAGCTCTCTACCCTGTAATCTACACCCACTTTTTTGCAATACAGACAGTGCCGCCTTTCTTTTTTACTACAGTTACTCATAATGGTCATCACTTTCCCTCTCTGATGTCCAGAAGACCAGCCCTTTCCTGACCTTGCAGGTTCATCAACCAAAGATGTCATTCAAATAACGCAATTTACCTGCCAACAGTGAACTATTTTGAGAGCTGTTATTTACTATGCAGAGCAGCTGCTTCCCAAATCTGAAAGTGATAAAAATGTATGAGTACCCCATAAGATTTGCTATTCCCTCCCCCCACACATCCAAAACAGAAATGGAGAAAATAATGTAGTATTAACTTTGTTTCTGTTTTGTCAAAGCAAAGGGAAAGAGAGAAAAGACGACAAGACAGAAACCACACCTGACCCTTAGACTAGAATTCAATATAGAAAGGTATACACTCAGTGTTCATATAACTCTGAGGATGGGTTGACTGCTATGAACCTGTTGAGACTGTTTAAATTAATCTAGCACTAATCTTTTAACTGTTATTGAAATACTACTGCATGTAAAATAAAAGTCATTTTGTTAAGGGGTCTTTGCTAAAACAAGATAAGAGGCAAAAGTTAGGGGATATCACAATGGTAGTTGACATTCTTTGTTTGGAGCAACAGTTCTGTGCAATAAGAATGAAAAGTAGTTGTATAATTGAAACTGCATCTTCTTGCACTAGGAAACAGAATCAACGTTGTATATAATTTGGCAAATTCCTGTTTGGAAGCATTAAGGATGATTCATCCCCAGCTGAGCTAATTGTTTGTATTCCCTCCACAGTCAACAAAGAAAAGACATTGCCACCTCCATCCCATTCTAAAAGACTTTTCTAAAGTACAGAGTTTTTGCAAAGCTGGTAATACTGGCAGTTCCCAATTCCTGAATATTTATTGCATTGCACAACTCTGCTGCAAATCTTGGTGGATATGATTAACAAATTGTGAAAATGTTTGTTCTCTTAATAGCTTTAATATTTTTATAAACTGGGATTCTATTATTTGCCACATCTTATATTGGATGGGTAGCATCAGTGGACTTTAATTAAGATTGCTCCATTTTTAATTGAATGTAGATACAACTAGCAGCTAACTGATGAGCAACAGATTGTCAGCTTCTCCTTTCACATAGGGGAGTGCTACAACTTTTTAAACTAAAGTAAAATTTGTCATCCAAGGTACTAGAGAGATTGACATTGTTTCATACTGTGAACTTTACTAGGTGGTCTTCTGAGGACTGCTAGGCAAACTGTTGCTCCACTGTATGTACCAATTCTGCATGTGTGGGTATATGACTGAATGCAGCATATTGGTTCTGAGCAGTTTGAAAGTAAGAAGCTGTTATAAATCCTAGATCTAAATTCACATATGGATGTGAATGTTTGATGGGTACTTGGAACTGAGATTTTGTTGGTGACCCCCTCCCACACTTGTAAATCAATGATAGAAATTAGAGAAGTGTTCCTCTTTAAGGACTAGATCTAAAAGCCTGGGTATATGCTTTTATAATAAAAGGTAGGGCCATGTTGTGGCAGCTCTTTTTAGGCATTAGTCACCATTGAATTCACTGTGAAATTCTGCATAAAACATGATAGCATGCTGTGGCATACAGCAATTGCCGTGATGGGATAGAAGAGTATGGAGAAAACATATTAGAAATGCAGCGGGTAAATGAAGTTGACATGCCACATGGGATATTTTGAACTACATTTCACATTTCAGAGTAGAAAAATCAATGTAAAGGGAAAAGAACTTTTACAAAATGAGTATCAGGGGCTGATCACTCTTGGAACTTCTTTTTGGTCTCTGTTATCTAACTCCAGTGTATAGTGAGGGATGCTTTTTCTGTCTGTAATGTATTCTGCTGCTTTCTTTATAGTGAAAGAACAGCTGTTGAGCAGAAATTCTGCCTTTGGCAATATCTGTTAATTGATGTGTTTCCTCAAAAAAACCCAACCCACAACAAAACTAAAAAAAAAAACAGAAGGAAAGTATTGCAAGGTGTTTAATTTCTAAATACATTAGGTGACCCAAACCTATTAAAAGTATTTAAGAAAATAATTTTATTGCCATTGTTTGTCGGAGGCACGATCCAGTTTGTGTTGACTTTGCAAGTGGGACTAAATGGGTCATAGCAGCCACTTGGGTCCTGCTGATGTCTGACACGGGGGTGTCGGTGGCAGAAGCCTGCTCCCTAGGAGGCAGCTGCCGTCCTTCAGCCCCTTCCTCTCTGAGAGGAACCTGTGCCAGCTGGCAGCACCTGCGCATGGATAGAGATGCTTTCGGTGGGCAGAGCCACGGGAAAGGAAACCAGTGTTAACTGGGCATCTGATTTTTCGGTTGTCCGCATCCGTGCTAGTAAAAGCTGTTTACTGTGCAGGGGAATTCAACATGCTTGGAAATGGATGCTTGCATTAGATCATCTTATTTGCCCTCCAGCCAGTTCAAAATTGTCCTCTATATTCTGTTTTCCAGTGATTTGCTTTGTCCAATTTTAACTGACCCAAATAACCAGGCTTTCATTTTCCTCTATTTTTCAATCCAGTTGTGCTAAATCTTAGCAGCTGTTTCCTGTACCTGATCTGAATTTGAAACAATTGAACATAGTTTGTGGGCTATTCTATCTTTCGGATTTTTGCCTAGAAATTAAGAATAGCTTTATTTATTGTCATCTTGTCACAGTGCTAATTTTGCATGCACTAAGACACTTGGGAAACCAGATGAAATAATCTGATTTGGTTCACATTCTGTCTGGAGTAAGACAGCAGGCTAGGTCTTGAATGCAGCAGCAGACAAGCTCTTGCAGTGCCTAATCAGGAAAAGGAAGAACCAGATAAACTGTTCTTGTGAAATTCCCATCGCAATTTTGCTGATAAAAGTTGTTGAGATAAGCTCCAGATAACCATCCAAGCTTATAAATGCTCATCTGCACCATCTCCAGGTGGTTTTGAGGTTCAGTCATCACTAATGAAAAGATGTGATTGAAAGCAAAAGAAGATATGAAATGCCCTCTTCTCTAAACCAGTAGCTATCACTCACTGTAACAAAACATTGCAGATAAAACTGCTGGCCACTTTATCCTTTGCTTCAGTACCAAGAATATAGAGTGAGCTATCTTACTGATTCTACTGTTAAAAATGAAAGTAATTCATTTTTATCATTACTTACCAATAATTATTCATTTAAGTCTTGGCAAAAGAGGATCACAAAATTCCAAGGTGATGGAAGAAGTTCAAAGCTTTACAATGTGCCATGAAATCTCATGCAGAAATTATGTCCTGTGAAATGTTTGGCCATGGAAAGTTCAAGTGTCACCCAGCTGTAATTATAGCCTTGGTTTCTGAGAGGTTTATAATTCAGCAGCAGAGATGATGCCAGCATGGACTAAGCATGCTGTACCGGGTATGACTCTAAATAAAACCTCAATATTTTTCTTTCAGATTTGTTCCTAAGGACGTTTGGGACCTTTTTTGTTTGCTTGATTTTTTAATGACAGCTACATTCTTTTGTTATTTGGTATCTTATCACTAGAAAATCCTCTAAAGAAAATGTAGGCATTTAAATCTGCTCTGTATTATGCCTCCAGGAGATAAATCAAAAATGATTTAGTGTCTTGAAGTCATCTTCCTACCTTCTGGTATCAAAGATTTGGATCCGTAGTATAAAAGCAGACTTGTGGCTGTTCCCTTAAAAAAAAAAAGATTCTTGCCCTGCCTCTGGGTTGTGCTGCAGACAGAGCTTACTATAGTGCCATGCCTTACAGACTACTGTATTTCTTTCCCTGAATTACTGGGATCCTGGAATCTGCTGTAAAAATAAGATTCCCCAACTCTCTGCTGTGCCATGCCCTTTCAGCAGGCAAAGAGTGCATCCCATAACACCTGACTGGTGTTTTTAGGCATGAAGTAACTGCAAGGAGCAACTCTTTGGCATTCACAAGTACTGTTGCCGGGGCGGGGTGTTATAACCACTAGAACTGCTTTACTGAAGGAAAAGCTGTAACCTTTCTCCTTTTTCTGCAATGCGTGCTGTAGAATGTGTACCCCTTGCTTGCCCTGTTCTCTCAGCCCTGCAGAGCAGAGGTTAGTACCATATGAAACCTTGTTAAGGGTGGATTCCTTCAGCTATGGCTCAACAGGCTAGTTTTATGAACACATTAAATAACAAATAACTCCTGATTAATTTTTAATTGGATTTTCTTCTTCTTGCTATGATTTTGTGCCAACTTATTTATTAGATGGAGCCACTTTCTGCAACTTGGGAATAAAGAATTCTCTTCTCAGAGTCCTCTGTGAGTTCCTTTTAACATCAATGAAGTAAAACAAAATTGGGTTCCAGTTTTCTAAGCAGCTATAGTTAAAGAAAAATGTTTCTGTACATTGGCCCATCCATCCTACTCATGTCACTTACCACTCTTCCTCCTACTGATTTTCTTCTAATGAGGAGGGATTGATAGTTATTCCTGGTGAGATTCTTCTATTGCAGTGGCACTTCTCAGTCTCTTCCCAGAGCATGATCATATTTTCAAAGTGTGTCTATTATCGATTTTCCATCTGAAATATTTCAATGGGTATACACACTTGGGGATTTAGAAAAAGTCTCTGAATGAGTCTGTAGGGTTGGGTGAGAAGATAATTGTCGTCAACTTCATATCCTGTGGCATTTACCTACTGGTAACAACTACTGGAAGAGTTGTGCTCCATACTAGCGTGCCTAGGAAACTGGAGAAGGACAGCCCTTCTGTAGTGCCTGTGCTCCAAAGCATTGGACACTGAGAAACCCTGGTGGAAAGCATCTGTCTTGAAAGCTTTTCTTTCTACGTGAAACACTATGGAAAGATGTAGGTGAATACTCTAAAGGCTCTTGATTAGTATTTATCTTGTTAATTATCTAGTGTAAACAATAACTGTGAGTAAAAATGTGTGGTTTTTGTTGTTGTTGTTTTGGTTTGGGGGTTTGGTGGAATTTTGGTCCAGATTCCTGATTTTTGCATTCTGACAGAGATGCTATATGGGGGTGTAAAGGTTTTATGCAGCATTTGCCTCCCCCTGTTTCCCTGTTCCTCCTTGGAACAGTTCTGACTTCAATATGAGGTTTGAGGCTGTTCTCAGAAGTGCTTGGATTTATTGGATCCTTAAAGATTGCTTTGAGAGAAGAGAAAAAGCAGACTAGCAGATCTGTAAGGGAAACAGTTACATAGGCAGCAGATTTCTGGGCTACTGGATTTCTGAGCTCCTCCAAGCTCTTTGCTAAAATGCTCTGGGAAAACAATTTCTTTAATTGTGCTTTTTCTTAGGTTTTGGCCACTACTACCAGCATTCAGCAACTGAAATCTATACTGTTGTTTGTTGGGGTTTTTTGTTAATGTATGACTGTAGGCTTTTTTGAGTATCATAACTTTCTAGAACAAATCTAGGCTGCAGAACTTAGGAATGATTCCAAGTACAATATCACTTATGTAGCAAATAGTGTAAATATTTAGACTTCTACCCACCCAAGCATAAGAGCAGAAACAAATTATAAGCAGACATTTTAGGTACATTCTAACCTCCAGTACTCAGATGTGGGAAAGCAATGTTTCAAGAAGAATTTGCTGATTGGTTAATGCAGAGAGACATACATTAGATTAATGTCACAGCTTGTGCTCAGAAATACACATCACAAAAAATAACAGTACAAGTGTTTCTTCAGACTCCTGTATTCTTGTGCCAAAAAGAGACTATGTAAGCGGATCTGGATCTGGGCAAGAAACAGTGTCTTATCCCATGAAAAGTGTCGTGATTTACAAAGGTTCCCATTCTGGTTTAGTATAAAACCTTAAACTTCAGTTTCCTATGTGTCAAAAAAGAACACGTATTACCAGATATCGCCTCTTCTTGAGGTACTGGATATTTAAGAGACAAGCTATCTTCATGGGAAATTCTTAGTTGTGTTATGTTATAACCTAGTGATTCCCAAAGAAACACAAAATTAAAATCTATATTCAGAGGCACACATATGCTGGTTTCTCCATGGAAAAGCAGGAATAATACTGCTTCTCAGACTTTGTTATAATGTGTAATTATTTTTTTAAAAAACTTTGAGAAGATTCTGTCATTTCTGAAATTTATTTATGTAAAAAGCCTAGCCCAATGGCATACAACTGAAACAGCTAAAAGCTCCTATTTTTCAACTGAAAAGTAGCAGCAACATTAGCAACACTATATAGTGGGCATATGCAGAGAACACCAACAGCGTGCGTTGTTAGGAGAGAAATAGGATAGACAGCAAGTTTATATTAGGAGTTTAGATATCCCTGAGTGTGGCCCTGTCTCTGATCAGTGACACAGGGACAAAAATTAACCTGTACTTTTTGAAGCCTGGTGATAAAAACTGATGAGAAGGAGGAGAATCTAGCATGGAGCTGCTAGTAGCTGCTAGTAGAAGACAGCAGTGAGACTCCAGGATGCATCAGGCTATGTATTTCTAGTATGTTTAGGGAATGGGTTTAGCACTAGTGCCACAGGTACAGTTGCCATCTCGGCAGGAATGCTCCCCGTGACTCTGGTCATCCCTGCCACAAATAAAAGACAGAAAGGAGAGCAGGCACACAAGGTGTTGCTACAACAAAGAGAAGAGGGATAGCTCCTCTTTCTAAGGGACACTAGAAAAGCTTATGTGATGTAGGGTAATGAAATGGAGGCAATGACAGAAAAAATAACTCTACAAAACACAGTTCAGACTCTAATCCAGGAAGGAAGAATTTGCACCAAATAATGGTGGTACGAGAACAAATAAATCTGAACTGGCTATCAGTAATTTTAAACTGGAGATTAATAGAGGGTTCCTAATCACAGGGGTAATTTTGGAAGAGCTTTCAGTCGGGGATTGTGGCAGTGGGGCAAAACCACAGCTTTTGGCAATAGTGCAATATTATGCATTGGCTTTGCAATTTTAAAGAGCAAGACTTTGCTTCAGCTGTGTGCAGTGGGACTTATTAAAATACAGTTCAGACTTGATTATTCTTCTTGTTGCTCTGATGAATCAATGTAAGTGTTGAAGTTTAGTGAATAGCTTTACATAAAATCAAGTAGTTTTAAAATGAGATTTACTTCACTATCTGATTTACAGCTATTATAACTTAGGTGAGGTGTTAGCTATATTGCAGGTAATACCCCTTCTAAAAGAGATTAATGTAGCTTTAATTACAAGTAAAGAATGCATACCTAAAAATATTTACTGAATTTTATTTAACTTCTATTGTTATGTCTTCATTATTGCTGACTAAGTGGTACCCATCAAATACAAAATGCCATAATCAGCGTAAAGATGGAGTGTCTTGCACTATGTTATTAATGTAAACAAAAAGTAAGATTGCAACTAAAGTACATTTTTCTGAAAACTTCATTAGTACTCTAATTTATCTGGGAAATAAATTATCTGATTTAACATGTACAGTAAAAATAGATCTGGAAACTCCCCCCAAAATTTGCAAGAATATTTGATAAAACAGTGTAGTGCATTGTACCCAAGATTTCACCTAAGATTTTCAGTGCTGCAGCAGAACTAGAAATGCTTCTGCAATGTGTTTTTTATTAAAAATCTTGCACTTTCAAACATAAAGACAGCGGTTTACATTTATACAGGAAGATGTGCGGGAGGATATACCTAGTTTTTCATGACACTGAACCCAGTCTTGGGCACTGGTCCAGTTCGCAATATATGTTAGATCCATCCTAATACAAATCATCTTTTAATATCTTCAGAGCTCTTCTGGCAACTGAAAGTCTGTTGGGCACCAGAACACACTTCCCCCTTGTCCACATTCCTGCAGTAGGTCCTTTCTGGGCTGGAGCAGCTCTTGCAGTTGCAGGGGACTTTTTCCCACCAGAAGATTTAAAGGACAGGAATTGCACGTCAGAAAGTTTAGTTGCACTGACAGCTTTCTTCCATTTAAAAGATACACGCACACATGAACCTGGCCTAGTGCCAGTTCATTGCTCACTGAGACAGACAGCAGTTGCTGTAAAAAAAAAAAAAAAAAAAAAAAAAAATCACCCCACAGTAGTTGCTACCTGAGTAGATGAAGTATAAGAAGGGACTGCCAAATCCCCAAATGTTTCTATAGTAAACTTTGAAAAAAATCTGACATTTTAATGGCAATGTCATTTAAAGATGTCATTTAAAACTGGTGCCATGCTCCTCTTCTTTATTATAAGGAAACTTATTTTGACCCTCAATTAAGTTCCTTTACTGGAATGAGCACAGCCTGGAGGGCCTAAGGTACCCTCAGTGATAAAGCAGCCAACCTGAATGGTTAAAAGAGAAATGTAATGACAAACTTCCTAGATTTTATTCTGGACTGTGGTTGTCTCTTTAGGAAGCTCCCTCACATGCACTGGTAATTATAATTCATGATATCCAGAATCAGTTTTTAAGAGCTACGTGATCAGCCAGAAGTTAACACTAGTACCAGAAAATCAATATCCCATTCCACCTCTTGGTGTCTTTTGGGGAGAACATCGCAAGAAGACAGTCAATTAAAAATAAGACAAGTTGTACCTTGAGTTTTTAGTTGCAAGTGATCTTCCACAAGGATGAATTTGAGGTTATCCTGTAAAAACTAGCCTGACTCTTCTCTAGTACACAAATCTAGATGATTATTTCATCCAGAGTCCTTTTAGATAAAGGTCAGTGGTACATTTTGCACATTGTTTAGTTTGCCAGAATTCATTGCCTTTTTTTTTTTTCCCTTCCCCTCAATTTTGCCAACTGTTCAAGCTCTGTCCTTTTTCACATTATGAGAAGAAAGAGGTGAGTGACTGAATCTATTTGACGATATTAATGTTTGTCCCATGGGATAGCTTTTATATTATAAAGTGGATATTGACTGTCATGGAGGTGAATATTAAGGTTTATCAACCCTAGAGGTATGTATTGACCAAGACAAACTAGAGGTCACTGCAACATCAAGAGTAAATAAATCTTAATGCTGCCAAAACAGGAAATCAATATGCATATTTTTCCACTTATTTTGAATGTCATTGAACTATCTGGAAATATCTCGATTCTGTACCTGAATTCCAAGATAGTGGATTTTGTATTACTGTGAGTAACCCTCTAAAGACATGTCAAAGGTTGGGCAAGAGTTCAAGAAAAACACTGACTACTGTTGTCCCTTTCTGAATAAGACAGGAAACAGACTCTACTTCTTTCAAAATATGTAATTTTTTATTTAACCTATGTTGAAGGAAAGTACTTGCTGTACTGATTTTCAAGCCAAAAATAAAACCTTTTCTGGGGTAAATTCCATGGTAGTCAAATTGTCAGAAATCCAGTTCACACCACAACCTGTAGTGACAAAAAGCTACTTTGTACCATTGCACTAGCCTGACTCTTCTTGAAATGAATAAAATCTGATGTATGTTGCCAAGCTGCAGCTATGTTTTTGGAGTCCTAAACAGCATTACATTGTTACAGTCTCTGACTTTCCTAAACATAGCTTTTATATTCATGTGCTCTGAGGAAATACAAGGTCCCTTGTAATTTTGTGTATGTATGTGGCTAGACACTGTTCAAAAGCCATTGGCAGCACTCCTTCAGAATCCTGAGCAAACAGGAAGAAAGGTGGCTTCAGTTCTTGCTAAACAACCAGGCACCAAGTTGTGAATTAGAATCCAAAATGAAAATAAAATGCAGTTGTATAAGTAGACAAATAGATACAGAAAGGCAATGGTTTATCTTAAATAACACACCATTTACTGTTTATTTAAAGATGGGCGAGTCCAAGAGCGTAAGCCAAATAAATATATTTAACATGTTTTTAAGCTCACATGTGAAAAATTGGGTGAGGGAGAAAAAGGGATGAGGGAAGGGGAAGCGGTGAAAGATGACCCTGACTAAAAAATGAGCTTTGATAGTTTAAAAGGTCAACTAGAAAAAAAGCAGCTGCTTCAGGTAATGGTGTGTAAGTTCATGATTGAGGATTTCCGACTGATGGTAAACCATACTGACAGAAGTTGAAGGTTAGCAGCACAAGGCTCACGGGGGATTTTGGCTTGGCCAAGGATTAAAAGAAAATGGGAGATGGGGAAAAGACTTGAGAAAGCTTATTTGTTCAGTTATTTTGAATAAAATCATAGAGTCAAGTTTGTGAAACCAGCTGGCATTATCCTATAGCAGAGCTACTAATCATAATTTTTTGTTTTCATCTGGTTTTGCTTTCAAGTGGTGGCAATTATTAAGAGCAAATTTCAGCAAAATATCCCAAGGTCAAGAGACTTGAAGACTTTGGCTGCCTGTGCTTTTGCAAACACGTGTGCACATGCTTCACTTTCAGGCTGCAGATTGTGCCAAGCAGGACTCTTCATCCTCTGTTTGAATCTCACTGATCTTGTTGCAACAGAGGCTGGTGCTTAAGAGAAGGAGCAGCTGAAGTTTAGTCTATATGCTTGAAATCTGATGTGTTTGTTGTTTGGTACCTAAGGCAAAAAGTTCATTGAAAGTAAAAAATGAGCAAGTCTGACCTTAATTTAGAGCCCAATGAATCAAAAAGCAGTCTTCAATTAGGCCCTTGGCACTGAAGGATTATTTACACCTCTGCAGCCGGAGCTATGGGACTGCTCCTACAAACAAAGCGTGGCTGACATTACAGCTCATGCAGTTGCTTCTTTGCTCCTGCTGCTTCCTGGGTGACAGCGCTGTTGCTTGTCTGACCTTGCAGTAAACTGAGAACTAAATAGGCAGCAGAATAAACGTACTGGAAGTAGGGAATAGTTTTCTGCCGGCAGGGTCCACTCCTCACCCAAAGAAGGAAAAGTGTGACCAGGAGAGGCCATGAGGTTGCAAACATGCCCCTTTTGGTGGCAGCTAGCTGCAAGATCGTCTTGGTTATAGTGTGAAGTGCTCCCAGAGGCGCCGTTAGAGTCACATTAATCTGGCATGAACCTGTGCTGCTGCTGTCAAAGGCTGGTCCTTTGCTTAGCCCTTCTTGCCATCACTAGCGTTCACTCAGCATCAGCCTGAATGAGACGAGGGAGTTTATCCAGCTCCCCATCTGCTGGCGGTAAAGAAGGGGCTGGGAACAAGCAGAAGACTGGGAGGGAAGAGTACGATCGCTGCTTTTGTCAACAGCTTGGATTCATGGTGGGCTTAGATGGATGTGTAATCATGTCCCTGCTATTGGCTAGAAGGCTTATTAAGGCACATGGGGTTATGGGCCCCAGGGGATTGCCTGGATGACAAGCAAGGGACAACCCATGGTGCTATTGCACATATTTGACTTTACCATAACAGCAGCTCCAAAGAGAGTGCCACGGGGTGACCCCGCTTGCTCAAACTTGCCAGACTGGTGGTGAAGTAAGGAAAAGAACAAGGAGCTGCAGAGTCCCCCCAGTCCCACGCCTAGGTCATACTGCCCTCTCTAAGCAATGCTAGATACTTTCAACTAAGAACCATGTATCTAGTTATTTACACAGTTTAAATAGAAACCAAGCCTATTTTTTCCTCTGTGTATATTTTTTCCAATTACAGCCTTCTGCTACAAAGAACAAGCCACGTCTCTCTGGACTTGAGAAGAATCTTTTGAATTCAGAGAACTTATTTTTAAAGCCAAGTAATAAGTTTGTCAATCACTTCTTTATTATCAGTCACTCTCTGATGAACAACATTCAGACTTTAATATCAGCAAAGAGACAATCTGAGGAATGAATGCTCAAGTAATAACATGTAGGAGTTTTTATGGCCTGACTCTGTTTCTAAAGTGTGTACACAATGGCCTAATTTAACATCAGTGAATGTAACAAATTCCCTGTGGCAAATGCAGCATATGGGAATTACTTTTTATGCTTTTCTTGAAGTGCACAAAACTCCCATTAGCATCACACGTTACATATCGGGGGGGTGGGCAGAGGGAGAAGCCCCTTAATTTGTGTTAGGTTTGGTGTGGGGTTTTTTATTGGGGGTTTTTTAGAGCAGTCCTACATGCTTCTAGATTGATTCATGTGCATGGCTATATTGAAAGAAATCTCATGACTACATTATTGAAATGTAACTATTGCTAGAGGAAAATATTCCTTCTAAAATTTGTACTTAGTTATTTTAAAAGTTCAGGCCCTCAACCACTTTTTTCAGCAGCTGATTGTTAAAAATTTTTTTTTTTTTTACATTAACATCTCCTTTCTGGGTTTAAACAGGGGTCTGTCCATTGCAGCCATGCTGTGCAGTGCAAGTGAAGTTAGTCATAGAGCCTGCAATATCTGCATAATTAAACAGGACCTCCAGACAGCCTCAGAGGTGTCCTGGCTTTGTTTTGTTGAACTAGATACAAGGCAGAGTTCTTCCTGCTGAGTTCAATAGTTGGCCTAATAAGCTATAGGAAAGTAATTCCTTGCTTGTATTGAATCTCACTGGAATTTTCCATAAATCGTGTTTTCATTAGTTTTGGTTGTTTTTTTTTAATCTGGAGATCTAACAAGTGAATGAGGGGTATCTTCATGGCTCAGTACTCTTTGTACTTTTGGGGGGTTTTAAGTGTTATCTAATCTGTGGTTCTGTAAGAGACTCTAAGGGTATTTATGAGGAACTGTGGTATCTGAAGAAAAAAAGTGGGTTTTTTCTTGTGAATAGGATGACATATGGTTTAAAGTATATTTTCCTGGATTTCCATGAGCTGCATCATTCAGAGGCAGGAAAGCATCTCCAGTGCCTCAGCCTTTTCTCTGAGTTCTGAAGTGAAATGGGTTTGACCTGGGTAGATGCAATTGCTCTCTGATATAAATACATCTTTAGCACACATCTTGTTTAAATTTGGTCTACTTATGCTCACTTAAGAGAGTACCAGAAATTATTTAATAACTTACCTGTGACTATCTGGTAACGGGCAAAATAATTGCATACAAAGGGTGTCATGTTGGTCATAGGTTGATGACACTGAGTTCTTACACTGTACCTGTTACATCTGGGCTTTTAGTACCTTTTAAAACTGGTTTGAAAGCTCTAATGAAAACACATACAGAGAGCATCCTCATATTTCTTCTTAGAAATGAGGACTCTGACATAGAAATTGCAACTCTAGGGAAGGTTTAGTGAAAGAAACATCAGAGATTTGAAGACCGAGTCCAGGAGCATCACAAATTTGAATTGTGAAAAGTGTCTATCTTCACTGTCATGGGTCTTTCACAGGAATCATTAAAAAAAATTAGATTCTGTTCATGGGAATTAAAGATCCATAGAGTTTTTCATAGGACCAAGAGCTTAACATCACATTTGCTGGCCAGGTTTTTCTCTTCATTAACTACTTGGCAGTGTGCTAAACATCCAGAGGTTGTATTCAGCCTTTCAGAATCTGTGCAGTTGGTATCGTCTATTTAACTGTAACATGATGTGAGGCTCACAAAAGTCTTGTGGGTTTTTTTGTCCTTATTTTCTTTCATGATGTATTCAAATTAGAGGGCAATTGTTTTCCTTTAAACTGTATACAATTTAATGTTGGGGGTGTGGATTGACCTCTTGTCCAAAGAGAGCAATTTTCTTCATATGCAATCAAATTCTAAATATGCAGAGTAAGGGCTGCTGCAGTAGTTAACATAATTCTGGCTTTATGGACAATTTTGTAAGGCTTTTCCAGACTCTCTCTGTATTTTTAATGTGCCTTTAGCAATGCAAGTCTGATCAAAGGGAATAATTTCTGCCTCTTTCTAAATGGCTGGCAAGAATTTTAACAGATATTTTGAGTAATAATTAATTAGGGATATGGTATGATAATTACTACAGAAACACAGGTCTTTTATTTAAATAGGATAATAATCATTGCTACAGTGAAAGAGTTGTTTGGATTATTCAGAGAATCTCATTTCTCAAATAGAAATTTGTTTTATGGAATTAAAAAAGTAGTGAAGAATTTTGAAACCTTCCATTGTCAGAGCAACATTTCATTTTAGTGCCTATTTTTTGTAATAATATTTTTCTATTTCTGAGTTTCTCTCATATGTTTTCCATGCCCCCATGGGGAATAAGTACCCAGTTTTCTACTTTTTGCCATCACAGTAACTCCAGTATAGATTTGGTGTTGTTTCAATGACTGTTCAGATCCTAAGCTAAAATCAAGCTCATAAGGAAGATTCTTGGTTTTTTCCAAGAACAATAGATTATGTAACAGAAATTTTCAATTAATTTTTCTTTTTCTTTTCTGAATTCTCAGTCTCAAGTCTAAATCCGGTTATTAGTTTACATTAGTTGAAAGATTTTTAGCAAGTTATATGCATTTTCCTACTTACTTCTGTGTATAAGGCAAGCAATTTTGGCCTCACTATATGTTTATTATAAAGCTCTTAAACTTCCAGCTAGGACCGAGCTGCAAAAATTTTGGTAGGGCCATTTTCTGCTGGAGTTTGCCTTTCTATCTAAACTAAAATGGTTGTTAAGTTATCTGTTGTGCTGAAAATCTGCATCTGCAAAAAACTAGGACAAGGGATATGCTGACAGTGTTAAACCATCCTGTTTGATAGTATATAATACTTGGACCTGAATTTTGAGGTTGTAATCTCTTTAGAGCTGTGGTCTGCTTTGGAAGAAGTGGAAAAAGGTGAAGAGGAAACTGTTAAAGTTAAATGTTCCTCTGAGTACAGTTGTACCTTCTTGCTCTAATGCTTATTCTTCTGCAACTGAAATTTTAAATAGCAAGTTTCTTCATCGTACTGCCATACCTAAATTCCTGGGCTGATTGGGTGTCCAGCTGCAAAGTGCTAAGGTATTGCCCATAGTCAATAAATCATAACAACAATTAGCTACGTAACATTGTTACTTGCATTGTAATTAAACAATGTGGAACATCTTCAATGGAGCTTTTAATTTGACCCTTTTGGAAAAATTTCAAAACCACAAACTATCAAAGCCAAAGGTTTTTATAAGCCTATAGTTCTGAAGTTTAAACAGGTTTGTGGTTTTGGGGGTTTGCTTTTTGGTTTGTGGGTTGGTGGCTTGTTTTTTTCTGTTTGTTTGTTTGTTGGGTTTTGGTTTGGTTTTGGTTTGGTTTGTTGTTTGTGGGGTTTTTTTTTGGGGGGGAGGGGGGTGTCTGTTAAAAAACCCAAACAAATTAAAGGCAAGTGCTGTAAACTTAGAATCATTGGCAAAATTACTTTTGCGTCTTTTGCATATGCCCACTGGCATTGCCATGCTCCTCATATTCAGAAGGAAACTACTTGCTCAGAGATCAGGGACACACACAGGATGAAAAATCTTTGTTACACCATTCAGGAGCAATGACTACATTGTCTTCTCCCTAGAATGAGCCTGCTGCCTATTTCCAAACCATTAAACTGGCATCTTGCAGCCTTTATATACTGTATTATGAGACCTAATTTCCATATCTCTTCAAAAAATTCCTCTGTGACTCAGTGCTCTGCCATTTTCTTTCCCTTTTTTGAGCAATAAAAACAAAAAGACATTGCTTGCAATTTCGGTAGGAAGTGAAAGGAAATTAAGTAGCGTTGTTTTGGGGGAGCTACCTTTGTGACATTTAGCCGAAAGCCAGAAGGAAAAAATCATTATGGTCAGAAGATGAGAATTTCTTCTAAGAGCCATCTTAAATCTAGAATTTCTGTCTAAACTTAGACCTCTTGACATGTCACCTAGTCTACTTAGAGTCAAGGTCTCTTCAAGCCCTCTTTTCAACTATTTTAAGACCTCTTCCCCCAAAATCTAGCTGTGACTTGGTGTGAGCGATGAAGGAAACCTGCATTTTCTTGCTGGCTCAGTCATGCAGAGAAGGAGCACACAGTGCTTCTCTTTTGACTGCTGGGTAGCAACAAGTGCAAGCTCTCACAAGTGAGGGGCTGAGCAGACGAGAATAAGCTTTCTGCGTTCAAATGCAAACTGCTTTATTTTTCTCCAATCTGAAAAGACTTTTTCCACTTTTTCGCATGAGCCAGTAGATTGAGCAAAGATAAGTGTTCTTTTAGCGTCTCAGCAAATTTAAGCATCACAATGCAAGAGCTGAAAAAAAGATAAGCCTGAGCAGAGAATAGTTAGGGTAATACTAGTTTAAGGTGGCTGTTTGTGGGAATGCCCTGTTCACTTAGAGCTGAATTCCTAAATCATACAGGTTTTTACAATTTGAGAGACAGCAGCTTGTGTGTCTGTGTGTAGAGGAGATTCCCGGCTCTCAAAGCCTGTTATTATGAGGCCAGACTTTCTTTGAATGCTGCCTGATGCCAGTGCAGATGAAATCAGCAGATTGTAGTGTAATATGGTAACTGCTTACAGAAACTGGTGCGAACAGGGAGGCGGCAGCTAATCGGATTAAGGAAAAGTCTATCACAGCCGCAGCTGTCAGTGGATTTTAGCAGATTTTTTTATCGCTGTTTGTGTGGGAAAACACACGATAGAGGGAATCTAATGAAGGAGATTGAACTAATAAACAGAAGTACTTTTTGATCTGATAGTTGCTTTTCTGAGTAAAGTACTCTGGAGAGGTTCAGGGAAAGTCTTCATGTAACTCTTATGCAGAAGAAATAACCCAGAGACATTTTAGGAAGAGGAAGGTGAAGTGATTGAACTCTTCCCTTCGCATCTCAAAAAAGTTAACAAAAAAGGTTATTTTTAAGTCCAAAAGCTCTGCTTTAGACTCTTAAAAAAAGAAAAATCCTTGGGAGCCAGGCACACACGTTGTTACTGCTTCCTCCCTCCCTACAAACAAACACAGGCTCTTACACTTTTCTAGGAGAAAGAAAATATCTATATAGCAAAGGCGGTGGCTGGGAAAGAAAGCGTATGGAAATAACTATTCTAAGATATATGCTTAGGATCGAGCACACTGCAAATAGAGCTTAGATGGCCACCATGTCTAAAGCCTTAAAAATTTTCATCATCTGACATGAACGTCCCCAGTACTTGCTGAGTCCACAACTGAGAGGGGGCTTGGGTAGAAGATGAGGCAAATTATCAACCATTAGTTTTAGCCTCATGTTTGCAAGAGGCTCACTAGAGTAGGTGGCATAGATATGATGCACAGGGAACAAAGGTACTTTGAACTCAGACCGAAACTGAACTAACAACCAACTTTATGTCCCCAGCTGGAGATCTTCGGGCCCTGATTTTTCAGGGAATAATGTTCCATTGGGCTTACTATATTCTGAGCACAGCCCCCACTGACTTCAGTGCCTCCAGAAAAGGAGTATATCATCGGTGACCACCAAGCAAAGTTGATTCCAAAACCTCCCTTTCATCTTGCAGGAGCTCTACGAGAGGGAGGTAAAAAATTACCAAATTACAAGTGAGAGCTGCGTTTGCATGGACACCAACCCTCGGTCATTTGTCCTGCTTTTTTGCAGGACTGCTTAGCTCAGGCATAGCTCCATGCCATGATGGATGTACGTTTTCCACTTTTAGGAGTGCTGTTTTGAGGGCTTAGTATCTCATTTAAAGCTGCAGTATAATAAAAGTTGGTGCTTTGCTCCAATTTTATGTCATAGGAAAATAACCAGCACATCTTACAAACAAAGCATGCCATGATTCAGAAAAGAACTATGGGATGTACTTCAGGTCTTCATTTAAAACAAGTGGTGCTACTGCTGGTACAAATCAGTGTAACTAAGACAGGAATCAGAGCCTGTGTTTTAATAATTAGATTATGACAGAAAAAGAACAAAGTAACATTCGCAGTTTTGTTGGTTTAAGTTGTACCTTCCATACTGAAGTGGATTTTACTTTGTTCAGATTCGTGATGGTATGCAGGTTGGGGTGAATGTACTTTAACCTTCCAGTTCCTCTCTTCATCCTGTATTTATATCTGAATTGAGCAGTAACTAATTGAGGTTAGTTGAGGCAGAAAAGCACTTTGGATTTGCTGGGTACTTGCTGTGAATGAGGCTTCTAAAAGTCATGGCAGAATCCTTTAATCCAACTTTTCTTTTTTTTTTTACCTTTTTTTTTTTTTTTTTTTTAATGCATGCAAAACAAACTGCTGTATCAGTGTGTTCAGTCCTGGAACTAATTGAAGGGAAGAGATTTATTCTGAGCTACTAGTGAATTAGAGGAGAGGAAAAAAGACCTTGTAGAACACATGTTTTTTAAAAAGAATAACCAAGACCAAAACTGAGGAAATGCCGTTTTCTAAAGGTTGTTAAATACCTCAGTTGTTTTTCCTGGACATTTTTATAGTTATATTTAAAGAAAATAATTCTAAAAATATTCTACTAAATATTAATCATTTTACTCATGTTGCAAGTTCTTTTTGTCTCTCTCATGCTTCTTGTCCACTGTTCTGCAGAGTTCATACACAGAGGACAGTCTCTTAGGAGTTAATGAGATTACTTTGTGTTATACTGTTGAAAGTACAGAAACCTCTGTAGGCAGGGCATTGCAGACTTTTAGTCTCTTTGGAAAGGGAAAGGCTAGACCTGCAGCTGGGGTGGGGCTGGAATGGCGATGGCCTTTCTCTACACCCTGGATATGACACCAAGTTCCTGAGCAATCCTGCAGTGCTAGTGGTAAAGAACAACAAATGGCAAATCAAAACGTTGTGCTGTGATTTAAACTTGGACATGGAGAAACAAACAGGCTTTTTTCTACTTTGATATCTCAGTGCTTGTCACGCATTTTTGCCCCTTTGCTGTAATGTCACTACCAGGGTAAGAAGAAAAGTTGTAGCTCGGTACATTCAGATCTCATTTTAATCCAGCTCCTGTACCGGCTGCAAAGCTCGAGATTTTCAGACACTGTTATGTCGATTACCAGCACCCTTTTTGTATGATATATTCTCAGGAGTCCAATTCTTTGTGTTGAGAATCCTTTATGCTGCCAAAGTGACATAAAAATGTCTTGGTGTAAGACCTGCTTTTCAAAGATAATATCTCTTTGCTCAGTGGAAGAGTCCTTTGGCCTTGAGGCATCTTTCTGTCTATCGGCTCTCTTTTTCCTTTGCATGCACACTCGTCTTTTCAGGTCTTCTCTTCTGTTCCACTGTTCAAAACAAGAAAATTGCATATATGTCCTGTTAAAAATGTATGAGAGTAAACAACAATTCACAGCATTCAGTGTCTTTTTGATAATAAAATAACTGGAAATGCATATCTGAAATAACTTTACACATCTTTGCTTGGAGGAGGAGAGTGGAGAAGAGAGTAAAAACACTAAAGCAGACAAAGTAGGGAACATTATCTTTTCATTTCAAATGCTTCAGTGCACAGCTCCATTGCTCTTTCCCCATCCCAGCCCCAACTTCACAGTGTTCAAGCTTTGGCAGGTACTTCACAAGACTTTGGTTTTCACGAGCAAGGCAGAAACTCTGTACAAAGATGCTTCTGCATGTTGTCCTTTCAAAATATAGGCTTTTGCTTTCTAAATTTTTATTTCATCACAGTAGTCATGTATGTGGAGGAGATGAGATTCACTGAGATGAGAGCAGAAAATTAAGCACTGGGTTGATTGCAGAAATGTTGCTATCATGCCCAGTAATTGGCTTGTGTTGAGTAAATTGATCCCGCTAATGCTGAGTGATCCAAGACGATAATTTATTTTTAACCTAGGAAAAGAATTTGTACAGCTAAACAGGTCTTCACAAAATGCTGGTAGCAAAGCATTATCATACATCCTGTTCATGCAAGTAGCAGATCTGTGGTTGCTGGCTTTGGCTGGAACTTAGCAATGTATGTGTTCAGTACATGAGAAAGAATTAGTTTTGATAAGCAGAGACTAACACGAATATTGCACCTAGACAATGTCTGCAAAATGTCATATGACTGTTAAATATTGTTGTTTATTCAATTCATCTCCAAGTATAAGCATCTTGAACTTGGCATTAATGTCTCGTACAAATAACATTTTGGTCAGTCTTGGCACTTCTTAGAGAACAAGGTCCAAGATTGCTGTGCTTTTCTATTCCACAGCGTTACCCAGAAAGCCCAAGAAACTTCTTTCTCTGGTAAACAGTCCAGGAGACTAGAAACCCTGAGGAGCACCAGCTTCAGATCTTTAAGACATTGCTTTGTTTGAGTTTGAGGGCTCTGAGATGCCCTTTGTATTGCTTGGCTAACTGACTGACTACTGGATCAGCTTTATCTCCAAGATAGCTAACTTCAAGAGCACTTGGCTCTCTCTCTGGAAATGAAGAAACTCAACTCCTTGGAGCCCAAAGGGTGCCCAGTTCCGATTCATTCTCCACAACAGATGTGCCTAGGAGAGGAGCCATGCAGTGAGAGAGTGAGCTGGTAGGAAAAAACTTTAATGAACTTCAGTGACACTAGTGAAAATTCAGCTGCTCCCATGAATTGTCTCACTTTTGGAGAATCAATAAATCTGATTTAATTTTCTATTCTTTCAGAGGTATTTTCCCAGCCAGTTCCACTCTCCATTAAATACGTGCAAATTATTACAGAGCAGTTTGAATACCTGGCCAAATGATACTCCTTTTGCTTTACTATAATCTACTTCCTTTTCTCAGTTAAGTCAATGGCAAAATTCCTGTTACCTGTAATGAAAACAAGCCTGAGCTTTTGGTGCTTCCAGAGGTATTTCCCTTTAGGAATATTTTAAACAATACTAACAGCCATGTTCCACTTAATGCTCCAAATTGCTCCTGACACCCCCACTGTTATCTTTCTCTTCTTTCATCATGCTGAACACTGTATCCTGCACTTCCCAGACACATGGGAAGGCGCCCAGTGCTGTACCTGCTCTGTGCAGCTGACCCAGCAGCAGAACACAAGTTGCCACGGGTCAGGTACTGTTCCTTCACCAGCACCGTGCGGTGATGTGGTGGGTTGACCCTGGCTGGACCCCAGGTGCCCACCAAAGCTGCTCTATCACTCCCCTCCTCAGATGGACAGGGGAAAGAAAATTTAACAAAAGTCTCATGAGTTGAGATAAGGACAGGGAGAGATCACTCACCAATTACTGTCACGGGCAAAACAGATTTGACTTGGGGAAAATTAACTTAACTTATTACCAATCAAATCAGAGTAGGGTAGTGAGAAATAAAACCAAATATTAAAACGCTTTCCTCACACCCCCCTTCCTTCTTCCTGGGCACAACTTCACTCCACTCCTGATTTTCTCTACCTCCCCCCCCCGCCCCAGTGGCGCACGGGGATGGAGAATGGGGGTTGGGGTCAGTTCTCCACAAGTTGTCTCTGCTGCTCCTTCCTCCTCAGGGGGAGGACTCCTCACTCTCCCCCTGCTCCAGCACGGGCTTCCCACAGGGTCACAGCCTCCTTTGGGCACCCACCAGCTCCGGCATGGGGTCCTCCCCAGGCTGCAGGTGGAGATCTGCTCCCCCGTGGACCTCCCTGGGGTGGAGGGGGACAGCCTGCCTCACCATGGTCTTCCCCACGGGCTGCAGGGGAATCTCTGCTCCGGTGCCTGGAGCATCTCCTCCTCCTTCTGCACTGTCCTGGGGGTCTGCAGGGCTGTTTCTCTTACATATTCTCACTCCTCTCTCTGGCTGCAATTGCACATTTTTTTCCCCTTCTTAACCATGTTATCCCAGAGGCACTACCACCGTCGCTGATGGGCTCGGCCTTGGTCAGCAGCGGGTCTAACTTGGAGCCAGCTGGCATTGGCTCCATCGGACATAGGGGAAGCTTCTAGCAGCTTCTCACAGAAGCCATCCCTGTAGCCCCCCTGCTACCAAAACCTTGCCACACAAACCCAATAAAGGTGGGATGCTCCGGCATGCGCTGGGTGCAGGGAAGGGAGTCAGCCCTTCTGGTGCGAGCATGCGTGCCTGCAGCGGCTGGATGGGAACCACTGCAACAGGGCAATGTGTTGGGGTCTTTCCAGTGCCAGGCCAAGGGCTAGCCATACTCACCTTGAGCAGAGCGAGCCTTTGGTGTTTCCTGAGACCAGAAAAAACAACCTCTACTCTACCTGGAGAGAAGTTGTTCAAGGATCCTTCTGCCTCAACTGTATTCTAAGCTGATGGTGCATGTATTTTACCCTGCTGTGAAAACATGTGAAGGTTGTGTATACACTCCAGTGGACATAGGTGATCTTATACAAGATTTCAGAGAAAGCAGTAACTTCCTTGAACTTGTAAAAAGAACATGTCCTGGATTCTTCTTCCATATTTTTGTGGTAGAAGAAGAATCCAAATAGTCCAGCATCACTCAAACAGGCTGCATAAAGCACAAAATATCAACCCCCAAATTCGTAGTCCACACAAAGTAAGAATGTAGGATCAATTTTTCAACCTAATAATATCACATCCAAATACTATCCCTCAGTTTGGGAACAGATGCATTTGTTTAAGACGTTACAACCCCCTGCTGTTTGTTACAATCCCTATTAGCTATGCCACCATAACAGATTGTCAGACTGGATTAGGTTGAGCCACTTAAGAAAAAAGTTTAAAACAAGATGCCTGACTTTGCTTGAAAAGACACTGGGAGTGTTCACGCAGTCAGTTAGCAACAGCTTTAGAAATGCCAGGGCTGCACAAGTATGTCTGCCTTTGCCTTATGTGACATAGATACTTAAGCCTTATTTTCGAAAGTGATTCAAGGGTTTTCAAGCCAAAGTCTCATTTTCTCCTACAGATCCAAATTGCTTTTCCCACTCCTCTCTCTAAATAAATAAATGATCAGCTCTGACTACCCACGCCAGAACAGATATCCGCACACTACATGCATTCCTCACTAAATATTTCAGGAGATATCCTAGAAGCTCTTTGTTATTAAGCAGTTTTGTCATTCTGTGAACCATCACTTACCAAACAGTAGCTTAAAATAAACAATACCTCTTCTATAGTAAAAACTGTAGCTGTTGTTTTAACTCACAGCTGTATTGCCACATCATCTTTCTGGAGACTTCACTGTTTAGCCAGTTCTGCTTAACTCTGCCAGTGAAAGGAAATTCTTCTCCTTTCCTTCTTTATGCCTTTCCGTAGCACATTTGCATCCTTAAGTGTTTAAAAAAAACAACTTGAAGTATATCAAATTGAATAATATAGCAGCCTGTCCAATTACTTGATTTCTCTCCTCAGCTAGTCTGGTCCAGACTCAGAGTTTTCATCTCCTTTCTCCACTGGACCCTTAACAGGGCTCACCTCTACGCTCTCTTCATAACTCTGTCCCCCGCCTCAGACTGCATCAGCTGGTTGACAAGGAAAAGCCATTCAGCACTCTGCAATCCTTCAGGGCACAACTCATTCAATCAGGATGGGACAGATTTATGGCTCCTACACTTGGGTCCCAATTTCCTGCGCTGACATCCTGATTTGTTTCTGTGACATTAGGGGTTTGCCAGGAATGGTGTTTGTTCACTCTCAAGGTATGTGAAGGAGGTTGCTATACTAACAGCCTGGGACTGTCCTGCAAAGGGGTGGGAAAAGGCCCTGCCAAAAAGGGACCTGCTTGAGTTTGGGACTTCCTGGGTTTTAAATGCATTTTCTTCATCTGGTTTTCCAGTTTCTAACAGAGCACCAACAATACAATACCAGTAAGACTGTTTTGTAAGGGGGCAGCATGAAACTAATAGTAATACAAAAACTCTTACTTGCTTTCTGGTATCCATCACGCTTGTCAGATGTGTGTAAAGTATATGCCATCTTGTGTTGACAAGCCCAAAAAGCAGCTGTGATTCTGAAAACTGAAATTACGTCTACTGTTTGCTGTTTGAAAAGCAGGCAATACAAAAGACCATAGAAACGTTTGACACTGCCCAAGTTTCGTCTGTTAGCTTTTCCTCAGATTTCCTGGGAGAAACATGGATATGAATACATAAAACATCTGAATAACATTTCACTCTCTAGGGCCGTATGGATAGGAACCACAGTTTCCCAAGAACTTGTAAGTTAAGCAGTAACAATTGTGAGAAATCTTTCAAAAGTACAATTAGGAGGAGCTTGAAATGTCCTGAGTATGAAATAACCTCTCACTTGCCTCCATAGAAGTGCTCATTTGAGATTTGCTCCCTGGAAGCTTATCAGACCTGGAAAAGCATGAACAATTTTGGTGCAGGTATTATCATCTACACAAACAAATGCAGAGTACTGAAACACACTGTCAAAGTCAGTCGAAGTTACCACACGTGCTATAGCTCTGAAATGCAGGTCCTGTCGTTATTTTGATACACAAAAGCTGTGCCTAGCCTAACTTTGTTGACCATGATGGTAGAGGATTAACATAGTCAGTTTGTTATTTGCTCGTAAGTGTTTATAAACCCCCTCTCGGGTTAATAAGAAGTTCTAAGGTTAGAAAGGACTGTTGTAGTGATCCTGATGTGACCTGTATAGCCCTGGATATAGAACCTGTTGAAATAATTTGTCTCCAGTAGAGTAGTTGTGGTTAGACCAAATCAACAAGACAAACCCGGGATTCTCTCAAGGCAATTCTCTATTTCCTAAAACAGCAATGGTCCTTTTGCCTCTGCAACTCACCATCAGATGTATTAATGTCCAACATCCCCTTATTGGTTCCAGGTTCAAAAGGAAAGTGCTGTGAAGGAGTTAAGGAAAGAGGATACTGTTAGATCCTGTTACTGTGAATTAGGCTTCACTTCTTCTATAGTATTTTTTTGTTTGTTTATTCAATGGTTTAGCTTTGTTTTAAATATTTAGTGTGGATAGTCATGCAGCTCACCTATTGTCACATGCTTCTGAAAATAGGGAGGACAGGTAATAACTGCAGCTGCAGTCCCGTTTCTTTGTTAGCAGAAGAGGCATGAAAGGAAGCATCAGTGCTGTTCTGAGTGCAAACAACAGCTGAACCCACTGCTGGCTTTATATCACAAGGCTGGTTTTTCCTTCTATGTGATATACTGTCTTTCCAGAGTTGCTGCAGTCAGAACTGGTCCTGTGGGTGATAGCCCACACCCCAGTAAATCTTCACAGCAGGCAGCATTTCCATGGGTGTTAATTTGGGGTAGAAGAACAGAAAATACCTCTCTCAGCTGGGTCAGTTAAGGGATCCTGATTTTTGGAGGGGGTTCCTTTGTCTGGATAATTTCCTGTGACATTGTGTGAGGGAGATGAAAGGGTAAAGTCGTCTTCTATTAGCAAATAGGGTTGTTCACACTCAGATTTATCAGTTGCTCATCCTCCCATGTGTCGCCAAGGTGCATTGGTTTATTCTGCATTGCAAAATTGCCCTGGAAAACCAAATACTTACTGTAGCTTTAGTTGCTTCCTTGAAGCGAACACTGCACAGCTTTAATTATAATTTAAAACCAAAGTCTGATATCTTTTACAACAGAAGTTTCTTTTTGAGTTAAACAATGATGAAGAGATTAATGGAGCTCTGTAGGAAGGTGATTTTTGATGGAGATGAAATACTGTCTGTGCAATTTCAGATGATTGATTTTCGTTGATTAGGTACCCGTCAAAGTGCAGTCAGCAATGCTCAGGATATGATCATAATACACTAAAGAAAGGGGCAGCTCATTAAATGAAGAGAATCATCTTGCCATCCCATCACCGCCCCCCCCACCCCCCCCCTTCTCTATTACTGCTTAAGGAATTCAGGCCTCACAAGACTTTTGTGCTATTTGGAAAAGGGTATGGTATATATACCAGACTGCAAAAAGAGAATCCTTGATATGCAAAATGAGGCATGCAAAGATTTCTCTTCATTTCTTTTATTTATTTTTAAAAGTTTTGAAGAAGCATAAATTATCCTGTGAATATTCCCTACTTTGAGTAGAAGCAGTTCAGTATAATCGGAAGAGCAGCCTTCAATTTGGCTATTCCCAGAGCAGGAGTGTGCTGCTAAATCATCTCTGTTATCAGTGGAGCTCTAAAAACAAGGCTATTGACCATGAGATGAATTTTGTCACAAGCTTGATGTAGGAGTCAGTTTTGACATTGCTCTAAATGTTCTCTTCTCAAAGAAAAGCTCTATTGAGAGCAGATGTGTAAAAGTTAAGCGGGAGATTTTAGATTGCATAAATGAGAATGAGACATCTGATTTACCCAGGCTTCCACTGAGACTTGAGCATCTCACTGTCCTTTATGCCTTTGAAAAATCTTCCCTTTAACCGCCATCTTACAAAATGTGGTAGGAATATAGTAGCAGGATAAGTCAGACTATATCTGTGCAGGTTTCTTGATTTTGATATCACAATGCATGTTCACAACTCTTCCAAAGGATTCAAACATTTTCATGTCACTTATCCTGGGCTATGTGAACCCTTGCTTTTGCCTCTCTCATAAGGTGAATGCATTTTATTTCATTTGAAGATGTTTTGGTGACCACGGAGAAATGTGTCAGAAGAAATCTTAGCACACGCCTTTATGCTGGTGGAAAATTTTGTCATTCATAACAGTGAGGCCATTATGCACTGATGTTACTTCAAACCGCTGGGATCTACCTTTTTGCAAGCTTTGAATTTGGTTTTGCCAACTTCATTTTGGATTCATATTTTAGAATTGTAACTCGTAACAAAAGTGAAAGCTAATGTCGACTCAGCAGTACTGCTGTGTATTGGGGGATTTGAGAATTTATTACATAAATGAATTTGTGTGAATATTTATGCTTCATTAGTTACTCATTGGTGTGGAACGTAGTATGGGAACTTTGTACTTACTGATTTTCTCAAGTTAAACTGCCAGACCGTTCGTGACTGATATTCCCATATTAAGTGTGTGCAGCTTTTAACACTTGACTTAACAAGTACCTTTAATTTCACTGAACATAAGTTATTGATCATGGTGCTTGTTGCCTGGAAGCTCCATTCCTGATTGTTAATTGAGCCATTGATTTTTTTAACGTTATCATTAACAAAAGGGTGAATGCTGTATTGTAAAGCAGTCTGCTTAGAGTGGGGAGGGCAGCAGTGTGGCTGACCAAAGAAAATATATTTTTTTTAAACCTAGCATAACTGAAATCAGTTAAAAAACTCCCATTGACTTGAATGAAGACAGGTTTTGACTCAATACGGATTTGATTTGGCAAAAGTAAAGTTAATAGGAAAGTTCTGTAGATTTCAGGGATGCCAGATCAGACCAGATGTTTGGTACAAGTTCTGCGTGTTAGCATGCTTAGCATGACATTAAATCCAACCAAATAGGCCTTGCTGAGAAAAAGCTCATCTGTATAAGCTCAGGCTTGGCACCACATTCATACAGCCAAATAGCTCCCTGTTTAGAGCTGGCTTATGGCCAGCTGACTTGCAGCTCAGGCACAAGGAGCTCGCCTCTGTCTGCAAGAGACCATTTAGGCTGTGCCAAGGTTAGTGGAGCCACGCTGATTTACACCAGCTGGACCAGCCCATTGCTTTGTTTTATATTCACTGTTACCACGTTACCCGAAAGGTGCACACGTAGCAAATGAACACGCCCAACAGCAATACCACATCTAACTGTGAAATGGAAAGCAATATCCCCGTGTTAGAAATATAACCTGTGGACACGGAGACTTAGTGGTAGTAAGGATAAGCTTAGGGTTTAAGGTGAATAACGATGCCTCTGGCAGGATGGGGGACAAGAGTAATATATACACAGATCATATATATATGTGTGTCTGATGTTATGGATATGACCTATAACTGAATTTTGTATAGTTTCTGGTGTACAATGCTATGCAGTATGCAAGTATCTGCTTAATTACAACTGCCTCATTGTCTTGGAACTATTATTACTGTCCATGAGGTCACCTTGAGTACCTACAGGCTTTGGAGAAAGTACCTCAGTTCACTAAAAGCCTTTTGCTTGTATTCTGTCATGCGCAGCTTTTATGATTTTTAAAATAGAACAGAAACAATGTTTCTGTCTCAAAGGCATATGATGGAATTCATTTTCCTCTTCTCCTATGGACATTGTTTTTAAGAGCACATACCATGGTATTCAGAGAGCAAGCTGTTTCTTCTGAGCTGTCTTGCAGACTTACACGGTGATTTTTAATTGGCATGACTAGTAGATGGAGTCTAGATAGTTTGAAACAATTCATTATTGCTATCCTTGTAGAATCATATCTAAAAAATAAAAATACCTATTAGAGGCTACTGCAGAGGTACTCATATTCATGAGCCCCCTGCAAAACACTATCGCAGTTTGACAACTATGGTAAGAAAGTATTCATGAGTTTACGATTTTGAAGGGTATGAGTTCTTTGTAGTTCTCCAAACAGTTTCCAGAAACTATTTTATGACAGTTTTAAAAGACTTCAGAGACTTTTACTCTTGGGTATACCAGCTTTCTCTGGAAGACAGGAGTGTGGCGAGAGGTCTAAGCAGAGGTAGTAATGATTCAGGTGACATCAGCTCTCCTCATTTCCTGACCTTGTGTGGCTGACAGTTTTAGTGAGGATGGAAACAATGCTGATTTCTGAAGACTGTCAAGTGCAAGCAGTTTTCTGCTGAGTTGTAGGAGGCTGGAGATCTATAAACCTTTTTAAGTGCTAGGAGGAATGAGAGGGCATTGTTTTCATTGCAGCTGGTCGTTGAGTCAGAAAGAGAATAGTAACTATTGAGGGACGGACCTCTGCAACAAGGCTAAGCTTTATTTATTAACTAGTAAAATTTCTTAAAAGGAGAATGAGCAAGCAAAAATTTCTTAGCTCTGCTGCTGTGGACAAATAAATAGGAATGCAGAAATTGTTATAATAACACAGCATGAATTTATATTGCTAAGGCCACTCAAGTTCTTCCATTTTGAAAAATCAACATAAATGTGAATAGACTATCCAAAACTAAAATACTTGCTACTGGAAAGCAACACCCCAAAAATTTGGGGGAAAGCAGCATACCAATTGGTTGCAATTTTTCAAAGGATTTGTCCGACTTCATCTAAGATGTTTCTGTACTAAAACCTTGATTCTATTCCCAGCCCAACCAGCCAGACTTTTGAAAGAGTTCAAGATATATTTATTGAAATAAAAAGTCAAAGATTAAACTGGTGGGGTACCCAAGAGGCCCTGGATGGTCTGAAATGTCACCCTGGGAGTTTAATGTTTAGCTCATATTTATTGCCAGCGTTTCAGGACAGTTTGTCAAACTAAAACATACCGAGCTCTGCTGAAGATCTGGTTACTTCCTTTATGCCTGAAAGGAAGATAAGGATGTGAAATTACTCATGAGCATTTTGTGGTCTTCCTCTATGCAGGACTCAGCCGTTGACTCTTAGCATGTTTGGTAACTACTTTTAGAAACACAAACTGGGAGAAAAGTGTATAGTGCACTTCCATGGTATTTTGTCCATAATCTAAATACTTCCTGAGATACCATTTAGCTACTCACCTCCATGAAAAAATGTATGTGTGTCCAGCCGGGTTTGGGTTTTTTTTGCAGTTGATCAAAGAGGCACAAAGGAGAATTTTTAGGGTAGCACATTACAAAACAACACATTTTGTTTCCAAAATACTCTTTGCTTCTGGGAGGGCTGTACAGAGATCCCCCATTTTCTGAATGCTTTGGATCTATGATCAGACCTGACAATGGAAATGCTCATAATGAATCCTTGCCTTCTACATGAAGAGAACACGAAAATGTGCAGAGCAAGGTGGAGGTCCCTTTTTTCTTTCGAGGGAAGGCTTTGGTACCAACTGTGTGATAATGATACAACCAAATCCCTGCCTCTTTGAAACAAAGGAGAAGAAAGCCACTGGCTTTGGGCTGGTTCTCCTCCCATCTCTTCCTGCTCCTGGTACAGACAGTGTTAGGACTGTACCTCCCAGGCTTAGAGACCGGGAGGGAAGTCTTATTTGGGTGTCATTTGCCGCTTGATGACAATATTGTAAGCTATCATTTCCCAGTTAAGAGTAATGCCATACTGTGCACACAACTGCATAAGGTACCTCAGCACTTTCAGGGAACAAGTTCTTTATTAAGCTACAATGTAAGCTTAATTTACGGTAATCCCATGGGACACCTCCTTGATTTTGTCTCATACAGTAACTTCCCAGAAATCCAGATCCCTGGACCCCTCTGAATAGTTAAAGTCTCCCCAAAGACTTGACAGGAGTAGGTAGCAAGGGCTCTTTCAATACGGTGTTGTTTTTTTCCTCACATTTTTCCTGTAGTGAACATGGGTATGGTTTCAGATCCAGCTGGACAAATCACCCAGTCTATGGCATTCACAGCTACTTTGTTCCCTCCATCCTGTTGTGTTAAAAGTGATAAAATTTTTAAAAAACAGCTAGTCTTTCAATCTGTTCGATTTCTGTCCATCTAACATTATTAATTGACCCTGAGGTCTAATTCTGAGCAATCCAGTGAAAGACACTAGTACTTTGATTCTCGCATTTGACCTGTCCAGCTAGAGAAATAAGTTCCAAATATTGTTGGTGAAGTTAATATGGACAGCATACAGAATTTCAACCCACCAAAGGGATTTGTTTTTAAGCCTCTCTGAACTCCAGTATCTGGACGAAAGCTCTGGTGTTTAGAATTAATGATGTCTTGGGTTAGCTCACACAGCTTGCAGCGCTCTAGCTACTGCGGTTTGATGACTGTCACTGTTGGTTGGGTCAAGAATAGCTGCCACAGACATAATCAGTGCGTTTCCTCATTTTATCAGACTGGTGCAAGAGGTAGTCATTTTTTCCAGGGGACAGAATTAATGGGTGAATGTGCTGTGGGGCTGGCACATGCTGCCTCCAGTTTAATAGCTGAATTAGAATCTTTTAAACCCTTGGCACCAAGAAATGTGATTTCCCGATGCTTAAGGCTAATGCTGTGGTAAGTGCTGGGAAATCTTGACTGATAGTGCTAAAAGTTAACAGAGACAAAAAAAAAAAAAAAAAAAAGGCATAATAAATCTTACCTGAAGTGTTTGGCTACGTATGAATTACATATGTGCATATATGTATTGGTCTGAAAGGTATGAGCACACACAGAGAGATTAATTAGAGTTTAACCTGCACTTAAAAGGATCATCAAATCTAATATTTTTTCACTCAATATTTCAGCATTGCTTCTGGTGGCCAAGCTTGGGGGAAAAAAGATTTATAACCACTATGTGAGAAACTGTATCAAATAAATAATGGGGCCAAATTAAACACATTGATTAACTATCATTCACTATCCTGTAATCTCTTAATGACTAAGGTCTAATTTAAGACAGACTAGAATCAGGATTAAATTCTGAATTGCTATTATTATTACATGTATTCATTAGGTTCTAGAGGAGTTCAGGAGAGATTAAAAAGGCACCTGTGAATTAAGACTAGCTATTAATGGGGAAAGTTGAAGGACTTATCCATATTAATGGCATTTTTCTTATTCAGATAGCCTAACAAATGGAAGCATTAAACTTTACAGATTGTTTGTGTATTCACGGTTTTCATCAGTCTAGTTTATTGTCAGAAAATCTGTAGAGCACCTGGAAATATAATAATGGCCACTGTGTTGCATTTACTAATTGGAGTAGCAGAAAGCTAATTAGCTTTTCAGGGCAGTTGAAAAGGATAAGATTCAGTCGGTTCTGCAGCCAGTGCAACGAAACAAAATGGAGGGAGAATGGGCGAGGAGGGGAGAAAAGCACTGGTTTTTTTAATTGACCTGTGCATGAAGCTATTAATATTTAACACTGTGAGTTTCAGGCTGGCCAAGATGTGCCAAACTCAGGCAAGTTACTAACCCATTTGAACTTGAGGCACCTCATCAAAGAGGTGAAAAAGAATGTTTTTGTTAGCTTACTCATGTATTTGTGTCAGAACAGAAGTAAACACCACCACAATCTTAATATTTTTTGCAATTTCTCATGTCCTTCTGTCAGTGATATGTCTGTAGCCCTGTCAGTCAGGTGCATTAGAAATCTACATTTTCCAGCTTCAGCCACATGTTTGGCTCCAAGACACCACAGCCCAACCATGAGGCAGCTTGGATAGTTAGAAATTTAAATAGCAGTGGTATCTTCTGGGAAGAGCTGGTGTATGAAAGTGCCACTAGAGCACTTCAGTCTGTGTGATGGTGTCATTGATAGGGCTTCTCACTGCCCGTTGCTGGGAGCTTGGTGGGCATTACCCCTGCGGTTGGAAGAACTTGTTTCCACTAACAGTCTCAGTTCTACAGAGTAGAGAGACAAGTTGTTGCTCAAGTCCAGGTCACGCTCAAGAAATCACTTCAGTACCTGTACAATTTTCTCTGGCCTTTAGAATGCCTGGAATTAAGCTATTAACCTTATGTGTTCGTGTTTTGGAGTTGCAATGAAACAAAAATACCATATATTTTTCTGGTGTGAGGAAAAACTCTACAAATTGACTTTTAAGATCATATAAGTTTATCTCTTGCTTGATAATCTTTTCTTATGCTTTACTTCCATAGGTATCTGATGCTTTATGCCTACATGAGTGTTGTCTACCTTTAATAAACAGGTAGCCTTGCAAAAGTGAATATAAAATGATGCTGCCCTCTTGATAGTTGATTCCATACTTGCTAATAAAGCACTTGCTACCTTCAGTCCCTCCTCTTCTAGCCATTTTTAAGCCAGTTTTCTGATGTTTTGCTTTCAGTAAAGAGGCCATTATTCCTGCAATCTATCATTATAAGGAGTGCTGCCTACTTCAGAGAACCTCTTGCAGCCTAACTGGAATCACTCGATGATTTGGATCATTAATATATTGCAAAATGACAATAAGAACTGAAGTGAGGGGGCAGGCAGACACAAAGCGCTGATGAAGATATATCTGCTCTGCTGTCAAAATTCCACTTACAAATATAGAAGCCACCATTGGATTTCTTTTAGCTAGAAGGTGAAGCTTTAACACGCCTAAAGAGTATTGATTGTTAACCCTGTTGGTCTCAGTTTGGGAGTAGACTCAGAACCCTTCAGTCATCTGCTTTTCCTCTAGATTTTTGTTTCTGGATTTTAGTGTGAGATCTTTTAAATCATTCTGCTACTGATATGTTTTCCTTTCTTGAAGCTGTACTTATTGTTATGATGACACTGTAAAGGACTTCTTTTTCTAGGTGTTTTCTCCTTTAGCACATGATTTTTTGAGTTCTTCTTTTCCTACAAAAAAAAAACAACTTGCTTTTAATTAGATTTCATAATATCAATGATTTTTTTTTAGAAGGATGCAAGCCTAGGAACAGCAGTAGTTCATCTCTTCATCTGCAGCAGCAGCACTAATCTTGTACACATTGGCATGCACACAGGGCAATAAAAAGTGACATGATGTAACATTTCAGTGAAGAATTGTAGGCACTGAAGCCAAATCCTGTCATTTAAGACTTTCTGTGAGGAGTGATTTATTCTCAATTTGCCACTGTGGGCTTTTTTGAGAGAGAGAGAGATTGTGTGAGTGTTGGGAATTATGCCTACACTTTTTAAGCATTACTAGTGACTTTAGTTGTCTCTGCCTTCAGGTACCCAACGTGACATTCCAGAGAGGCTTGATCCTTGGCACATGTTTATTCAGCTTGTTCAGAAAAACTCTGCCTCAAGCAGAACACCCCAAATCATTGGTTTTGACTATCTGTTACCTTCTGTTCTGAAGATGCCAAAGATGATGGCTGTAAGGGACAATGTTTCAGATACCATGCTCTGATCTAGCAGAAGAACTTCCAAAAGTTAGCATTTTCTCTACCTGTACAGGTTTTCAACGGGCAGAAATCTTCTTTTGCTCCTAGAATACGAGCTAGGACAGAGGCTGATGGGACAAATCACTTTTCACATTATTAGTCTTCTGAAGGCATAGATCAATTGCCTAGAGCTGTTTCTTCCTTTTTAGAGGCAAATATATAATCTTATTAATGATAATGGGTTTTTGCCAACAGCATGATATTCCGTATTGTTCAGTTTAATAATCAGCATGAAACCTATTAACTGCATGAGAAATGGTGTTGGAAATCTGGGGTAAAATCTCTGGCACTTGGAAATATTAACTAACTTGTTTGCAGTACTGCAATCTCCTACAGTTAACATTCTGGCAATTACGAAGATACAAGGTCTTAAAGATCAGCTTTCTGTTTTGTGCTATGCCTGTGCTTTACCCTGTAGTCAAAATCCAAAGTAAGCCTTTTTGGAAGCTGTGAAAGCTTGGAAGAGTTTCATCTAATTTAATTTCTTGTGATTGTGAACACTTGGGTACCTCCTGGTTCTGACTGAGTCTAGCAATGACTAAATCAACAGAGCATCTCTTCTCAAGCAGTGTTGATTTTGGGGAAAGTAAATCAATTACCCAGCCAAGGATTTCACCTCAGTTGTGTTTTGATGCTTTTATGTTATATTTTGTGTTCTTCCATTGCCATTTCACTTTTGGCTAGCAAGAATGTGGAATTAAGCTGCTTTTTTCAGTAACTGCGAATGTTTCTGCTTAGAGTCGGTTTTCCTTTCCTTGCATGTGTCTGTCTCAGTTGCTCAATTTTGCTGATGAAAGTTTGAAACTTCCCCTTCATGAGAGGTCAGCGAAGCTTGCAATTTGTCACTTCAAGACATCAGTTCCTATAGCAAATCTCTCATTAAATTTTCCTTGTGCATATCAGAGGTTGAGGTCGTATGGCCCCAGGTTGTCTTGTCTCTGAGGGAAAAGCTGGTGTTGGAGTATTTGATTGCTCCACCACAGCTGTGAATTTGAAGAAGTCAATCTTTTCTGGTTTGCACTCCCTCTAGGGCATATTTCCTCCTCTACACAATTTAACAGTGATTGGCTGTTTTAATAGCTTTTGAATAAGTTTGTTCTTAAATGTGTTTCCCCCATTTCTCCTCCGTGCACAGTATAGAGTTTGCACTCTGAATAACTTAGTGGTTTGCCTTGATGCTTTCCATGCCCTCAGCTCCCTCTAATCATCTTTTTAAGTATAGCAATAAGTAATTGGGGAATGTCATTTACACTTCCCACTTTTGGTGCCATGAAAAGAATTGATGCTTATCATGGTGCCTAGAAGTCCCCTCATGACTTTCCTGTTAAAACTGTTCTGCTATCTGCCAAGACCTGAATCTCTCTGTAATTACTTTCCCAACATTGTTCTGGTACGAAGACTATCTGTAATCACTCTATGACAAGTTTCCTTCTCATCCTTCCTGTAAACTTCCACTTGCTGGAGCCTGTTGCTTTAGATTTCTTTACTTTTCAGAAACTAGGCAGTGAAGATGAAGACTTTCCACACCCATTTAGCCATTTCCCCATTTACTGGTTTTCTATGCAAACTCCAGTAGAGCATCTTTCAATGGAAGGCTACAGCTAGCATGATTTTTCATGTACTTTTAATTTCTTTGGCTGAAGTAGATGAGATTTTAGCGTGTGAAGTCCCGCCACTCTTTTCTTTCTGTTGCATGGCATTTTATTTCACTTTTTCTTCTTAAGAAACCTGACCTTAGTGTGTAATGGAAAGCACATCTATGTATTAGATTTCCTAAATATCCTTCACACAAACAACAGTATATTCTCAAAATATTAACTGGTAATACTTTATACTGTTTTAAGAGAAAATAAGAAATACAGTTCTGACTTGGATGTCGACACTGTGTTTACCTTCTTGTTTAGGCTGGCATTGCTCAGAGCCTCCATGCTTACACTGGCAGAGGCTGGGTACAACACTGAGACTTGTGTGCTCACAGTGCAGTGGAATTTGCAGTCAGAGACACTTCCATCCCTGGGGGAAAAACAGGCTGTAGTGAAGGAGAAGAGGATTAGAGCTCAGCTACAAGTCACTCGTGCAAATCCACAAAGAAATTGGGGCTTCTAACTCTCATTGCTTAACAAGGGATTTGGGCACTTAAATCCTTCTAAGAGGACAAGTGGGGGGGGAGTTGTTACAAAATAATTAGAAAATTCTGTGGTCTGGAGAAAAACAGGACCTTTTACTGTTTTTCCTGTGCTTTCCAGTGTACCCTGACTTGCAGCAATATTCTTCCCTTTAAGAAAAAAAGCCAATGTTACAGGTTAGTAGTTCTTACTAAGCAATCTAATTTAGTTTGTTGTCTTTGCAAAATATGTCCTGCAGCTTCTCCTATGGGGTCTCTATGTGCTTCCCTGCACATGTTCTTAATGTAAGCAGTGCCTTAGAAATGTAGCTAATAGTGCAAGTCAGCTGAAGAGACGAAAATTTGGAGAGAGGGGGAGGCAACTCTTAAGGGAGAGCAGCATAACCTGTTCTTTTGCTCAGGGCATTGAGCTCTAAGGACACAACAAATGGGTGCAAATGCCCCTGTGGCCAGAGAAGTAGACAAGGGGTACGAGGGCTGTTAGGAGAAAGAGGCACTACACCACTTGTGCTGGAGAGAGAAAATTCAGATTGACAACCAGAAGGACATTTTGGTGAGAGTGCGGTGACTGGTGAAAGCAGGCATCACACCAAAGGAGCAAACACTTCTGTTAGAGAAGCATGATGCCCCTCATCACCACCACTGTAGCTTGAAACAGGAAAAGGGTGTATCAAAACCCCCAGCTGGAGCTGTTCCTGCCTTGCTGTGTTGTTGTGAACAACTGCTGCGTTGTTCTCACAACAACTGTCTGGGTAATTGAAGGCACCCTTGAGGACCAGGTTCTGTTGGCCCAAGACATCCCTGAGCAGCAAAAGTAAGGTTTCCTCGGCCTCGTCAGCCTGATTAGGACATCTGTAACAGATACCAATCATAAGATCCCCCTTGGTGACAACCCCTCTAATCTTGATCCAAAGGCTTTCAACAGACTTTTTGTGGTGTCAGTTCCCCTCCATACACTCAAATTTCTCTTTTACAAAAAGTGTGACTGCACCGCCTCTTCTTCCCTTCCTATCTTTCTGAAAGAGTTTGTAGCCATCCATTGTGGTCTTCCAGTCATGCAAGTTATCCCACCAAGTTTTTGTGATTCCTATGATGACATAACTCTCAGAGAAGGCGTGGAGCTCCAGTTTCTCCTGTTTGTGCATTGGTATACTTGTACTTGAGGTGGCTGGACTTAGGGTTCTTGCCTTTGGAGAGGGTACAAAAAAATCATGAACAATGAAAGACTCAATGGCTTGCTGAAGCACTGGATGCTGATTTTCCTTATCTTTTGCTATTGCAATGTAAAGAATCAATTTCTATCCATAAATTTTTCATGATCTGCTCACAGTAGAGTATGGGAGAGACTGTAAGGGTCCTCTGGGCTAATCCATAGCTGTTTTAAATGCATATACAAAGATCTATTCCTGGTGGTGTTGGCAGGCCTTATAACTGTGTAGATGGGGTGTCAAAAAGAGGGCAACTCTCTTTGGCCTAATAGACAGGAGTTGAACTACTAATACCTACAGTTTCCTTTGAAAATCCATGCAGTGCAAGTGCTCCTGTGAAGTGTATTTGACTGAACAGGTTGCGTAGTCTTTCTATCCTCTTATTAAAAAAAAGAATAATAATTTAATAGTATTAAAAAAAAAAAAGGCAAGTAACATGACATTTGTCACTAAGCAGAGAGGCGAACTATTTGTGTTTCTAATAGGAGCCACTGGGAAAGGAGAGATTTGGGGGGAAAAAATCAGCCAGAGGGAATAGGTTGATGAAAGCTGTAAGTTCTAAGAGGGTTTTATTTCTTCACTGCTTTGTAGTTCCTGTGGGTAAGCGAGTAAACCTGACAGTTCAAACTACATTTTCCTCAATATCTCAAAATTCATTTGACTTCCCATGTTACTAATTATTTTTCCACCTGAGAATCAGCTATTTTGTTTCAGGCTACAGCAAGGAAAAAAGATGCAGCTTTATTACCAGGGTCAAAAAAAAAAAAAAAAAAGAACTCTCTGCATCCTTGATAGCATGCAGCCTTTTGTAAATAAGAATATCAGTTCTTCTGTTTTTTAGTGGTTACAGTAAGGTCTTAGCATCTACAAGGTGGAAAAAGGAGGTGAAACCTTTTCTTTTTCTTTCCCCTCTTGAATGAATAA